>NC_090345.1:30357384-30963351 GCF_035084215.1 Heptranchias perlo
AAACTCACCATGGCAATGATAATATAAAGAGCAGGGGAGAGGTTTACTGATATTAAACCCAGGGATCAACAACCCAGGATTCGATAAACCCGCAGATTAACGACCCCACAAATCAATAGACTCACAGATTATCAAACCGAGGGATCGATAAACCCGCAGAGAAATAAAGACCTGACAGCACCAGGGGCAATCAACAAGGGTCAGCAACGAAAACAATTTCTCGGGCGGAGGGAGAGATCAGCCCGGGTACAGGGGAGAGGGAGAGAACTGATCGACCGCCCAACACCCCTCCATCACCATACCCCCGCCTCCACCATCACCCCCACCCCTCCGTCACCCCACCATCACCCCCGCCTCCACCATCACCCCCACCCCTCCGTCACCCCACCATCACCCCCGCCTCCACCATCACCCCCACCCCTCCGTCACCCCACCATCACCCCCGCCTCCACCATCACCCCCACCCCTCCGTCACCCCACCATCACCCCCGCCTCCACCATCACCCCCACCCCTCCGTCACCCCACCATCACCCCCGCCTCCACCATCACCCCCACCCCTCCGTCACCCCACCATCACCCCCGCCTCCACCATCACCCCCGCCTCCACCATCACCCCCGCCTCCACCATCACCCCCACCCCTCCGTCGTCACCATCACCGTCACCCCCACCGCCTCCATCACCATCACCCCCATCCCCACCCCCGCCCCCGCCGTCACCATTACCATCGCCCCGGCCCACCGTCTCGGTCGCACCTACCCTGCAGGCTCTCGTCCTGATTGCTCTGCCGTTCGCTCATGGTGCCGGCTGCGAATCGCTCGACCCCGCTCTGGTCTGACTCAGGTTCCCGCTCCGGGTCCGGGTCCGGGTCCGACTCCGCTCCGAATCCGGCTCCGGCTCCGACTCTCCGGCCCGCGAGCTTCAACCTGCGGACGTAAACAAAAGTTACATCAGTGCTCCGTGGAGCGGCGGCCAATCGGGAGCAAGTGGAGGCAATCGGCCGAACTGGGCCGAGCGCTCCCGGGGGAGGGGGAGGGCTGCAGATCAAGGGGCGGGGCTACAGATCAGGGGCGGGGCTGCAGATCAGGGGGCGGGGCTACAGATCAGGGGGGCTGCAGATCAGGGGGCGGGGCTACAGATCAGGGGGCTGCAGATCAGGGGGCGGGGCTACAGATCAGGGGCGGGGCTGCAGATCAGGGGGCGGGGCTACAGATCAGGGGGGGCTGCAGATCGGGGGGGGGGCTGCAGATCAGGGGGCGCGGCTACAGATCAGGGGGCTGCAGATCAGGGGGCGGGGCTACAGATCGGGGGCGGGGCTACAGATCAATAACGACTGACACTTTCAAATTTCCAACTGTCTAACCTTTGGCTCTCCATTCACCACAACATTTCTACATCTACCAATCTGCTCAATCACCTCTACCTTTGATGCCCTTGCCTCCATTAAAACCATTATTCTCTCTCTCTCTGGCCATTCCCCCAATAGGGCCCTCATATCCCCTCCCTTAAGTCCAAGAGATGCAGACGAATGGTGGACAACTGGTTTAGCCATTCATCGCCAGATCTGGCTGCACCACACAAAGCACTATCGGGTCCTGCTCTCCTCTGCCAAACCTGCTCACTATTCCAGGATCATCCTGGAACACAAAGATAACTCCCGGCTTCTCTTCACTACAAACCATCTTCTTAAACCCCCTCTCCCCTCACCAACAACAAGTGTGAGGAGCTCATGGACTTCTTTGTCACTAAGATTGAGACCATCCATTCAGCTGCCTTGGCCGCTTGCCTCCCTTCCCCAAGCCGACCAAACTAAACTTATGCTAAGGTTCCTCCTGCCCTAGCCCTGAACTTGCATCTTTCTCTAGATTATCTCCTATCTCCCCTCAAGCCCTCACTGAGCTCATTTTGTTCCTGAGACCCACCTCCTCCTCCCTCGACCCTATTCTCATCAAACTGCTGACCGCCTAACTTCCCTTCCTGGGCCCTATTTTTAGCATATTGTTAACAATTCGCTCTCCTCAGGTACTGTCCCTCTCCCCTTCAAATTAGCCATCATCATCCCCTCAAAAAAAGCATTCTTGACCCCTCTGCCTTGCTAACTACCACCTCATCTCCAACCCCCCTGTCCTCTCCAAAGACCTTGAACGTGCTGTCGCCTCCCAAATCCGTGCCCATCTTCCCTGCAACTCCATGTTTGAATTCCTCCAAACAGGTTTCTGCATCTGCCACAGCATTGAAACAGCCCGTATGAAAGTCACAAATCACATCCTATGTGACTGTGACCATGTAAACTATCCCTCCTCATCCTTCTCGACCTGTCTGTAGCCTTTGACATGGTTGACCACACCATCCTCCTCCAATGCCTCTCCTCCGTCGTCCAGCTGGGTGACACTGTCCTCGCCTGGTTCCATTCCTACCTAGCCAGTTGTAGCTAGAGAATCACTTGCAATGGCTTCTCCTCCCATTCCCGCACTGTTACCTCTGGATTCCCGAAAGGATCTACCCTTGGCCCCCTGATATTTCTCATCTGCATGCTGCTCTCAGGTGACATCATCCGCAAACACACCAGGTTCCACATGTACACTGACGACACCCAACTCTACCTTATCACCACCTCTCTTGGCCCCTCCACTGCCTTTGATTTGTCACGCTGCTTGTCCGACATCCAACTAAATATTGGGAAGTCGGTCCCGGCCCCAAACTCCGTTCCCTAGCCACTGACTCCATCCCTCTCCCTGGCCACTGCCCGAGGCTGAACCAGACCATTCGCAACCTTGGCATTCTATTTAACCCTGAGATGAGCTTCCGACCACATATACTCTCCATCACCAAGACCACCTACTTCTACCTCTGTAACATCGCCCATCTCTGTCCCTGCCTCAGCTCATATGCTGCTGAAATTCTCATCCATGCCTTTGTTACCTCTAGACTTGACTATTCCAATGCTCTCCTGGACGGCCTCCCACCCTCCATAAACTTGAGCTCATCTGCTGCCTGTATCCTAACTTGCACCAAGTCCCGTTCGCCTATCACCCCTGTGCTCCCAGTCTGGCAACAACTCAATTTTAAAATTTTCATCCTTGTTTTCAAATCCCTCCACGGCCTCACCCCTCCCTCTCTCCATAACCTCCTCCAGCCCTACAACCCTCCAAGATCTCTGTGCTCCTCTAATTCTGGCCTTTTGTGCACCTCTGATTTTAATCGCTGTACCATTGGCGGCTGTAACTTCAGCTGCTTAGGCCCTCAGCCCTGGAATTCCACCCTCTAAACCTCTCTACTTCTCTCTCCTCCTTTAAGATGCTCCTTAAAACCTACCTCGCGCCTGTCCTAATATCTCCTTATGTGGCTCGGTGTCAAATTTTGTTTAATAATGGTCCTGTGAAGTGCCTTGGGATGTTTTACAACGGTAAAGGAGCTATCTAAATGCAAGTTGTTGTTGATGCTACAGATCGTGGCAAGAGAGCTACTAATCAGGGCGAGAGGGCTAAGATCAGGAGGAGGGGGCTATAGATCAGGAAAGAAGGGGCTACAAACCAGGAGGTGGGCGGGGGGGGGGGCTGCTGCTACAGAGTTTAGAAGAATGAGGTGGTCTCATTGAAACATATAAAATTCTTAGAGGGCTTGACAGGGTAGATGCTGAGAGGCTGTTTCCCCTGGCTGGAGAGTCTAGAACTAGGGGTCACTGTCTCAAGATAGGGGGTCAGCCATTTAGGACCGAGAGGAGGAAAAATTTCCACTCAAAGGGTTGTGAATCTTTGGAATTCTCCATTCCAGGGGACTGTGGATGCTCAGTCGTTGAGTATATTCAAGATTAAGATTGATAGATTTTTGGATACTAAGGGAATCAAGGGATATGGGGATAGGGCAGGAAAGTGGAGTTAAGGTAGAAGATCAGCCATGATCTTATTGAATGGTGGAGCAGGCTTGAGGGACCGTATGGCCTACTCCTGCTCCTGTTTCTTATGTTCTTATGTAAATAATCAGATTGCGGGATTGGGAAGAAGGGGGCGTACCGATCATCTGATTCCGGGATCGGGAGGGAGGGGGACTACAGATCGGCAGATTGCGGGATTGGAAGGAAGGGCTACAAATCGTCAGGTTGCAGGATTAGGGGGAGCGAGGAGAGCTACAGATCGGTAGATTGCGTGATCTGGAGGAGGGGGGTTACAGATCAGCAGATTGCAGGATTGGGGGAGGGAGGGGGGGCTACAGATTGGCAGATTTCGGGTTATAGGGGAGGCTACAGATCGGCCTCAGTCCATTTATGCTGAAACTCTCATGCTTTAGTCATTTTCCAGCTGGACTATTCCAATGCTATCCTGGCTGGCCTCCACCCTCCATTAACTTCAGCTCATCTAAAACTCTGCTGCCCGTATCCTATGCTGCCCCCAAGTCCCATTCTCCTATTACCCCTATCCTTGCTGACCTACATTGACTCCCAGTTCCAAAACGCCTCCATTTAAAAATCTTTTCATGACATGACCTCATCCTTAAGAAGAAATAATGAACATAAATTCACTGCTCCACATCAAATTAAACAGAATCAGATAAATTTTAGAGACTATGACGAAGAAACAAAAAAAATGCGAAAACTGGAGGAAAAGACAATCTCTGAGCGAATGCAGAACAAAGGTCCAAGGTGCGCGCCTTTAACTGTTTCCAGTGGCTCTGCCCTAGCAAACCTGCTCTCTGCTCCAAGTTTTTATGGCACACCGCGAGAAAGGATCACTGCCAAATTCATATATTTGTGAGCTTACACAACGGAGCAGTGCAAGCCTCTGCTTCCCTCAGCACAGGCCCCGCAGAAATCCCAGAGCTAGTGCAATAATAAAAAGCACAAAACCACTGCTATTGGTTTTCATGCCCTTCTACGCTTGGCCTGCACTTTGCACTGGAGCGTGGCAGCGGATTATTAGCCCATAATGCCAATGTCAAATTACAAGCAGTTTTATGCTGTGGATTCCTGACAAATAGGAATTGGATTAAATTTAGGACTCTTAGAGGTAGATATTCGTCTTCACTACTTGGGCGATAATCTGGCGGAATGGATTGCCTGCTCCATATAGAAGCGGCCTGATTTTCACGCCATTGATTTCAATGGGATAAAAATCAGAAGGGTTTTACAACAGGCGGGTGAACCAATTCGCCAAATTTCCAGCCAATAGGTGAAGATGAAAATCTATCCCTTATGTCAACAGAGGAATCAAGAATAGAGTTCAGTTTCTAGTAGACTTAAATCTAGTTCAAGATTAAAAATAGTGGGTTAAATATTATCTTTGTTGCTCCCATCGCAGCGCTTCACACACTGTCAGGAATTCTGGCACACTCCCAATATGTTCTGGCACACAATGCCCTGCACCAGGAGCGCTAAAGAATTTGGTTTAGTGTTCCACGACATCCAGCTCTTATGGCAGAGATGATAGTTTTAAAAGCTGAGCTGTATACAGCAGTGCTGTCAACAGCAGGTGAACTGTACTCAGTGGTACTCCATCAAAGTAAAAGGGATATCAGAATCTTTCCCGATGTTAAGGCACTGGAAGATGAAGCTTCATCCATTGAAAAGCAAGCCAAGTTGATGTTAAATATCGGAATCCTAATCTGATCCTCATTGCAGAGGAAGTATTATTGAGTCCCTGAGGTTCAGGGATTACCTCAATCTTGGGAACTGAAACACCAAAATACCATAGAGGACAAGAGGAGAGTCAGTTGTTGTTTCTGCTGCCTTACTCAGATAAAGTTTTGTAAGACTTGCAAGTCTTTCTTTTCTGGAGGATGTATTAAAAGTCAATATTTAGTGGAAATAGTGAGGTAATTCTGCCACTTTATAAGTTATTGGTGCGACTGCAATTAGAATACTGTGTACAGTTCTGGTCACCACAGTTCAAAAAGGATATTGCAGCTATTGAAAAGATACCGGAGAGCAACCTGAATGATTGAGGGGATGGGGAGATTGGATTATGAGAAGTGATTAAGTAAATTGAGCACCTTCTCACTGGAAAAGAGAAGCTTGAGAGATGATATGATTTCTGTTTTTAGGATTCTAAAGGGACTAGATAATGTAGCCCATGACAAGCTATTTCATCTTCTCCAGAAAAATAGCAGAGGACATGGCCTGTGCTTGCTGGGGGGGCGGGGTACATTCAAAACTAATCTGCAGAAACAGTGGGGTGAATTTTAACCCGCCAGGATGGACGGAACAATCGTGGGGTGGGGGGGGGATTAAATAGTTAAAAATGGAAAACCTGACTGCAACCCATCACGGATATGCCTACTTCTGGTTTAACTGGGGCAGGTTGGGGGGCGGGCGAGTAACCCGCTCTCGAGAGGAGGGTCGGTAATTATAATATGCTAATGAGGCTGTGCGCCTCAGATTTTGTCAACCATTCGGATTTCCCAGAGTTCGGGAAACCCAGCAGCTAAAGGGAGGCAGAACTGCCGAATCCAGCAGGTAAGTTCTTTTCCAGCACTGCTGGTGGGCCAGGAGGAGCAGGAGTGCTTCCCCCCAGGTCCCCAAGCTAACCTGCCATGATCTGCCTCTCTCCCCACGATCGACCAACCCCCCGCCGCCCATTATCTCTACCGCCAACGCGATCCAATCTCTCTCCACTGCAATCTTCAGACCCCCTCACAATCTCTTCCTCCCCCATCGCAATCTCTCCCTCCCTCCCTCCTTCCTCTCCAGTCCCCGGCTGTGGCCTTGTACAGCAGGCTTTCGCGCCCGGCAGCCGGCCACCTCTCAATCTGGCTGGCTGCCGGGCAGGAAACTGAGTAAAAAAATTCTAGTGAGGTCCTGCCGTTAAATTCAGCAGGACCTCCATCTTTGCTGTATTTCCGGGTTTCCCGGCTGCTGACAGGCGCCCTCGCTCCCTCCCCACCGCTACATAAATATCGGGGCCAGTATTGCAGTGAGTGAGTGGTCAATCTATAGAGGAGACTCCCTAGTGAGAGGGTGGAAGCAGTTAGTATTGATTTATTCAAATGCAAATTAAATTTCTTTCACAAAATAACATTTTGGGATATAGTATATGAGTAATCTGAGACATGACATATAGTAAATGCAGCATACTTGGGAAGAACAGGTAACTTTGAACCTATGGTTCCCAAAGCTCTCCACCACTGGGGTTTCCCTCGCATTATGCATGGGTCTGTTGTAGATTAATTGATATCGATTGATTGCTATGATTAGTCAACAACTCCATTATCATCGTATCATGTGACTACCAGGATGGTAGAAGGCGAACTAGATGTACCTTGGTCTTCCTTCGTCTATCAATTCCTATGTTCCTATGAAAGTTTTGACAAGTGGATTGAGATTTCCTGGTTGGAAGTGGCCTATACCCAGGGGAGTAGACAAATTATACAGAGGTCTTGGTAATCCAGGCAGATGGCTCTTTGAAAAACCTATCTTACCTATAGCTAATTTTTCAACTTTGTGCTGTTGACAATGCAGTTTCCCATATTCATTCTAAGGGGCAAGGGTCCTTGCTGGGAGCATGATGTCAGAAAAATACCCAAGCGTCAAAACATTTAAGGGATAAATTTTATGAGTTAGCAGTCCTGGCACAGAGTTTCATGCAATAGGATCTCGATGGACCAAATGCTCGGCTATAATTTCTATGTTCCTTCACCAGGAATTTAGGTGTGGAGGTCAGCGTATCTGATTTGCAGCCTGCACAATTTTTCATCCACTTTATGATGGGCACTCCTCTGCACCAGGAGCTTTAATCGTAAAATTTACTTAAACTTAATTGGACACTGACACTATCTAGAAGTCGTTATGAGGGTCTCACTAAATACACTTTGAATGACCAAGATATGCCACTAGATGGGGCAGCTGCAATAACTTTTCATATTCTGCCAGCACCAGCCAGAATAGGAGCTACTTAGAGAAATAGTTTAGAAATTGTGCTTACAATCAATTAGTACAGCTCTAATCCTTGGCTGTTAAGTTGTCCCTACAGAAAAATGTTTCAAATACCTAAAAAGAAATCACAGCCAACCATTCTTAAAATTATACTGGAGTGCAGATGTTTAATGGTTAATTATTACTTAGAGACACTAAGGATTTGGCACAACACACTATATACTGCAAACAAGACATTTTATTTAATCACATACACAGTATATTACGGCAGTAATATGAATTATCAACTTAATAATAAGTATAACAATAAAAGATTTACAGGATTATTAGGGAAGCTCCAGGTGCCAGTCGCTTAAAATAAAACGGATTTACAGGATTATACTGGCAAAGCTCTAGATGTCATCATCTTAACACAGTATGGCAGAATTTAACTTCTCCAGTCAAAGCAGTGCGATAGCTTAGCATACAAGAATACAAATCAAAGTGTATAACCACAAAGCATTCAACATTCCTAATCTGATAATAGATTCAACATTGGATAGAGTAATTCAGTAGAATTTTGGATCCGCCTCTGATTTGGTGCTGATCGAAATTTTTTCTTCTGCCTATCTTTGCTACAGTATCAAAAAAAATGAAATGATAGTTTATCTATTCGTTCTAAATTGCAACTTTTCTTACTATGTTTTGAAAAAATCTGTTTTACTTATACCAGGAGAAATTAATTTCTTCCTCTTGTGTCATCTGAAATTTATTCTTAGGAGTGAGAGCAGCTTTAGTGCCAAAACATCCGTAACTCCATCTGTACAGTTTGGGCACTAGGTCTTCTTAATTAATGAAGCATTGTATCAGAGCAATTGCCACTTTGACTATATTTGTCTTTAGTTTTAACATCAACAGCAACAGTTTTCTTGACAGTTAAAACCCTTCATTGTGGATTGTGGCCTTGTGAAGTGCCCTCTTTGTCTCCAATATGCTTCTGGTATGTTTTTAGGATTTCTGATGGTGTGTAAGTACTCACCAGAAGTTAGTTGTTTTTCTTCTGATTACTTGTTTGGTAAGTTATTTTATATTTCCTCTCTGTTTTTCAGGTGTTTATAAGTAGTTTCAGTAGACCTATAATCATTCACAAGTGACAAATATTCCGACCAGCAACCCCAGACCAATTTAGTGAAAAGGCTTAGTTATGCAAATTAGTTACAGATGGGAACAAGGGACTCACCTGCAAAAGTGATATCTGAAACTAATATATCAGAAAAATTGAAATTTAAATTGATCACTATCTATTTCCTATCTGCAGTAATGTTATTACCTATTTTTTGGTTACAACTGTATGGTTATTCACAGCATTACTTACGTAATAATGTTAATACACCAAATTAAGTAATGTTAAATGAACAGAACCTGCCTCAAATAATCCAAATTGCTCCTACCAACACACCCTAGCGGTTTACATTATTCCTAAAAGATAGGGAGGATGGTCCTCCTAGCCATGTGATATAAAGTGATTACCTTTTATTTTATATATATGTAACGCACATTATGTAAATTTTCACCTTCACAGCTTGGGCGGTAAAGTGGTGGTGCAAATGCCAGCCCATTGTAGAACTCTCCTGATTTTAGTTTAATCGATTTCAATGTAAATGAAAATTGGGCAGGTTGTACAATGGGTGGTCAATTGGCTCCAGAACTTTACCATTCAAGCAGTGAAGGTAAAAATTACCCTTGGTGTCTGTGCTAATTCCCAATAATCAGCTGTTGATTTCTACTGAATAAATTTGCAATAGTAATTCTGCGATGTAGACATTGCTTATCCCCAACATGGAATGCACTGGGCATCATTGACTTTGATACCAACTAGTAGGGGAGTGGAAGCAATTGTACCTGAAATAAAGAGAAAGAAATAAAGAATGTGCATTTGTATAGCGCCTTTCACGACCTCGAGGCGTCCCAAAGTGTTTTATGGCAAATGAAATACTTTTGAAGTGTAGTCACTGTTGTAATGTAAGAAATATGGCTGCCAATTTGCACACAGCAATGTCCCACAAACAGCAATGTGATTATGATCAGATAATCTGTTTTTTTCAAAGTAGTACCATGAGATCTTTTACATCCACCTGAGAGGGCAGGTTTAATGTTTCATCCGAAAAATGGAATAAATAAAACAATCAGTCGTGAATTCCTCAATGGCTCAATTGATAAGTATACTGGCTAAAGTGGAACCAAGCCAAACAAATCAAGTCTGCGTTAAGCTGGCTAATCTTAGCTGGAGAGGTGGTCAGAGCACTACAGTTCGTCTCACTACTACTGGGCCAGGAATCGAGGAAAAAAATCAATCAGCGACTGCACTTCTGATCGTTATCCAGTGACTCCTGATAGAAAGTATGGTCATTGGATAAGGACAGGATTGACTGAGCTGTAACGCATACAATGTATTCACCCCTAAGGCGCCAACAACTAGAGGCACTGTGGTCCACTCTTGTAAATCACTTAGTTGCCAATACTAAGAGTGAAATAGCAGTACTGGGCACTGAGAAAGGCTTCAGAGGAGAAAAGTGAGCCAGGGTGAAAATCATTGTTCCATAGAATGTAAAGTCATCTACTGTAGGCTCCATACAGTTCTGCTCAAGAAAGAAGGAAGAGCTAAAAGAAGGGACCAGCAAGGATCAGCTGTTGTTCTGTGAACTTCCATTGCAACTGCTGATTTGCTGCCCCAAAGGGAATTTTTTAAATACATCTGAGCACAGTGTTTACTCGTGCCTACGGCTAGTATTCTCTCTCTCTAATTATTAGCAACAGCTAAATTTATCTGGAACGTCCTTTCTTTCGGGTCTTTTTTTTCTCTACTGTCGAATGTCTCCTCCCTTAATGATTCACTCTACAAATTCTGCAGCTCCAATGGACACTTTCATATTTCATTGCAAACACAGGGAGTGATGCTAAAAATGTCACCACTAGCTGAAATCTCATAACTTTCAAACAATAAATGAAAAATGAGGTTAGAAAATGTTGACCAGGTTGCAATAAAATCTGACAAACCAAGTGGATGCTCTTTTGATCCAAAAAAGGTGTTCATAAAAGGTCACAGGGCATGGATATGCTATTGCCAGCCCACCTCTGACAAAAGTGAGTTATCAGGACTGCAGCACTCTTATTAAGTCATGTTTGATATTTGTACAAGTTTATGACCATGCATATAAAACACTACATGAAATTACTGACCCTGTATGACCCAGTAGCTTAGGTGGTTATGCAATTAACTACAGGCCCAAAGGCTTTTTGTTCAAGTCCTTGCTTGTCTGTGACTCTTATTTCCTGGCCTCAGTTGAGCGATTTTTATTAGTTCTTGGCCTGGCCTCAAGAATAGAATGTCATGCACGGGCAAAGTAAATCTACTACAAACCAGCCTGCCACTCACATTTGTTGATGGGAAAGTAGCATTCACAGCGTCTGCTGAGTTGTCTTGTCTTTCCTGTCATATCCTTCCAGTTAGAGAAGAATGCACATTGATGAGTGGTACTTTTTTTTTATTCGTTCACGGGATGTGGGCGTCGCTGGCAAGGCCGGCATTTATTGCCCATCCCTAATTGCCCTCGAGAAGGTGGTGGTGTGGCTTGCTAGGCCATTTCAGAGGGCAATTAAGAATCAACCACATTGCTGTGGGTCTGGAGTCACATATAGGCCAGACCGGGTAAGGGCGGCAGGCTTCCTTCCCTAAAGGACATGAGTGAACCAGATGGGTTTTTACGACAATCCGGTAGTTTCATGGCCATCATTACTGATACTAGTATTTAATTCCAGATTTTTATTTAATTAATTGAATTTAATTAATTAATTGAATTTAAATTCGCCAGCTGCCGTGGCGGGATTTGAACTCATGACTCTGGATTTTAGTCCAGGCCTCTGGATTACTAGCCCAGTAACATAACCACTATGACTGATAACAGTCATACTGAATAATAAACCAAACACTGGAAATGTACCAATTTGAGATAAGTTGTGTACCTAAATGTTCTTCAATTATTATAATTTCAGATTCCAATTAGCCTGTATTTTCAAAAAGCATGTTACCACTTGTGCAGATAATGGAACAAAACAAGTACAAAATTTATAGTAACAGATTTCAGAAGTGTGCAGGAGCTGTTTTGTATAAACAGGAACCTGCACACATCTAGTTAAAAGGCAGCAAAGATTTAGTTGTTTGCTAGACATTTTATTTCCCTTTAACATGCATGCAAATTATATATAATTTACAAAGTGATCTCTTGCCAAAGCTGCCAGATCTGCTCTGCATGGATGTTCGTAGAAGGATTTTAAGTTATGAGATGAGATCACTTCTACAAACATTCTCGTCTTTGGTTGTTTTGCAGCTTCTTTCCTTTTTATCTGATTTTCTCTCTTTTTAGATCTCTTCAGACGTGCATCATTTCCTGGGTGAAAGGACTTGCTAGAACCCTGCACCGAAGCCTTTGCTGCTACCTCTTATGGGAATGGTGGGAGATGCACTTAACCACTGCAGGGACATTAGGCTGACAGTAAAGGTGAGAGCTCAACCACCAAGATGGTTCGGGACTCTCCCTGCTGCGATCGGGCGGAGGGCATAATCAGAATTGCTGCCCGATTACCACAGCAAACCCAAAACACCCTCAATATTTCAAGATTCTGTTAAGAGTGGATGTGTTCCAGAAGACTGGGGAGTGGCCAATGCAAAGCCCATTTTCAAAAAAGGAGACAGAGCTAACCTCAATAATTAGTTCTATGGTAGGGAAGATTTTGGAATCTTTAATTAAAAATGAAATTATTAAGTATCTAGAGGAAGAGAAAATAATTAGAAGTAGCCAACATGGATTTCAGAAAGAAAGATGGTGCTTGACAAACCTAATAGAGTTCTTTGAGGAGGTGGATGGGGGATGGGGGAATGTTTTTGACAAGGTTCCACACAGTAGACTACTGGAGAAAATCAAGGGGCATGGAAATAGGGGGAGAGTAGAAAATTGGATTAAAAACTGATTAAAAGGGAGGAAACAGGGAGTAGGAGTTAAGGGCAGTTTCTCAGAGTGGATGGAACCAGTTAGTGGTGTCTCACAGAGTACTGTTCTGGGATTGCTTCTGTTCACTGTGTACATCAGTGATTTGGATATAAGCCTAGAGGGAGTGGTGTCCTAATTTGTAGATGATACTAAAATAGGAAGCATAGTAAATAATTTTGAGGACCAAAGGAAACTGTAAGGGGCTATTGATAAGATGGTGGTATTGGCAAAATAGTGGCAGAGGAATTCAATGTCAGTAAATATGAGGTAGTACATTTTTGTAAAAAAATTAAAAATTATAGTTTGAATGGAAGAAAACTGGGTGATGTGGAAGAGCAGAGGGATTTGGGGGTTCAGATTACAGAAAAGATGGTGAAATGGGAAAAAAGGTAGAATCAAATGTCAGTAATTGGGAGGTGATACATTTTGTTAAAAACATGTAATAATTATACTTTCAATTGGGCGTACCTGGGTGATGTGGATGAGCAGAGGGATTTAGGGGTTCAGGATCACAAGACATTAAAAGCAGTACCTCAAGTGGATAAGGCCATAAAAAAAAAGTTAATGAAATACTGGTCTAGAATGAGGGGACATAGATATAAGATTAAATGTAGTTTAGGACAGAGAGTTAGAGAATTTATTTTACACAGGAGGTTGCGAGACTGTGGAATGCACTACTTTCCTACATTACAACAGTGGCTAGCATTTAAAGAGTTGATACATAATTTGCAACAAATATATATTCCTTTAAGGCACAAAAACCCAACAGGAAAAGTGGCTCAACTGTGGCTAACAAGAGAAATTAAAGATAGTATTAATCAAAGGAAGAGGCATATAAAGTTGCCAGAAAAAGTAGTAAGCCTGAGGATTGGGAGCATTATAGAATTCAGCAAAGGAGGACCAAGAAATTGATAAAGAAAGGGAAAAAAGAATATGACAGTAAACTAGCGAGAAACATAAAAACGGACTGTAGAAGCTTCTTTAGGTATGTAAAAAGGAAAAGATTAGCAAAGGCAAATGTGGGTCCCTTACATACAAATTTATAATGGGTAGCACGCCCAGTGAAATCGGGGTGCTCCGCACACGATCGCAGCTTAATTGAAGGTACTTACCTTGGCTTTCGGGTTTCGCGCTGGAAAGCTGTGCAGCCGCATCATTGGCTGTCAGCTGGAGGCGCCCTATTTAAAGGGGCAGTCCTCCACTGACTGATGCTGCAGAAAATATGAAAAATTACAGCATGGAGCAGCCCAGCGGAAAGGCTGCTCCCAGGTTTAATGATGCCTCACTCCAGGTCTTACTGGATGGGGTGAGGAGGAGGGGGAGGACAGAGATCTTCTCCCCGGTGGACGGGAGGAAGTGGCCTGCCTCTGCCACCACGGAGGCCTGGCTCGAGGTGGCAGAGGAGGTCACCTGCACCACCAACATATCGCCCACCTGCATACAGTGCAGGAGGCGCTTCAATGACCTAAGTAGGTCAGCCGAAGTGAGTACACTTACTCATTCCCCTACACTCCGTCTGCCACATCATTGCCCTTACCCCACATCTCCTTCTGCACTGCCAACACTACTCTATCACATCACTCCTCACACCCACTCAAAGCTCATCCTCATCTTACCTGCACTTACTCACCTCGCCAGTACTCATCCCACCACTACCTCTCAACCCAATCCTCATACAATCTCATGGCTCTATCTCATACTCACCCTCTCATGCATCTCTTTCACGGTCAGCCTCACTCAACCTGCCACTACCTGTGCTGCAGCCACAGGGCATGCATCACATATATGCAGTAGGAAGCGTAAGGCAAACGTGTTGTGAGCATGAAGGGGATGCACAAGGGTGTTTGAGGGTTTGTCATGGTTTTTACTTATATTTGATTTCTGATCAACTCACATTACATATTATATTGTCACCACTACTGCCACATCTTTGCAAATCTTGTCTGGTTTGTGCAATAATCCCCTTTCCTATGGATCACCATGAAGACCCACACCTGATGCCATCCATTGTGTCACTGCAGAGTGAGTGTAGATGTATTTGCAGGGCTCTTTTGTGCAGATGACTGAGAGATGTCGGCGATGTCCCCGGTGGCACCCTGGAAGGATCCGGAGGAGAAGTTGTTGAGGGCAGTGGTGACTTTGACAGCGACAGGTAAGAAGATGGTACTCGGGCCAGTCGGGAGCAGCTCGGCATGAAGGAGGCTGCAGATGTCCACGACTACATGTCGAGTGACTCTGAGCCTCCGTGTGCACTGCTGCTCAGAGAGGTCCACGAAGCTGAGCCTCGGTCTGTAGACCCTGTGGCGAGGGTAGTGCCCTCTGCGACGCATCTCTCTCTGCAGTTGTCCTCCCTCCTGCTGTGCAGGTGGATGTGTCACAGCACTGTGTTGTGGGGCTCCACATGTCAGAGGTGGACGGAGTGGCCGGCGAAGCTGGTGATGCTGTTCGTCCTCCGAGGAGGTCATGACTGCAGCTACAGCGGCCCCCATCCGGAAGATGTTATTTTGAGGGGGTCCGCAAGGTAGCTAAATGTGTCTGCACACCGGGGTTGAGGTTGCAAGTTGGTGAATTTTATTGTTAGGAGGAGGGTGGTGGAGGCCAAACTTTGTCCAAAGTGACAGAGTGGCCTCCTGCAATGAGTGAGGGTCTCCCCCCACCCCCCACCTGTCAAATGGACCTTTGTAGCTGCCACAGGCTGTTTCAACTGGGAGTGTTTCCCCCAGTACGGGAGACAGTCTCAGTTGAGTTAAAAATCCCACCCCTCCTAAAATATCATGTCAATCAGGTCTGCTAACGACCTGAAGTATCTACTTAATTAGTTTAAGTGGCATCCCGCTGTCACTGGGGAACCCAGAATTGGGGGGGTTGGAGCCGGGCTCCGGACCCGCCCTGGGAATCCCCGGTTTTCGGAGCCCCCCCCCGCCACGAACCTGCCGGCTCGGAGGTCCGAAAATCGAGCCCTTTGTGTCTTCATGGAAGAAGACACAAAAAATCTCCCAGAAATACTAGAGAACCAAGGGTCTGGCGAGAATGAGGAACTGAAAGAAATTAATATTAGCAAAAAAAATAGTACTCGAGAAATTAATGGGACTGCAAGTCGATAAATCCCAAGGACCTGATGATCTGCATCTCAGGGTTTGAAAGAGGTGGCTATAGAGATAGTGGATGCATTGGGTGTCAGCTTCCAAAATTCTATAAATTCTGGAATGGTTCCTGCAGATTGGAGGGTAGCAAATGTAACCCCACTATTTAAGAAAGGAGGGTGAGAGGAAACAGGGAACTGCAGATCTGACACAGCAGTAGGGAAAATGCTAGAATCTATTATAAAGGGTGTGATAAAGGACACTTAGAAAATAATAATAGGATTTGGCAGAGTCAACATGGATTTATGAAAGGGAAATCATGTTTGACAAACCTATTGGAGTTCTTTGAGGATGTAACTAGTAGAATAGATAAGGGGGAACCAGGAGGTTGGTGAACAAAGTTGGAGCACATGGAATTGGGGGTAATATACTGGCATGGATTGAGAATTGGTTAATAGACAGAAAACAGAGACCCCAGTATTAGTGGGGAGGTGCAATGGCAGCGGGGAGACGATTGGGCGCGTGGAAAACCCGCATGAGCCGTGATCGCACGTTGATTTATAGTGGTTAACATCCTCTCTGGGTTTCGCGCCCGGCAGCTAGCCTGATTGACAGGCTGCCAGCCATCAGGAGCTGCAACCTGAGGGGGGGCAGGAAAGGGAGAGAGCCAGATATCATCCGGCGCTGGACTGGAAGACCGGGGTGGGGGGGAGGGGAAGACCGGGGTGGGGGGGGGTAGAGGGGAAGATCGGGAGGGAGAGGGGAGCATCGGGGGAAGATCGGAAGGGTGAGATCGGGTGGACATTGGGAGGGTGAAGAGAGGGACATCGGAACGGGAGACATCGGACATCGGAGCAGATTTCAAAGGTAGGTGCATTTAGTGTTTTCACTTCATTGCATAGTCTTTTATTTAATTTATTTTGTTTCTTTCTCCCTGATCTAGCCCTTACCAGGCATGAATCAGAAGCGGTGGACAAGCCGCCCAGGTAAGTTAAAAATCTTTCTAATCCCTTCATCTGTCACAGGTGAAGTGCCTTAAGTACCTCAATGAGGTACACTTGGCTCTTTAACTGTCATGGCGGGACTTCTGTTTTCGGGTCGCCCGCGTGCACACAGGTGGGTCCCTGGGAAACTCAGAAGCCAGAGGGTTGGAGCCGGGATTTGCACGATTTTCGGAGCCCCCCCCCCAGCCCCCAACGCACCCGCATTTGCCTCCTAAAATCACCCCCAGAGAGTACGAATAAACGGGTCTTTTTCTGGTTGGCAGACTGTGACTAGTGGGGTACCGCAGGGATCGGTGCTTGGGCCCCAGCTATTCACAATCTATATTAATGATTTGGATGAGGGGACCAAATGTAATATTTCCAAGTTTGCTGATGACACAAAACTAGGTGGGAATGTGAGTTGTGAGGAGGGTGCAAAGAGGCTTCAAGGGGATATAGACAGGCTAAGTGACTGGGCAAGAACATGGCAGATGGAATATAATGTGGAAAAATGTGAAGTTATCCACTTTGGTAGGAAAAACAGAAATGCGGAGTATTTTTTAAATGGTGAGAGATTGGGAAATGTTGATGTTCAAAGGGACCTGGGTGTCCTTGTATATGAGTCACTGAAAGCTAACATGCAGGTGCAGCAAGCAATTAGGAAGGCAAATGGTCTTTATTACAAGAGGATTTGAGTACAGGAGTAAAGATGTCTTACTGCAATTATATAGGGCCTTGGTGAGACCGCACCTGGAGTATTGTGTACAATTTTGGTCTCCTTACCCAAGAAAGGATATACTTGCCATAGAGGGAGTGCAACGAAGGTTCACCAGACTGATTCCTGGCATGGTGGGATTGTCGTATGAGGAGAGATTGAGTAGATTAGGCCTGTATTCTCTAGAGTTTAGAAGAATGAGAGGTGATCTCATTGAAACATACAAAATTCTTACAGGGCTCGACAGGGTTGATGCAAGGAAGATGTTTCCCCTGGCTGGGAAGTCTAGAATCAGGGGTCACAGTTTCAGAATAAGGGGTAGGCCATTTAGGACTGAGATGAGGAAAAATTTCTTCACTCAGAGGGTGGTGAATCTTTGGAATTCTCTACCCCAGAGGGCTGTGGAGGTTTAGTCATTGAGTACATTCAAAATAGAGATCGATAGATTTCTGGATATTAAAGGCATCAAGGAATATGGGGATTGTGCAGGAAAATGGCATTGAGGTAGAAGATCAGTCATGATCTTGTTGAATGGCGGAGCAGGCTCGAGGGGTCAGATGGCCTACTCCTGCTCCTATTTCTTATGTTCTTATGTAAGCGCAGATCCAATAGTTTTAGATGCTTGAAGATTGTAGCAATAAGGAAAGACTGAGCTGAGTAAAACTTTCAGATGGGGGAGAAATTGATAAGCGCCCGACTACGGGCACGAAATGGAGGCGGCACGACTGCAATGCACGCCCAAAAAGGTCAGCCTGAGATCTCCTGAAATTGGTCCTCAGGCCTCATTACCATGAAACCAGCTGTGGGTGTTCAGTCGCAGCTCGCTAATGGGCTCAGAGCAAGATTGGTGGCCCTTCGGTAGGTCTTGGGAGGCGGGGAAGGCGAACAAGATAGGGCGAACATGGTCCGGCAGTACTACTGCTCCTCTTGGCCCTACATTAAGGTAAGTGAAAAAAAGTTTACTTACCTTGTTTTTGGCAGCCTCCAGTGGTCCCATTAACGATCGCTGATTAGGCCGCTATAGGGCCTGATAAACTAGTCGGAGCTTGCGCAGCACAAGCTCTGCCTAGCTTTTGACCAATTTCAGAACGGGTCCTTAAACAGGCATTAGGCCCCTCATTAACATATGCAAGCAGTCTACTGCCTATGTAAGTCAGCCTCCAAGGACGCCTGAATATCGCCCGAGGCAATATGGACATATTTCGGGCATTGTTTGGGCGCTGCCAAATTGGTCATTTTTACCCCCGTTTTACGCTCGATAAACGGATAAAACAGAGTCCAATTTCTCTCCTGCAGTTTTTTTCTTTGCCAACTGTTACAATCAATCTTTTTCCCCTTATCTCATCTCTTGAAGATATTGTCCCTAAAATTCTGGGTTCCTGCTCTGCCAGGAGTGCAGCAGACTGGGACTCCCGCCTGCCTCCAGGCAAAGATGTAAACACCCTCGCAAATTGCAGGGATGAGATGATTTCCATAGTTGGGGCTGCGGCCTGCACCTGTATGAGTGCAACAGACCTGACAGCTGTCCAGAAAATCAGAGCAACGCCCGGCTGCTCTGATGGGGCAGGAAGAGCCCACGACTTGTCGCTGGGATTTAACTCCACGGGCACTGGTTACTCTCCAACACAACACCCAAAGGGATATTACTCATTTGTAAGTTTTAACCATGAATGTTGGCAGGCTATTTTCCTGGGGAATATCACTGCTGAGGCTGATCCTCTCCTCAACCAATATCCACATATGTGCTGCATAAACTCACTGAGGCATGCGACAGGTCTCACTGATTTGAGATCTTTTAAAATAATATGTTAGAGTAGGAAGCAGCGCGATAAATCTTGAATTTAAAACAATGAGGATGTGAAAAGGAGGAAAAGCACGTAAAACAGTGTATTAACATGTTAGGAACAACAATATGATGAGTAAACTGGCAGGAATACAATTTCCTAACTGTTTCTTTCTCTTGCCATAAATTTTCAAGGAAACATTGGCCCGTAAATTGCTCTGAACGGTGCACAAACGGCACTCGCCACTCCACAGATCTATACTCACCCACTAACTTACTGCAGGAACTACCTCCAACAGGAAGCTGAGAAGAGCCCAGTGTTAACTCCAACGAAGCTAGGACCCATGGGAGAAGCGAGGGGCTCGATCTCTCCCTTCGACTAATCAGATTGCTGCAATCCTTGAAAAGCCGTGAAGAGTCAAAACCTTGAAGTACAAACTGCAACGTAAAAACCAGGAAGTGAAAGCTACAGCAATAAAATCGTTTGTAAAAACAGTTATAGACAGCGAAAGAGAGAGGGTAAGAAGTATCGAATTAAATAAAAGATAGAAAGATAAAGAAAAAAATGTTTTAAATTTTAATGACCAAAAACTGTTAAAATAAGGAGTAATATGAGACTCCGCATTTTTAAAGTTAATTTTTAGTTGTACGGCAGTCATTAAGACTTACCGTGCTTTTAAAACTTAGTTTGGACGTGGTATATTTAAACATACCTGTTTTGTGGCGATATTTGTTAGTTTCCAGCTGGCAGAAGAGCAAGTTGGCACTGGTCCATTGATTCTGTTGATTGCAGCCGGAGATATCTCTTTAAGGCAAACCTGTCAGCTTGCCGGCGAAGCAGGAAGAGCAAGTTGTGGATTTCTGCATTTGACGCGCATCAGCGAACGCTGGAACTTGCTCTTTCATTTGGCCACTAACAACGTTGAGCGCTGTTGAGCTCACCGTTCTTTTTAAAGCAATTTCCAGCCCAAGATAAATGTTTATTTGTAATAACCATTGATTTCTTCTAGCAGAAAACAATGAGTACAGGTACATAGGGGTCAATTTTATCTCCCAGGCAGGAACGCGGCCTAGCGAGAGACAGTCCGTTCGGGAGCGGCAGTAGGGAAGCTCGACCAATTTTAATCTAAAGGGCCAGTAAGTTGGCTGCTGGCCATTAAAATTGGCCAGTTTGTAGACCACTGCCAGGAATCCACGGGAACGGTCCATGACACATGGCTGTGAGGGCTCGGGCAGGGGAGGCCTAAGGTTTCCTTGTGGGGCCTAGAGGAGCACTCGTGCTCTTCCTGGCCCACAAAGAACTTTACAAATTTTTTTTAAAACTTGCCTTAGTGAGCCTCTTTTGTTCCTGGCAGGTTTGGTCTTTGCAGGGAAACCACCACTGCACCCCACTCAGGCCTCAGGTAAAAATAGCATTTGGGTCCGGATGATATTATCGGCATATTTAAAAAAGACCCTGCCGGCTTAGGGCAGATGTCCTTGCGACGGTAACTGGGGTTAAAATTCCCCCCATGGTGTTAGTTTTTTTTGTTGAGAGGACTTTCTTGGGACACGATCCAATTTCTCGCATGACTTGGACTAATCAGGACTGGGCTGGAATGTGGAATCACTTGTTTGCATTTCCAGGAATGAGACAATATGTTCTAAAGATACTTTTTTTTTAAAACCATGCACCACAAGGTTATGTACTGATAAGAAACGTGCAGTAGGCTAAGCATACTGGAGTTTAAGCACTCATGCAATGGCTATTAGGTTTTCAGTGATTCTCAAGTGAAAGTGTGCAGCTTAAGGTTGATAGAGCGTGCTAAGTATTGAGGTCTATATCGCTTCATCTTTCATGTGAATGAAGGAGTTTTTCTTTCTTTTCTATAGGTTTCTACCCTACAGCACTGTTTATAAATGCTAATAGGTTATTGCTGGCAGTTCATTGAGGGGTTTAGTGTGTTAATGCTGTCATTGAAAGAAGGAATAGGGTTATATGGACATAAAAGGAACTGAACTAAAATTGTATAGATTTTTCTTCGAGTAAATTGCATCATATTTATAAATTCTGGTTGTCCAATGTCCAGCAATAGTTCTGCCATCTAACATTGGATTTGTTTGAATAAAAAAACATAATTTATTCCACCCTTAAAAAAAATATGCCCACCCACCTCTGGGATTGGTTTCCCTCCTCCCAGGCCTGACCTGCAAGGCCAGCTCAGCGTAGGAAACAGCTGATTTTCCACCCTCCTATAACCATCGGCTACATTCAAATGAAGCCCAAACCTGAAAATGATTTGGGCCTGCTGAAACTGGCTTCGGGCAGGTTGCGTGGCTGCTCTGCCGACTTCATGCCCATTTTGAGCAAAAGTCAAAAATCCCCTCCAAAGCCAATCCAAAAATTCTCAGAAAGCTGGTTGTAGTAAGATTTTGCTGAAGTACATTGAGACTGAAATCATAGTGCAGATTACACAAAAGCTGACATTGATATATCTCATGCTCCATGTTTTATGATGGTGAGAACAGGTTTAACTATGAAACCCATACATGTGTGACTGTTTTTCCAATGGTAGCATTTTTTGCTGTGACACAGCTTTGACAGTAAGGAGAATAAGCATAGAGTTTTGACAGATATTATATGAAGTCAAACTGAAGACAATTACATTGAGAGATTGGAGTTTTCAGTGATAGATGTGCCAAAGTTGGGTCTGAGCTATTATTATGTCAACAAGTGCAACAGTCGTAACCAATTCAAAGGGTCAGCCTACATGAAATAATTTAGCAGGTTTGCTCTATGATACAATTTTCTTAGTAATAGCAAATAAATGGGATGAGCAACTTTAACCATTCAGGGATTATATATTAACCCTAGAATAGCTTGTTAATTCTTTATTTTTCAATACTTATTGTGTTCATAAAGCATTCTGTGCAAATGCCAAGAAATGACCACTAGCCCAAATTTAGTGCTAGATGTTCATAGCAACCCATAGTAACTGGGTCACTGTTTTTGACCGAACTGTTAATTGAAACAGGCAAGAAGGACCTACAAATTACTGTTAAACAGGAGAATAGCAGCGAAGAGCTGATCAACAGTTTCATCACTGTTGTTAAATCTGTGATACAAACCTTGGGCGAGACTGAAGGTTAGACCTTGAATACACTTCAGTAGCCACAGAAGTAGAACGCCCTCTTCGCTGTTTGAGATGAAAGCAAGTTCTGCTTTTATCCATTTGGATTTTATTTGCAAATGCCCGAATTTGGCTCAGTTTGGGCTGCTTTAGATTGAGATGTACTTGTCACTTAATAAAAAAGTGGTAGTATGTTAATAAGGAGGAACAAAAGAATAAGTTCGGAGTTCTAATGATGCTACATAAAGGGATATTTATTATACTTGGAACTATCCTGTATTGGCACCAGTGACTGAAGCTACAGCAATAAAGTTATATATCTGCCAGTCAAATGGGATGGCAATCCAAGTTACTCTAATGTAGGGATGGGGAGACAATCCCTGGAAGTTCTTGAGGAAAAAAAAAATTGTCTATGTTATAGATAGTGCTTCCGCTTAACATGCATGAAGGCATAGCAATTTGGTACATTACCATTAAAGGAGCACTTGCTAACTTTTGCCAGTCCTCCTAAAATTGTTTCTAAAAGCCATGAGGTATAATGCATGTTGACCTGAACCTTCATTAACAAAGTTTTTACTTATTGAGAACAATTAAATTCAATACAGACCAGTGGCCTGGTTGAGTGCAATTGCTGGCAGACGACTCAGTCTAAGTGTGACCCCAGACAATGTAAAAGCAGGTAAGAAAGAATAGGGTCCAATTTCTGAGGGCTGGCAGGAGTATATGTTCAATTCCTTCACCATTGGTGATCTGAATGTAATTATTTTGGCCTGTAACGGCTGTTTAATTATGAGAGTGAGTCCAATCAGTAGCAGCCAAGGTATATATTTGGGTTCAATTCCTGGTTGTCTAAAGGAATGTTTACATTCAATCTTTAGCAACTCGTGTGTGTGTGTGTGTGTGTGTGTATGCGTCTTAATACCTCATGGCTTAGAAGGAGAAATGTTTTGACGTTCTCTGGTAGTCTGCACACTGATCTGAATTATCAGGATCAGTTTTTGGCTTTGGACTTTGGAGTTTTGTAAGTTGAAAACCAAACAATCCTCCTTAGCCCAAACCTCTAACTGCCTAGGTTTTGAATTGTGGTTTTGCAGTTTGACATAAACATGACATCATCGAGGTGCTCTCAGTTAATGTCTGTTGTGCGCAGTCAGACACTTGACTCAGGTGTGGATTCATGCTGTTTAATACCTTACAATCTAAGTGTACAAATATAAACAATTTTTTTTGTAAAATTATATATTCTATATACAAGCAATAGTTTTATTTTGCTATGATAGATTCTTAAGATTTATTTTAGAAATCATTTTAGAGCAACGGTAAGCTTTGGATCAGTGCTTCCCTAATCCCATTACGATTTATATCACTTTGGAAGTAATTTGGATAATTTTTACTTAATTAACTAATTACATAGTGAACACTTGTAATTACACTCTTATCACTGATGACCTGTCAGCACCCCAATTCCACGATTATACGTGGAAGCATCTGGAAGTTATGTTAAACATGATGAATTTGCTGTAGCTTTTCTAAAAGGAAGCCAGTGAATGCAGTCAGTCTCTGCTGCACACTGCAACAGTCTGCTATTGTGCATTTATATAATCCTGTCTCTGAAAAGATAATATTGTATGAATGAAAAGCCGGTTGGAATGCCATGGTAACCCTCTAATCTGTTTCACTGTGTTCTCAAGTAGATAAAATGTCTTAGTATAAAGGATCTCAGGATGATTTTTCGCTGCAAATTGTAACTTTAAAGTCTCTTTTTCAATCTATTACAGGTGTTCTCTTAGATTTTTTTGGCTGATGACAGACTAATAAGATATATGCCATTCAGATCATAAATTAGGGAAGGGATGGTCTGGGTTGGCTTTATAACTGATCTTCTTTGATGACGTGCCTGCACTCAGTATACGATCTGCAGTGACACTGCAATGGCTGAGGAGCGGCTGTTGGCGGCTTGGAATGAGCTCATTCTCCCAGGAGGGAGCAAGGCTCAGAGTGAATCACTGAGAAGCTGCAGCCCGTGTGTGAAATACATCCTCAGTCTCTCTCTGCTGGCCTGATTCTTCACTTGGGGGTGTGCACATGGTAAGCAGATATCTTGTTTGATTCATTTAAAATTATGCACAGAAGGGTTTTTGATGAATCATTAATACTCTCCAGCATTTTTTTTACTGGGAGAGGCTGAGGGCCTGAATTAAATTCCTAGAGCATCAGGACGAATCATTCTGTTTGGATAATGCTGTCTTGTGTGCCTGGCAAAATACCTTTAAATGTGTTTGCAAAAAAACAACCTACAGTTTGCGAGGATAAATAGCAATGCATACAGCAAAGGGCACCTCCTCAAACGTTAGAACACTACCATGTCGGTGCACTGTACTTTGGAACATGCATTTAAGGTTAGTGATTTCATTCTGTAATGAAGATGTTTCACCTTGCATGCCACAGGCTACATTATTTATCTGATGGACTGTGTGGTTTAGTTGTATCAGTTAGAATAAACTGCAGTACCTTGAAGGAAAGCCAAGGAGGAAGTATGCCTTCTTGAAATTAATATTAAAATAGCAAAAAAAAAACTGGAAGAATTATTTTAAAAACATTTGATTTAACAGACATTGTATTTGACAGATGCTCTTAAATCTTATCACTTAAGCTGCCTCAACGTCTGTTAAATTTACATATTTACAATGTACATAGCTGTCTATGGGCTCTTGGTAAAATTTTAAACCTGATTGAAATGGAAGCTTCTCTTTCAATGCAGCTGTAAATTTTATTTAATCTCACTAAACTCACTGAATCCTAATTGATGTAAAGGCCTTATGTCTGGTCACTGTTTAATATGCAGACTGCAGCCTTTAGAGGTGGGACATTAGAAATCTGGTAGATCATTTAAATCTGTCACGGTTCATCAGAATATAGTCATGCATCTATTTTCAATGGGGACATTACTAGTGCTTTATCTGATAATTGTAATTTCATGAAATATTTATTGCTGCTATTTCATTTTACAATTCATTTGGTTCTAGGGCACAGTGCATATGTGACGTGATGCTTCTCACTCTGTTGCTTGTTAATTCTGCTGGGATCAATGTATTTATTTATTTATTGACACTAACAGAAAAGTCATTTTGTTTTATGATTGAGTGGTGCAGATGCATAGAGTCGTGCATAAAAAATGTGATCGGACTTGCTGTGGTGGTGTTTTGCATGTGCTGTTAAATCCAGCTGGATGCTCTTTAAATGTTAACTTTTGTCAAAGAAGATGGTAGCTGCCTGGCTCGGATGAGGGGGTGGGGGAGGAGTTAAAGATTCTATGGATATTCTCACGATCTGGCTGGCATCTGTGCTATATAACAGCATAGAGTCAAGTGATGAAGAATAGGATTACTGTACCACCATTATAATGCTCTTTTGTAACAAGGCCTTCATAGAGGTGTAATTGTGAGCCTTAAGTTCTTCTTAATGTTTATTGAAGAGTGTCAAACAAAACAAATCAAAGCTAACATTTGGTTGGCAGTAGCATAATTTCAGTTGACACATGACTACACAAAATGCTAAATAAGAATTGATATCTCTGGAGACTAGTGTGTTACTAAAAATGCTGAACTCCAGGAAAGCTAAGTAGCAGCACTGTGATTGCCTGCACTGTCAGCACAATATGGCACCTACTCTAGTATAAGGCCTAAGAAGAAACTAACAGGGCATAGAAAATGCTACAGGTTATATTTGTTGCTTCTACATTTTCCACGTTACTTCCTCAGGGCATATTTTAATTGTTTCAGAAGTTTTGTGTAACCGTGGTAACAACATTGGAATTAATTTAACTTGAAATAATAAAAGGCAGCACAAATAATGAGAGGGAAATTGCTGCAAATAAAACAATGCTTGTATAAAACTTGTATTGGTAAATATCATCCTGGGGTTGCACATTGAATTAAATACTGCTACACGAAAAGCCAATCAGTTTCCTTCTAACACTGCAGCCGAAGCATTGCTGGATATCCGTATGCCACGTGAATGATACATTAAGTAATGCACTGGGCTTCCCTCTTGCTGTGCTGGAGTATGGAATTATAAAATGAGATTACACTTAAATCTTCCAAAAAATGGATTTTTGAGGGTTATATCCTTTGTTTCTGATCGGCTACACAATGTTGCATTTGAATGTCTAGTATCAATACAAGTCTTACAATAATAAAAATGATACAAATTATGAATTAATAGCACATCTCTGCTTTAATATAACGTTAAAAAGCATCATTGTGTCAGTTTGCTGTTTCAGACCGAGTTATTAATGTTTGTCCGAAAAAAAAGTGACTTCTGCAATGGTCAGATTGAGACTCTAGCCAAATAAATCTTCAATGTATTTATTTTATGTACTCCATTCATCATTAACACACACACACACAGGCCTGTTAGTAACTCTGACTTTCAGAATGTAAAGTCTACAGAATGGGTAGGGTAGCCTCAAGAAATTTCAAAAGTTATAAAATGTTACTAAAAGTGAATAGCCAACTTACTTGGAGAAGAGGCCCCTGAGGTCTTGACAGCTACAGCATAATGTAACCAAAAACAGCTCATGCTTCTATCACAACTAATGCAGTAAAACGTACCAAGGCACAGTAGGAACTCAGACCCAAACAGGAGGGAAATTAGGAGAGGTGGAAGACACAGTAAAGAGGTCAATTTTAAGGAGTATTTGCAAGGTGGTGAAGAAATGTAAAAAGATGGAGGGGTTTGGAAAGAGAGTGCCCGACTGGGAGACAAGATGGCTGAAGGCTCTACCACCATTGGTAGAGAGAGGGAGGGGTGAATGCACAGTAGACCAGAATTTGAAGAACTGAGTGTGCAAGCAGGGACAGAGTTGGAGGACGTTGCAGAAGCATGGAGGGTTTATACTTGAGGACAATGATGTTCAAGTCAATGTGCTGAGGCATGGGGAACCAAAGAAGGAGAGCAAGATGAGTGGGACTTGTGCAGGACAGGATACAGATGACAGAGTTCTAAATGAGTTGGAGTTTATTTTGGTTGGAGCTCAGAAGACTGTTGAGGAGGGTACTGGAAAAGTTAATATTGGAGGTGAGGGATTTCAAGCTCAGCTCAGGGCCAGACATGCTACCGAGGTTATGCACCATCAGGTTGAGTTTGAGCTGGCATCCAGGAGGGAGATGGGATCAAGGGCAAAGGCATGGCATTTTTTGGCACAGCCAAACAGGATGGTTTTGGTTTTGCCAATGTTGAGCTGCAAAAAGTTCTGGCTCATCCATGACTTGATATTGGTCAGGTAATTGGACAGCAGAGGGACAGTTGTTGGATCAAGATATGGGCGAGGAATAGGAAAGGGCCAAGAACGGAAACATGGAGCATACTGGAGGTGATTGTGCGGGCACAGGAGGAGAAACTACTGTGGAAGAGTTGGCTGTGTTGGGACAGTAAGAATGGAATGAATTGAGCATATTGCCATAGAGTTGGATTATAGAAGAGATGTGGTGGAGGAAGTGGTGTGGTCAATGGTGTCAAAAGCCTAAGCTTGAGGAGGATAAGAACAGATAATGTACTGCAGTCACAGTCATACAGCATGTTTTGGTGACTTTGAGCAGGAAGATGTGCAGTGATTAAGCCAGTTCTGAAAGTGGGAGGGAACCATGCCTGAGGGAATGGAGCAGTTGACAATGTTAGCAAACATTGAGCCAAGGAAGTGTAGTTGTGTGGTCAGGAGTTGAATTGGGAGAGGGTATATCAAGGGAATGGGTGGTGGGTCACATAGAGAAGTTGAATCTGATGAGCACTGGGGTGGAGATAAAGAGAAGCTGTATCGTGTAATGCAGTCGTAACTAGCATAGGGGTGAGCTCGGGATGGTCCAGGAGGTCTGAGGGAGGCTGCGAGAGATGATATGAGGGTGGTGGGGGCAGCGGAGAGAGCTAGGAGGAAGCAGTTATCAGCAACATAGAGGAGTTTGGGATTTCTAGGATTATCCTGGAGTACAAGAGGATATGGCCAGAGAGATGGACTGCCAGCAGTAAATTAATGTAACAACGTTTTCACTGTGGTATTCTCTGTAGTTTAAATGTAGGACATTAGTTACAAGGCAGTAACACATCAAGTGGTTGAGATGCTGTCATAGGAGTGAAGCTCAAATTATTTATCAACATCATCTAAAAACGAGGGGGTAAATTTCATCATCACCGCATGGGCAGTAATCTTGTGCAGTGGATCGCCCACCCTTTATAAAATCCAACCAATTTTCATTCCATTGAAGGTGAAAATTTACCCTGACATATTTTATAGCCTCATGTCACCATCATAAGCATGTTGTTCTTTACAATATATACAAACATAGCATTTATTCACCATGCTCCATTTTCAGTTCACTGTTTCCTTTTTTCCCAATGAGATCTCATGCAAACAGTGAAGGACAGTCTGCTCCTGCTTCTATATCATGTGATGATGCCTGAAGATACATCAGGGCTCAATTTAATGACTGATACAGGGAAATGCCACAGCTTCTATGTATTTTATATATAATATATATATTTTGGACACTAGGAATAGCTAGCTATAAGACAGTAATCTAACAAAGCAGTTCAAATGTCAATAGATTTCAGGAACAAAGAATGTCATGTAAACCATGAGATTAGATTGTAATGTTAAAATCACTCTTTGGTATCTCTTACATACTCTGATATATATCATACACCCAATCTCAAATTTATTGTTCCTTTCTAAAGTTCCAGAATGCATACTGCTTTATGGCTTCATGTCAGCCTCTCCTGTCACCTCTGGTTTCTGCTTCACCCAGAGTATAGAAACTGCTCTCATCAAAGTCAGAAATGATATACTGTGTAACTGTGAACGTGGTTTGTTGTTGCTCCTCATCCTCCTTAGCCTTTCCATTGCCTTCGACACTGTTGGTCACTTTATCCTCCTCCTCCAATACCTCTTCTCAAAAATCCATTTTTGTGCTATTGCTCTGCTGGTTCTCTTCTTGGCTATCTGAATATCATTAGAAATCCCTAAATAGTGGCTCCTCTCTTCGCTGAATGGCCATTGCTGAATGGCCACCGCTGGTTGCGTTTGGGGTCTAGCCTCAACCCCCTTCTCTTCCTCGGCTATTGTTTCCTCTTGATGGCATAATCTGAATAGATGAATTAAGATGGGTGGCATGAATTTTCTGATCTGTTATTATCTTATGACTTTGTGATCAAGTTCCATAGATATGCTGATTACACTCAACTGTGTTTCCAATTCCTCACATGACAATTGTCTGCCTCTTCAACCACCTGTTTGATATTGGGGTCAATTTACATCTTCTGTGTTCATTGGGAGCAATGCCCATCCGATGTCACCAGAGAGAGGCCCACACCATTTTGATGGTCATCCCATATTTGCATTCAACTGGCAAGCTGCCAGCATGTTCCAAGCCTGATGAGCAGCTCAACATTTTGAGGGATATGGGAAATCTGGTGGGCCATCCAGGCCTACAGCAAGGGGCTAAAGGGGAGGGTTGGGCTCATGGCGGGGGTGATGGAAAGCATTATTGAAGGGGGGTGGGTGGAGATTAACAACGAGTTGCAGGGAGAGTAATTATGCTCATCCTGCTACCAAAACGTGCCAAAATATTTTTTTTATTATTCCCAGGGCTGCCTCCAGCAATCCCTTTAAGGGATGCTGGTTCTGGCCATTTCCTGCACTGTGTTTTGGCCGTGCTTGACTGCACAAAAATGGCATCAGGGTCCTAACAACGTAATAGGACCACCATTTTCATTGAACAATGAACTCATGCCTGTTTCTGGCAAGAGTGCTGGCCACCTAAATTAAGGCCTTCTTGAAAATGGTAGCAGACTGATCTCAGATGGGAAGTCAGCAGTAAGTTTATTTTTGCCATTTTGGTCTCACTATTGCCCTGTTCCCGCTGAAAAACTGAGCAGTAGAGAGGCCAAAATCATAGGGACCATTGTGTCTTCAATGAGCCAAAATTTTGTCCAGCTTAATGTTGGTAAAACCAAAAGGTATACTCTCTAGCCCCATAAACCCCTTTATGCCTCTGCCCCTAACTTCACCTCAGCTTAAATCTGGTCCCGAAGCTCAGTATACTGCTTGATCCAGAGCAAAGTTTCTTTTCCCACATCCATTCTATCACCAAGACTGAATTGGTCCATCTTCATAATATTGCCAGTCTTCACCCTGATGTTGAAACATTTGCACATCACCGCTACATAATTATCCAGAGTAATTTACAGTCAAATACAGAGCAGTTCTACGCATAGTATAAGTTACATATAACTAGTAAGTTGACTCCGCTGCCAAGGACTCTGCTGATGGTTCAGTTAGTTAAGGCCTCTGCATTAAGGAGGAGAATTTCACCCAGGGTTCCCGCTCCTGATTGTTATCCAGTGACCCCTGCTGGAAGTGCACCTGTCTGAACATCATTTGAGAACAAGGATTGGACTCAGATGTGATGCCCTCCACAGTCAAATATTCTGCCAACATTCAGCTTAGTTGAAGTTCTGAAGTGAAATCAGTACCATAGCCAAGCAAGTATCAATGCCTTCAGGAGAGGAGGAGGGGGAAAATTGGTGGATTCTACCTACCATCTGGACATCACTTTAATATTAATAATCTGGGCTATTTCCTTTGTGTTTTTCCTTAATTTTAAGCTATAACAGTTGGTTTTCTACTTATTGTTAGGAAGTCTCAACAATGCCATCATTTGGCTTGTTAAACATTTTGTAATGGTTGAGATTTCCCTTTCTGGCAGAGTCACCCCAGAAAGTATGATTGAACCAGCGATGAGCCCAGTGAATTTTCCAGGATCAACTTCATTTAAATATTCTAGGTAGGTTTAGCACACATTACCACCTATGACTGGGAATTCACCCACTTGGTGTGGAAAGTGACATGCTACTGTAGGATTTGAATGCCTCCTACTACTTAAAGTGCCAGGTGTGATGAAAACCAGCTTGGGAGCAGGGTTTGAAGATTTGAAGCAGAAATATATCCTAGTTCTGCAGGAGAGCACAGAGCTCCCAGGTTCACAAAGGCAGCAGTGGAAGTGCTGCCGGACCAAATAAAGCAGAGGAAGGAGGCTCTGTTTGGAACAAACTGACAAAGGCCCCCAAAAGAGGTCTGTTTAGGCCCATTGGAAGAGGTAACCAGGAGAGTAAGTGTCAATTCCATGATTCTATGAATGGAAGCCCAGTGCCACAAGAAGTTTAATGACCTTAGCAGGGCAGGAAAGGTAAGAGGGGCCAGGTGCACATTAAGAATGCACTGCACTAAGCACATTTGCCACTTGCAGCCACCTCCCCCTCACTGTATTAAAGTGCTTGAAGAGCTTACAATCAATGACCAGGAAGTAATCGTGGTTCCTTCACAGCCCACAGTGTTCACCTGCAGGTGTTCCTTCATTCACTTATATGCATGCATCCCATTAAAAGTCTCACATGGTATATAATTGTTTGATTTCTAACATGCCTGTTGTTACCCATGTTATGGTCTGCTGGCTAGCACTTGGGTTTGACTGCATCTTTGGCATCTGAGGTCACTCTCACTTTTTACATTCTTTTTATAGTCGAAGACCATCCATAACAGCAAAGAGTTTTACCCTAGGGGAAAAATGTCAGACTGCAGTAGTACAACAGCTCAGTGACTAGACACTTATATATGTCTGCAAAACAACTCAGCTGTTAAAATGATAATTTTAGATCATAGAATCTTATAGCACAGAAGGAGTCCATTTGGCCTGTCGTGCCTGTGCCGGCTCTTTGAAAGAACTGTCCAATTTAGTCCCACAGCCCAGCTTTTTCCCCATAACCCTGCAAATTAGTCCTCTTCAAGTTCATGTCCAATTGCCTTTTGAAAGTTCCTTTGGAATCTGCTTCGACCACCCTTTCAGGTAGTGCGTTCCAGATCTTAACAACCCTCTGGGTGAAAAGATTTCTCCTCATTTCCCCTCTAGTTCTTTTGCCAATTATTTTAAGTCTATGAACTCTGGTTACTGACCTACTTGCCGGAGGAAACAGTTTCTCCTTACTTGCTCTATCAAAACCCCTCATAATTTTGAATACCTCTATTATGTCTCCCCTTAACCTTCACTTCTCTAAGGAGAACAATCCCAGCTTCTCCAATCTCTCCACATCCCTCATTCCAGTATCATCCTGGTAAACCTCCTCTGTACCCTCTCCAAGGCCTTGACATCCTTCCTAAAGTGTGATGCCCAGAATTGTACACAATACTCCAGCTGAGGCCTAACCAGTGATTTGCAAGCATGACTGCCTTGTTTTTGTATTCAATGCCCTATTTTCAAAGCCAAGTATCCCATACTCTTTCTTAACCACCTTATCAACTTGCCCTGCCACCTTCAAAGATTTGTGGATGTGCACCCCCAGGTCCCTCTGCTCTCCCCCCCCCTCAAAATAGTACCATTTAGATTATACTGGCTCTCCGTGTTGTTCCACCCAAAATTCGTCACTTCACATATATCCGTATTGAATTGCATCTGCCATGTGTCTATCCATTTCACCTTTCTGCCTATGTCTTCCTGAAGTCTGCTGCTATCCTCCTCACTATTACATTGCTAAGTATTGTATCATCCGCAAACTTCAAAATTGTTCTCCCTAAACCCAAGTCCAGATCATATATACATACATCTATATATATATACATACACACATGTACATATACATATATATTACACATACATACAGAACAAGAAAAGCAGTGGTCCCAATAACAACCCTCAGGGGACCCCACTGCATACTTCTCTCCAGTCAGGAAAACATTTGTTCACCACTACTCTCTGCCTCCTATTCCTTAGCCAATTACATACCCGAGTTACCACTATCCCTTTAATCCTATGTGCTTCTATTTTCCGAATAAGTCTGTTATGTAGTACTTCATCAAATGCCTTTTGCAAGTTCATATATACATCTGTTGCACTGCCTTCATCAACCCTCTCTGTTACTTCATCAAAAAACTCAATCAGGTTAGTCAGACATGATTTGCCTTTAACCAATCCATGCTGGCTGTCCCTTATTAGCTAATGCTTCTCCAAGTGAAAATTAATTTTGTCCTTGACAATGGTCTCTAGTAGTTTTCCCATCACTAACGTTAGGCTGACTGGCCTGCAGTTGCTAGATTTATCCTTCTCCTCTTTTTTGAATAGGGGTGTAACATTTGCAATCCTCCATCCTCTAGCACTACTCCCATATCCAAGACAGAATATTAAATATTAAAATATTTAAAAATTGTGGATTTTCAATGAAATATTAATTTCCAATAGATGCACAACAGAATTTATTACAGGAGTCTACAATATTGAGCACTGAGTGGGTTTAACTCTTGGTGGGAGAGATACAAGTCCGCAGCTGGTGAATGGTCGCCAGAAATAGAGCAACATTTAGAGACATTTTTTTAAGCAGCGAGTTATGATGATCTGGAATGCACTGCCAGAAAGCGTGGAGGAAGCAGATTCAATAATAACTTTCAAAAGGGAATTGGATAAATACTTTGAAGGGGAAAACTATGGGGAAAAGGCAGGGGAGTGGGACTAATTGGATAGCTCTTTCAAAGAGCCGCATGACCTCCATCTGTGCTGTATCATTCTATCATGCTATGATTCATGGTCTATCCTCTGGCAGGCAGGAAACATGCGCACATTTCTGGCCGGATTTGCGCGCCCGCCATATTGGGAAAGGAACAAAAATAGACATCCATGGCCTGTGCCTGAAACAGGTGTTATCCCTTTGCATATGCAAATATGAGGCCTAACACCTGACTGAGGCCCCCACTTCAAGACTGGTTTGTCCTGAGGCAATCTGCGCCAATGTTGACTGCACTCAGTAAAACCAGACCTTGGGACCACCTGCAACCAACAAGGTAAGTTTTTCACTTTTACTTACTTGAATGTGGAGTCTGGAGGAGCAGAGGTGCTTCTCCCAGGCTCACATTTAAAGAACGTGGGTCGTCAGTCCACCTCCCCCCGCCCCCGTCCCCCAATTGCACTCTCCCGACCACTTTTAAAGGGGAATTTGCTGGGCTATGCAAGGTTGCCAGTGTAAGTGTGCTCACACTTTTCATAATCTTACAGTGTTGTCTCACAATGCATCTTAATAATATTTCAATGCAAACATGATGCAGTACCTCAGGAGGACAATGCCCAGCTCTCTATCAACAGTTCATCTACTTTCCAAGTCTGTGGGCATACCCATGTTTAGCACAGCACTCTGGAATTGCCTCCATCACAATCCATTTGCTTTATTGCCCATGAAAAGTGACAAACAGAAAAAACCATCCTATCCACATGCTACATATTGACATCGTCGCTGGGTCAAAATCCTGGAACTCCCTATCTAACAGCACTGTGGGAGAACCTTCACCACACGGACTGCAGCGGTTCAAGAAGGCGGCTCACCACACCTTCTCAAGGGCAATTAGGGATGGGCAATAAATGCTGGCCTTGCCAGCGACACCCACATCCCATGAACGAATAAAAAAAATACACGTATACGGTGTTGGGTCACGCATGTCCTCCTTCATATTTCTTATTCCAAAATATGCTCTTATTCTAATTACTTGCACAGTCACTAGTGCCAACAAATACAGGCAGGAGGAGGGTAATCTAAGCTGCCAACACTGATTCTTTAAGAGGAGAGGTCCCTGGAAATTTTGAGGTAATAAGTGGTGCATTATGTTAGTGTATCAAAGCAATGTCCCATGGTGTGGCCACATTTGGATTGTACATAACTGCCTGCGTGATAAGGTCCTGATGTCGAGTGGAGAGGTGGTAAGTGAAACCAACATGCTTGTCCAACTGCTTGTTTGACCAAATCATAAATGAGTCAGAGAATTCTACAGCTTAACATTGGAAAAGGCCAAAGTCATGCTGTTTCGTTTCTGCCACAAACTTCATGCCTTAACCCTGATTCATCTCCCTTTCTGTCGGCTCACTCATGCTTAACTCAAAAGGTGTGTAACCTCAGTGTCCTAATTGAACCTGAACTGAGCTTCACCAAGTCCACCACCAAGACTGCCTATTTCTATCTCTGAAATATTTCCAGTCTCTGTCCCTAACTCACCACCGTCACTGCTGAAACTCTCATCCAAACCTTCATAATCTCGACATATCTCTTCATGGCCCCGCTCAATGCTAATTCTGCAACCTCCTCCAGCCCAGCATCCCTGCTTCACTCTCCTAATTCTGGTCATTTGTTCACGTACCCCTCTCTTTGCTCAACCATTGATGGCACAGCCTTTAGCCATTTTACTCCCACACTCTGGAACTCTTCTCCTAAATCCCTCTACTTGCTACGTCTCATCTCACCTTCCAAGCCTCATTAAAACCTATCGCTTTGACTGTGCCTTTAGCTATCTCCCCAAACCCCTTCTTCGGTCTGACTCCCATTTGTGAAGCATCTTGGGACATTTCACTACATTACAGATGCTACATAAATGCGAGTTGTTGCTTCTCCACAGCAGGATGCTGCTCTACAGCCCATAATCTTGATTTGATTAGTGCATAGCAATTGTGAGGGACCCAGAAGTGAATAAAATATTTAATGTTTGCATTAGAGATGGAAGAGGGAAATATAATTTTTTAAAATTTTACTTTCAAAAGATTCCATAAATTTTTTATTGCGTCATCAGAAATGGGCTTCCTTATTATAGGAAGTGTAATTTAAAATATTTTTTTATCCTTTTTCATTTCTGATTCTCAGGGAACATTGTGTACTCGACCAAAAAAAATCAATGCTTTACAGAACACTTTGTGCTTAGATAGACATTTAATGCTGGTTATCGCAGAAAAGTTTTTTATGTTAAAAGGAATCAGAGTGATTCCGTTCTTCAGTGTGATATATACTTAAGGGTATAAGCCAACTGATATGTTGTCAGGGAAGTATAAATGGTTGTTGGACAAATGTTTATTAATGAGTACAGACAATCAATCTATAATTTTCAAATTGATTGTATGCATAATAAACCAAAACCTTCATGGATTTGGACTGGCAATAAATGTAAACATACATAGGCTAAGTTACTTGGAAGCCTGGGAGAACTCCTGCAGATATTAATGGTGAACAACTTTCGGGATTCAAATGCAATGATTTGGCCCAAAGAAATTCCTTCTTAGAGCTTGCTTTTATATAGTACCTTATCATACCTCAGAAACTTCCCAAAGCACTTCATTTATTTTTGAAGTACAATCACTGTTATGTAGACGCAAGTGATAATTACATAGTGCAATCCCACAAACAATAATGAGATAAATGGTCAGTTAATCTATATTTTTTCATAGTGTTAATTGAGGGAGAAATATTGGCTAGGTCACCAGGAGAGCGCTGTGCTCTTCTTTGAAAAATACCATTGGGGCTTTAATGCTGACCTCAGCAACTGGAGCAGGCACAAAGAACATCTCATCTGAAGGACAGCAACTCTGAAAATGCAGCATTCCCTCAGTATTGCACTAGAGTGTCAGCTTAGATGACAAAAATTGATTTTTTGTGTGTGTGTTGAATTTTTAAATTTAGATACCCTTATTACGGTATCAGCATTTGATGGATTAAATCTCATGCAGGGAATTTCTCAAAGGAAAAGCTATTAGTTCAGAGACCAGACAGGTTAGCTACAATGGGCTTCACAAGGTGCGAGTTGCACAATGTGATGTCTAAGGTGGTAATATTTTAAATGGCCAGAGCAATCACATTCAATTATAAACATCTTGACCACTGTTAAAGGTTGGCCATCTGTTCAATATTGATAAGAGAATGAAGCTTTTTGTGGATTTAATGTATTACAAAATATTCTATTAACTAGTGTCAGCCTTGGCTCAGTGGTAGCATTCTTACTTCTCACTCAGATCATCATAGGTTCAAGTCCCACTCCAGAGACTTGAGCATGTAATCTAGGCACTCGCTTCAGTGCAGTACTGAGGAAATGCTCCACTGTCATAAGTGCTATCTCTTGAATGAGATATTAAAGTGAGACTACATTTGCCCTCTCATGTGGACGTAAAAAATCCAATGCTCTATTTGAAGAAGAACAGGGGAGTTCTCCCAGTGCCTTGGTCAACGTTTATCCCTCAACCAGCATCAATAAAACAGATTTGTCTCATTTTTGTTTGTGGGACTTTCTGCACAAATCACTACTGCATTTCCCTACACTACAACAGTGACTAGAATCCAAAAGTACTTCATTGGCTGTGAAGCACTTTGGAACATCCTGAGGTTGTGAAAGGTACTAGATAAATGTAAGTTCTTCCTTTTGTTTCAGCATAACTTCAAAGGGGTTGGAATTGTTTTCTGTGGAAAGCCTGATTTACCAGAGAAATGAGTTTGATCTTTCTAGGCTATAGCAAATGTTTTGTGTTTTAAGATTGTGCAAGCCAGCAGGAGACCTGGGCTAGTTTTCAAACTACAGCCTGATTCACGGTGCAAGAAGAGAGCTTTAGGCCAATTTTAACTGCCTCTGCCTGCCATAAACAGGTTGGTAGAGGCTTGAGAATGGCATTGGATCACTTACCCTTGTTTACCCTGGCGCTCCGGCCTCTGCCATCTTGGGTAGGGTCCTGAGAAGGGCGGTAGGGCACCTACCTGTTTCAGGCAGGAGGCACTTTTAATATGAAAATTGGAGTTCTATGATGTACATAAGACCCTGATTGCAATTTCTGAGGTATAATTCATAGAATCATAGAATCATAGAAGTTACAACATGGAAACAGGCCCTTCGGCCCAACATGTCCATGTCGCCCAGTTTATACCACTAAGCTAGTCCCAATTGCCTGCACTTGGCCCATATCCCTCGATACCCATCTTACCCATGTAACTGTCCAAATGCTTTTTAAAAGACAAAATTGTACCCGCCTCTACTACTGCCTCTGGCAGCTCATTCCAGAGTGAAAAAATTGCCCCTCTGGACCCTTTTGTATCTCTCCCCTCTCACCTTAAATCTGTGCCCCCTCGTTATAGACTCCCCTACCTTTGGGAAAAGATTTTGACTATCGACCTTATCTATGCCCCTCATTATTTTATAGACTTCTATAAGATCACCCCTTAACCTCCTACTCTCCAGGGAAAAAAGTCCCAGTCTGTCTAACCTCTCCCTGTAAGTCAAACCATCAAGTCCCGGTAGCATCCTAGTAAATCTTTTCTGCACTCTTTCTAGTTTAATAATATCCTTTCTATAATAGGGTGACCAGAACTGTACACAGTACTCCAAGTGTGGCCTCACCAATGCCCTGTACAACTTCAACAAGACATCCCAACTCCTGCATTCAATGTTCTGACCAATGAAACCAAGCATGCTGAATGCCTTCTTCACCACCCTATCCACCTGTGACTCCACTTTCAAGGAGCTATGAATCTGTACTCCCAGATCTCTTTGTTCTATAACTGGGCAGAGAGTGAGCCACAAAAAACAGTCTGAAGAAATTTTTTAACTTTTATGTTTGAGGTCAGGAGGAACAGAAATGCTCTTCAGGGTTGTGCAAAAACACTGTGACTAACTGCCGGCCTGTGCCGCCCCTCACCACCACCCCCTCCCCCCCCATCACCCCCGGAATCGCCTCGCCCTCCATTCCTCCCTCTCCTGGATCCGACTGTCAGCTGGCAAATAGGACCTGGTTGAATTCCTGCCCTCCCAAACTGGTGAGCTGCCTCAGAGCAAGGCGGCTGCAAGCAATGAAGCTTGGCCTCAAAATGGAGCGGGCATCATGGAGGTTACAATGGGCAGGCGGCCGTTATGCTCCACCCAGTGACTGCCTGTTTTCCGCCTAAACTGATAATCGGCCCTTTATGTTAAAAGAGTGAGTCAGTGGTATCTTTATGGTCATATGCGTCGAGAAGAGTCGAGAAGTGTATGATTCACTGTTTTAAAATGTAAACTGTTCCTTTACCTATTTTATGTAAATAGACTACCTGTTTGGTTCACTAAATCAAGCTTTACTCAGTTTTTATTGAGCCAATATGCACAAACTTTGCAGACTCCATGGGCTTGATTTTAAAAGGGCGGCAGGATGGCAGCAGTATGGGGGGGGCGGGGGGTCAATGGGCGCGCGACAAACCCGAATAATAAAAACTTACCATTCCCCACGCGATCGCGCCATAATTGGTGGCCGTTAATCTTGATTCCGGGTTTGCCGTCCGAAAGCTGCGCAGTGGGCGGACTGTGCACCTGCATGACAGGCTGTCAGCTGGAACGTCTGGATTTAAAGGACACTTGCTCCGACGCATTTTGCTGGAGCAAAGAGCAAGAAGACCCAATGGAGCAGCACAAGGGCAAGGCTGCTCCAAGATTCAGCGATGCCTCACTTCAGCTACTGCTGGACAGGGTGAGGAGGAGGAGGGAACTATTTTACGCGGCCGACAGGAGGAAGCGCCCTGCCTCTGCCATCAAGAAGGCCTGGCTCGATGAGGCAGAGGAGGTCACCAGCAGCTGCAACATCGGGTCCAGTGCAGGAAGCGTTTCAATGACCTAACTAGGTCAGCAAAAGTGAGTACACTTACTGATTCTGCTGCATTCTGTGTCGCACATCAACCCCCTCCCCCCCAACTCATTCTGCACTGTCAAGACTACTCCATCTCATCACTCCTCACACCCACTTAAGGCTCATCCTCAACTTAACTGCATTTCCTCATCTCCCCATTTGTGACCCCACCACTACCACTCACCCCAATCCTGAACCAATGTGATGTCTCTGTCTTATACTCACGGTCAGCCTCACCCAAACCAGTGCATTCATCGGTTGGCCACTTCACCATTACTCACTCACACGTCTGTACTTTCTTCTCTTCTAGGAGAAGAGAGCACAAAATGCACGCAAGGGGGCGAGGACTGGAGGGGGGGCCACAACAAATAGTGGTCTTCACAAAGGTGGAGGAGGAGGCCCTGCAGATCAGCTGCACCCTCAAATGCCTGTCCGTCAGGAACGCCGAGACTGGCACCCCACAAATGTCTGGTGACACAACTTTAACATTCATCACACACAACAGGAATTGATGTTAATAATGATTGGCATGTTGACCACCTCAGTATGCTCATCGCAACATGACACATCTGTGATGAAGCTTAATATTGCCTTCTGTTCTTTTACAGGGCCTTCAACGACCGCAGTGACGGCAGAGGGCAATTCCTCAGAGGAGCTCCTGGCCTCTGAGGACGCACCGTCACATCTTAGTGAGCCATCCACCAGTGCAGATACTCACACCTCGGTGGGTCCTAGTCCTCAGTTATTTGGGTTGGCACCTGATGAGTCACCACACACAAGTGAGCACGAGCAGACACTGGTGACTGGGGCAGCTGTGGAGAGTCTGCATCAGTGGGCACACTCCTCTCCAGGCTCTGCTCAGCTGGACGCAGATGCTGAACCCCGTGGGCCATCCTTTAAAAGGAGAATGATCGAGAGACAGCAGCACATTTGCGAGTTACTGGAACAGGTGCCACGCACACTCTCCACAATAGGGCAGAGGATGGAAGAGTCTAACTCCTGCATTAGTGGAGTGGTGGCACAGGTACGGGCGGGAATCTCAGATATTGTCACAGGGACGTGACAGAATTTCTATGATAGTGTCACAGGGATGTGAGCAACTGTCTGAGATAGCGTCTCATGTAAATGCTGAAATTTCTTAGATAGTGTCACAGGTAACTGCGGGAATGTCTGCGATGGAGAGAAGGCTAGCCTCCGTTGAGCTTCAAGCACGACTCACAAATGAGTCCATTCAGGCCCTGACAACGGCTGTTCGGACTCATGGTGAACAACATTCTGCCGCCTTAAACAGGCAGACAGAAACTTTGCAACTGGGATCCAAGGCATCGCACATGTTCTCCAAACTGTTATCCAGGTGAATGGTAGGAGTGATGTGGGCCTGGCCCAGGGGAGGGATGATGGTGAAAGGGGACATGGAAGTGGCGCCACTCAAAGCGCTCCCACATCTCACCCATGGCCCCCCCCTCTCAACCAGTATCCGCAATGCTGCCTCCTCTCCAGGTGGCTGAGTCTGCCCCTGCACGGGTGCAGATGAAGCAGTCTTTGGAGGGGCCTTCACGGGCTCCAAAACCCAGAGGGCATAGGCCGAAAGCATCTAAGCAGTCCGGCCATGGACATGAGCAACCTGCCACTACCTCTGCTGCAACCACAGGGGATGCACCACGTAGAAGCGGTAGGAAGAGAAAGGCTAAGGATTTGTGATCACGAAGGGTATGGACAAGGGTGTCTGACAGATGGTCATGTTTTTCATTTATATTTGCTTTTTGTTAAAGTCACAGTAAATGTTATCATTCTCACCGCTACTGCCATGTCTTGCCCATTCTTGACTGGCTTTTGTGATAGCGCCCTTTCATGTGCTTCATCATGAACGACGACACTTGATGCCACTGAGTGGGTCACTTTACAGTGGGCGTATGTGTAGTTGCAGGACTGTTTTGTGCGGGGGGAGCGGCGGTGGGGGGGCACTGATGTAGGCGTTGGTCTTTCCAGGTGGTGTGAGGACTGGACTCTTTTCACTTTCTGATCTTAGGAGAACCGTTCACTTATGAGTGACTCGCTGGCCTCACGAGCAGCCAGGTGAGCTGCTGCTTTGCCCATGGGTTCCCTCCTCCTCCTTCTCAATGTGGATGGTGGGTGAGGGCATGGGGCCTCCTCAACTGGTACCCCTCTCCGTTGCATCACGTTGTGCAGGACACAACTCACTGCTATAATGCGACCCACTCTAGCTGGTGCATATTGAAGCGCTCCCCCAGAACAATCGAGGCACCGAAATCGCATCTTCAGCAGCCCTATCGCATGTTCAATTAGAGAACCGGTGACGATGTGGCTGTAGTTGTATCAATGCTGTTGCTCGCTGATGGGGTTCCTCAGAGGTGTCATGAGCCATGTGTGTAAGGGGTATCCCTTGTTGCTGAGGAGCCAGCCCCTAGGGGTGTTCGGTGCGTGGAAGAGGGCCGGGACGTTGTATTCCCTCAGAATGAACGAATCATGGCAGCTGCCAGGGAATCTGGCGCACACATGAAGAAATCTTTTGCGGTGGTCACAAACGAGCTGAGGTTGATGGAGTGATACCCCTTTCTGTTGAACAATCCTGGCTCGTGTGGAGGTGCTCATATTGCTATATGCGTGCAATCGATTGCACCCTGTACATGCAGGAAGCCAGCCACAGAGTGGAATCCCACTCCCCTCTCCATTTGGCTGAGGTCATCCATGGGGAAGTTGACATAATGCGAGGTTGTGTGAAACAAGCAGTTGGTGACCTGCCTTACGCACTTATGTGCAGGCAACAGAGACCCCGGCAATGTCACCGGTGGCACCCTAGAATGATCCAGAGGCGAAGAAGTTGAGGGCAGTGGTCACTTTAGCTGCAACAGGTAATGAGATGCCACCAGGCCCAGCCGGAAGCAGCTCAGCATGAAGGAGGCTGCAGATGTCTGCGACCACCTGGTCTCAGCCTCCGTATGCACTGCTCCTCAGAGTAGTCCGGAAGCTGAGCCTCGGTCTGTAGACCCTTTGACGAGGGTAGTGCCTCCTGCGACGTCTCTCCCTCTGTTGTTCCCCTCTGTGCTCTTGTGCAGGTGCCTGTGGCGCAGCACTGTGTTGTGGAGCTGCAAGTGGTGGAAGTACATGCCGTGCCTGGTGAGGATGGTGATGTTCCTTGTCCTCGGATGTACTGGTGAACGCAGCCATCGCGCCCCCCCACCACCCCATCTTGATGGTGTCAGTTTGAGGGGGTCTGGAAAGTTGGTAAATATGTGTAAACAGAACAATTCTGAGTGGAAACCAAGAATTTTCAATCTATACACAAAGATCTCCCAGCCAAAAGTTTGTCTGAGAGAACTGAGTGCCCTGCTGCAATAACTCACCTTTTAATTTAAATGTCCAAATGGTTGCCGGCTGAAACACGACTCCTTCACCATGGCATGTTTCACACAGCAGGGGAAACATGTTGAGGCAGCGTTGAATTCGCTTGCCTTCATTGTAAATTGCATTTATTCATTTTTAAACTACTTCGACTAGGTGATTTACTGCTTTAAATATCGTCCCGCCAGCTTTAATTGCCGGCGTCACTTCCGGGTTCTGGAACAGTGCGCGCACCCAGATGGCTCTGGGTTGTGCATGTTCTTAGGCGTGTTGGAGCCAGGATTTCTGCCCAGTCCTCAAATACCCGATTTTCTTTGCCCCTCCGCCCCTCCGCCCCCGCACTTTTCTTTTTAAATCGTGCCCATAGAAACAATACATTTGTGGTGATGACCATGCTGGAGGAGGCAGAGGTGGAAAATTGGATGTTTGACACAGAACAACAGATAAACAGCCAGATTACTATTTTCTTTTAAAAAGCAGAATCACTGGGTGATTCAATTGGTGAAGACAGTGTGGAACTGAGCCATACAGATCAGAAAGTCTTGGATAGGAACCTGTTCTTGGTTAGCTGATCTAGTGCTGAGTGCTAGTAGGGGTGCTATATTGGCTAATAACCCTGGTCATGCAAGACACCAGTTAAGGCCTACGCCTTAACAGAACCCACACAACTTGGCAGAAAATATAAACAATGTCAAATAGATATAATAAGACCTGAGGTGCAGAACACAGCCATCAAGAAGGATCCTAACAACTAATGACCGGAGACAGAAGCAACAAAAAGGGCAATTTGTGTCTGTGACTTTAATTTGCAAAAGGATTAACTATTAATCAATTAGTCCTTTGTATTGGTTTGGGGTAGACTTGCTATTTGTATCAGCAATGAAAAGCTATAGTTGGGTAAATTTTTTTTTAAAGTGCCAGACGCTGGAAAAATGAAACAAAAACAGAAAATGCTAGAAACATTCAGCAGGTCAGGCAGCATCTTTGGAGAGAACAGAGGAGTTAATGTTTCAAGTGCAGACACTTTCTCAAAGTAAAAATTATTTAAAATATGCAAAGAGGATATTTTCAACCTCTACAGCTCACATGCACAATGTTTTTAAAGCAACAGGCTAATGTAAATATGAAAGTATTTGTGTTGGGTAAAATACAGGTATTTTCAAATCACTCTTACATTTGGGTTCAAAGTTTGGTTCAGTTTTCATTTTCATTTCTATTTAAGTTAAATGTATAAATGGCCTTGATTTTAAGCATGTGGGATTAAACCATTAAACCAGGTTTAGTGGCCTAATCTCACACATTTAATAGCTATTCCATCCAAAGAGGTATGTAGGATTTGTTCGCCATTTCTTAGATTTAATTAAAGTGTATTGTATAATTATTCCCTTTGAATCCCATGCCATTTGAAAATATTTTTTGGAGGATCCTTTATATTTGATTGCTTATTCTCAAGGTTCTTTATAAAATCCATTTAAGAACATAAGAAATAGGAGCAGGAGTAGGCCAATCGGCCCTTTGAGCCTGCTCCGCCATTTAATAAGATCATGGCTGATCTGATCCTAACCTCAAATCTAAATTCATGTCTAATTTCCTGCCCGCTCTCCGTAACCCTTAATTCCCTTTACTTCTAGGAAACTGTCTATTTCTGTTTTAAATTTATTCAATGATGTAGCTTCCACAGCTTCCTGGGGCAGCAAATTCCACAGACCCACCACCCTCTGAGTGAAAAAGTTTCCCCTCATCTCAGTTTTGAAGGAGCAGCCCCCTATTCTAAGATTATGCCCCCTCGTTCTAGTTTCACCCATCCTTGGGAACATCCTCACCGCATCCACCCGATCAAGCCCCTTCACAATCTTATACGTTTCAATAAGATCGCCTCTCATTCTTCTGAACTCCAATGAGTAGAGTCCCAATCTACTCAACCTCTCCTCATATGTCCGCCCCCTCATCCCCAGGATTAACCGAGTGAACCTTCTTTGTACTGCCTCGAGAGCAAGTATGTCTTTTCTTAAGTATGGAGACCAAAACTGTATGCAGTATTCCAGGTGCGGTCTCACCAATACCTTATATATCTGCAGCAATACCTCCCTGTTTTTATATACTATCCCCCTAGCAATAAACGCCAACATTCCGTTGGCCTTCTTGATCACCTGCTGCACCTGCATACTAACTTTTTGATTTTCTTGCACTAGGACCCCCAGATCCCTTTGTACTGCAGTACTTTCCAGTCTCTTGCCATCAAGATAATAACTTGCTCTCTGATTTTTCCTGCCAAAGTGCATAACCTCACATTTTCCAATATTGTATTGCATCTGCCAAATCTCCTTCTTGATGGCTGTGTTCTGCACCTCAGGTCTTATTATATCTATTTGACATTGTTTAGTGATTCAATACTTGCTAATTTGGGTTGGTTCAATTCTGAAGTTCACACAACTGAAAGCATCATAATAGTGGTCATGATGAATTAGCTGCGTTTGATGATAGAGAATTGGAAAATAGAAGCCATCAACTAGGAAGTGCTCTACTTGTAATTTTGAAATGCGAATAATGGTGTTGAAGGAACTGAGCTGTATCAGCCATGTGGGCAATACCTGAATGGCCTACTCTTTATATAATTGCACAAGTTCAGATAGTCAATATTCTGACGTTTTATCTAGGGACTTTAAGGAAATGCAAAAATATACAGTGATATATATTCAGACAGCAGCTGCTGGTAATGTTCTGCTGTTGCCATTTACAGCTCCTCTAGACCCATCTTTTGTTTCTTTACTTGTCTCATTACCACCCTCCTTGCCTCGCACCATCATCCCTTTTGTCATTTAATCATTCCTGCTCTCCACCCTATTTGTTCTTTCTTTTTATTCTTTCCTCCCCTCCCCCCCTCACTTTGCCTGGCTCTGTACTTGCTTAAAAACTATTAAATCTTTCATTTCTTCCAGCTCTGATGTAAGGTCATCGACCTGAAACGTTAAGTCTGTTTCTTTCTCCACAGATGCTGCCTGACTTGATGAGTATTTCCAGCATTTTCTGTTTTTATTTCAGATTCCTAGTACCCGCAGTATTTTGCTTTTGATATATTATACTATATATTTAGAGTGTTATAAGACCATAAGAGATAGGAGCAGAAATAGGTCATTCGGCCCCTCAAGCCTGTTCCGCCATTCAATGAGATCATGGCTGATCTGATTTTTACCTCAACTCCACTTTCCCGCCCTTTCCCCATATCCTTTGACTCCCTTGCTGATCAAAAATTTGTCTAACTCAGCTTTGAATGTATTCAATGACTCAGCCTCCACAGCTTTTTGGGGTAAAGAATTCCAAAGATTCACGACCCTCTGGGAGAAGAAATTCCTCCTCATTTCCGTTTTAAACGGACGACCCCTTATTCTGAGACTATGGCCCCTAGTTTTAGATTCCCCCATGAGGGGTAACATCCTCTCAGCATCTACCCTATCGAGTCCCCTCAGAATCTTGTATGTTTCAATAAGATCTCCTCTCATTCTTCTAAACTCCAATGAGTATAGACCCAACCTGTTCAATCTTTCCTCATAAGACAACCCTTCCATACCCGGAATCAACCTAGTGAACCTTCTCTGAACTGCCCCCAATGCAAGTATGTCTTTCCTTAAATAAGGGCACCAGAACTGTACACAGTACTCCAGGTGTGGTCTCACCAGCACCCTGTACAGTTGTAGCATGACTTCCCTGCTTTTATACTCCATCCCCCTAGAAATAAAGGCCAATATCCCGTTTGCCTTCCAGATTACCTGCTGCACCTTTATGTTGACTTTTTGTGTTTCATGTACGAGGACACCCAGATCCCTCAGCATTGTTAATTTTATTACCCAATTACCGCCAAACAGAAAAGTAGAACTCTAGGTGATCAGGGTACTATCAGCAAGTTACTGACGCTTTGTATGTTCTAATACAGGTTACACTGCAGTGAATATTTACCACTAGTGAACTAAATCAAATTAATAGTACTGGGGATTGGGGTAAGAGCTAATTAAGTTAAGTAACTCAGATCATTTTGTTATTGGAAACCCCTTATACTGCCAATGCAGTAACTCACAGTTCAACTAGATTTTACAACTGCCAACAGATTTAAAGCAATACATTTAATATATATTTTCAGCACATAGCAGAATTTCTGATATGAAATGCGTCTGTAAACCATACTGATGCATAATCAATAAATTTTATAGAGTTTTACACTGATTTTAGGGGACATTGATCATTTATTGGGTTCTTCTTGCTTCATGGGCTCCATAAAATTTATACAGCCTTGCAAAACACACAGTTCTAATCATAAAACAACACAACACAAATCATTTTTGCCAGCACTTCTGATTGGACCACTGTGTGTTACAAACTTATTAGCATTACATTGTACTACTTTGGTGATCAGACTAAACAATTTAGAAAACAATGCAACTGCAATAATTTGTTTTTCAATTGGCATGGGCTTAATCGTCTTCAACGTGAAAATATTAATACAAGCAGGACATTGAAGATAAAAGATGTCTATATGTACTCGAAAATTCCAGAAATTGTAAGAGTACATGAAAAGGGTGAGCAGATATTAAATTCTAGGTTAGTATAGGCTGTATACATGAAATGGGAATGAAAACTGGTTAAGTGGCAAAAAGCCATAGAATGGAAACGTGCTTTAAAAAAATTATTCTTCAAATAATCCTGCAAAATTTCACAGGTAAATTAAGATCTTACATTTCAAAACATATGAGCCTAGAAATTAATGTTTGTGAAATTAACACATCAACCAATTTTAAACAGGTTAACGTCACTAATAGATTTACTGCACAGGTGGTGATGACAAAAACTATCCCAGTGTCTCAGAGTCATATATTCAAAGACAGAAAGAACTGAAGATAAACTAAAAGGCACAGTGCCATAAACACAAAGAATTAGAGGGGAAGAGCAAAAAGACTAAGACGCAAATTTTATTTTTCTATTTCCTATGAGTAACATTACAGGAGATCAACTAATATATACTAATTAACAAAGAAATAAAAGATGAACTAAAAGAATGATGGTTGAAAAATCCACAAAATTTGAACATGTAAAAAAAAATGCATTTTCTACTTACAGAATTTGCATCAAATTGACTGTCAAATTTGGAAGAATCCATTACAATGATTCTCAGCAAGGTTATACTTTGGAATTAATGGTATATTAGTGGCTGCACAACAAATTACTGTCTCCATGGTCACCCCAAATTTTCCTTCAGAAGACTCAAAGAAACTCTGACTGGCAACATCCCATGTTTGCAAGAGGAGAGTTGTTGGTTTCTGACTACTGTAATGAACAGATTAACTACAGAGCTAATGTACCCCATCAACTATGCCTCCCAAATTTCACAACATTAAACAATAATTTTATGTCACTATGCCACTGGGTGATACAAGATGGCAGTGTCATGGGAATTTTGAATGGCCCACTGTCCCTGAGCAGTATTATCCTCTTCCTGCATGGTCAAGGTGATTGAGGCAATGAAGGACCCAGTACCTGCCCACAGTAACTGATGTGTCCCTACGTATTTTTGGTAAACTTTTTAACCTACATATGCTATCTAGTGCAGGCACTGTGAAGAATCATTTCACAAGTGTTAAGTCTGCCCATAGCTACACAGCAGAGTGAAAATCCTATACCTTGGTTTCCTGTCTTCAGGGGCTACAATCTGGTGCCTTCTCCAGATGTCTCATTGTCATCTTCATCATCTTTGTTCTTCACTGATACATTCATAGGTTCTGAGAATTAGATGTGGAAGAATCAGTTGTGGCAACACAAAAGAATATTTTCATTAATTGATATGGACTCTGCATAAATTATATGTTTTTAATAAGAAGGGAAGCAATGATTAATTTACTTTGATCAAAGAAAATGATTATGGAAAAAAGACATACCATATGATACTTATAAGCCTTGAGTATTAATGGCAAGTCTATTATACTTGACATTATGATAATATTATATCAAATTTATGAGTACATTTAAAATTACATGACATAATTTGAATGTACTGGCTCCCTAGTCCAGAAAATGAAACATATTGGGAAACATTTTCCTGTCCATGTAATAGTCCTTCTGGGGCCGTCAAGCAGTGATTGTCCAACACTAATCACTTTGTTCTCTGCTTTCATCAAGATACATGTCTTCAATCACTACTGAATTTTCTGTAGTACTCTACATTTCTAAAAAAAAACTTTGATGTCTCTTTTAAACTATTACCTTTCCACACTCCTTTTGTAGGCACTTCTGTGTGGCCTCCAAGAAATGCATCATTTAATTTTATATAAAACAAATACGCATCATTTTTATGGTCTCCTTTGTGCCATTTTTCAATGTTTATTGCCAGAGTGCTATAAGCCACATTCACTTGCACAGGTCAACTGCCTCATTTCCACTTGTTAGAGCAATAAATTTAAATAATTTCAAATGACACTACCTTAGTTGGTTAGTTTCCTGCCAGCAGTATGTTGAGAGACAGGGATCAGAATATTTGATGCTAGTACCTTGGTGGTAAATGTATAAAGTTATTACAAATTTTGAGTCTGCACAGATATTCTCTTGGGTTCAGCATCACCAATCTTGTAAGTGGATCTCATGTCCCTTACGATTAGGAGTTCACCTCTACTGCCCAATATATAGTCATTTGATAGCATGAATCATGGGTCGGGGAGGGGGGCATAACAATGAAACCCTTGTCATACGAAATGAATACTTTAATGTGCCATCACGTGCACTGTTTCAATCTTCCAAAAGTGGTCTGACAAACACTTCAGTGAAACAAGGTCAATTATAAATCAATAGACTGATTTATTTTAGAAACAATAAGTGAATGAACGGAGTAACATTTATAGTAAATCTCACCTTACTCCAACTTATTTTTACTCCTTGTAATATGGAATGTAAGAAAGTACACCATACTGTCCCTGTTAGCAGGTAAAATGCACGCTCCTGACCAGAAAAATCTCTGACACTAGTTGGCCCGAATCTTAAAGTGAGTACCTTCATTCTCTAAGTCTGGCTTCCCCGCTAGCTCAAACCAGGTTGTCTCAGACCAGATGCTTCTTTTTTCCTTTTGTTGAACAGGAAGACCAAGACGTGACCTCTGACTTGTCCATAGCTCTCTGTGTCTGAGGATTGGCCAGCTGAGCTGTCAATCAAACTGGCTAACAAACTCTTAGGAGTAGGTTACAGCCAGAAAACCCCATGCTAAGTATGTATGAAACATGCCAAGTATGAATAATCACTGGACGTGTTGGGATATGATAACGATACACTTTTTGTCCCAGACTGATAGGGATAACATATTTGACAGCTAACACATTACCTTTCAGGAGAACTCATTAAGACACTTAGCCCTCTATTGTTTCAGCAGCTCTAGCTTTTTTCCTTTAAAGTAAAGGAAAAGGTGATGGATCTTTGGCCACTGAATCTCTCAATCTTGAATCTGATGATGTTATGGTTTAAACCAAAACACCTTTCTAGGCCAAATACTTGAAAATCCTGAAACATGATAGTAGTTAATGCTGCATAACTGCCTAATGGTTCACAGGACTGTTAATATTTGCAGTGGAAGATTTCAATATAAAAATCTCCATTTGTAAAAAATAATAACAAAAGTATGATTAATAGTCAGCAATTTATAATAAGTGCCAGCACTAGTGCCTCTGTCTTTGCTAAATTATTTCCCACTTCAGGACAATAGCCTGGATGAAAGTAAAGTGTAAATGCAAAAAGCCATTTTCATTTTCATGGATTTGAAGGTCAAGAGTGAGCTGGCTTAATTGTAAATGATTGCTGTATGATTAATGCAGAATGTACAATGCAGGGAGAAATGAGAGGCTGCTACCATTAGACACCCAAGCAACCTGCAGACAGTGCCATTCCCACAGGGGAGTAAAAGCTCTTGACTGCATTCTAATCCCTGTCCTGAAAAGACTGTGTTGACATAATCGTAAATCATTTTATGCAAGTCTGTGTGAAAATGATTATCATGCTATGGGATTTAGTTTGTATATAGGCATTTTGAAAAAGATTTGCTACAGGGTATGTTGTTAAATGAAGCCTTTCATGCTATATATTTAAAATGGGAATTTATCTCTTCTTGTGATTATGAAGAAGCTCTAGGAAGGCAACAAGCTTTGCTTGTTTAACCCTCTTTGAATATAAAAGTATTATGATTGATTAGTGGGATGTTCTATTGTATTCGAAATGAATGCACCGAGTGTACCATTGCATTGTAACACAAGACTTGCCAAATAGAACAATCATACTGCACACTCAGAGCACTTATTTTGAACATGAAATGGTTCTTCACTAACCGATTATAATAGGCTATTTCCAAACTGAGAGGAGATGATGCAATTGCTGCATGCCTTCATTTTGTTTTATTTATTCCCAAAATGAGAGCAATCTTTTTAATAACGCGATTTCCAGATTTAATGTCATCAAATGTTACTGTGACTCGACTGTCAGTAATCTGCCAATTAAAACTATGACATTTTTAAAAATTAATTTACTCACTAAGTCAGCAAGAGGGTTACTAAATCAATTTTTCATAACTCTCTACCATTCTGTGCAGTTATCATATTGAATTGATTTTATTCTGTGCAGTTGTCATATTGAATTGATTTTACTCAAGCTTTGTTCAAATTATACCCTTTTGTGTTTTTTTCCCTCGAAAATGTCTCTAAACATTTCAGCTTTCACCTTTGCTTTACTTCTATGATGTATATGTGAGAAGTATTACTTTTAAAATAAATACCAATACTCCAAGGCCCAACTTGAGTAACAGCAGTAAAAATTAACCACTTCAGGTAGAAAAATAAATGGCACACCGGCTGTGATGAAGTAATCATACCAACAAATAAAATATAATAGGAATTTGAGTAATGCTTTAATTTTATGAATAAAATAACTGGTATAAGCATTCTCTCAGAGTCACATTTACACTTCCCAGAGTTCTGTGATAAACTGGCAATAATTTTTGTGTTTATAAGCACAGAACGATCTGCATGCATTTGTTTTATAACAAATGTGGTTCCTTTTCTACAAATGTTCCATGCCAAAACAATGTTCCCGTCTATAATCTACATTTGCGTTTATATAACTATAAATTTTGAAAAGATTTATCCTTTAACTAAACAAAAAAACAAAAGGGTATATTTTATGAATTTGTGCTCACCATTAATGGACAGAGAATCCTGAAGGATCCACTGACCTCTGCACCCAAACTCCCAATAGGTGCTCCTGGTGGCTGAAGCTCCATGCCAGGAGTGTGAATCCCTGCAATATATCCTCATAGGTTCATACTCTGAAAATAGAGTTAAAGTAAGTTGACCTGCAGAAATACCACCAAGTTTTGATTCCTGGTCTGTGTTGCGTTGCTAGTCTCAGCCTGGATAAATCCTGGGGCAATATAATTGACCCTATTGAACCCAGGTAGCCTGGGAAAAAATTTAGCAAAGTTCCTAACCGCTATCCGGTGACTCCTGCTTCAAAGTTTACATGTGGACACAGATCAGGACAGGATTGGGTTTGTTTGCGAAGCCCTGATTGAATAACATGTTGCCATTTCAAAATGTGCACTTGTAATGGGGAGCCTCGTCCACTGGTAGCACATATTGGGAAATCACAGGTATGCTCCCTTTTGTTTTCATTAATAAATAGAAAATCATGGGGAGTGCACTCTCAACATTATGCTCAGCACTCCTGGCAGGCGAGGCTCCTCTCCAGGAGCATGCATTCAGAAAACTCTCTATTGTGTCAGTCATACATAAATAATGGCCACTTGGGTGAATACTGGAGAGCTGCCGGCAACCATAAAGCCGCACTGTTGGAAAAAGAATCATAACTTTAAAGGCAATAGGAGAGGAAACTGGGAAAAAATGCATCAAATGGCCCAAAACAGGAAGATTGAAGGGCCAAGTGAATTATAGGTTAATACTATCCAAGAGACAATTTGTTTAAACCAAAATATAGGTCTTAAGCCTTAATTAGTCTCCAGCTTTTTAAGTTATTACTTGAATACTTTCATTATTTGAAAGAGCTGGCTAACACTATTTATATGATCAAAAGCATCTGGGAATTTGCATGCGTTTGTAGAAAATTTGAGGCAGTATCTCTATAGGCAGCTTACTCGAACTCTATTTTCAGAGAATGAACTTATGTCCTTTTCAATTATTCTCTTTTTCAATACTTTAAGCAGTGATGCATTCATTTGGAATCTTTTCTCAAAGGAAAACAAGTTCAGCACTGTAAGTCTGATCCTAACTCGGAGTCCCTAGTTCCAGAATTATCGTTCCACTCTCTGTTGAACACTTTTCAGTTCATAAATGTCCTTTTTTATAGGAAAGATGCCTGAAACTGCTTGCAATGTTCCAGATGTGGCCTCATTAATGATCTATTTAAGGCGAAAAACTTGTTGCACCTTAGTCAAAAATCGCAGAAATGCATCCTGGTACATGATTAGTTTCATTGGTAACAACTGTGCATTGACCAGATACTTTCAGTGAGTGGATAATAATCATGCCCAAATATTTCTTTTATTTTTCGCTTTTGCCAATAGACATCACTTCATTTTGTACCTGTCCTATTTTCTGCTAATGTTCCTAACCTTGTGTTTACCTACAGTCTGTCATTCCTTAGATTATCCATTTAATTGGTCTATATCCCTTTGAATGTTATCGATCCCTTGTAGTCATCATGTAAGTACATGGGTTGGTGTCATCAGCAAATCGATAATGGCCCAGATATTGCTCGGAGTGGCGAACCAACAGTGCTCACCGCTCCATAGATTTATACTAACCCACTAACTTACCGAGGTCTTTACTGGGGGCATTTCCTCTAATAGGAAGTGGAGAAGAGCCCAGCGTTAGCTCCAGTGAAGCTAGGACCCATAGGAGAAGCAAGAGGATCACTCTCTCCTCTCGACCAATCAAATTGCAGCATTTTTGATAAGCTACGAACAGTTTCTGCAGATTGCAACGTAAAATCCAGGAAGTGAAATGTACAACACGAAAACCATTTGTAGAAACAGTTATAGACAGTGCAAAAAAGAGAGGGTAAGAAATAATTGAATTAAATAAAATAGACAGAAGAGAAAAGTAAAAATCAAGATTTAAATTTTTTTTTTAATGATCAAGAACTATTAAACTAAGGAATGAGACTCCACTTTTTAAAAGTGCATTTTTAGTTGTTTGGCAGTCATTAAGACTTACACTGCTGTTATAACTTAGTTTAGACCTTTTATTTTTAAGCCTACCTGTTTGTGGTGATATTAATTACTTTCCAGCTGGGGCAGAAGAGTACGTTGGCGCTGGTCTGTTGTTTCCACTGATTCTAGCTGCCGATATCCCTTTAATTCGAACCCGTCATATCACTAGCGATCCAGGAGGAGCAAGTTCCGGATTTCCGCGTTTCACTGCGCATGTGCGAACGCCGGAACTTGTTCCTCGATTTCACCACTGACAACAGTGAGCGCTGTCGAGCTCACCGTTCTTTATTAAGCAATTTCTGGGCCATTGTATCTGATGTCTGATTCAACTTTCATGAGCTATTCTTTCCTAATCCAGCAAGAGAAAAGCTAAAGGCCATTTCTCTATGCCATGGGAGACTAACCATCTTTGCTCAAATATGTTGGCCATGGAGGTAAATTTGCATTCTGCTACACTGCAAATTAGTGCAAAGGGAGAAGGCCTCCATTTGTTATCTGTAATAAAATTATAAACACAATATAAAGAACATGCTTTTGGTTTCACTACAAATAGCAAGTAGAGGAAAGCTTCTCCTAGGATATTTTTTGGTACAGTACTTGTGTTCATTTTACTTAATTTTTTAAAAAAAGTTATAGCATCAAGTTAGCCAGACAGTAATCTCTCTTTAAAATACTGTATTTCAAAGAAACTATATAGAAATAAAAAGAACTGCTATTAAAATCAAAAATGCAACACAACAGAAAATGCTGGGAATACACAACAGATCTACCATCACCCGAAAGGCAGGAGACAGGTTAATATTTCAGGTAGAGAACCTTTATCGGAAATGATATCCCAAGTGCGCTGTGGGAAGCCCTACGATGTAATAAACCTCGATTTCTAAAAGGCATTTGACAAAATTCCACAAAAAAGGCTCTTAGTTAAACTCAAAAGTTACAGAGTCTCGGGGTAAATCCTTGGAATGGTTTTAAAACTGTCTGAAGGGTAGAAATCAATGAGTATTCGTTAGAAGAGTTATTTTGAGGTGGGGGTGGGGGGGATGGAGGGGAGTACTGTGTGGAGCACCTTAGGGCTCAGTTGGGACCATTATTGTCTAATTTACATAAATAACCTGGATTCAGAAACTCATGTAAAGTGCTCAAATTTGCAGATGATACCAAACTAGGTGGAGCAGTGGAATCGGAGGAAGTAGGTCAGAAAATATAGCAGGAGATGGACAAAATATGTCTGTGGGCAGAACAATGGCAGATGATATTTAATGCAAACAAGTGCAAAGTACTGCATATAGGAAGGAAAAGTATGCAACACATGTACTCCATGAATGGTGTTAAAGTAGCTAAGGATGAAGCTGAAAGAGACCTAGGAGTCTTAATAGACTCAATGCTATAAATATCCAACTAACGCAGAGCAGCAATCAATAAAGCCAATATACAAAACAATGGAATACAACTCAGAGGAGGTAGAGATCAAACTGTACAGTGTTCTAGTCAGACCACATCTCGAGTACTGTGTCCAGTTCTGGTTACCGAGAAACAAAGGAGACATTCAAGCACTGGAGGCAGTGCAGAGAAGAAACACAAGACCGATCCCTAGTGTCAGGAGTCTGTATTATGAGGAAAGGCTAGAGAAACTTGATTTTGTAGCCTGGAAAGGAGATGACTAAGAGATCTTAAAGATATACATAAGCTAGTTAATGGAATGGAAAAGTTAAGCTCAGAATATTTCTTTAAATTATATGCAAAAGCAGGACAAGGGGACACAAGTTCAAACTGATAAAAGGCAAATTTAAGGCTATCATCAAGAAATTCTTCACAGAGAGTGATCATTGTATGGAATTGACTTCCAGAAAGAGAAACCTAGAAGCATTTATGAAACAATTGGTTGCTGCAATGGGGGTGGGGGAAGACTCTAGGATGTTAAATTTTTTTTAAAAAGTAAAATACTGCAGATGGAGAAGTTGCTTAGGCCCTCCTCTCCCAAACCTGGTACTGCTCTGATTGGCCTCACCTCACTGGGCATGCCAGTCACCACTTTCAGGTCCAAGAATGGGAACTCCCAGCTTAGAGTGTCCCACCCCAGCCCATCATCTATCTTGTAAGGGGTGATGGAAGTTCCACTCCTTACAAACCACCAAAGAAACTCCGGGAAGTGACAGAGACTGGCAGAATCTTTGGGGAATTTCAGGGCTTATATCTTAATTGTTGCATTAAAACTAATTAAAAGAACAGATTTGAAATCCAGTATAGATTATTCTACCTTTTTACTGGACCAGTTGTACACTATTCTTTATAAAGTGACACAAATGCAGACACTCCTCTGGCTCATTCATCTAATGTACATTCTACTCAAAGTCAAATCCCTTGAGAAGTATAATATTGCATTTTTTTATTCTCACTCGATCATGAGGCTGATGAACAGACACAAGAAATAATCTCATTATGCCAGATGTGCTTTTACATTCTATAAAAACATTATTATCTAAAGAAATGTAATGAGTAATTCAAGGATTTCAGTTTACTATATTTATAATCAGTTTGAAATATAGCAGTAATCTCATTTAAAATAAAGTGTAGACGTAGAAATAATCTAAAATGAAATCTACACCATATATCTTTTAAAACTGGCATGTCAAACAAGTAATAATGCTTCTTGCAGTATGTGAGGAAAATATTTCAGACACTATAAATAAAACCAACCAGCCATTGGTCTGGTATCAACTTATCAGATGTCAACCTATACCTCAGACACTAATTGCACGATTGCATGCCTTTTGACCGAAAATTGATTCCAGTTTAGTGTGACCACCTTTCTCTCTGTCATGTGACAGCAGGTAGCATTTTAGTATGTGACCAGTAATCTCACCATACAAAACTAATGCTGCTTAAATATAAAACTTATAAATTTTACCAGTGTATTGCAATATGTTTAACCCATAATAGTCAGATGTTTGAAATTCTCCCTAATTATGATAGTTCTAAACTTTGTTCGTGGTATCACGAAAGGTCGATTATCTAGCTGAGTACACCAAACCAATACAGGAGCACATCTCTTGCTAAATTCTGAGACTTTATAAACGGAAGAACAAATGAAAAAGGTAGTTTGGGACAGGCATTATCACTCACCGTGAAAACACTTACCAATGTTAAGGTACATCTTTAAAAGATCATTATAATTACACTTGAGGACAATTATTTGTACCATGATGAATTATATATTTACACATGGTATAATTAATTCATTACCCATTTATTTGAAGATATCCAGATGCTGTCCTTTGCATGCATTAAAAAAAAGCACAAAGAAATTTTCTATTAATGTGTTAACCGGTGTGTTACCAGAAGAAATTAAACACCCAAGATGTCATATAGCAAGAGCATGAACCTCATAGCTACAGTCACAAAGTTCCCTGAAAGATTTTTCTTTTCTGAAAAGTTATTGTTGGGAATGAGGAAACTGAGACCATACTGGCTGTAAACAGTTTTAAAATGGATGTAAAACACAACCTACCAGAGCTAGCAGAGATTTGATACATACTCAAGAAACCAGAAGAGAGCACAGGTGCATCCTGCACCGCAGACTACCCTCTTCCCCTCATTCCAAAGATCAGACTAACATTCACTAAAAAAGATAATGGGGCTGAAATTGCTGGGTTGGGGGGGTCGGCGGGGCAACTCAGACAACTGCCCGCTGAGTGCTAAGGAATTTAGGGTGGAACACAAATCTGCCGGGTTTCTACCCTGTGTAATTTGTGTCCCAAATTGTGATGAGGGAGGGAAGTCTTCTGCCAGCTTTGGGGAATGCCTGATGGCAATCCTGGGAGTTGGGATTGATTATCTTAGAAGTTTCGAGGAACCATTAAAACATTTTCAGTCACCTCTTCAGCCCATTAAGTCTCCATCTGAGCAGCACTTGGGTTGGGCAGTTCTGCTATGCTATTTAAATAGTTGGGGTGGGCAGTCCTTGTCTGTTTAAGTATAGAAGGGTCAGTTCTAGAGCATAGTGGTGGCCTGAAGTCTCAGCCCGCTGCACTTGTGGCAGATTCAGAATTTCAGACCCAACATTTTTACAAATAAATTAAAAAACTTCACTTTGGCATTGTGTCTCCAGCCACAATGCTGGATCCTTAATGAAAAGGAACTAATGGTAAAATATGAAAAATGATGGCAAACATAAATAAAGGAATATTATATTCACATATGCATCACAATTTTTTCAAAGGACAAGCTTAGCCAACCTTGGGCCTTGAAAGTATGCTGCACGAATATTAACGTACAAACATTCAATGCATTTGTTCAAAATACCTTTGTCTGCTATTTTAACAGATTTTAAGCATTTGTATGCTAGGATTTGCAAAACATATCAAGGGGGTAATTTTAACACCCAAGAACGGGTGGGTTGGGGGTGGGTGGGAGGTTAAAGTAGCAGCTTTTTGGAGCAGGACCACATTCCAGTTCCAATGTGCCCATTTCCGGGTTTAACCCAGGCGTGTTAGGATGTGAGTGCACAACAGAAACTCGGAAGTCCCGTCCCCACTTAAAGCCGGCGGGACGATATTTAAAGGGCCAATTGAGGTATTGAAACACTTTGGGTACTTGACTCTTTGTGGATTCTGCAACAGAAACAGATTTAACTACTCCTGAACGTGTCTCCTGTGGCTTCTGTAACATGCCATTGAAACGGAGGCGAGTTACAGCCGAAGCTCATTTGGCCCTTTAAACCAGTGATTGACACATCTCAATAAAAGGTGAGGTAGTGCAGCTGGGCACTCATTCTCTCAGACAAACGTTTGACTGGGAGTTCTTTGTGTTTAGACTGAGATTTCTTTGTTGAGACCGAGAATTCTTGTGTTCAGACAAATTTACCTACATTTTGGAGCCCCTCAAACTGACAGGATCAGGATAGGAGGCGCAATGGATCTATTCCACAGTACATCTGAGGAGGAGGAAAATGAAGATGGGGAATCCATCACCAGAGCACCCACGCACATTGCTGCCTGTGATGCCGGGATACCCTCATCTCTAACAGGTTCTCATAATGAGATGAGCAAATTGAAGACTTTGAAATACTCAGGCCGCCTGGAACAACCACCACCGCTACCCACCCCCGCTCCCTTTGCTCAAAGCAGTCCTTGAATCACGCATACACCTATTGTACATGTGCCCAATGGGTGGCATCATGTCTTGGCATTCATGATGAAACACATGAAAGGGCGAATTCACAAAAGGGACTCAATAATGGCCAAGACCGTGGCAGTAGTGGTGATAATGATTAAATTTGATGTGCCATAACAAAAAAATATATAAATTAACAACATGACAGCTCGTCAAGCACCCTTGTGCATACTCTTGGTAAATTACAATTGCTTAGCCTTTCTCTTTCTACCACTTCTACGGGGTGCATTCCCTGTGGCTTTAGCAGAGACATTGGCAGGTTGTTTAGATCCCTGTCCTGACTGCTGAGGCGCTCTCGGCCTATGACCTCCGGATTTTGGAGCCTGTGAGGGCCCCGCCAAAGATTGCTCCACTCGCACCTGTGCAGGGGCAGATTCGGCCATCGGGAGGAGGCAGCATTGTGGGTACTGATTGAGGAGAGGGCAACAGGTGAGACGTGGGAGTGCTTTAAGTGGAGTCCTCACTTCCATGTCACCTTTCACCATCATCCCTCTCCCAGCCAGTGCAACACCATTCCCACCACTCCGTTGGCCAGCAGGTTGGTGAGCAGATGTGCCACGTTGTAAGGCCACGGCTAAAGTATCTGTCTGCCTTTAAGGTGGCAGACACGTTGGCATCCAGAGTCTGCAATGCCATTGTTATGGCCTACCTGGACCCATTTGAGAGCCATGCTTGAAGCTCAATGGAGGCTACCATTGTCTCTTTCGCAGACATTCCCGTACTTTCCTGCGCCACCAATCCACTAGCCATCCAGCCTCTCCGCTATTTTGGAGAGTGTGCGTGGCACTTTTTCCATTACCTTGCAAAGTTGCTGCTGAACCTCAATCATTCTCCTTCTCAACGATGGCCTCCAGGGTTCAACATCTACGTCCAGCTGAGCAGAGCTTGGACAGGGGTGTGCTCCCTGATGCGCACTCTTCACAACTGCCCCTGCCACGAGTATCTGCTCATGCTCACTTGTGAGTGGTGAATCATCAAGTGACAACCCAACTAGCTGTCTAACAGGACCCACCGAAGTGCGAGTATCAGCGCTGGTGCCTGACTCTATGTCCTGTGATGGTGCACCCTCAGAAGGAATGAGCTCCTCTGAGGAATCGCTTTCTTCCATTTCTGCTGATTCCTCGTGAAGGCCCTGGAAGACACAGAAAGCCATATTAATGATTCATCACAAAAGTGACATTCTTTCTGATAACTATACTGAGGTCTGGCACAGTTACAACACTAATAAAATCAATTCATCACGTGTGTGAAAGATGTTGAAGTTCTGCCACCAGCCATCTGCGGGTTGCCAGTCTCTCCATCTCCGATGGATAGGCATGCGACGGTCCGACTTATTTCCATGGCCTCCTCCTCCACATCTGTCACCTCCACTATGTGGTGGGCCACCTCCAGTTCTGCTCCTCTCCCTTGCGTTTTGCACTCTCTTCTACAAGGGGAGAAAGAACAGACCTGTGAGTGACTGAAGGTGAGGTATTCACCCTATGAATGTATTGTTTTGGGTGAGGCTGAACATAAAAGAGATGCATTAGAGGGTGACCTTCAGACAGAAACATCACACTGCATCAGGACTGGGGTGAGTGGAAGCGGTGGGTGAATAAATGGGCAGTTAAGGAAGTGCATAGAAAGTGAAGGATAGTTGCTGCTGCTGACACTTAAGTGGGTGCGAGGAGTGATGGGGTAGGCGTGTCAACACAGGATGTGGGTGAATCAGCAACTGTGCTCACTTTTCCTTACCTGGGTAGGTCATTAAAACACTTCCTGCACTGAACCCAACACCTGGGCACCGCGCTCCTGCTGCTCACCTCTTCTACCATCTCCAGTCAAGCATTTTTGGTTACAGAGCCAGGTTCCTTCCTGCCATTCATTGGAAACATTACCTCCCTCCTGGCTCTCACTGCAGCCAGTAGTTTATCCAGGGAGGCATCATTAAATCTGGAGGCAGCCTTTGCTTTCTCGGACTCCATTTCTCTTTTCTCCTTCAAAATCCATTCTTGGACCAGCCCTTTAAATCCCGTCATTCGGGTGCGCAGTAGGCCCCGCTGCGCAGCTTGGAGACACGAAACCTAGAAGCGAAGATAATTGCCTGCAATCAAGTTGCGATTGCAGATTTAAACATGCACACTTGACTTCAGGGTTCTCCACCTGCAAATCCACCCACCCACTGAGTTCCCGGCTCTGGGTTAAAATCCAGGCCCAAGTCCTTGAAGTAGTCCAGGATAGACTAAAATAGAATCTTTGCAAATTGGTTCCTAATGTTCAATTCACATTGCTTTCAGTTTAAGATTTGATTTAGTCAGTGTTCACTTGAACACTGTACAAACACTTCTGATTCCAGTTATTTTTACATTAACCCTTTGTCTACCCACAGGTCTTTTCTCCCTTGAAACAGGTACATCCTTACTTAATTTGACAACTGCAAAATAGATTCTCTGCTCATCTGTAACATTTGTAAACAATTTTACAACACCAAGTTATAGTCCAGCAATTTTATTTTAAATTCACAAGCTTTCGGAGGCTACCTCCTTCCTCAGGTGAACGATGTGGAAATGAAGTCCTCGAAATGAAGTCGCATTTATAATTCACAGAACAATGCTTGGTGATAACAGACAGTTTTTTCAACTGCTCGTTGCCAAGGCAATCAGTGTGCAGACAGACAGGTGTTACCTGCCAGGTCTCAGAATATACAAATCACCAAAAAAAACAACAAACAAAAAAAAACCAAAAAACAGAGATAGAAACATAGAAAAGACAGCAACTGACCCGTTATATTAAAAACAGATAACATTTGTTCGCTGGTGGGGTAACGTGTAGCGTGACATGAACCCAAGATCCCGGTTGAGGCCGTCCTCATGGGTGCGGAACTTGGCTATCAATTTCTGCTCGACTTGATAGCCAAGTTCCGCACCCATGAGGACGGCCTCAACCGGGATCTTGGGTTCATGTCACGCTACACGTTACCCCACCAGCGAACAAATGTTATCTGTTTTTAATATAACGGGTCAGTTGCTGTCTTTTCTATGTTTCTATCTCTGTTTTTTGGTTTTTTGTTTGTTTGTTGTTTTTTTTGGTGATTTGTATATTCTGAGACCTGGCAGGTAACACCTGTCTGTCTGCACACTGATTGCCTTGGCAACGGGCAGTTGAAAAAACTGTCTGTTATCACCAAGCATTGTTCTGTGAATTATAAATGCGACTTCATTTCGAGGACTTCATTTCCACATCGTTCACCTGAGGAAGGAGGTAGCCTCTGAAAGCTTGTGAATTTAAAATAAAATTGCTGGACTATAACTTGGTGTTGTAAAATTGTTTACAATTGTCAACCCCAGTCCATCACCGGCATCTCCACATCATCTGTAACATTGGCTGTGAAGCAGCAAAATGTCTTAACCCATAATATTCTTGGAATAAATTAAACCAAATATTGTTCTATTTTGGCGACATATACTACAGCAATCCTCCAAGGGTGAAGAGAAAAAAAACTATAAGATGCCCTTTCTGCACACCTTTTGCTTTAATACTTCTGTAAGGTTCTCAAGGGCAGCACTGTACAAGGTCTACTGTGTCTGATCGTAAATTTTACAACCAATTATTTGCATAGTAAAATATTACAATATTTGTATTAATAAAAAGCACCATAAATACATTACATTGCAATTGCATTCTGTTTAATATATTTTCATTATAACAGAGAGGAACATTAGATGGAATTTTAAACAGATGATCTAATTGCCTTTCACTCCCACTGAAACAGTAAGGGAGATTTTCCTGGGTCTGTGTCCGAGTGCACTGGATTGCCTGAATGCAGCGAATATCGGACAAGTCTGAGTGCACAGCTATAAAATAATCTGCCTGATTTTCTTTCACTAACGTGCACTCTGACCCTGCCCAGTTTTTTGATATTGTCTGCGCCCAGGCAATTCTCCCCTTGTATGTCATCAAAGCACCCACTTATTTGCATGTTGCTAAAATGCCTTGTTGGCAGAGAACGATTGCCAGACTGTTAAGGCTGATGCAGGATAACTGAACAAGTATTGATTTCTTTAGGTTTGCCCACATAAACTAATCTTGATTCAAGCAATCAAAAATGCACTGAGGTCAGAGGGCAGACTGCAAAGGGCTGTTTTTCTGTTAGTCTTATAATCAGAAGGTGCAAAATGGCAATATCCTATTGGACAGCTATTTAAAGAAACCACTCAGTTAAAGTGACGCTAGGCATCTGGTAACATTTTAATCATGTTTTTAAGAGACATGAAGGATAGAAATGGGAATTCTGTCACAAGGGATACTAAATACCAACAAGACTGATAATTTTTCCATTATTAAATAGTACTATGTGCCAGCAGAAAACAAAAAAATATTTTGTATATTAAACTTTTTGAAGATTAAAAATGTAAACAAAATGTATTTAAAGAACAGTTTTTCATTTGTTTTAAATACTGAAATTTACATTCAGTCATGCTTTTGTTCCCAGTCATCTCCTTATCTAGAGCCATTTTTTCCACAATTGCCAGCAACACTCCTTCTTGATTGTCTGACAGAAGGTGACATTATAATGGGGCAAGTATGTTATTTTCTTCACCCTCTTCTAAGCTGGAGTGTTCCATCACACCAGTGGGGGCTGCACTGAGCCGGTCACCTTAAAACTGATGCTGTTCTAAACAGAGGCAGGCACATTCAAGAAGCTGACAGCCAAGAAATTCAAAGCCAGAACAGACAAGGTTGGGGTACAGGGGGAAGCAGCTGTTTCCTGATACATTGTTGCCATTCAATAAATTGTTCAATATTGAGAAACACGATTCTACTGATATTCTATAACATTGCAGTGGGGAAGGTGAACTACAGTTCCACACATAAAGGAATGTATAAGGGTACAGCCTCTCCAGCACAGATCAATCCATCACTCGTGACACTGATAAAAATACTACTACTATCCATCATATGAATTTTCTCCTTGAGAGTGATGTATAAAATTAAATGTTTAAGAATGAGCTTTATCTTGTTCAGTTATTCTGCCCATGGAGTTGGTGACTTTTTTTATATAATGGCTTTTTTTTAATACATTGTGTAGCTGCATTCCTATCCTGCTGATGCCAGAACTCCCGGCAGGATACAATCATGATTCCAGCAGCTGAAAGTATTCATTATGGCAGAGAAAACACCAGCTTTTGCTTACCCTATGCTGCTGTACACAGTGTACAATAGAGAGTGATTGTCAGTTGGCAGGTTGGTATTACCACCAACCCAGTCTCCTTCACTTAACCCTGTTGATACCACTAGCGCTAAAGAATTAGTGATTATTATTTTCCTGATAGTATTACTGATTTTCTGCAAAGTGTGTTTGCCCAGTCCCGTGCTTTCAGCTAATGGGGTGAATTTTCCCACTTCTATCGGGGCCACCGCCCACCCAGTGGAAGCGGTCCAAGGCCTACCAATTTTTATGGTCGGGCCTTATTACCATTCTTTCAGTGAGCTGTATGCACATTTAGAGCAGCTCACTGATCAGATGGGAAGGGAAATCTGGCAGCTTTACTGCAGAGCCCAGCAGGCAAGTTAAATGGCGGCAGGGGGGCGGAGGCAATCTCGAGAGAGGGCTGTGAAGGGTGGGAAATGTGGGAGTCGATTTCTGTGGGTTCTCCTAACCCCACAAAAATTCATTTACAAACCTCTTTTTTTAAAACTTCAACGGCAACTACCAATGGGTACGGCACACGCTTCACCTGTTGGTACTTCAGAATTGCATCTGGGTGCTATTGACGTCATCGATTTTCATGGGCTAATGATAATTTTTCTGGCAAGCGCCTGGACTGCCTATTTCAAAGACCCACCAAAATAGTGGCAACCTGGACATTGGCAGAAATGGGATGGTAAGTGTCGCATTGCTATTTACTGCCCCTTTCGCGCCAATCAATTGGGTTGAAAATCAGCCCCAATGTTTGATAAGCAAGCATAATTTTTAAGCTAACAAATATTGTAAAACAGTGGCTGAAATTCGGTTCGAAAAAAATCCATGTAAGGCAGACATACTGTTGTGTCAGTGGGATCTTTTTTCGAATTTGCAGTGCAAATCTAAGCCCGCTGAGAGCTTATGTGAAATTCTCACTTGGACGGCAGTGGGTCCCAAAAGATTTTCTGAATTCTGCACGGCCTACTGACCTTTGCACCAGAATTCCCGATATCCTTTTCCAATGGGCATAGTTCTGCTTGTGATTGTAAAATTTATCCTAGAGTGTCTGCAGTCCAGAACAGGCGTTTCCTTCCTTTGTTATCGAGTTCAGATAAAGTCCAGCCAAAGTGCTAATACAAACTAAAGCAAGAAAGGCCGATTTTGTTCACTTAAAGCTTAAGCCGCTGCTGATTTTACGTTAATGTGAATCTGGTCTTCTGAGGCCAGATGACTCCGCACTGATTGCATTGCACATATTGCAGCCTGTAAGCGGCCTGATTTTAAATTGTATTTAATCTGCTTTAAAAGGAAACTCATTTGACCTGTCATGTTTTGACCATTTTTCCACAGAAAGGATTTAGAAGTGAGTTGCCTTTAACTGGTGTGTTTTAAATTAAATTGGGTTTACACAGGTTTAAAATTCTCATTACAGCCATATGCTGCAGCTTTTGAGACAGAGGAGTCTATACATTAAGGAGCCAGGCATTGAAGATGTGTATTATCTTCAGTGCCTTATGCATTAATATATAAACTTCCTCATCTACATGCTGTCCTTTGGTGACCTCATCCAAATAAATTGGGTCAGTTTCCACATGTACACTGATGACACCCAGCTCCACCTCTCCTCCACCTCTGTTGTTAGACTGCTTTTCTGACATCCAGCCCCAGACGAGTTGCAATTTCCTCTGGGTAAACATTGGGAAGTCTGAAGCCATCATTTCGGCTCTCACCACAAACACCGAACCCTTCTCTATCTCCCTCCCCAGCCACTGTCTCAGGTTGAACTAAACTGATCACAAGGTTGTACAATTGTTATGCTCCTGGGTTACTCTGTCGTACGGTTAGATATTGGATAAGTAGCTAGGACTGTGTATGGGAGTGACCAATGCCCCTGAACCCGAGAAGATATCGAAGGCAGACCCGAAATTTGTAACAATGCTTGTATTGCACATAGGGCAGAATTTCATTTTAGACTTTATGTATTCACGTTTAAACAAACTCAGGTGCCTACTGAGCTGTCATACAGTTTCTAATGAAAGGATAGTCACCTGTCACAGATATATTTCAAACTGAAGAGAACACATCAGTTGAAATTGCATCATGCAATATTAGTAATGGACGTTAACTTTAAATTTCATTGTTTGCTATTTAGTGAAGGCGATAATCAAGGATAATGCCTTTTTCAAAATGGCTGACTGAGAAATTTCAAATCTGCTAATGTGAAGGATTTCTTCTAGGCCCTTTAGGTCGGACAATGTTGTGCACTGCTACTGTAGATATTAAAGAACATTAGAGAGCTGATATACAAAATTAAGCTTCTGGTGGAAACCACACCTGGCAGAAGGGCATACCAGGAAATTGTGGGCATGTTCCCATGAGTTTCCATGCATTCTAGATGGAAGATCATGGGGATCAAAATTGTAGTTTGCTGATGTGTCCTCCCAGTGCGCAAGGCTCTCCAGTGGGAGTGCACATTCATAAAATGGTCCCTTGCATCTATATCTTCTATGTGCAAATCTCCCTGGATTAACTAAAATACTAACTGGATGGACTGGAGACAATGAAATAAATTTTCACCTTCACCGCTTGACAGTAATCTGGCGAAGCGGATTGCCTGCCGATTGTAGAACCCTCCCCATTTTTATCCCACTGAAAACAATGGGATGAAAATTGTGAGGGTTCTACAATGGGCAAGCAATCCACTTCACCAGATTGCCACCCAGATGATGAAGGTGAAAATTACCCCCAATAGATCAACAAATAAAATGCAAGTAAGTTTCATCTTGCTTTGACAAAACTCCGATGGAGGTTTGTGTTACAACTGCATTGTTTTGAATTTAAAACACAAACATACATATATTTTTGCGAATCAAGATGAGCAATATCAGTTAGATTTTTAAAAATCCCACCTTCTGCACTCAATCTCTGTATCAAACAGTCCCAGAACAAGAAAAAGCATAGGTTAGATATAGGACAAAGCTTCCTCTACATAGTATGCTTTAACCCCAGCCTCAGGAGAGCAGTCTGTGCAATATCAGTGTGACATTTCCATTTTTCACATCAAACATCTAATGGCCTCTCTGAGTGGGACTGACAATTTAGTGCCATTTAATACTGAATTATGAGCAATTCTGTGCTGTTGATTCATGCCCACTAGGGATAAAGAGAAGACATTACTCCCTTGAGTCTCAGCTCAATTTGAACCCAGGTTTTCAGTGTTCTAACCCACTCTGCCACATTAACCTTACCTTATTGGTTTTACTAGTACTGCACAGTGAAAATGTGCATCCCACTGGAATAGATGCCCAATATAAATCTTTTTCTAATTAAAATTGATAATCCTCAACATATACCTTGGTAAAATAGTTAGTTACCTCCTGCTGCATGAAGCAATAGGAAGCAACCCGACTATAAATCACAGGGTATCATATTCCGTTTGGTGGGAAACTCGTGTTGGAAGTGTAGCAGAGTGTAAGATTTTATACTGCAAGAGAGGACAGGTGATCGGTGGGATATCCAACACCCCAACACCACCAAAACAGATTAACTAATCATTTTGTTAATTGCGGGATCTTGCTGTGCACAGTTAGCTGCTGTGTTTCCCTACATAATAATAGTAACAACTCAAAAATAATTAATTTGCTGTGAAGCACTTTGGAATGCCCTGAGGATATGAAAGATGCTCTATAAATGCAAATGCTTTCTTTTCTTGTTTTTGTATTCAATTCCTCTTTATATAAATCCCTAAATCCCATTTACCGTATTACTTACCCACTCACTGTTAAGGAATGAAGCATCCATACACCAAGATTGCTTTGCTCCTCATAGCGTTGACAAATTTATCATTTACTATTCTTATTCTTGTTACTCAAATCTCTGACCTCGCATTTTTCTGTATTAAATTGCAACTGCTGCTTACTTTTTTCTTTAAATAAAGCTGTGAATCACAAATAGGTTCCTAAGGTGCAGAGACCACCTGACAGATACCAGCCAAACATTGCAGCCCCCATCAGGAAATAGCCAAACTGCGAGAGCCTTGCTCGCAGGAACCCTGATGGAACAGTGGCAAAGGTCGTGGACAGATTGTCCAGTGAAAAATCCTGTTTGGTTCTATCCCCTCGATTGACTTGGTAACTGTTTACTACTAGACATATGCATCTGAGTAATCACCCACATTAACCTGAAAGATTTTGTTTTGTATTCTCGCCTTTCCCATGCATGACACATGGAGTATATTTTCATCTTCACCGCATAGGTAAGAATCTGGCGAAGCAGATCACCAGTCCGTTATAGAACCTGCCCGATTTTCATTCCATTGATTCCAAGGAAAATCGGGTGGGCTCTATAACAGGCTGGCGATCCGCTCTGCCAGATTACTGCCCATGTGAAGACCAATAACAGCAGAAATCCTTCTGCAATGCAGTTGCAGCAGCCATTTTAAAGTGGCTACAATGCAAGCTGAAAATTCCATTAAAATATTAAAACATGAAGGGGCTGATAATACATTATTCAATAACTCTAGCACAGCTGCGTGTTATGTGCAGGTGATTCACATTATCTGGTGGCAGAGCTTTCAAATGTCTCGGTCTAACCCTCTGGAATTCTGCAGGAGGATATAGATGGGTTGGTCAGATGGGCAGAACAGTGGCAAATGGAATTTAACCCGGAAAAGTGTGAGGTGATGCACTTTGGAGGGACTAACAAGGCAAGGGACTACACAATGAATGAGAGGACCCTAGGCAAGACAGAGGGTCAGAGGGATCTTGGTGTGCAAGTTCACAGATCCCTGAAGGCGGCGGAACAGGTAGATAAGGTGGTAAAGAAGGCATATGGGATACTTGCCTTTATTAGCCGAGGCATAGAATATAAGAGCAAGGAGGTTATGATGGAGCTGTATAAAACACTGGTTAGGCCACAGCTGGAGTACTGTGTGCAGTTCTGGTCGCCGCACTACAGGAAGGATGTGATCGCTTTGGAGAGGGTGCAGAGGAGATTCACCAGGATGTTACCAGGGCTGGAGCGCTTCAGCTATGAAGAGAGACTGGGAAGATTGCGTTTGTTTTCCTTGGAGCAGAGGAGGCTGAGGGGGAACATGATTGAGGTGTACAAAATTATGAGGGGCATAGATAGGATGGATACTAAGGAGCTTTTTCCCTTCGTTGAGGGTTCTATAACAAGGGGGCATAGATTCAAGGTAAAAGGCGGGAGGTTTAGAGGGGATTTGAGAAAGAACTTTTTCACCCAGAGGGTGGTTGGAGTCTGGAACTCACTGACTGAGAGGGTTGTGGAGGCAGGAACCCTCACAACATTCAAGAAGCATTTGGATGAGCACTTGAAATGCCATAGCATACAAGGCTACGGACCAAATGCTGGAATATGGGATTAGATTAGACTGGGCTTGATGGCCTGCGCGGACACGATGGGCCGAAGGGCCTCTATCCGTGCTGTATAACTCGATGACTCTAATTCCCTCTTTAAATCTCTTGCCACTTTTCTCCTTGCCTTTCAAAACCTCCTCAAAACCTAGCTTTTCGACTGTGCTTTCTCCTACTTCTGCTTGGTCTGTTCACTCATATGGAACATTTCATTACTTTAAGGGCACGAGACAGATGAAAGCTGTTGTTGTTGTGACTTACACTACAGTTTTGCTCAATGTGCTGTTCATAATATGGACTGTTGTTCTGGGTACAAATATGGCCCACACATGACAGGCCTCACCTGTGTACAAGTTTTTTTGTAAAGTTTTATACTCAAAATAGAAAGAAATCTACAATGGATTCTTGTAATAATCAGCATCATCATGAGAGTCACTTGTCAGCTTTTGGAAAGATACTTATCAAACTACAAATAGTTGGGTTTAAACAGCTGTTCATTCCACCAGATCTCAGTGATTAGAATCACTCTCACCACTGGGCTATTGAGCCAAGATGCACTTTTAACACTTTTACAATACTAAGTGTGTTGTGTGCTTTGCCATCACCATTGACTTTCCACAGGACACAAGAAGGAGGAAACCAAAGACTGGACTTTGGCTTATATTTCAAAAAATCTGGTTTGTGCTATGTGATTAAAAAGCTGTAAACAATTTTACAACACCAAGTTATAGTCCAGCAATTTTATTTTAAATTCACAAGCTTTCGGAGGCTTCCCCCTTCGTCAGGTGAACGATGTGAAATCATTTCACATCGTTCACCTGACGAAGGGGGAAGCCTCCGAAAGCTTGTGAATTTAAAATAAAATTGCTGGACTATAACTTGGTGTTGTAAAATTGTTTACAATTGTCAACCCCAGTCCATCACCGGCATCTCCACATCATTAAAAAGCTGCTGCTTGGTAACTCCATTGTAATGAAGCCCATTATATGAAGGAATGAGATGCAAGAGATAATCTTACCATAATAATAAGGTGCAGTGGCAGCTAATTAGTATTAAATTACTGATAAGATGTGCCATTTACCAGAGATTTCTTGTTTAGTAATGTTATTACTGTGACAGCACCATTGTTTCTAGATTAGGAACATGGAAAGTAGTCCGTGTCAATTAAGCTGCTCATTAAGGTAGCAAATGTAACCCCGCTATTCAAGAAAGAAGGGAGAGAGAAAATGGAACCATAGGCCATTTAACCTGATATCAGTAGTCGGGAAAATGTTAGAATCTATTATTAAGGAAGTAGTAAAAGGGCACTTAGAAAATCATAGTATGATTAGGCAGAGTCGACACAGTTTTATGAAAGGGAAATCATGTTTGACAAATCTATTAGAGTTTTTTGAGGGTGTAACTAGCAGGGTAGATAAGTGAGAACCAGTGGGTGTAGTATATTTGGATTTTCAAATGGCATTCAATAAGGTGCCACACAAGAGGTTGTTACACAAGGTAAGGGCTCATGGGATTGGGATCAATATATTAACATGGATTGAGGATTGGTTAACGGACAGAAAACAGAGAGTAGGAATGAATGGGTCGTTTTTGGGTTGGCAGGTTGTAACTAGTGGGGTGCCGCAAGGATCAGTGCTTGGGCCTCAGCTGTTTACAATATATATCAATGGCTTCGATGAGGGGATCGAGTGTAGTGTATCCAAATTTGCAGACGATACAAAGTTAGGTGGGAAAGTAAGCTGTGAGGAGGACGCAAAGAGGCTGCAAAGGGATATAGACAGGTTAAGTGAGTGGGCGAAGGTGGCAGATGGAGTATAATGTGGGGAAATGTGAGGTTATCCACTTTGGTAGGAAGAATAGAAAAGCAGAATATTTTTTAAAAAGGTCAGAGAGTAAGAAATGTTGGTAGTCAGAGGGATTTGGGTCAGCCATTTAGAGATGAGGAAAAGTTTCTTCACTCAGAGGGTCGTGAATCTTTGGAATTCTCTACCCCAGAGGGCTGTGGATGCTCAGTCGTTGAGTATATTCAAGACTGAGATCGATAGATTTTTGGAATCACAAAAAGTTAACACGCAGGTACAGCAAGAAATTAGGAAGGCAAATGGTATGTTATACTCCAACCCCTTGCAATAAAGGCTAAGAGTAAGGAGGTCTTGCTGCAATTATATAGGGCTCTGGTGAGACCACACCTGGAGTACTGTGTACAGTTTTGGTCTCCTTATCTAAGGAAGGATATACCTGCCTTAGAGGGGGTGTAATGAAGGTCCACCAGATTGATACCTGGGATAAGAAGATTGTCCTATGAGGAGAGATTGTGTAGAATGGGCCAATATTCTCTGGAGTTTAGAAGAATGAGAGGTGATCTCATTGAAACTTATAACATTCTTAGAGGGCTTGGTATTGGGATTAATACATTGGCATGGATTAAGGATTGGTTAACAGACAAAAAAGAGATGGTAGTTGCTGAGAGGTTATTTCCCCTGGCTGGAGAGTCTAGAAATAGGGCTCATAGTCTCAAGATAAGGGGTCGGCCATTTAGGACCGAGAGGAGGAAAAATTTCTTCACTTAGAGGATCGTGAATCTTTGGAATTCTCTACACCAGAGGGCTGTGGATGCTCAGTCATTGAGTATACTGAAGACTGAGATCGATAGATTTTTGGACACTAAGGGAATCAAAGGCTATGGGGATGGTGTGGGAAAGTGGAATTGAGGTCGAAGATCAGCCATGATCTTATTGAATGGCAGAGCAGGTTCGAGGGGCCGTATGGCATACTCCTGCTCCTATTTCTTATGTTCTTATGAGAATGATCCCGTACAAGAGCCATGATGTAAAATGTGTATGATTTACTGTGGTGTACTCTTTCTGGAGCCAGCCAAGGAGAAGTTTCACCTAATGCTTTCAAATACATTTAAGTGTCCAAACGCACAAAATATGTTTTCTTTAGACAGGAATTGCTTCCAGCTATTATTACCCAAAAGAATTGTTATCTGTTCCATTACTTAGAATCTAAGAGTAATGGAAACATCACGACTGTGATATATAGTATATACACACTGTGAATCTAAAAATACTCTATCTAACAAGAAACAAATACTAGGAAATAGAATAGTCTTGGATAACTGTTTGATGTACATTGTAACTTCTGAAATACATATTGCACTTGAATTGCATAGAAGTCGCATCTTTATGTGGGTGTTCATCCGAGGCGGTGCTCCTTTTCGCTGTGGTGGAGGGCGAAAAATTGGTTGGGGAGCTGATCCGCGAGGTCCCTACTGATTCCAGTCAATTGTGGGATTTTCTGCTGGAAGTGACAGCAAGCAATGAATGCATCTGCCCAAGTATGGGTATGGGTGAGTGATAACGCTATTACCACCACAACGCTGAATGTAAGGAATGCCAGCATGTTCCTACATCCAGTACTGTTATGGCGAGTGAGAGGGGATTTAAACTGGAAGACAGCCCCAAAAGAAGTGAAATTAATTGCAGGAAAATTGGCCATAATCCTGCACTCTGCAAATTTTTAAAATGTGTTAAATTTGTCCTCTTCTGCTGCTCCACTGGCAGCCAGGCCCCCTCTGCACATGCAGGTGGTCAAAGGCCTGTAGCAGCCATTTTGTCCCCCCCGCAACAGACAGGTTCCTCAGCACAGGAGGAAGTCTCGCCAGGAGCCAAACAAAGTTATGGTAAATTTGAATAACCTCAGAAAACTCGCTGGAGTCAGTGACAGGAAACCTAGGTGGACACAAAGAAGTCTGACAGCAGAGATGGTTGCAGGGTTGAAACAAGTGGTGGAGAGATATTGCTGGGTGTCATCAGCATACATATGGAAGCCAGACCAGTGCCTGCAGATGATGTCACTGAGGGGCAGCATGTAGATGAGGAAGAGGAGGGGGCTGACGATATATTCTTGGTGGATTCTGAAGATGACTATGTTGCAGTGGGAAGCAAAGCCATTGCTAGAAATGCACTGGCTGTTTTCGGACAGGTATGACTAGTACTATGTGAGGGAAGTTCCATGGAGCTGGACCATGGAGAAGTGGTGATGAAGAAGAATGGTGTTAATTGATGTGTCAAATGCTAGAGAGGTGGAGGAGCACAGAAGGATAATACTGCTCACTCACATTCGCAGAGGATGTCATGCACAATCAGAGTGGTCTTGGTGTTGAAGCCGGACTGAAGGGATTTGACCAGGAGTTTTGGGAGAGATGGGCACAGAGCTGGGAGATGACAACACGTGAGGACCTTAGAGAAGAAAGGGCAGTTGGAGCTGAGGTGGTAGTTGGATAGGACAGATGGGTCAAGGGTGGGCTTTTTGAGGAGGTAGATGATGACAGCTGTTAAAATAATGGTGCTGCATACTGTAGTGCATTGTAGTGTAAAATGTCATTTTTACACTGCTGTAAAAAAAATTGTTGGTATCAAATCATTGTTGATTTAAATAGAAATAATAACATTCTGTTCATCGTGCTTTCCAACAAATAGGGAATACTTCAATTTCAGTCTTGTTGGGGGTTTGTGGGATCATAACACGAATATTGTGGAATCTTTCATATAAATTCTTCAGGTGAAAATGAACTTTGTTATTTCCTTGTTTTCTTTTGTTATAATGTCATAATGATATGATTTTTAATATTTAATGTCTGATTCTAAATTATCTACCATTGCCCATTTGTGCTGCTTTGCTTTTTTTTAAGCCCAAAGCTGATGTACAGAACCCACAGGATTCCCAGGAACAAATCAATACTGAGTGTGTGTTGGAAGACAGAGGCTTAACCTGGTTCATTCTCTGCGTGATCTGAATTTTGTGGCCAAATATATAAAACCATATTTTTAATGTATCCATTTTCTAGCAGAAAAATTGGAAATATGCACACCATAAGACAGATTTAAGAGCACTTTGTTATAATTCTTTCCAGCAAATGGATTTTCTGGAAAGTTTGAGTCCAATTAGAGTAGAACGATAAAATCCCTATAGAATGTTAGGTATTAACAATTGCGGTATATTGATTTTCTGGTTGTGGAGGAAAAGCAGGCCTCCAGCTGATAGCAGCTGATTCTTCTGCATCCCACACTCATTGTATTCAGAGCACTGAATGAATGAAGTATAAACTGCTGTTCTAACAGTTACACTTCAGTCTCAATTTCTGGGGCTAATTTTTGTCTCACTATCACTCTGCTTACGCATAAAAACAGGGCGGTAGCAGACTTAAATCGCAGAAATGAGCCGCCAACTTACTGCTGGAAGTCCGCCCATTCCGATTTTCAGGCAGACCTCGATTTAAGTGGCTAGAGTTCCCACTGGCTAATGCATGCAACTCAGGGCCAAATGATACAATTAAGACCCCACTGCCATTTTCGTCTCTACCAGTATTGTTACTGCCAGTTCCTTAACCTGTCTGCAAACTGTGATCGGTATACCATTTCCAGTAGTATTTAAAGGTATCCTTACTTGCTCTCAGCTAAAATGCAGCAAAGGTTTGGATTTTGCTTGTATTTGCTTGTATTAGTGTTGCTTTGCCACTTTGATGATTTTAAAGGGTTTGTAGTGCCTGTACAATGTCCTGAACTCTTATGAAGCTTCTGGCAATGCACTTTTTCTTCATGGGAGTCCTTGTGGCTATTGCTCTTTGGCGTGAGGATGAGAAGGCACAGCAACAGTAGGAAGGAGCAAACAGAGCTGCCATAAAACCAAATTTCCACATCGTTCACCTGAGGAAGGAGGTAGCCTCCGAAAGCTTGTGAATTTAAAATAAAATTGCTGGACTATAACTTGGTGTTGTAAAATTGTTTACAATAAAACCAAATAGGAGACATGCTGGCAGGAATCCTCACCCTCCCGACAGAGTGTATAGGCCCAGGATAATATACCTGCAGTTCTCTGAAGAGCAGTGCACAAGGAGGCTCTACTACTCTAGAGAGGCTGTCACTGAGTTCCGTTATCTTCTACAACAAGGCCTGCAAATAACTGCCACAGCTAACACAGCATTGCCTGTTGCAGTCACAATTACTGCAGCCCTCAGCTTCCTTACCTCTGGCTCCTTCCAGATTGCTAGAGAGGAATCAGCAAAATATCAGTCTGCAGTTGACTGATGCTATTTTTGCTGGAACAAACAGTTTCATCACATTTCCCATGGAGCAGCAGAATAGAACTCTAGGGTTTGCATAGATTACAGGATTCCCCTATATCTAGGGCTTCACTGACTGCAGCCACATCGCCCTGCAGTTCCTTAACACAACCCCACCGCCTCCATGAATCACAAGGGCTTCCTACATAAGAACATAAGAAATAGGAGCGGGAGTAGGCCAATCGGCCCCTCGAGCCTGCTCCGCCATTCAATAAGATCATGGCTGATCCGATCCTAACCTCAAATCTAAATTCATGTCCAATTTCCTGCCCGCTCCCCGTAACCCCTAATTCCCTTTACTTCTAGGAAACTGTCTATTTCTGTTTTAAATTTATTTAATGATGTAGCTTCCACAGCTTCCTGGGGCAGCAAATTCCACAGACCTACTACCCTCTGAGTGAAGAAGTTTCTCCTCATCTCAGTTTTGAAAGAGCAGCCTCTTATTCTAAGATTATGCCCCCTAGTTCTAGTTTCACCCATCCTTGGGAACATCCTTACCGCATCCACCCGATCAAGCCCCTTCACAATCTTATATGTTTCAATAAGATCGCCTCTCATTCTTCTGAACTCCAATGAGTAGAGTCCCAATCTACTCAACCTCTCCTCATATGTCCACCCCCTCATCCCCGGGATTAACCGAGTGAACCTTCTTTGTACTGCCTCGAGAGCAAGTATGTCTTTTCTTAAGTATGGAGACCAAAACTGTATGCAGTATTCCAGGTGCGGTCTCACCAATACCTTATATAACTGCAGCAATACCTCCCTGTTTTTATATTCTATCCCCCTAGCAATAAAAGCCAACATTCCATTGGCCTTCTTGATCACCTACTGCACCTGCAAACTAACTTTTTGATTTTCTTGCACTTGGACCCCCAGATCCCTTTGTACTGCAGTACTTTCCAGTTTCTCGCCATTAAGATAATAACTTGCTCTCCGATTTTTCCTGCCAAAGTGCATAACCTCACATTTTCCAATATTGTATTGCATCTGCCAAATCTCTGCCCACTCACCCAGCCTGTCTATATCCCCTTGTAGGTTTTTTATGTCCTCCTCACTCTCTACTTTCCCTCCCATCTTTGTATCATCTGCAAACTTTGATATGTTACACTCGGTCCCCTCCTCCAAATCGTTAATATAGATTGTAAAGAGTTGGGGACCCAGCACCGACCCCTGCGGAACACCACTGGCTACAGGTTGCCAGTCCGAGAATGTACCATTTATCCCAACTCTCTGCTTCCTGTTAGATAACCAATCCTCCACCCATGCCAGAATATTACCCCCAATCCAGTGATTCTTTATCTTGAGCAATAATCTTTTATGTGGCACCTTGTCGAATGCCTTCTGGAAGTCCAAATACACTACGTCCACTGGTTCCCCTTTATCCACCCTGTACGTTATATCCTCAAAGAACTCAAGCAAATTTGTCAGACATGACTTCCCCTTCGTAAAGCCATGCTGACTTTGTCCTATTAAATTATGTTTATCCAAATGTTCCGCGACTGTCTCCTTAATAATAGACTCCAAAATTTTACCCACCACAGATGTTAGGCTAACTGGTCTATAATTTCCATTATAGACCAGAAACAAGCCAGCCTAATGCCATTAGAGGTAGTGCAAACTACAGCACCAGTAGCAGCATCTCTCAGGGATGCTCATTAACATGCAACTGATGTGTGATCACCAGCACCGCAGCATACAGGTTTGTGCCTGCTTACCTGGAATCTGCCGTGACGCTCTTGTACTATGCCAATCTTCCATCTCCCCACTCTTTGCCCCTGCACAGCAAGTGTGAGGCTGGCTGCTGGGGACAAAGGCCATCCCCTGCACACCTGACACTATTATGTGGATTCCTCTCAGGAACCCACATAACAGCCAAACTCCAATGCAATCAGATCCATGGCTCCACTGGAGCTCTCATCGTGCAGACCTTTGGAGTCCTTAAGCAATTGAAACATGTATCCATTCGATCTCCCAGCCTGTCCAAGGGGGAAGGAAATGGTCGAGCCCACAGCCTGCATCCCCAGTATGAGCATCCCTGAGAGATGCTGCTACTGGTGCTGTAGTTTGCACTACCTCTAATGGCATTAGGCTGGCTTGTTTCTGTTCACAGTTTGCTGCCGATTCTTTCATTCCATGCTCCTTTTTATTACATGATGATTGAAAAATTGTACACAATGTGCACCCGCAATCTGAAAATTACCCCTGTTTTTTTTAGTGGTGGAAGATTTTGTCAGTCAGTATACTTTGTGGCCTACAGACACATTCAAAAATTTCCCATGCCCTAAAATATTTTGCCACATCCTATGGACAGGGCAAAAACTTGTTACAATGTACTGTGGCCACGTGCCAGAAAAAAGACTCTTAATTATATGGATAGGTTGTGACATCACTGTGGAACTTATAAATTATCACTTGATCCCATGAATAACTATTGCTACTAATGATGTGGAGATGCCGGTGATGGACTGGGGTTAACAATTGTAAACAATTTTACAACACCAAGTTATAGTCCAACGATTTTATTAATAAAATCGTTGGACTATAACTTGGTGTTGTAAAATTGTTTACTATTGCTACTAACTTATCCATGACAGGTTACAGGCGTTACAGGTGAAATCATTGGAACAAAGACACCAGCAGAAGGATTTATTTTTGATCAACGGCAACAAGTTGTTTTTTATGTTAGCTAAATGTACACTAAAAACAGATGTTATTGATCTGTTCAGTGCCATTAAATTTTATACCAAGCCCTGTAACTACACAGTGTTTGTATGGTTGTATCACATGGCTTAATTGCAGGTGCCTGAGTATATTTACTGTCACTGTGGAAAAAAAAAATCAAGAAAACTGTTGCTTTTTCATTTATATTTTTGGACTCTAAGGGAATCAAGGGATTATGGGGATCGGGTGGGAAAGTGAAGTTGAGGTCGAAGATCAGCCATGATCTTATTGATTGGCAGGGCAGGGCCGAGGGGCTTAATGACCTACTCCTGCTCCTATTTATTATGTTCTTATATTTCTTTGACCTTCCTGGCCCTATTACTCCTCCTCTCCTCAATAACTGTTGTCTCATGCAATGCTTCCTCCTCCAGGCAAAGTGTAAGATGACTTAGGCTAGTCATGGACTTCTCTAGCACAGTGACCAAACATTAAGAGAAATGTGTTGTGTACGTGTGTGTGAGGCAGGGGAGATAGATGTGAGCAGAAGAAACTTGTTCTCCCATTTCTTTCTAGGCTTTGAGATGGAGTCCTTTAATAATGCCTAGTACTCTATCTAATAGTGTATAATAGTTATGTATGTCATGCACTGCATTGTAGATATATGGATTACTTCTGTACAATGTATGCTATAAACTGTCAAAGCTAACAGTAAAAAGGTATAAAAAGGCCACTACTCAGCTCACAAAATTCAAATATTAATGATATCAATTATATATTGAGAATTCTATGCAATGTCAGTCTGTCAATCTGTTCAGGATGCTAGCTTCATGTCACTTACAAATGATATGCAAGCAATTGGGTTCTATATTGTCCTCTGCACAACAATGGCAACCCTTGTTCAAATGTCTAATTTTTAATCAGTTAATAAAGTTGCTGAATTTAATGTTCCGACTATAATAATTGAAATCAGATGAGATGAACAGGTTGATTCAAAGTCCTCCTGATTTTCTACTGCAGCCTATAACACAGTGAATGCCAACTGGTTTGAATTTGATACCACCGAATGAATGCGCTGCTTCTGCCTAAACATTGAGGGAGTCAAATTCAATTTGGATCAGTAGAGAAAAGTGTGACTTTAATATTATTTACACTCCCCATTTGAAAAGTTACACCAGAGTCAGTACAAAACCTGTCAACATTTGTTTCAGAAAAAAGAATCTAAATGATAAGCCCATAAGACTGGATCACTGGTATCATTATTTTATTAAAATTACACTTGTGATTGAATTGGAAAGGTCGTCGAATTCAAATGAGTATAACTCTCTTCCGCAGTGTTTCTCCTGCTCATCTGCTGTAACTTTGATGGAAGAGCTGCAGAAACCCTGAAAAAGTGGCGTAAACTCTGTTTTTCTGGCCTTTCTGTGACTCTTCCGCTGATGTTACAATGGATGAGTGGGGTCCGCTGCAGAAATTCACCCCCTGTGAACGTTACCATGTTGACAAGGGTGCATTGTATGTGCATAATACAAAGTTTTTATGTGCTGCCATGTTTTAATGTTACCAAAACAAAGACTAAGGTAACTAGAACTGAATTCTAAATTGAACATACATACATGATTTGAAGCTGTACTTTCTAATTGCTGGGAAGGTACAGGTAATAGATTTGAAGACATTCACTTATGGTGTTCAGAGAATTTTCATTATTAGGAAAGATCTTGTATTTTATCGTGCCTCAGCATGACTGTCTGCAATAATTATGTTGTGCCTACATTTACCAGTATGAACTGCTGATCCATCGAAATTCTCTTTTGAAGCTGAAGTCTCCATTAAATGGAAAAAAAATAATGTACCATTTTTTTTTATATAGGTGGAAATGAAAATGTAGATGAAAGGAGAAGGAAAAGAGAAGTCTCCAGCTTTGGAACGGAGAGTTCTCTCTGTCTGGGTTTTTACCCTTTGGAACACAGCAGCCCACAATGTCAAAGAAGGGTGCTGGCGGTCGAGCTAAGGGAGACAAGCCTGATGCCTTAGCTGCTTTGCAAGCTGCCAATGAAGAGCTCAGGGCAAAACTGACTGACATTCAAATCGAGCTTCAGCAAGAAAAGAGTAAGGTGTGCACTGTCCTTTTCCTAATCATATTTTTTAAGAAAAATGTCGCTAAATAAATCAACAGCATAGAAAATGGTTGTATTTTCTCTGAATGAGAACTTGCTACAAATAGAGTGCGTACATTGGTATGAATAAAAAAAATCTGTAATTTGTGCTGGAAATAATAATGTACAGACTTGAAAATATAGTGGAGATTTGTTCTGAGATGTTCTATATAAATACAATGTGCTTGTTACCCAAAATACCTCTAATATATGGGACGTACTATTGCTCTTAATTCATTACCATCACTGGATTACTGCTTTTTCACAACAGTGCATTAAATAAAAATAGTGTTGAGAGCTGTAGTAGCACTTAGGTAGTAGGTTATAATTCTGGGAAATTTCAGATGCCCAAGGTCTATATATAATTCACATTCAAAAAAATGAGTCTCTCAGGTTTGTAACTCACTCAGTCAAAATAAAGTACAATATTTATTAAATATAGAATTTTTGGAGGGAAATTGTAGCTTTTACTATTTTCCCCAAATTTCCCTCCATATGTCTTGAAGGCACTGACTCCTGCAGGGACAGAGTTCCTTGGGAACCAGCAGCCCTCTAGTAACTCATCCATTCACCATCCTACATGTTCTAGCCTAGGCTGTGAGTGTGAAAAACCTATTTCATCAAGACAGCGTATTCCAGTCAAGTCTGAACCTGCCCTTACCTGACATCTATACATGTGGCCCCCGAAAATCCCTGGCCATTCTATTGTACTCCCACCACAATGGCTTGAAACTTGGCCGAGGTCTAGTTATGCTGGGTCCTGATCTCACGGCAAACTTTCCAGATGGCCTTGTGTGGGGTGGTGGGGGGGGAGGTGGGGGAAGAGCTTTTGCTTGCCCCTTATAAGTTCACTGATATAAGGGGAGGTTGGGGTCTCCCTACGTGTGGAGTTCCCATGGTCAGACTTTCAGAGGGATCAGCAAAGGTGTGCCTGTTCAGACCAGGATTACCTTCTGGACCAGCAGCGAGCGTGCTGACCAGCTGGGGTCCAACCTGGGATTAAGGCCTGGATTCCCAAAGATTTGGCCAAGGAATTTTTCTTTAAAGTGGCCCGCTTTGTAAGTAGGTCACAGAAGCATCCAAACATTTCTTTGTGGGGGGGGGGGGGGGGGGAGGAGGATGAGACCAGGTAGTCCCCCAACCAAGCCTCTTTGGCGGAGGGGGACATGGGCACCAGTGATGCTCCCCTTGGCTGCCAAAAACTATTAAGAGGGATTTGGGTGTCCTTGTACATGAAACACTGAACGTTAACATGCAGGTACAGCAAGTAATTAGGAAGGCAAATGGTATGTTGGCCTTTATTGCAAGGGGGTTGAAGTACAAGAGTAAGGAAGTCTTGCTGCAATTGTACAGGGCTTGGATGAGACCACATCTGGAGTACTGTGTATAGTTTTGGTCTCCTTACCTAAGGAAGGATATACTTGCCTTAGAGGCAGTGCAACGAAGGTTCACTAGATTGATTCTTGGGATGAGAGGGTTGTCCTGTGAGGAGAGATTGAGTAGAATGGGCCTATACTCTCTGGAGTTCAGAAGAATGAGAGGTGATCTCATTGAAACATATAAGATTCTGAGCAGGCTTGACAGGATAGATGCTGAGAGGCTGTTTCTCCTGGCTGGAGAGTCTAGAACTAGGGGACATAGTCTCAGGATAAGGGGTCAGCCATTTAGAACTGAGATGAGGAGAAATTTCTTCACTCAGAGGGTTGTGAATCTTTGGAATTCCCTACCCCAGAGGGCTATGTATGCTCATTTGTTGAGTATATTCAAGACTGAGATCGATAGATTTTTGGACTCTAAGGGAATCAAGGGATATGGGGGATAAGGCGGGAAAGTGGAGTTGAGGTCGAAGGTCAGCCATGATCTTATTGAATGGCGGAACAGGCTCGAGAGGCTGTATGGCCTACTCCTACTCCTGTTTCTTATGTTCTTACAGAATTTAAATCATGACCTGTGGTGGGGTCAGCAACAGAGGTCTGAGACAGGCGCACCTTGCCGAGAAAGCACCATCCCGGGGCGATGCAGTTTCCAAGAGGGGTTACTGGATTCTAGTCAGGAACAGGTGCCTTGGCTCATTTTTTCGCTCTCATTAGTCAGGGAGCATGGAGGTCAACTGTAGTTCTATGATTAGCTAACTCAGCATAAACCAGGAACTGAATCCGAGACTTCCCCAGTTAGTACAGTTCAGTACCACACTACACAGTGCATTTCCCTACCGAGTTATCAGAACGCCGCTAACCTGAAGCCTGTTGGATTTCTGGAACTTTACCAATGAAGCAGATTCATTCGAGAAGTGTCACATTAGCTTCTTATGCTTTTATTAAATTTATGCAGCCAAATTTAAATCTTGTCACAATGTTCATCTGCCATAGCAGAGGTGAAATTAAAAAATGAGAGTCTGCAATGCTATAAATGTTCTAAGCTCGGAGTTAGACTTGTCTTGATTGAATGTGTTTCCAGGGAGTAATAGAGTCCAATAAGTATTAAACACAAAGTGATAGCATAGTGAGATCCTGCTAGCAGGATGATGACAAAATTTTATGTTTCAATTATTAAGAAGATACTTTGTAGAGTGTGATGCCAGCTTTTATCTGAATATTAACTCCTTTTCCCATTATTTTTAATTGGCAGTAATTTTTTTTCTTAAGTGGATCATATGATTCTCATTTTCTTGAACTACATCCGTTAGATTTTCTAACAAACAGCCAGAGGCACCTTGTGCCATAATGTGATAGTGTCTGGGTTCTAACCACATTCTGAGGTTGTGATCTCTATCAGTACCATGAAAGCTGCCAAATTGTTATAAAAACCCAACTGGTTCACTGATATGAATGGAATCTACCACCCCTATCTGGTCTGACCTATACATGACTCCAGTCCTACATGGTTGACTCTTAATGCCCTCGTGGCAACTAGGGATGGGCAATAAATACTGCCTTACCAATGTCACTCACATCCGAAGAACAAATAAAAATCCCAGTGCTTACTCCTTGAACTGTGAGCAGTATCCTCCTTTAATTGACCATTCATTCAACAGAGCAAGAAGTAAACAAGGTTGCAATTAAAACATTAGCTTAATAATGCCTTCTTGGCTCGTGTAACAGTCAGTTTGCTTCTGTGAGTTCCCTGGTGCTGTGTATTCAGTCTGGTGCTGCCTATTGCAGTGAACAAAATATAAAGTGACTGCCCATTTTCCTATCTATAAATATTAAAGTATATAGAATTGTGACTGAAACTCCCTATTCAATTACAGTGCTTTCTTCTGCATCTGTTCTTGCAGGTAGTACACACAGCATCGAGCCTGGCCACCACCTCCTTCCTGACAAGCTACACTACCTTCCTCTGGGCAGGGTCAAAGCAACCCTTCTTACACTCACCTCATACAGCAGTAGCTCCGTTTATCCAAAAATCAAGCAGGGCGTTAAGTGCTGTGCTGCTCCAACACTAGACCACAGACTCTGTTTCCTGCCATTATATTTAGTTTGCCTCCCGCTTTTTTTTAACCCTATACAGCCTTTATAATGTGGAGATGCCGGTGATGGACTGGGGTTGACAATTGTAAACAATTTTACAACACCAAGTTATAGTCCAGCAATTTTATTTTAAATTCACAAGCTTTCGGAGGCTTCCTCCTTCGTCAGGTGAACGATGTGAAACGTCGTTCACCTGACGAAGGAGGAAGCCTCCGAAAGCTTGTGAATTTAAAATAAAATTGCTGGACTCTCACTTGGTGTTGTAAAGCCTTTATAATGGCAGAAAAATAAACAATTTTCATTTATAAAGACTAAAAATCTTTGCCCTTACACGTGGCCTTTAAGAGATCACGGGGAAAAATTCGATAAGGGTCCGTTTTGGGCAAAGCGCTACCACCCCGCGCCCGACGGACCCTGCGCAGGCAGGACTCAAGTTTGGTCCCAAGGGAGCGCTTACCTGCAATCGGTGTTCCTTTCCAGGCCTTGCACATGGAATCAATGCAATTCACACTTTCCACCACCAGAGGGAGCTCAATCTCTTAAAGGGAGGATGTTTCTTAGAAATCTCTTAAAGGTAGCTGGTACCTATTATTTGCTGAAAATAACAGTCTATTCTCTGCAAGGAGTCGGAACAGAGATCAGACATCGCACACGTAAAACACAGATGCAGACCCCATCCCTATGTTTACACATTGATGAGTTATGTTAAAACATTGAATAAAGGTTGCGCACTACTAAATCCCACATCCACCAAACTGCACAACAGACCTCACCAATCTGCCGATCTGAGTTGGTACCAGGACTGCGAGAGGGCGTGCACCAAGGTTCTCTGTGAAAGAGGTGGACAGAAGGAGGGACATCCTATATCCGCAGTGGGGGGAGGGGGCAAGAGGCCCTCCAGTCATATACTCAAAAGGCAGTGGGAGGCAGCGGGGGATGAAGTCAATGCCAGGTGCACAGCATAATGAACATGGATGCAGTGCAGGAAGAAGTTCAGTGCTTTGACATGAGTAGGCAAGGTGAGTGAGGTCAACTGTCAAGTGGCGTCTCCTACCAACCGCACCACGCACTACACCCCCATATACCAATAAACTCTTTCCATCAGTACTCAAATCTTCCAATCAGATGCTTCCTCTCACCCTTACACATTACCACTGTTTCAAGTTGCGCACCCACAACTCACAGGCCACACACACTGGCAGCTATTCAACCATGACAGGCACATCACCCAGGCACATGTCCCGCTTTCTTGCAGGAGAAGGTGGCGCATATCAAGAGGCAGCGAGTGGCCGTGGCATTTAGCCCCTCGAGCCTTTTTCCACCATTCAATGAGATCATGGTGGATCAGTGACCTAACTCCATATACCCGCCTTAGCCCCATTTGCCTTAATACCCTTGGTTCACAGAAATCTATCAATCTCAGGTTTAACATTCACAAGTGAGCCAGCATCAACTGCCGTCTGCAGAAGAGCATTCCAAACGTTTCCCACCCTTTGCGTGTAGAAGCATTTCCTAACTTCACTTCTGCACGTCCTGGCTCTAAATGTAAGGCTATGTCCCTCCATAAACAATTACAAATGTCTCGGCAGCCAGAGGCAATAATCCAGTCACTAACCTGTAAATCCTGCATGGTCCCTTTAAATAGCGCCGGTGGGGGGTCCTCCAGGCACTCTAAGACACGTTCAGATGGTCGGGGTTAAGACTGTGCGTTGAGTTGAGCCAAAATGGTGTCTATCACTTCAAATCAGCGTTGCACACTGATTGAAGCCATTTTCTCCCTACTTTACATGATTCCAGCATTCGTTATCTGCGCCTGCGCAAACTCCTATACCAAGATGGCGTCTGTCACACGTCATGTAGGAAACGTGCATGCGCAATCCAAGACGCCATCTTGGATGTTGGAGAGGCCGTGTAGCGCCGAAACAACGGGCGCTACACAGCCCAATTTAGCGCCCCACATCCTTTTAAATGTTATACCTCAAGGGCCGCTGACACATTAGTTCCCACCTCCTTTGGCACAAGAGCAAGGAGCTTGCTATAAATATTTAAATAGGCCCAATCCTGGTACTTTGGTGGTCAGGTATCCTCCTTTCTGTGGGGATGGAAGGCTAATACCACTCTGCTCCACCCCTGCCTGTTTCACAACCACTGTGGAAAATATACCCCAATATGACAAAGTCAGAGAGCGCAGTCTAGGACTAAATTTGCTTGCGTGAATGGAAATTTATGGAAAATAAAATGCCATGAGCACATCATGTGGAAAATTGATCAGAATTGTATCGTGCAGAATTGTCTGAGCCTGGGATTACACGGCAATGACAAATGTGCAGAGATGGTGAATATGTAAAATGATAACACAGGTAATAGCTAAAACACAAAGGTACCAAAATTCAGATTGTTCCGTTATGTCGGTGGAACTGTGGCAGAGTCCGCCAACTTCTGGGGATGGGTAATTAGTATGGTTGGGATGGGTGCATCATGTCTGTAAGGGCTCATCAGCAGCACCTGCCCAATGTCGGAGTGGTGCCGTGCCACTAAGACACAGCCCAGAAGGCCCAGGAAGGGCCCCTACAGAAATAGAGCAGCAGAAGTCTTTGGCTCTCAGAGGATCTATTGGAGCACTCCTGCAAGATAATTCATAGATTCATAGAGCACATAAGGATGCCATTGAGCCCATCGTACCTGTGCCAGCTCCTTGAAAGAGCTATCGAATTAGTCTCATTCTCCTGCTTTTTCCTCATAGCCCTGTAAATTTTTCCTTTTCAAGTATTTATCCAATTCCCTTTTGAAAGTTACTATTGAATTTACCTCCACCAACCTTTCAGGCAGTGCATTCCAGATCATAACAACTCGTTGCATAAAAAAATTCTCATCTTCTTGCTGGTTCTTTTGGCAATTATCTTAAATCTATGCCCTCTAGTTACAGACCCTCTGGCCAGTGGAAACAGTTTCTCCTTATTTACTCTGTCAAAACCCTTCATAATTTTGGACATCGCTATTAATTCTCTTCTTAACCTTCTCTGCTCTAAGGAGAACAATCCCTGCCTCTCTATTCTCTCCACTTGATCCTCTTTGTGTGTGGTGTGGGTTCCGCTGAGTCTATTAGGGGACATGCTGGGCGGAATTTCCTGGGGAAGCCCAGTTACTCCTCCAAACATGCCATTTGATATGGTTGGGCAGGAACAAGGTCTGCCTTCTTCCCCCCTCCGCCACAGGACAGATTGCCAGCAGAACAGGGTTCCACCTCATTTTGCAACCCCCCTCTGGCAGTTGCGCCAGAGATGCTCAGATCCAGAGTGGAATTTTAGGCCTGTGGCATTTAAGCATAAATGAAAATATTGCTCATACTGTATTTCATAATCTCACTGTACCTAAATGGAATAAGCATATATGTGAAATATATTTCCATACATGTAAAAGTTGATTCCACAAAATACATAACCAAATATTTGAAATATGCATGTTTGTGTATGATTGTTTTTACCTTTTAGTACTGATTTCAAAGTCAGCCTCCCCATCACCATTATTTTCCATTAGTTAATTTTAAAAGGTAATCTGCAATATAATCATCAATATTATCATAGTGGTTCTCCTATAAAATGTCTATAACTTTTATGTAGTATACTATCCCATCGCCAACAGCCTGATGTATGACAAATTTTGTGTCTCTATGAATTATTTTTCTTATTTCTTTACATTAAATTGAAGATGTCACTTTAGGCCATTAGTTTATCTTCTTTATCTAAATTATACTTCAGATAGAAATTGTTTGCTTAATTACTTCATTGTGCTTTTCTCTATATATAAATGTTAATCCATACCCTGTGTTCACAAGTCATCATGTCAAGTCAAGGTTACAATTGTACAAGATTGCTTAAGGAAGAAATGTTTTGAGACAAGATAAGGAATATGTGTTGCTGCAGTGGAACTGAATAATAAATTCCCCTCCAATGACAAAATGTATACCTCTTCTGTAGGAGAAATATATAGTCAGATAAGAAGTTTATTTAGCACCTGAAGCAAAAATGCTACCACAGTTCTCAAAAGTGTAGCACTCAGGGTGGCATCTATGTTTATATGTGTGAAAGACTTTGAGACAGCCAATAACAATGATGCTTATTTAATATGATTTGAATAAAATATTTAGTTGTGATCATTTTTTCTTCTTGTGTCTAAAAAGCACATTGATAGATTTCGAGTTAGATGCAGCCCAATTTTACAGGTGGCAAATTTAATTCTCACCACTTACTGTTCTTATTATATACAGTTACTTGAACTGGTGGGCACCACATAATACACCATGCACTGCCCACCCAACATTCACAATCATCTTCATAGAAGGTTAATTTTTTGAATGCATTCAGAAAATCAGCCCTATAATAGTCTTGTTTTCGTTTTGCCAGTTTACCTTGGTCAAAATGTTATTGTATTGCTTCCTGCTTGGTATGGAGGAGCAGTAAATGTGGACCAGGCTGGCAGACCTTTGTTGCATGCAATCTTGGGCCATCTACATGGTACATGATATGGTTGGGTAATCTTATCGTTCCAAATTCCTGAAGGTGTGTTGCTTTTCATCACATCTGTTCTGCAGGTGCTACACATAGTCTGGCCGGAAATGGTACAATACGTGTTCTGAGGAGGATGCCCTGGAGTGCCAAACAGGGCAATCCTTTTCCCACCTGCCTCCTGCAGCACCACTTGCACTTTGCCAGTGAACCGGTGCTGCCCCAGTCTGTCACTTTGGTGTTAAAAAAAAAGCCATAGTCAGTAACAAGTGTGATATTTCATAGAAATTCACTTTTCATTTCATGACCATGTTTATTTTGCCGCTACTAGGTTTTGAAACCCATGTTTTACTCCTACCTTTGGAAATATAATTTAAAAAAAACATTTACAGCCTTTTTGAAGGCTAAATAAATATTTGACCCTGAAATAAAAACAGAAAATGCTGGAAAAGCTCAGCAAGTGAGGCAGCATCTGTGGAGAAAGAAACAGAGTTAACGTTTCAGGTCGAAGACCTTTCGTCAGAACTGGAAGATGTTAAAGAGTTAAAGTTTTTAAGCAAATACAGAGCCAGGGAAAGGGGGGAGGGAGGAAAGAACAAAAGGGAAGGTCTGTGCTAGGGTAGAGGGCAAGAGTGATTAAATGACAAAAGGGATGATGGTGTAAGGCAAGGATGGTGGTAATAGGACAGGTTAAGAAACAAAAGATCGGTCTAGAGTAGCTGTAAAAAGCAACATCAGAACCATTACCAGCGGAGTGTGTGCACGTGTAATTATATAAAATATTTATAGATAGAGAGAGAGAGAGAAAAATGGGAGTAGTGGTTATGATCTGAAGTTATTGAAATCAATGTTGAGCCCGAAGGTTGTAAAGTGTCTAAACAAAAGATGAGGTGCTGTTCCTCAAGCTTACGTTGAGCTTCATTGGAACAGTGTAAGAGCCCGAGGACAGAGAGGTCAGAGTGGGAGTGGGATGGGGAATTAAAATGGCAAGCGACCAGCAGGTCAGAGTCACGCTTGCGGACAGAGCGGAGGTATGCAGAAAAGCGATCACCCAATCTGCGTTTGGTCTCCCCAATGTAGAGGAGACCGCATTGTGAGCAGCGAATACAGTATACTAAATTGAAAGAAGTAAAAGCAAACTGCTGTTTCACCTGGATTCGCCTTCACATGGTCCATCTCCGACTCTTCCCTTCCCTTCCTCGACTTCTCTATCTCCATTTTTGGGGATAGGCTATCAACCAATATCTATTATAAGTCCACCGACTCCCACAGTTACCTTTATTACACTTCCTCCCACCCTGCGTCCTGTAAGGACTCTATTCCCTTCTCCCAGTTTTTCTGTCTCTGTCGCATCTGTTCTGACGATGCCACCTTCCACACCAATGCTTCCGATATGTCTTCCTTTTTCCTCAACCAAGAATTCCCCTCCACTGTAGTTGACAGGGCCCTCAACCGTGTCCATCCTATTTCCCGCACTTCTGCCCTCACCCCTTCTCTTCTCTCCCAGAACCATGACAGGGTCCCCAGCACGATCCCACTACCAAACACATCTTCCCCACTCCCTCCTTCAGCATTCCAAAGGGACCACTCCCTCTGCGACACCCTGGTCCACTCTTCCATTACCCCCAACACCCGCTCTCCTTCCCACGGTACCTTTCCGTGTGACTGCAGGAGATGCAACACCTGCCCTTTTACCTCCTCCCTTCCTACCATCCAGGGCCCCAAACATTCTTTCCAGGTGAAACAGTGATTTACTTGTACTTCTTTCAATTTAGTATACTGTATTCACTGTTCACAATGTGGTCTCCTCTACACTGGGGAGACCAGATGTAGATTGGGTGATTGCTTTGCTGAACACCTCTGCTCTATCCTGACCTGCCGGTCACTTGCTATTTTAATTCCCCGTCTCACTCCCACTCTGACCTCTCTGTCCTCGGTCTCTTACACTGTTCCAATTAAGCTCAATGGAAGCTCGAGGCACAGCACCTCATCTTTCGATTAGGCACTTTACAACCTTCCGGACTCAACACTAATTTCAATAACTTCAGATTATATATATATATTTGTTAAATTTATCGGACTGCAGCTGCTGGTAATGGTTCTGCTGTTGCTATTTACAGCTACTCTAGAACGATCTTTTGTTTCTTTACTTGTCCCATTACCACCCTCCTTGCCTCGCACCATCATACCTGTTGTCATTTAATTATTCTTGCCCTCTGCTCTATCACAGACCTTCCCTTTTGTTCTTTCCTTCCCTCCCCGCCCTTTCCCTGGTTCTGTACTTGCTTAAAACCTTTAACATTTTCCAGTTCTGATGAAAGGTCTTCGACCTGAAACGTTGGGCAGCATTTTAGCACCCGCTATCGGGTGCGTTCCTGGCAGGGGGGCCCCGAAAATCGTGAAATTCCAGAGCGGGACCGGAGCCCGCCTCGAACCCGCGCACTTCCGGGTTCCCCGCTGACGCGCCGGCGTGCGCGCGCAGCCCCCGCTGGTGGGAATCCCGCAGGCAATTAAAGCCAGCGGGATGCCACTTGAAAGTATTTTATTTAGATATTTCAGGTCATTAACTGACCTGATTAAGGGATTATGTGCGGAGGGGTGGGATTTTAGAGGAACCTGGGACTGTTTCCCACACTGGGGGAAACACTCCCAGTTCAAATGGACCTGTTGCAGCCATCAGCCTGTGGCAGCTGCAAAGGTCCATTTGACAGGTGGGGGGGTGGGGGGAGACCCTCACTCATTGCAGGAGGCCACTCTGTCACTTGGGACAAAGTTTGGCCTCCACCACCCTCCTCCTGACAATCAAAGTCACCAACTTGCACAATTACCCCGGTGTCCAGATACATGTACCTACCTTGCGGACCCCCTCAGATGTACATCTTCCGGATGGGGGCCGCCGTAGCTGCAGTCATGACCTCCTCGGAGGGCGAACAGCATCACCAGCCTCACCATCCACGCCGTCCACCTCTGACACGTGGAGCTCCACAACAGAGTGCTGTGACACATCCACCTGCACAGCAGCAGGGAGGGCTACCGCAGAGAGAGATGTGTCGCAGAGGGCACTACCCTTGCCACAGGGTCCACAGACCGAGGCTCAGCTTCCTGGACCTCTCTGAGCAGCAGTGCACACGGAGGCTCAGAGTCACTCGACATGTAGTCGTGGACATCTGCAGCCTCCTTCATGCCAAGCTGCTCCCGGCTGGCCCGAGCACCATCTTCTTACCTGTCGCTTTCAAAGTCACCACTGCCCTCAACAACTTCTCCTCTGCATCCTTCCAGGGTGCAACCGGGGACATCGCCGACGTCTCTCAGCCGTCTGCACAAAAGAGCCCTGCAGATACACCTACACCCACTCTGCAGTGACACAATGGGTGGCATCAGTTGTGGGTCTTCATGGTGATCCTCAGGAAAGGGCATTATTGCACAGACCAGACAAGATTCGCGAAGACATGGCAGTAGTGTTGCCAATATAATATGTGATGTGAGTTGGTCAGAAATTCAATATAAGTAACAACCATGACAAACCCTCAAACACCCTTGTGCATCCCCTTCATGCTCACGACACGTGTGCCTTACGCTGCCTACTGCACATATGTGATGCATGTCCCCTACACTCCATCTGCCACATCACCGCCCCCAACCCACATCTCCTTCTGCACTGCCAACACTACTCTGTCACATCACCCCTCATACCCACTCAAACCTCATCCTCATCGTACCTGCACCTACTCACCTCGCCAGTACTCATCCCGCCACTACCACTCAACCCAATCCTCATACAATCTCATGGCTCTATCTCGTACTCACCCTCTCATGCATCTCTTTCACGGCCAGCCTCACTCAACCTGCCCGATAGCCCCCCCGCCGAGAACCCGCAGCCCTGCTAACATCGGGCCCGTTATCTCTGTTTCTTTCTCCACTGATGCTGCCTGACTTGCTGAGCTTCTCCAGCATTTTCTGTTTTTATTTCATATTTCCAGCATCCGCAGTATTTTTGCTTTTGAAATATTTGACCCTGTTTGTGATCTGTTCCTTTTAAGTGGCCATTTCCCTATAATTTTCCCAGCAGCTTTTCAGTGGCTACAGTCTTGCATAATAATCTAGGCATTCACTTTGGTGAGCTGCATGCACAAACACAGCTGGGAGCTTGTGGCTTTTAGAAATGCTAATTGTGATGCATGGTAGCTGGTCAATATTCTTACTGCTTCTTTGGATGAACATAAATAATTATGCTTCCAAAGGATTGTTTCATGCTGACTCACTACTCCCAGAATCCTGGGTATGCACTTTTACTTTGTGACATTTAAACTAATGGTGGGAAATATCACCAGCAAAAATAATTCCTATCTATAATGGGGCAAGACCCTGATAATAATGAGGCATAAAATATATTGCATTTCAAATAATAAACAGGAATGCTCTATATTTACCAGGGCCATACAAAAGCTATTCCCACTCTGCACCAGGCTGTAATTGAAGCAGACTTCTTCAATTACAATCACAATGGACTACCACAGCATTAGGAATGAACACTGTTTACAGTACCTAGTTAATGTCGAGGTGAATCTGGCAAATCATGAGTCCACTTCAGAGTGGTACGAAATTCATCTATGTCAGCACAATACGCTCCAACCACACCCTTGACCTACACTGTTTGTCTTCAAGCAACAGGGATGTCAACATGCAAAAGAAAAATTTAAGCACTGAAGTGTCTCCTGCGTACCTGCATGATCAAGTTCTAAGATTAAGTGTATTTAAATGCTACAGACCAGAGGAGCTATATCAGAGCCCTTCTAAGAAACAAGTGTAATTGAAGACTAAAAACAAGAATAACTGACTTATTTTGCTTTTTATTTCTTTTCAAGATTATAAAAGTCGATTTATGTTACTACTAGAGATTCTCTCAGTCTTCCATTTTTCTTACAAATTTTTAAAACCCAACCTCATTATCACCTAATTCTCGATTTATGTTGTCTTTTTTGTTTTGCTTATGAGTCTTGATGTTGCTATCCACAGTGGAACTTGGCCCTTCACCTAGGTTTATCACTAATAAAAAGTGGCTCTGCATTACTACATGATTTCAGATAATTAAAAAATCCATGGTTTACATAAACATGATTTATGAAGATGTAACATGTACTGACTATATAATCATTCGTTCATCCATTCTTTCAAAATAGTCCTCTGAATGCGATACTTTCAAACTCAATAAAGTTCAGTCAGGGCTTCTGGATTACACCTTCATGAGATATTCCAATTTGATGCACAATGTGATGTAACGTGAACAATACAATGTTATGTCAGGTGAGCTAATCAGATCTACGGTGTCTTATCTAAGCCAATGGAATATTCACACTGCTGTCCAGCAACTTTGAAAATTAATCGAAATCCACTTCTTCTCTCAGAGGCAAAGAGTCCAAACTACAACAAGGCAGAAAATTGTAAACCTAAAAGTAGCCTCCTCATGTTTAAATCTATGAAGAATTTAACATAGACATTTGTCACAAGAAGAGGAATAAACATCGATGACATTTCTGGATAGGGTAATAGAGGCAAAAACCCTGGAATCATTCAATTGAATATTGTGTTGACGGAACTGTAGGTTTCCACAGAAGGATGAGTTAGATAGGCCAAATATCCTCCTTCATTTGTATTTATCTTTGTGAAAACATATAAATGCTGGAAATCTGAAATAGAATCAGAAGATGCTGCCAATACACTCCAAGTCTGCCAATATATATGTGAAAAACCAAGTGAACATTTTAGGTGGAGGCTCTGTCAGAATGGTTTTGACTATTCTCAATTCTAATTAAAGGTCTCCATCCAAAATGTTAACCTGTTTTTTTCTCTTTTCAGATGCTGACACCCCTCCTGTGTATAATCAGAATTTTCTCTTCTGATTGAGGATTAAACACATGCAATTATGGAGCAGTGAACTTATTTCTTACCATTTTTGTTCCACTTCTGAAGCACTTTTAATCTGTGATCCTAACACAATTCTAGATAACAGCTTATGTTTTTCCCACAAACAGATGGATTGCTCGTGTGAGGAGCAAAGGGAGGAAATTGACTTTCAGGACAGTAAATTCAATGACCATGAAACCACAATCTCTTCCACACAGCTTTGTAGCTAGCTTTCTAGTGCTGGTTGATTGCCCGAGTGCTTGAATGTCCACTAACTTGTGTTCTTGCTATAAGGAATGGTTGGAAAAACTACATTTGTATCAGCATCTTACACAAATCAAATTTTCACCAGCATAAAAGTTGTTAATGCAGCCACACACAGTAGAAAATTATACCCCAACCATTTCTTTCATCAATGTACATATTTTAAAAATAAATTAATAAGAATTTCTCCAGTTTCTGCGAGAGATAACATGGCTTGCTGTATAAGTATTTGGTTAAACGGCATAATGTGCTATTGGCTTAAAAACGCAAGTGCAATTGTATATCATAAATTATACTGTTTTTCATTCTGCATGCCAATAACTCCAGCATTGACTTAAATGGCCCCCTAATTCTCTGCTGCCTACTGCCACTACTATGGCATTATTCATAAAAATGCAATTAGATATTACAAATACAATTTTCAGACAGACAAGTAAACATTTCATATCTTTTGAGTGCAAAAACCACACAGGAAATAATCAAACCTCAAGAGGAAACACCCCTTTCAATTCATGCAGTGGCAGAAGTTTAGACTTAACAAAATAGTACATATAAATAAATACAGGTGATAAAACTGACCAAATTGTAAGACAAGCAGAACACTTTTGTGGTCAACTCTACGTAGAACAAAATACTGAATATATATTTTGGCTGAAATCTTCGTGCTACTTGATTTTAAAGCCAAGCTCTTGACTCAAATAGCAAAACAAATGAACTAGCCTCCAGCATTGCAGTGAAACTTGATGGCAATCTACATTTTTTTGTAACTTCTAACCTTATAAATGTGAGAAAAATCAAGCGGCAAAAATACAAATCACGATATCACTGTGAGTGATTATTATGGAGGCATTAAATATGTAGATATCATGAATTGGATACTAAATGTGTTTAGACTTGATTGATCCCTGGGAATGGATTTCTAACCGATGAGGACGCACATTTGGATAGTATGACAATCAGTACCTTTGGGGGACCTTTACAGAGTTGTGCTTCTGATCTGGTGGACATTGGACACAAAGAAGGACAATCTTTAAAATGAGAAAGTTTCATAAATTCCAGGTGGCTACAATTGTTTATTGTAAGAAAACCTGAAATCCCAGTAGTTACATGCTCACTCCAAGATGAAAGGTGATAGGCTTGAAACCCCGGGCTGCCATCACTGGATTCTGGCAGCAGTAGTCCTTCATCATGACAAGACTTTATTTAGCACAGCATTCTACCTTTTGGGTTGGGAGAAGGGGCGAAGAACTGACCAAATATCTTGCCCAGTAATAACTAACCTCCTGATGGCGAATCATAGAGGAACATTGGTAATGGTTGTGGAGCAGTTTGCAGCTTGGACCACCCCAATATTCCTGATTGAAGGCATGAAGGCAAACAATATGTGGGAGCAAATGAGGAGAACATGGATTGACTGTATTACAGAGCAAATTATCTATACACTTGATTCTTTGTATAACGTTTTTATATAAAATTATTGGCCATGTTTTCAAGCAGCTGGTTTTCTAGTGCAGAATAGTGCCTGTGCTTTCAGAGATTTAAAGGATTGTATGAGGCATGGGAACATGAATCCCCAAATAGATGAACGTGATCTAGGGCTATAAAACAATGAAGGGCCTGGATAATTTAGATATTAGTAGGTTATACGGTTTAGGGGGTAATTTTAACCTAACCTGCCTGGCGGGAACCTGATGGGATCAGATCAAACATTGGTTTTACTCCCTGTCCAATTTTACTCTCCACTGACTTCGATGGAGGGTAAAAATCAGGTGAGGTATAAAGGCCGGCGTTCCAGCTGATCGCATCAGTTTTCCGTCGGGAGGATTAGGTTAAAATTATCCCCAAATTGTAGAACTAGTGAGCATGAGTATGAAACTTACATGCCTCAAGGAAGACCAGAGATGAAAAGACTCTTTCTCTGACACCACTCCACCCCACAGGGTAGTAGATGTGTGAAATAGACTTCAATCAAACCCAATGCTATTAATCACTTTTTATATAAAAAGACCATTATAAATAGCTGGTTAACAATAGGATTGAAGGCTATAAGGGAAGTCAAATTATGAAGATGATCAAATACTGTGTGGAACATTATAGCTCCAGTAGATTAAAGAAATATTGGGCCAGAATTTGCTGTCAAAATAACAGTGAGGCTATCGGCACTCACCGTTATTTATCCGCAAATGCTACAACAACTTCAGGCGAGGGGCAGATTCGCGGTTAAACGTAGATATCCAAAAGTTGCTATCTGAGTTGCACCACTCCGCCATTAGCTTCGCAAAAATGGCATCTCACTGTCTGCCTCACTATTGAAATGCATTGAATGGCAATGAGGTTGCTGTATTTGCGCAGTAGATACGAACTAAACTCGCCACAGAAAGTTAAGCCTTGTCCATTTCAGTCTTTTAACGACGTGATAAGTGTTAATTACTGCCAATCAACCTCTCTGGCACTGAAAATTAACTATTACAAGTGTGGGGTCTCATTCCTTCAGGTTTTAATTTTTGGAGATTTTAAAAATGTAAAATTTAAAATTATTTTTTTCTTTCTGTCTCTTTTTTCTCTCTCTCTTAATCCAATCTTTCTTTCCCTTTATTTCTCTTTCTGTACCTGATTCCACTCTAATTTACACTTCCTTCTCCTGTCCTGTTTCCCTCGCTGCATCGTTATCAGCTCGCACTTTCAGCAACTTGTTGTGCAATAAATTTAAAAATCTAAAAAGGTGCAAGGGCAAGTCTAACTAACGGCAGATGTGGTTAGGTGCCCGGCCACAGCAAATTATGGCCCAATGTTTCTAGAATGCATCTGATCAGGGTTGAATGATATTATGTTGGTATCTGGGAGTTTTGTAAAGGTGACATTAAGAGAGTTGGGGAGAAATGTAACAATGCTTTATTTTCTTAAAAATTAAATAAATTGGGTAGATTCCATGATTGGAGAAACAGTGGGCCGAATAGTGACATTCCATATCTTATATTCTTACCTGGGACCACTCCAAATTCCAGGAGAATTTCAACATGAATATTATTGTTAAATGGAAAATGTTGAGTTAAATTCTGGCCATATTTTTTTGAAAAAACTAATTGAAGGAAAATTTCTTTTTATGCTATCAGTTGTGAAATTATAAGCATGTTTATGAGGCATTTCCTTTGTTATGTTTAATTTGCCTTATTTTCCTTCTATATGCAATGGATACTGCAAGCAAACAAACACCACAGCTAGATCTTTCTGAGGCAATGAACGTTACTAAAGAATACAGAATCACCTAATTTTGTGTTTAAAACACGATGAATCAATCTAAAAATACATGTGGGTTTGTTGTGTTATATTTCTCAGGTTGGCAAGTTGGAACGAGAAAAAAATCAAGAAGTAAAGCTGATCAGAGAGCAAGAGCAGCACAAGCACATTGTGCTGGTGACCGAACTCAAGGCCAAGCAACACGAAGAAAAAATGAAGGAACTGCAGACTGTGCGAGAGACTCTGTTAAGGCAACATGAAGCTGAGCTTCTCCGAGTCATCAAAATTAAAGACAATGAAAATCAGAGACTTCAGGCACTTGTTAACGCCTTGCGTGATGGAGCGGCCGACAAAGTTAAAACAATGCTTTATAATGAAGCTAAAGAAGAGGCCAAAAAGGTGTTTGAGTTTGAGAAAATCAAACTGCAACAAGAGATCTCTGAACTGAAGGGAGCTAAGAAACAAGTGGAAGAAGCTTTAAGTCAGGCTGTTCATGCTGACAAGATGAAGGCTGCAGAAATAAGAAGTGTGTACCACCTGCACCAAGAGGAGATCTCCAGGATAAAGAGAGACTGTGAAAGAGAGATCCGTAGGCTGGTACGTATTGATTTCTTAACCTAGCGAAATTGCTGGTAAATGCATGTTTGATCAGAAAGTTAGATATAAAAATTGTTTTGGATGATGGGAACATTCAGATTTGTTGCAATAAACCCTCGGAACTAATTTAACTATTTGAGGGTTGCAGTAGCACTTAACTCCACAACAAGATACAACATATGATCACAGCTTTATTATAATCAGTCCCTAACAAAAAATCTTGTGATTTCCTGAAATATGCAACCTTTTAATATCCTTCTGTGAAGTGCATGGTGTCGTAGTCTTTAGAAATAATACCATAAAGTACATTTCTGAGAGTCACATGATCCTACTAACAATGCTATGAGTGCACTATGGCACGTTGCTTCGCAACAGCTGACAGCATAATGAAAAAAAAGACTAACTGTGAAATATAAGCCTAGAAATGACTTGGTGATTTCAGCAAATTAATGCTTACTGCATTCTCATGACGTTCGTCCGTCTAGTATTTTAATGCAGGTGTTAGCCTTTTGATTTTAAAAGGGTTAACGCCTCTACAAAAATAGCAGAGCTGTTAAGTATTTGTATGCTAATACTGCCAACAGTGACTGCCAAGCAATAATCTCGGATAACAGATAACTGGGTGTGAGGTAAAATCTGTAATCCAATAAATCACTTGAACTCTGCTTTCACAGTTCAAGTTTCAACTCTCTCCCAGGTACCTAGCACTGTAAGTTGTGTTTATTCAAATAAATGTTATGTGGTTCAGTACATTTCTTTAATTCTAACTTTCAACTTTCTAAATATATGAATAATTTTCTTTCAGACATTGTATACTAAAAACATGAGAACTGAGTACTCAAATGGATAATAATAATTTAAACTTTAAATAATGTAATTGGTTCTTGCTAGTAACCTTTGATCCATTTAATCATCTCTATTTGACACTACAACTATTTTCTTTTGTAGATCATCACCACAGTTTAAAAACTATAATTTATTTAGTACACCTCTAGTGCAGACCTCGTTGATAGTGTCCTGCAATTGTATTTATCATAAAATAGTTCACATTTTACCCCACCATTCAAACCAATCTGTTGCAAACCAGATCACCCAATGTATTCTATTTATTTTATTCTTTTCTTGGTATCAGGAGATAAGTTATTGGGAAAGATTGAGGAATGCTGAGTTTTTTAGAGCTTTCAAGTTTATGAAGGGATTTTGATAAGTTGATCTGGGAAAATTGGCCACGATGGTAAACGGCCCAAATACGAGGGACACAAGCTGAAACCGAAGAAGTTAGGACTAAGCAGGGAACTCTGGCAGAACTTTTATTTTTACAGATGTGAATATTTACCAGGGAACATTCCAGAGCAAAGCTTCAGCTGGAACATCATCAATAAGTAAAGTGTCACTGTGAATCAGATGGCAGTGAGGTTGAAGGGGAAAGAGGATGGAGAGGAGAGAGCTCCATCAATGGGGAGAGTGTTGTGTGAAGGGAGAGCAAGGACTTGGTTAGTCCATTGAATATGGCTAAACCCAAATGTTGCTTAATGTTCCTTTTTTTAGGCTTAAAACTCTATCGATTGTGGAATAATAAAATGTTTAAAATTAACCAAGATTTTTAAGGTAAAAATTCAAAACTGTTCAGAGACACCCTTAGAAATTCATATACCAGTGGCTACAGGGTGGTGGAGGTAGACTTTTGAAGGGGGAGTACAAATTTGCTGCTACAGGCCTATCAAGAAGGGTTTAGCATACTAGGCCTGATAACCTTTTCCTGTTACTAAAAATTCACATGTTAATAACTGCTTTATATAATTAAATAGAAAATGTAAAGTAACAAGTTGAGAAGGCTGTTAAAAAGGCACACAGAATCCTTGGCTTTATAAATAGAGGCATAGAGTACAAAAGCAAGGAAGTTATGCAAAACCTTCATAAATCTGGAGCATTGTGGCCAATTCTGGGCACCACACTTTAGGAAGGTTAAGGCCTTAGAGAGGGTGCAGAGATGATTTACAAGAATGGTACCAGGAATGAAAGACTTCAGTTACGTGGAGAGACTAGAGAAACTGGGGTTGTTCTCCTTAGAGCAGAGAAGGTTAAGGGGAGATTTGATAGAGGTGCTCAAAATCATGAGGGGTTTTGACAGACTAAATAAGGAGAAACTGTTTCCAGTGGCAGAAGGGTCAGTAACCAGAGGACACAGATTTAAGGTAATTGGCAAAAGAACCAGAGGTGACATGAAGTGAAATTTTGTTATGCAGCAAGTTATGATCTGGAATGCACTGCCTGAAAGGGTGGTGGAAGCAGATTCAAAAATAACTTTCAAAATGGAGTTGGATAAATACTTGAAGGGAGTAATTTTGCAGGGCTATGAAGAATGAGCAGTGGAGTGGGACTAATTGGATAGCTCTTTCAAAGAGCCGGCACAGGCGTGATGGGCCGAATGGCCTCCTTCTGTGCTTTATCATTCTATGAAAAAAAAATCCTGCTCCCTTGACGACTTAAGCAGCAGTTTCTCACTTATAATCAAAAGTGAGCAACTGAGTTAAAAGTAAACTCCCCACCAGGAGTTAAAAAAATTATACATAACTGGTGAGGAAAGTAAGAAAGGTCAAAAGGGCAGGTTAGGGAAGAATGAGTTGTGAAATGGAAATAGCATTACTATAGCTCAAAAATTGACTCATAACATTCATTCAAACATCAAGAAACTATACAAAATCCATAAACGAATGAAGTCGTTTGTGTTTAAATCCTTGAGCTCACAGCTAGCAAAAGGCCTGGATTCTGTATAAACCTACATATGTGCTCAACCCTGCTTGAGGAAGAGGACGTTCAACACACAGATTAATTAAACATTAAAGTTGTAAATTTAGAATGCCGAGTCTCATTTTAAACAACACAAGAAAATTCTTATCCTTGGTACACGTGACTTTTCTCCTGAAATGTTAAGCAGGGAGAATTTGTTGCTTTCCCCCTTTTTCTAATTGATTCACCAACCTTACTTCAAGCTGGTGTAGCTCCATTCTCCTGTGTACTTTTAAAGCTATATGTAATCCAATTAGATGCTGCTGCTGCAGGCATTTACAGGGAGTAATGATTAGATATGTGGATTAGGCAAAGATCAAGAGCGATGCACCATTAAATTGAAGCACTTTTAATAATTAAGGAGAGACTGCAGCTTCGACAAAAACAGCAATGATCACCTTAATGGAACAAATTAGGTTTGATGGTGAAATAGCATATTTGGAGTAAAATGATGTAAACATGTTGAAATACTTTTTCTTTACATGGGCCTTATCCTGAAGTTATTGGTGCTGGAATCAAAGTGTGAAAATGTTCCACTCTGCACTTCAATAATTTGCATAAAAACAAGAGAATAGACATTTTTAAAATGTGTATGCATGTACTTCTGCACTTACAAATATGTGTACTAGCAGGTTTCCAATGACACTATTTTATAATAACAGGGTGTTGATGGCATGTAGGGAAAACATAGTTATGGCAGTACAGCGAGAGTGGTGGGTTTCTATGAGTCCCAGTATGTAGCAGTACAGCATTACAGGATAGGGGTAATGGGGTTTAGTTGCACTGATTGTTAGCATTGGGATTTTAGAATTGGGTGGAGACCTTGTATTTGGCAGGATGGAGTGGGATTCTTTGGTCTGACATCACTGTGGAGGGGCAACTCGGGGTTGGGCAGAATTGGGAGAGTGAAATGTGAGATTTGGCTCACTGATGATTTCCTTATCTGTAGGGAATGAGGACAGTAGGAGGGCGTTGGCCTGATGGTGGGGTGGGGAGGAGAAGGGAAAAGAGGGGAGGGAGGAGAAGGGAAAAGAGGGGGAAGGAGAAGGGAAAAGAGGGGGGAGAAAGAGGAGGGAAGGTGGGGAGAGAAAGAGGGGGCAGGAGAAAGAAAGAGAGGGTGCAAGAGAAAGAAAGGGGGAAAGAGACGGTCACAGGTCTGGTAGCACTGGTATATAATCTTCGGAAGGATCTCTAAGAAAGTTTGGTGCTTTGTAACTGTTTCCTGGAAGTATCTCTCTGTGTTGGTCTCTCTCAGTCTGTTTTCTCTGTCTATTTGTGGATCACAGATGTCTGTAAGTGGAATGTTCACATTTTCTCAGTAATCAGGTGATAATTAGGGGTCTTGTGTTTACTTTCAAAACTCGATTTGTGTGTTTTTTTGAAAAATGGGTTCAAATTGATATAAGAAAGGACACTGTGTATCTCAGCTTATCATGCTTTCTGAAGTTATAAAGTATTTATAATTCAAACACCATCCAAAACCAAAACAGGTGCAATCAATATAAACTTTCATTTTTCCTCTTTCTCACTTACACACACAGAAGACTGAGGAGTGACCTGATAGAGGCCTTTAAGATTATGAAAAGGTTTGATAGGGGAGAAGTATAGAAGATGTTTCCACTTGTGGGGGAGACAAGAACTAGGGGCCATAAATATAAGATAGTCACTAATAAATCCAATAGGGAATTCAGGAGAAATTCCTTTACCCAGAGAGTGGTTAGAATGTGGAACTCGCCACCACAAGGAGTAGTTGAGGCAACTAGCATAGATGCATTTAAGGGGAAGCTAGATAAACACACGAGGGAGAAAGGAATAGAAGGATATGTTGATGGGGTTAGATGAAGAAGGTTGGAAGGAGGCTCGTGTGGAGCATAAACACTGGCATGGATAGGTTGGGCCGAATGGCCTGTTTCTGTGCTGTACATTCTATGTAATTCTATGAAACGTGCTTTGCGAAGTACAGTAGCTAAAATAGGCTAAATACCAAAAGAATTGATAATGATCGCCTTCCCCCTTTCCTCTAACTTAAATCATTAGACTATCAAAGAATTCTGCTACATGCTGCTACTAGATTGCCTAGGACCTCAGACGCATAAATAATTGCAAAGCCTGTACATCAAAGGGATAAAAACACACATATGCCATTACGGGCAACTATTAATTGTTGTCCTGCCTTCCAGTCTGGACCAGCTGCAGATTTCACTCTGCCAAATTCATAGATACAATTTACAAGATACTGCTATTTGCAGGGAAGGCAAACAAATTTGTAAATTGTCCCTCTGTGCATGTGGTGCGGCCTTTTCTTACAATGACAATCAAACTCCTGAATGATCAAAATGTAATGTTCTTTCCCCGGTTCAAATCACTTTCAGTTACCATACACATTTGGTCCTCAACCCTGGTAATTACAATTTGAAATGTCATGCTCTAACATACGAATTAAGAGCACGAGTAGGACATTTGGCCCCTCGAGCCTGCTCTGCCATTTGATAAGATGATGGCTGATCTGATTGTGACCTCAACCCTACTTTCCCGTCTACCTACTATAACCTTTGACTCCCTTGTTAATCAGGAATCTATCTAACTCAGCCTTAAAAATATTCAATGACCCTGCCTCCACCGCTCTCTGGGGAAGGGAGTTCTACAGACTCATGACCTCTCAGAGAAAAAAATTCTCCTCATCTTCATCTTAAATGGGAGACCCCTTATTTTTAAACTGTGGCCCCAAGTTCTAGTCTCTCCCACAAGGGGAAATATCCCCTCAGCATCGACCCCTTCAAATCCCCTCAGGATCTTATATGTTTCAAAAAGATCACCTCTCATTCTTCTAAACTCCAATGTATACAGGCCCAACTTGACCAATCTTTCCTCATAAGATAACCCCCTCATCCCAGGAATCAGTCGAGTGAACCTTCCCTGAACCACCTCTAAAGCAATTATGTCCTTTCTTAAATAAGGAGACCAAAACTACACTCAGTATTCTAGATGTGGTCTCACCAATGCTCTGTACAACTGTAGTAAAACATCTCTACTTTTATATTCCATTCCCCTTGCAATAAATGACAACATTCCATTTGTTTTCCTAATCACTTGCTGTACCTGCATACTAACTTTTTGTGAATCATGTACTAGGACACCCAGATCCCTCTGTACCTCAGAGTTCTGCAATCTCTCTCCATTTAAATAATATACTGCTTTTCTATTCCTCCTGCCAAAGTGGACAAGTTCACATTTTCCCACATTATACTCCATCTGGCAAATTTTTGCCAACTCACTTAACCTATCTATATCCTTTTGCAGACTCCTTATGCCCTCTTCAAAACTTACTTTCCTACCTACCTTTGTGTCATCAGCAAATTTAGCAACCATACATTCAGTCCCTTCATCCAAGTCATTGATATAGATTGTAAATAGTTGAGGCCCAAGCACTGATCCCTGTGGCACTCCACTCGTTACATCATGCCAATCTGAAAATGACCCATTTATGATTACTCTCTATTTCCTTTTAGCTAACCAATCCTTTATCCATGCTAATATGTTACCCCCTACACCTTGAGCTCTTATTTTGTGTAATAACCTTTGATGTGGCACCTTGTCAAATGCCTTCTGGAAATCCAAGTACACCACCTCCACAGGATCCCCTTTATCCACGTTGCTTGTTACTTCCTCAAAGAACTCTAATAAATTAGTCAAACACGATTTCCCTTTCACAAAGCCGTGTTGACTCTGCCTGTTTGCATTGAGATTTTCTAAGTGCCCTGCTATAACCTCCTTAATAATAGATTCTAAAATTTTCCCTATGATAGATGTTAAGCTAACTGGCCTGTAGTTTCCTGCTTTCTGTCTCCCTCCTTTCTTGAATAGAGGAGGTACATTTGCTATTTTCCAATCTGATGGGATTCTTCCGGAATCTAGGGAATTTGGGAAAATTAATACCAATGCATCTACTATATCTGTAGACACTTCTTTTAAGACCCTAGGATGAAGTCCATCAGGATCTGGGGACTTATCAGCTTTTAGTTCTAATAATTTTTTCGGAGCCCTTTCCCTGGTGATTGTAAATGTTTGAAGTTCCTCCCTCCCTTTCACCTCTTGATTCACAATTATTTCTGGCATGTTATTTGTATCCTCTACAGTGAAGACAGATGCAAAATATCTGTCAATTCATCCGCCATTTCCTTGTTCTCCATTATTAATTCCCCAGACTCACTCTCTAGAGGACCAATGCTCACTTCACTTACTCTTCCTTTTTAAATACCTGTAGAAACTCTTACTCTCTGTTTTTATATTTCTAGCTAGCTTTCTCTTGTACTCTAAGTTCTCCCTCCTTATTATTCCTTTAGTTATTCTTTGCTGTTTTTTTTATATTCTGCCAAACCTTCTGACCTGCCACTAATCTTTGCAGAATTGTATGCTTTTTCTTTCAATTTGATACTATCTTTAATTTCCTTAGTTAGCCACGGATGGTATGTCCTTCCCCTAGAGTCTTTCTTTCTCACTGGAATGTATCTTTGCTGAGTGTTATGAAATATCTCATTAAATGTCTGCCACTGCATCACTACTGACCTATCCCTTAACCTAACTTCCCAGTTCACTTTAGCCAGCTCTGTCTTCATGCCCTCATAATTGTCCTTATTTGAGTTTAAAACACTTGTCTTGGACCTACTCTTCTCTCCCTCAAACTGAATGCAAAATTCACTCATTTTGTGATCACTGCTACCTAGAGGCTCTTTTACAATGAGGTCATTAATTAATCCTGTCTCATTACACATTACCAGATCTAGAATAGCCTGCTCTCTGGTTAGCTCTAGAACGTGTTGCTCTAAGAAATTGTCCCGAAAGCACTCTATGAACTCATCTTCCAAGCTACCTTTGCCAATCAGATTCTTCCAATCTATATGTAGATTAAAATCACCCATGATTTTCGCTGTTCCTTTCTCACAAGACCCCATTATTTCTTCCTGTATACCCTGTCCTACAATGTGGTTACTGTTAGGGGCCCAAAAACTACCCCCACAAGTGACTTCTTGCCTTTACTATTTCTTATCCCTACCCAAACTGATTCTACATCTTGGTGTGACATCTTGGTCACACTCTACTCTGATTATATTCTCCAAGCAAAGACCATTTGAGTATTCTACAATGTTTAAATACGAATCAAAAATAATTTTAAAATCAGAATTTCTTAAATATGATCGCCCAGAAATTGCTCAAGAAATAACAGCGAGGCTAACTGGGCTCACTGTTATTTCAGGGCCAATGGAAGAGCAAGTTCTGGTGAGCGCACATGTGCAGTCAAACGCAGAAATCCAGAACTTGCTCTTCCTGATTCCCTGCTGATCTGACAGCTTCACGGTAATGAGATATCACTGGCTGGAATCAATGGACCAGCACGAACTTGCCCTCCTGCCCAGCTGGAAACTAACTAATCTCACCAGAAAAAAGGTACGCTGAGTTATATCAGGTCTAAATAAACTTTTAACAGCGTGGTAAATATTAATGACTGGCAAATAACCTCTCTGCACTGAAAATTAACTTTTAAAATTGTGGAGTCTCACTACGCCCAATTTTAATGGTTTTTGGACATTTAAAAAAAAATTAATTTAGAAATTTAACATTTTTATTTTTTTACTTTTTCTTTCTGTCTCTTTTATCTCAGTCTTTTAAGTTTACCCCATCTTTATTTTGCTTTCTCTATCTGATGTTATAGTACATTTACTAATCTTATCTGGCATTTCCTGGTTCTCAGTCTGCTCAGTTTGTGAATGAGATTCACTTCCCGGTTCTCACAGCGTGGCTTGCTTCAAGTGATTGGTGGAGGGGACAGAGAGATCCTTTCCTCCTCTCACAGCTCAGAGAAGCTAAGAAGCATTTCTTGAAGTTCTCAATTAAAGCAAGTTGGTGCCCAGAAACCTGTGAAAAGTTTGTGGGTGAGTTAGTTACTTACCAGTGGTGGGCGACATGTGTTCTCCGCTCAGTGCAATTTCCGGCCCATTACCTCATTTAGTAATTTAGCTGGAATTCCCAAGCCCAACTTTACACCAATTCTATTATGTGCTACATCATTCTTTTTGGATTGATCACCTCTATAATCATTTTCTTGAGAACTTCATGATCTTGTTTATGTAATAAAAATAGAAAATAATCCTTTTTTTTAAAAAAAAGATCTATTATCTATTTATAATACTAGCCAATATCCCATGGCATTGCATATGGGGAGTCAAGATCAAGTGCAGTCTTCAGGTGAAGCAGGGTTAAAGGACCAGAATAATTGGACCAGTGTATGTAGGCATAATTCAGTCACTATTTTAAACTCTTAAATTGTGTCCTTATTTCCATATGATACTTTGATTCTGTATTGTATATAGTTAAATAAAAAAAACTTGTGGCAATTATAAAGCTGATTTAGAGTTGGTTGAAGCAAAGGAGTTTCTTTGAAGTACAGGCTGAGGAGCTGGGAGACACAAAACAGAGATCTACAATGTCACCTCAGGTGGGAGGGTGTAATTACAGTGTGACAAGTTTACACCAGCAGTTTACATTATAAATGTGGGCACAGGAATTTATAATGGGAAAGGTTGACAGAATGGAGTGACAACAGGAAGTAACATTTCATAGACAGGAAGTTTAATTTTAATAAATTATAGACATGCCTGTGCATTCTTCCCGTCCATCACATTCTGATGTCACATTTGTCATAGGAAAATTATTTCCAGCTACTCAGCTCAAATTTCATATTCCTTAAAGAACAACTAACCAGAATTCCGTAACTATGAGCATCAAAGAAAAACACCAACATAAAAGCAGAAATTGTACTAATTAAAAATACTCAAAACAGCATTCTCTAGGTCCTTTATCCATTTACTCTTAAGTGAATGAAATATCTAAAGTTCAAAAAAAAGTTTGTGGCACAATGAAAACATTTAAGAACTACATATTTTGCAATAACATGATTAAACTTATCAGATTTTAGGATTCCTGTCCTTTTCACCTGGGATGGATTCTTGGTTGAAGCTACAATATGGTTTTGATATGAGGTTATATCCAAGATTCTAAGGTTTAATTTCTAAACCTTTTTTTGCTATATTTATCAGATTGAGACAAATAGATAAATCACCAAAACATTCAGATAATTCCGACATGTGTTCACGGATGGTATGTTGAATTGGCTGCTCTGCATGTGAGCTCAACGGAGGTTGTTTAGCAGAAATCCACTCTTGGGAGGTTACCAGCAGGTTTGATTGACTGCCCTCCGACCCAACTCCCGGTCGGGGAAGAAGTCAGAGGTCATGGTTTAACGTTTCAGAATATATTTGCTTTAGGTTTTCTGAACGGCACTGCTGGTTTTACCAGCGTAGATTGGGCAGCCCAGATTGGAAAATGGGCTGAAGTTCTATTCCACTGGATCTCTGCCTATTTTTGCACTCGCCCAGCTTTACCACCATTGAAGGAAATTCCTGTCCATTTTGGGCCGGTGCATACACAGTGACGTGGCGATGGCATATGTCACATTTCCCATAATTTCTGTCTCATTCACACTATTTCCTGTCCTCACGCTGATGCAGTGGGTTCAGGGTTGCTAGGCACTGTAGAAAAGATGGAAACAAATTTCAAGAGCTGGCAGCTTCATTTGTAGGATTTCCCAAAATCTTAGGGCTGATTTTAACTCCTGGCATGAAGCCGGCAAGAATGGGCGGCAATCCCATGTGGGAGCTTGAGTTGGATTTTAATTACCTGGTCTCATTTGAATCTCGCTGTTCAGCTGCTTGGCTGGCGGGGAGGATGAAAATTGGATGGCCCGTAGGCTTCCCGCTGGCCTCCGAAGAAGGCTGCCAGAAGCGAGGTAAGTCCGAGAGGGGAGATGTTCCATGGGCCTCACTCCTGTTCCTCCGGATCCCAACTAAGGAAAGATTTTTTCAACTTACCTTAGTGGGCCTTACGGGCTTCTCAACAGGTTCACTTGGTGAGTGGCCATCCTGCTCAGGAACAAGTTAAAATACCATCGGGGTCCCATGTACATCATGGAACCCGATTCGCATTTATAAATGAGGTGTCCACCGGACTCGGGCTGGGGCCTCGCTGCCACCAAAAGCAGCGGCATTAAAATTGCGAATCAGCAGGAACAGAGCCGCTACCTTTGAACTGCTCTCCCACTCTGTTCCTGCCGAGCGGGGAAGGTTACATTTGCTTTGCTTATTTGTAATTCAGTACTAGAATTTTTTTTTAATTTTGCTGTTGCCATCAACTTTCCCATCTGCCTTTGTCCAATTTGCTGTGGAGCTACCATTTTTCCCTCTGCCATTCTTTCCTCACCAGATTTCCGTTTGGAAATTTCCCTGTAACTTTGTTTCTGGAGAGAGGAGGAGGAGGAGGAGCAATGGAGGGATGCCAGGCTGATCAGGCAGCAATGGAAGCACATGACATCCACCAACTGGTACCCCTACACCAAAATATACAGACAGAGGCATCTCCTTCTCCAGTTGTCCTAGCAGCAGTGCCTGCACAGGTGTCACCTGACATTAATGAGTTATGTTATATGCTGCAGCCCAATCTCCACCAAAGTCACCAGACTGCCAGTGGCTGTAAAAGTCACAACCTCCCTTTATTTTATGCTAAAGGGTTATTCCAGGCTGTCTGTGGAGATATCACTAACATTAGCTAATCATCTGTGCATAGATGCATCAAGCAAATCAAGCATGCACTGTTTGCTCAAACAAGATATTTTGTCTCCTCCCCCATGGACAATTGGCAGCAGCATAACTGGGCACTGCAATTTTACAGATTGGCAAGATTCCTCAAGATCCAAGGATCCATAGATTGCACCAACGTGCCCCTGTGTGCTCCTTTGCTCAATGCCACCACCAACATGGACAGGAAATTGTTCCACTCTCTCCATGTGCAGCTGGTTTGGGACCAGCAGCACAGCACTATGCAAGTGAATGCTTGCTTCCCTGGCAGCTGCCCTGATGCCTTCATTCATTGTTGTCCAGCAAGCTTGCATTGCTTGACCCAGAAAGGCAAATTTCTGGTTGGTTTCTGGAAAATCAATGCTATCCTCCGTGGCCAAGGATGCTGATACCTGTGCAGTTTCCCAGAAAACAAGCCAAGCACCACTGTAATGAGGTCCATTCATGGAATAAGGAAGATCAAAGAGCCAAGCAGCAGCAGTTTCCCAGCCGATACCTTCAGGCAGCAAAGCAGGTGTTATATCCCAAGCTTGCCAAAGCACCACATCAGGTTATAAAAAGTGTACAGATTTATATACAGTGAAAATGCTTGGCTAAGCCCTTGAGTGACTTTACTATTGCTGGAGAAGATAGCACTAGAAATACTGCTTAATATAGAAACTAATCTGTGCTTTAATTCAAATACTTTCATCACATTTAATTAAAAAAACTGCCTTCATTCTACTATTTGTCAAATAGAAATGATTTGTACGTGTGCTAGGTTGGTTATTATCTTCAAAGGCCCCAGGTGTCCCTGAATTACCTGCAGTCTCTGACTACTGTTCCAGAAATGACCTTTCATAATTCATAGCACAAAATGTAGGAATCAGAGACTTAAAATCTCCTGGAATATTGGGACACTTAAAGTGACGACTGGTGAATATTTATAACATTGTCTAATCAAACTGATGTGTGTACTGAGCAGCCACTGATCTGAACCAATTTAAGGGAGTTATTAACACGTTAGCATAAAGTAACTAGTGGATTTGTAAAACATGAGCTATCTCTAGCCTATGCATATTTCCCACCCTCAGCAGTATCAGATTCCTATTCTGCAGTCATATTTGCCAATACATGTTATGTATTTGGAGCCCAGTGCTCATTTGACCATCAAACAGTTCACATTCCAGGTAGCTCTCCCATCAATCATTGCGCAGTCTTACTGCCAGCAGATTCTCGTGCGTTCTCAAACATGGGAGCACACGATTGGAATGATGCAGAGAGAAACAGAAATTGGTTATTTGGTTCCGTGGCTCAAAGCTTCTGGCTCATATGTTTTATTGTCATTTCTTTTGGTGGAAGGTGCAGACATGTTTGCTACCTAATCTTGCCGTTACCTTTTGTGAGGCTGAGACTAATTTTGTCTTACATCTTTTTGGAGGTTGCTTTTATAGGGCTGATGTGTTGCATTTAGAGCAGGTGGCTGAGGTGGAGGTTTAGCCTGAGGGAATTATTGGGAAATTTATAATATAGCATATAAATAAAGCTAAAACGTGAAGAAATTTCACATGGATCCGTTATGTGGCACAAAGAGGACTGCACTGACCAGCTGTTCAATGAAGCAGAGGAGCCTCTTATACTTAGCTCTCCATATGTTCAGTCTCTTTTTAAATCTTTTATTCAGCTGTTTTGGACTGCCAGAAAAGTTTGAAAAAGCAGCAACTAGAAGAGATCACTCGAGGAAAAAAGGTGCAAAGACCAGGAGCAGTTGAAGAGAGAAACAGGAACTAAGGAGAGAGTAATAGAAACACAGGAAGAGAGAGAAATGTGGAAAACAGAGTGAAGGGAAGAGAGAAACAGGGACTAGCATAAATAAAATATATTGCGGCGTACAGTGGAACAGACAGATTGACCTGTAAATCAGGGAATGGCACAAAAAGACTCAAGGATCCAACACCTTACCTGGCATGGACCTCACCGATGAGGTCCACATGCACTCTTGTGGAGACTGGTAATGATTCCACCCACTCAGCATACAAGCCGCCATTACAACACTGGTGGGTGGAAGTTCTGCCCCTTACAAGTCAATGAGGAAACTCCTGGAAATGGCAGAGATTTGTTATAACCGGGTCTCCATCATTTCCCTAAGGGATCCATTGGTCTCCCAACAGAGCTACAGTCACGGAATTTCAACCCCCTTAAGTTATTACAGTTCAATACCACATCATGTAATTGGACAAAATCATAAATAAACCCATTGTTAGAGATCATTAAGCCAGAAAAGACACATCCACAACACTGTGGATGCCAATTTAATTAGTACAATAGCATAGGTTTACTGTTATTTTGTTTCATTTCAAAGATTTTACTGCATCATGTTTTCGGTCACAATACCAGGAAGAATAAGTCCCTTTTGTTTGTCTTTCGTTGAGCTAGACAATTGCACCAGAAATTGTATCAATCAAATTAATTTTCTAAACTTTAAAATTACTGGCCATGAATAAAGGTCTTTCATTGTCTTTCATTGAACTAGGCAGACACATCCTGGAAAACTCCACTTCATCTACATATTCACTCATACAATTTTAGGTCATCAATCACCCTCTTGCTTTGTTTTTTTAGTTTGTCCATCGCTTTTGATAGTACAACTCAGTGTTATCTGACCTACGGCACTAATAACAGTTTATAGTAATTTGAAATGATTAACCTACAATTCAACCTATAATCTGAGCTTCTCTTAGAATCTTGGAATCATAGAATCATAGAAAGGTTACAGCACGGAAGGAGGCCATTTGGCCCATCGAGTCCGCGCCGGCTCTATGCAAGAGCAATCCAGCTAGTCCGACTCCCGCACCCTATCCCTGTAGCCCTGCAAATTTTTTCCTTTCAAGTACTTATCCAGTTCCCTTTTGAAGGCCGTGATTGAATCTGCCTCTACCACCCCCTTGGGCAGTGCATTCCAGATCCTAACCACTCGCTGTGTAAAAACGTTTTTCCTAATGTCACCTTTGGTTCTTTTGCCAATCACCTTAAATCTATGTCCTCTGGTTCTTGACCCTTCTGCCAATGGGAACAGTTTCTCTCTATCTACTCAGTCTAGACCCTTCATGGATTTGAATACCTCTATCAAATCTCACAACCGTCTCTGTTCCAAGGAGAACAACCCCAGCTTTTCCAGTCTATCCATGTAACTAAAGTCCTTCATCCCTGGAATCATTCTGGTAAATCTCTTCTGCACCCTCTCTAAGGCCTTCACATCTTTCCTAAAGTGCAGTGCCCAGAACTGGACACAATACTCCAGTTGTGGTCAAACCAATGTTTTATAAAGGTTCATCATGACTTCCATACTTTTGTACTCTATGCCTCTATTTATCAAGCCCAGGATCCTGTATGCTTTTTTAACCGCTTTCTCAACCTGCCCTGCCATCTTCAATGATTTGTGTACATTTACCCCCAGATCTCTCTGTTCTTGTACCCCTTTTAGAATTGTGCCCTCTAGTTTATATTGCCTCTCCTTGTTCTTCCTACCAAAATGTATCACTTTGCATTTTTCTGCGTTAAATTTCATCTGCCACGTGTCCGCCCATGCCACCAGCCTGTCTATATCCTCTTGATGTCTATCACTACCCTCCTCACTGTTTACTACCCTTCCAAGTTTTGTGTCATCTGCAAATTTTTAATATATTTAATATATATCAAGAAAAGCAGTGGTCCCAGCACCGGCCCCTGGGGAACACCATTGTACTCCTCCCTCCAGTCCGAAAAACAACAGTTCTCTGTTTCCTGTCCCTTAGCCAATTCTGTATCCGTGTTGCAACTGCCCCCTTTATTCCATGGGCCGCAATCTTGATGATAAGCCTACCATGCGGCACGTTATCAAATGCCTTTTGGAAGTCTATATACACCTCATCAATTGAATTGCCCTCATCTCCCTTTCTGTTACCTCATCAAAAAAACTCTATCAGGTTAGTTAAACACAATTTGCCTTTAACAAATCCGTGCTGGCTTTCCCTAATCAATCCGCACTCGTCCAAGTGACTGTTAACTCTGTCCCGGATTATCGTTTCTAAAAGTTTCCCCACCACTGTGGTTAAACTGACTGGCCTATAGTTGCTGGGTTTATCCTTACACCCTTTTTTGAACAAGGGTGTAACATTTGTAATTCTCCAGTCCTCTGGCACCACCCCTGTATCTACGGATGTTTGGAAGATTATGGCCAGTACCTCCGCAATTTCCACCCTTATTTCCCTCAGCAACCTAGGATGCATCCCATCTGGACTGGGTGACTTACCTACTTTAAGTACAACTAGCCTTTCAAGAACCTAAAAGAACAATGTTTCACATCTATTGACCATTACTTCTATACAAACACTGAAAGCCAAAAGCAGCTGTTCACCAAACGTGGTTCCAATAATGATGTATACATGATTGTTCAACATTAATTTTCAGAATTTCTCTTAGCAGATAACATTCACTGTAAGTATATTTGAAACATAGCAATCAATTTTGGAAAAGTTAGAAGTATACCTTTAAGAAATGTAATTGTTTTATATTAATCTGTTTTATGAAGACAGTAAAATCATCAGCTCTTCCAATCTATCGGCACATTATCGGTGGAATAGTTCCTCTGTGAGCCATGTGTAATGAAACTATAAACCTATTAAACAGGACAGATTTACAGTTTCATTACACATAACACAAGAGGAAACTTTTACCCGATATATTTATATATAAGGATAGTGTACTAGAATAAATCATCCCTGCAGATCAGTTAGTTATTTTATAGCAAAATTATAATTGTGTTCTTTCCATTTGTGTTTCCAATTTCACAACATATAGAGGAAATCTTACCCTGGATCTGGGGGTCATGGTGCAAGAAAATCAAAAAGTTAGTATGCAGGTGCAGCAGGTGACCAAGAAGGCCAACGGAATGTTGGCGTTTATTGCTAGGGGGATAGAGTATAAAAACAGGGAGGTATTGCTGCAGTTATATAAGGTATTGGTGAGACCGCACCTGGAATACTGCATACAGTTTTGGTCTCCATACTTAAGAAAAGACATACTTGCTCTCGAGGCAGTACAAAGAAGGTTCACTCGGTTAATCCCGGGGATGAGGGGGCGGACATATGAGGAGAGGTTGAGTAGATTGGGACTCTACTCATTGGAGTTCAGAAGAATGAGAGGCGATCTTATTGAAACATATAAGATTGTGAAGGGGCTTGATCGGGTGGATGCGGTGAGGATGTTCCCAAGGATGGGTGAAACTAGAACGAGGGGGCATAATCTTAGAATAAGGGGCTGCTCCTTCAAAACGGAGATGAGGGGAAACTTCTTCACTCAGAGGGTGGTGGGTCTGTGGAATTTGCTGCCCCAGGAAGCTGTGGAAGCTACATCATTGAATAAATTTAAAACAGAAATAGACAGTTTCCTAGAAGTAAAGGGAATTAGGGGTTACGGGGAGCAGGCAGGAAATTGGACATGAATTTAGATCTGAGGTTAGGATCAGATCAGCCATGATCTTATTAAATGGCGGAGCAGGCTCCAAGGGCCGATTGGCCTACTCCTGCTCCTATTTCTTATGTTCTTATGGATGTTTAGGCCTAAAATGGTCCAGTAAATGTCAGTGATAGTTGCATTTCAATTTCATGTTAAGAAAGAGTTGACATTTTACATCAATGTTGAATGTGAAATGTCAGTGCAAACATTCAGATATAAAAACATGGGAACCTGACAAATTGTCTGCTTCCCTTGAGCTGTTTGGTAAAACAACATCTACAAAAGCCAGATAAATACCTCAACTCAGACAACCGCTCATATGTACAGAATGAGGCACATTGATGTAGTTGCCTTATTGGCTCCATATTTATGCAGGTTGTGTGTCTGACAGCAGTACTGGATATACATATAATAGAAGCCAATACTTCTATGCTGAATCATTCTTATTGAACAACAAAATATAAGCCAAGTCAACATATAAAAGTTACTAACTGACATAATCTCAAACAACTTTATTTTTTTTTGTGTTTTGTTTTGCCTGTTGCTAAATATACAAATTTGCTAGATACAAAAACTGTGAGGCTAAAGTAAATTTTAAAAATCAGAACGAGGCGAAGTTTAGATTACACTGCAAATACCTGAATTTTAGCTAATTCAAAACATTTCAAGGTTTTTGTTAGCTGTGTCTCTATTTTATAAAAAAACAAGCTTGTGCTCACAACACTACATACTGAGTTCTACTTCTCCTAATGGAGGCTTTTCACTTTCCAACAAGAAAGGAAAATTGAAGAAAACATCACCTGAGGCAATTTGTATAGACTTGTTAATACAATGGGAATGGTGGAGCCTTAGTGCAAGTTACCTGCTTACCCTCTTGGCTTAGGGTGTAGTGTAGAAACAAGTATGCATCCATTTTCCTTATGGGTGCATCTACGTTACAAGGTAGTCTAAAGACACCAGCCAGTCGCTGAGATTAGATTTTTGGTAAACGGTAAATGCTCATATTTTACGACTATTGAAGCTATATGTCAAAAGAAATCCAAATTCTATCCTCAACAATGGCTCCAATGTCAAGTACAATCTTAGTAATATGGGATAAAATAAACATGATGGAAATGGGTACAGTAGTGCAGTGGTTGTGTTACTGGACTAGTAATCCATATACTTGGACTAATAATCCAGAGAATGTGAATTCAAATCCCACCATGGCAGTTTGAGAACTTGAATTCAGTGCCTTTGCTACTCAAGTACTGTGTATGGAGGCAGAAGACGTGGGGGTATGGTTCTTAAACGAATACTTTGCATTTGTCTTCACAAAAGAGAGGGACGATGCAGACATTGTAGTTAAAGAGGAGGAGTGTGAAATATTGGATGGGATAAACATTGTGAAAGAGGAAATATTAAGGGGTTTAGCATCTTTGAAAGTAGATAAATCACCATGCCCGGATAAAATGTATCCCAGGCTGTTAAGAGAAGCAAGGGAGGCTCTAACCATCATTTTCCAATCCTCTCTGGCTACAGGCGTGGTGCCGGAGGACTGGAAAAAAAAATATAGGAACTATTTCACTTGGGGCCCCTACTCCTAGGAGATCGTTATTTACCAGCATCACAGCTGATATAATTTTGGATTAGCAGATATATATATAGGACATTCAACAAAACCAATCGTCAGAATTTCATTTAGATGTAGTTAACTAAGTATTGAAACCATTTGTAATAAATGCTGATTGGAATTTTCATAACAATATGACCACTAGCATGATTATTTAATTAGTTTTTGCATATTTGTATTGTTGCATGATATGCCAAGTCTTAAGAAAATGGATAAGTAGTTTTGTACCCTCAGCACCAGATTGAAACCTACTTTTAGTGATAGCTTAGTAACTATAGTTTTGACAATGTGTTCGGTAAGTTTTGCTCAGGATCAGTGCTCACATATAATTGTTACCTGTTAGGAATGGTTGGATCAAGTGACCATTGCATTATGTGTTTTAAGTTTGCTGCTTATCAAACTAGTGATGACAATGCTGTAGAAAGGCGCCAATTTGAAATAAACGTGTCCCTTTGAAGCAAACTTCATTGGAAAGTGTTTCTGTGATATTCTTTCTGCTAATTGTCAACATGAGATGCTACATGACTTCTTACTGGGTCAGTAATAGTGACCCAGTAACTCTGCTGCTAATTCTGTGAGCATCTATTCAAATTTAACTTCTCCTAGTTAAACAGAGTGCACAGAAATCAAATGCTCCCTCTTAGGGATGGGGAGAAGAATTCATCAGGACCAGCTGTGTCTCAAAAAAAACTGCAGCTATTGTTGGCCGTGGCCATGAAGAAGTTTGGGGCTCAGACCATATCACCCACATGAATGAAAAAAAAAGATAGCCGTAGGAGGTAAACGGCAGCCCATCAGCAAATTGCCCAAAGAGAGATGGTAAAGCAGGAGGCAACAGCAAAAAAACAAAATAAAAGCAAGAAAAATGAAACAATAATACGGTATTAATAGAACCTGTAAATGTAGAATTTGGACCCTTTAAACTCACTTGGACATATATCATATTTCCTTCATTGTCACTGGGTCATAATCCTGGAATTCCCTAATACCATCATCACAAAGACTATAGTGGTTCAAGAAAAGGCCCATCAGCACTTTATCAGGGCAGTAATTGTGGCCTTGCCAGCATCACCTACATCCTGTGAACAAATAATTTTTAAAACTTTGCCTTCAAGTTAGTACCTAGCACCCCTGAGTGTCAGTTTTATACCTGAGTGATTATGAGTCAAGGTAAATGAGCAGATAATGGGATACTTGATGTCGCCATGTAATTACTGCCTCACGGGTGGGCCCCTGCCCTGGACCGCTGGAAATGACAGCGAAAAATAGGGCCAGTGCAAAAGTGAGGAGAGATCCAACATAACTGATTGCCCCCACATTCCACTCTGTCACCCACTTCATTAGCTCAATAAAATCAAGCAGATGGTGCAAACTCCAGGCTTAAGTTTCATAGGAATACCAGTAAAGTTTTCCTGAAGGTGATTCTCAAGTAGGCAAAGAAAATGGTTTCCACAAAGGGCAGGGAACCGTCTGTTTTCAACGACGATGTGAGTGAGGGTGAGAATCTCAGTACAAGATCTATCTATACCAGGCAATGACCATGAAGAGACTTTAGATAAAGTGCAGCATCATCAAATTATTGACATGCTACAATCTATTGGCCATGATGGAAAGATATCCAAAATCTATACTGGGAACAAAAAGCTGGCACACAAACCAATAACTTGACCATGCAATGGATTGGAGTCAAACAAGGAGAGACAAAGATTTGTACTTGCTCTATTTCTGTACAAACCTCTATTTGGAAATGATTATGTTTAAGGTGCTGATAGATACTAAAAAACGACTGGCTAGTGAACAGCAGCTGATATGCTGAACACGTGTTGATTACTGAGACAGCAGAAAGCTTTGAATGGATGGTACAATCAATAAGAAATAAAAGATAGAACTTTCGGCTTTAAATCAACACCAGGAGACACATTAGACACAAAGCACAGATGCTCTCCTGTCCACATTACTGTCCAAGAGCCTGCTGAAAAGGGACCAGCTTTGATATCCAAGTCTGTGCAGAGTTAACATTACAACAGCGATTACACTTCAAAAAGTACTTAATTGGCTCAAAAGTGATTTGGGACATCCTGAGGTTGTGAAAAGCCCTACATAAATGCAAGTCTTTCTTTTTTTCATCTCACATCAGTTAACTCTGGTAAACAATTTTACAACACCAAGTTATAGTCCAGCAATTTTATTTTAAATTCACAAGCTTTCGGAGGCTTCCTCCTTCCTCAGGTAAATGTTCAGGAGCTCCTCGAAGCCTATGCCATTAGAGGCATCAAAGGAGAGAATGCTCTGATCCTCACAACTTCCACATGCAAACACCTTTCAGCAGAGTCATTGACTGGTTGGAACTCTGACTGATTTTTTTCCATCATTAACCCCAGGACACTGAGGTCTATTATAGCGTCCTGTTGTAATCCCATCAATGTAATCCCATAAATGCGTAGGCTTCGAGGAGCTCCTGAACATTTACCTGACGATGGAGGAAGCCTCCGAAAGCTTGTGAATTTAAAATAAAATTGCTGGACTATAACTTGGTGTTGTAAAATTGTTTACCAGAGTTAACTGATGTGAGATGAAAAAAAGAAAGACTTGCATTTATGTAGGGCTTTTCACAACCTCAGGATGTCCCAAATCACTTTTGAGCCAATTAAGTACTTTTTGAAGTGTAATCGCTGTTGTAATGTAGGAAACTACATTGATGGGATTACAACAGGACCCTATAATAGACCTCAGTGTCCTGGGGTTAATGATGGAAAAAAATCAGTCAGAGTTCCAACCAGTCAATGACTCTGCTGAAAGGTGTTTGCATGTGGAAGTTGTGAGGATCAGAGCATTCTCTCCTTTGATGCCTCTAATGGTTGAGACACTCACCGATGTGAAGAATGTGTGAAGAATGGCCAATTTGGTGAGGTACTAGAGGGCTGCCAGTCCCTGTGGAACTGTACCCCGGTGTAAATCAGCTCCTTCGGAAAGGAGGAGTCAGTGGGATAAATTGGAGGGAACACAATACATTCTCCTGAGTAATGTGCCTCACATTCATTTGTCCAGGTGGTGGATTTGAACAGTTTCAACTTCTGTTTGGGTGTCAAAGAGTACATTTAGATTACAGTCACTTCGCACTGCTGCTATAGTTGTAGTGTAAATGCAGTCTGAATCTGGAGTCAGGGCCCAACCAAACAACAGAGGAGTGTCTCTCAATCTGCTTTGCTTTAATACTGGATTTATACTACACAGAAAGAGTAGACAAGGATAATGCAGAAAGATGTAATATATTTGGATTTTCAAAAGGCCTTCGATAAGGTACCGCATTGTAGACTCATGACTAAGGTCAGAGCATGTGGAGTCAGGGTACCCATAGCAGAATGGATAGCAAGTTGGCTACAAATCAGAAAACAGAGAGTAGGGGTTAAGGGTACATACTCAAACTGGCAAAAGGTAGGAAGTGGTGTTCCACAGAGATCGGTGCTGGGACCACTGTTATTCACAATTTACATTAACGTTTTGGATTCGGGAATTGGAAGTACAATTTCAAAATTTGCAGATGACTCCAAATTTGGCGGTGTAGTTAATACAGAGGAAGAATGCATCAAAATGCAAAAGGACATTAATAAACTTGCAGAATGGGCGTGTAATTGGCAAATGAATTTCAATATAGATAAGTGTGAGGTACTGCATTTTGGTAGGAAGAATAAGGAGCCCATATACAACTTGGATAATAAGAGTCTAAATGGGATAGAGGAGCAAAGGGATCTAGGGGTACAGATACACAAATCACTAAAAGTAGTGTCGCAGTTTATTAAGGCTGTAAAAAAGGCAAATCAAGCACTGGGATTCATTTCTAGAGGGATAGAATTGAAAAGCAGAGAAGTTATGTTAAACTGTATAGAACCTTGGTTATACCACACTTGGAGTACTGTGCACAGTTCTGGTCTCAGTATTATAGAAAAGATATAGATGCATTGGAGAGGGTGCAAAAAAGATTCACAGGGTTAATACCAGTACTGAGAGGATATACTTATCAGGAAAGGCTGAACATGCTGGGACTTTTCTCTCTAGAAAAGAGAAGACTAAGGGGCGAAATGATTGAGGTCTTTAAGATAATGAAAGGGTTTGAAAGGGTAGATGCAGAAAAAATGTTTCCACTTGTGGGGGAGTCAAAAACTAGAGGTCATAAATATAAAATAGTCGCTAATAAATCCAATAGTGAATTCAGGAGAAACTTCTTTACCCAAAGACTGGTAAGAATGTGGAACGCGCTACCACAAAGAGTCGTTGAGGCAAATAACATAGATGCATTTAAGGAGAAACTACATAAGCACACGAGGGAAAAAGGAGTTGAAGGATATGCTGATAGGGTTAGATGAAGTAGGAAGGGAGGAAGCTTGTGTGGAGCATAAACGCTAGCATAGAACAGTTGAGTCAAATGGCCTGTTTCTGTGCTGTAGTTTCGAGGTAACTCGATTTATGCAAGTTTAGCGTCGGGGTGAAGCATAATCTGCTTTGCACTAACTCTAATCTTGTGGGCTGGAGGTTTCTGTTTCTGCGTTCATCCACCAGTGATCTTTGCCTATAAAAGTGAATGCGAGAAGCGAAAACCACGGCCGTAGTGTAAATGCTCCATTGCTGTGTACTGGAATTTACAGTGCAACCAAACAAAAGTTAAGTTAAGGCACCTACTCTTACATAACTGTCTAAAGTGTCTTAAAGTTTGCAAGTAGGGAAATCAGCATAGATTACACAAGAAGAGTATTTAAACTAGAAGTTAATAGCTGTAGGAAATGTTATTGTTAATATAATGGCTTCCCAAAGAGTCATCTACAGTTAAGTATAATTTTTATACAATTTCATGATTTAAATAAAACAGCTAGAAGAAATAATCCTTTCGGTTGGAAAGTGCTTCCTCAATAACGTGATGTTAAGTTTCAAGTACAATTAGCTTGCAACCAAATTTGAACTGTGTCTGACCTCAGATCATGGCAATATGCCTGATTTCACCTATTATCCTACATATGTTTACAAAAAGAAAGGACACAGTTAACTAGGGCAAGTCAAGCTTTCAATTTCTTAACAAAAAATAATGTGAAAACTCTGCACAACTACTGGCTTAAACGAAGTGTGGGTTAATGTTAACTCCAAGCATTCCCAGCATTGTTATCGAGGAAAGAGAACAAGTATTGGTCTTCATTTCAATTTGCCCGCTCTCCACATTCCCCAACCACCAGAATTTAATATCATATGTATTTGGCATTTGAAGGATTTTCTTACTGAAATTTGACCTATTAGACAATGCAGATTACAACAAATTTCTATTTAATATAGAAACACAATTTGCCCTGTTTATTTGAATATGACAACGAATAAACACAGGCAGGGTTCCAAAATGGCATAATGGAAAAAACAAACTCAAACATTGAGAATGGGCAATGCAGTGTGTTTGAACACTGTCCCTGTGACTGGACTTTGATCTGAATCCATCTCAGACTAGTGAGGTGTTGGCCTCTTCTCTTTCCTGGTTGTAAGGGTCTTAAGCATAATGAGCATTCGCAATGCTGTTCATAGTGTGTGCGACACCACAGGCTCATAAGTTGGCATTAATTACAGTAAATTGACATGTTTAATTGCAGAGGGCTTAACAGTGGCTGGTGTTCAAAATCAAAAACACAAACCAGGACAGTAAGTAGTGCTCTTCTGAAGTTGGGTTTAATCGATTTTGGGGGAAGCTTTCATCTGTGCACTTTGTATGACAAAATGAAGTTAGATTTTGTTATGTATAGCACACAGAAGAAATTTTCCCTCGTGTTGGGGCAGTTTACTGTACATCTGACCTTTGCTATACATAAAAGGTATTTCCATTCCCAGCATGGATCTTACCGCTTTGATAAGGACAAAAGTTAGAAAGGGGACAATTTTAACCTAACCCGGCAGAAAACTGGCAGGATCAGTTCAGTCATTTTACACTCCGTCTGATTTTACTTTCCATTGAGTTCAGGCGGGTGAGGTGTAAAATAGGCAGCCGTTCAGATCATGCCAGGTGAGTTAGGTTAAAATTATCCCATGTTTTGAAAACAAAGGTAATCTCCATTTTTGAACCTACCCATTGTTTGTCTTTAACAGTGCATTTAGAATCTTTTGGTATGGTCTGTGCATACGTAGGGAATTCCTTATTTCCTGTGATTCTTGGACACTGGACGAATAGTCAAGCAAAGAAAGTCACCCTCACTCATGGTAGTTTCGTTAATCAAAAGTAATTACTTAATGATGTTATCATTCATACGAGCATTCATGAAGCAAAATCAAACCATACATATGACTTTCCTCTATAAAATCCCGTTATACACTTAATAATTCACAACGTTATTATGTAATAACTTGGCAATTCATACACACATCAGGCAAATCATTAATACATATACAACCTTTAAACCAAGGCTTTTGTTCATCGGGCCTGAAGGTTGATCAGCTCTTCAGTACTCGAGGTCCTCTTCTTCTTGCATGATGTTCAACTACAGTGTGCGTTCCTTGTGACTGCTGGGTGGTAAAGAGGCTGTTCGTCTCTCAAAGTCTTTTTATATTGTTTTTTTTACCAACAGGACGTAGGATTGGGGAGGGTCATTCTTTTTGTCCAATCGTTCACTGTTGCTATACCTCAATCATTCACACACTTCAATGATTGTTTAGGCTTTGATCATGTGACTGGAGACCCTTTGATATTACCAGGGAGGCGGGTTGACAGCAGGGGTCGACTGGGAGCGTGGGTAATCCACCCAATAAAATCGGTGGGTTCCCCACGTGATCGCGAGTAAATTGAAGCCACTTACCTTGGCTTCCGGGCCTGCGCAGTGGGTGGACTGCGCACCCACATCACAGGCTGTCAGCTGGAGGAGACCTATTTAAAGGGGTAGTCCTCCAATGCTGCTCCTGCAGCAAACAGCCAAAATTACAGCATGGAGCAGCTCAGGGGAAAGGCTGCTCCCAGATTTAATGATGCCTCACTCCAGGTCTTACTGGATGGGGTGAAGAGGAGGAGAGAGATCTTCTACCCAGCAGACGGGAGCAAGTGGCCTGCCTCTGCCACCAAGAAGGTGTGGCTCGAGGTGGCAGAGGAGGTCAACAGCACCAGCAACATATCCCGCACCTGGATGCAGTGCAGGAAGTGCTTCAATGACCTAACTAGATCAGCCAGAGTGAGTACACTTAATCAGTCTCCTACACTCTGATTTCCACATCACTGCCCCCACCCCACAACTCATTCTGCACTGCCAACGCTACTCTATCACATCACTCCTCACACCCACTCAAACCTCATCCTCAACTTACCTGCACTTACTCACCTCCCCAGTACTCATCCCACCACTACCACTCAAACCAATCCTCATACAATCTCATGGCTCTGTCTCATACTCATGCTCTGATGCATCTCTTTCACGGTCACCCTCACCCAACCTGCCACTACCTGTGCTGCAGCCACAGGGGATGATTCACGTATGAGTAGTAGGAAGCATAAGGCAAAGGTTTCGTGAGCACAAAGCGGATGCACAAGGGTGTTTGACGGTTTGTCATGTTTTTTATTTATATTTGACTTTGGTTCAACTCACATTAAATATTATATTGTCACCACTACTGCCACGTCTTGGCCATTCTTGACTGGCTTGTGCAATAAGTCCCTTTCATGAGGTTCATCATGAACACCCACACTTGATGCCATCCATTGGGTCACCCTACAGTGGGTGTATGTGTAGTTGCATGACTATTTTGTGCAGGTGCCCGTGGCGTAGCACTGTGTTGTGGAGCTCCACGTGGCGGAGGTGGACGGCGTGCCTGGCGAGGCTGGTGATGGTGCTCGTCCTCGGATAAAGTGATGAATGCAGCCATGGCACCCCCCCATCCTGACGGTGTAAGTTTGCGGGGGTCCGCAAAGTAGGTAAATGTGTTTGCACAGCAGAGTTTAGGGTATAAAGTAATAATTTTGAGTGAAAAGACAAAGGTGTTGCAGCCAAAACTTTGTCTGAAGTGACAGAGTGCCCTGCTGCAATAAATGAGGTATTCCCCCCAACTGTCAAAAAATCCTTTGCATCTCCCACTGGCTGCTGACTGAAACACGTCTGCTCCAACAGGGAGTGTTTCCCACAGCACGGGAAACACGCTGAGGATCCTTCAAAATTGCACCCCTGCCAAAATCTCCAGTCAATGAGGTCTGTCAAGTATCTCAAATAGGTAAGTAAGTATTTAAATTGTCATCCTGCCGGCTTTAATTGCCGGTGGGAGTCCCACATGCGGGAGCTGCGTGCGCACCCGAACACGTCACTGGGGAACCCGGAAGTGGGCGGGTTGGAGCCAGGCTCTGGACCCGCTCCGGGATTCCCCCATTTTAGGAGCCCCCCCCCCGCCCCGAACACACCCACTCGGCCATCCTAAAATCGGCCGCCATGTGCTCGAATGATGGGTTGTAAAAGGCCCCTTTATTGTCTCTGTTCATGGCCTTTCATGTAGAGATAGCCCCTTATATTTCTATGACCAGAGATTCTTAATGGTCCTTATGTCTCCAATTTTGATTGCTTCAATGGCTTCAAATCCATTCCTTATATCATTTGACCATATGCTGGGTGCAATACTATTTGATGTTTTACAAATCCCAGTTCTTTTGAACAGATTACCAGATAGGAATGAGAGGCCTATGCTTTTTTCACACCTATCATTGCTTTCCTGATCTGAAGCCTTTGATGTTTATCCTTGTTGTCTTTTCTTACATTACCCCCTGCTGTGTTGAAAAGCTTGTGCTTCCAAAAGCCTATGTGTTTTGAAAGCCTGACAACGCTTTAAGCTCAACATTATCCATCCAGCTTATTTATTTAATAATCTAGATAACTATTCGCAGTACAATGTCTTTGATCCCGAAACTCATACTTCTCCAATGCCATGAGCATCAGTGAGGGAAAAACAGGATTTGTGAGAACACAGCTTACCATATTACTTTGTTTGCAGGTTTGATTACAATTATCAAGATTAAGCTTTAGAGTCTGATGCAGCTTCGGAAATGACCAATTCCTGCAGTTCTGGCCATTGCTCTGGTTGAAGCTATCTTTAGCATTGATGTGCTACATTTCACATATCCCAGTAACGGTCCTACAAGACAAATGGACACATTGATAGCAGAAAATTTATTCTTGAGGGTAAAATAAATCAGTACAAGTTACCAGTTAATTGCAATATTTAAATTATTTGAGAATCAGGGACAGCAGCTCTTACACAATGACAGAGACTGATTACTGCTACAGCCTAGGTAACTGCACCATAATTTTATAATTGTACAAGTAGTTTTAACTTTAATCGGTTGTCAGGAACTGTAACCAGAGTGTACAGTCACTTCCTAACCAATTGCATATGAAAAGTATGATCTCATAACCTTAAGATCTGTCTTTAACTTGCTGTCATGAGGGTCCCAGCTCAAGCTCCTATCACCAGCTTTGTGAGCTGCCTCCTAAGCCACATGCACAGGAACACAGCCTCCTGCCTCATTACCATGGAGAAGCTCCAGGAATGCCATGGGAATGTAAAGGAGTGAACATGTGGCATGACGGGTCTCCATATTGTTTTCCCTGAACTTCTGTGGCCAAGAAATAAATATTCCCTGGAGGCGCCTAGCCTCTCATACTTCAATGAGATGAAGATGGCTCTTATAGTGAGACAAGAAGTGAGTTTGATTGGTGGAGATGTAGCATCCAGTAAGTATTTATTTCTCATGATAACATTGATGAGTTCATTGTCTATTCTAATCAGTGGTGGTGTAGAGGTGAGTATTCATCCAACTTACCTATGCTACAGAAGGGATGAATCCGTTTTCTGTAGTAATTTAAGGATACTTGCACACCAGCTACTACCATTGGGATTGCACCTTTGGCTTCACACATTCCAAAATTTATGGACTTGGAGATTGAAGTAACAGAACAAATATACTTGCTCCAACTGCAAATACTTTACACATGTGCTATTCTCAGTATAGGTTTTCCTGAACTGTTTTCCATCTGAGCACAAAACCTATCAAAATTGCAAAGTTTGCTCTATATTTAACTATTTATTTAAGGAAATACAAATTTTCTCTCAATATGAAGGTTTTTTGATTTATTAGCTCAATGGTTTGGAGAAGGTGTAATGCTCCTGTTTGATGCAAAAGTGAAATGTCTGTACTTTATCAATACATCTAGATAATTTGCACAAGCAGAATTAAAACACCAAGTCATGATTCTGCTTGTGATTGTTATCTGTTTTTAGTTATAAAATTCTACAATTTTAACTTTCTTCAGCCTCTGTGGTTCAGCTTGCCATAGAAGCAATACAAAAGCCATTTTGATGTGAATGATTCCTTGGTTTTGGTCGTATACTTTGTATTATTATAGCTTTGTATGTTCAATTGAGAAAGCAAAATTTCAACTCATCATAACTTCCAACTGAAGCTTTTGGAATAAAGTTGCCACTGTACTCTACTTGACAAGCCCAATTCTTTCCATTGCAGTTTTTGCAATTAATTTATTTAGGCAATATGCCATCATATTATGAAAGGAAGGAGGTTGATGTTTGTGTAATTTCTGTGACAGCAACAATCCCTACAGCCATATTAATATATGAACCATTCAAGCAGAATACAGTAATCTACTTTTAAATCAAGTTATTTGCCAAATACATGTGCTTTACCACTTAAAGGGCAAAATAGATCTTAAAAGGGCAAAAGGTTCTGCCTCTTAAATGGTATAATTTACAAACATCTTCAAATTTAACTTTTCACTGACTTAATTAATTAATGCTTTTTCATTTGAACCATAATAATTCAATTCAGTTCACAAAACATCCCTGATTTGTATTTTTAAAGCATTTAGCTTTTCAAATGTGGGCAACGCGCACCCATAGAGGCCCAACACCGTAGTGGCACCACTGATGAACTAGCAGAAATTGGAATGGTACCCTGGTGCTCCGACAGGGAACTTGAGACCTATAAGTGGCTGAAGAAAGAAGGCCAACAATTTTTTAGGTCAACTGCTTTGGAGCAACAGGACAAGTTGATTCATCTGAGATCAATCTTGGGGCCTTCTTAAAGCACAGTATGGGACCTATGCTTTCAGCCGATGTCATTCCTGCTGGGCGTATTAGGTATTGTACTGGGCAGAATTCCCAGGTTAGCTGGGGAACAAATTACTCAATGCATGTTAAGGGTGAAGCCCTATGAAATACTTGCCTCATTTCCCCCTTCTCCCTCCCGGAAAAATTTAGGATGGAAGTTGCGAGGGTCAGTAACCTGGGAGATCCAGGTTCTGCTCCAAATTACACCCCTTCCATTCCGTCAAGCAATCTGCCATTTTGGGCCTTCACACATCCCAGTAATTTTGGGCCCATAGACTTTACTTCTTAATTTTGAATTGCAGTTACTGTTGTTATTTAGGTGAATGGAAATTGGATTCTGGGCTTTATACATAGGGCCATTAAATACAAGCAACAAAGTGGTGTTGAATTTGTATAAGACATTGGCTAGGCTGTAGTTGGAGTACTGCAAGCAGTTCTGGGCATCTCATTATAGCAAGGATATTCAACCCATAGAATGATACCAGGAATAGTGATAAAAGGCTTGAAAAATTGGGGCGTTTTACACTGGAACAGAGAAGGTTAATGGGAAATCCAACAGAAGTTTTCAAAATCATTAAATATTTTGAGAATAAATGGTGAAAGAATATTTTCACTGGTTGGTAAATCAGTAACAAGGGTACATAGAGCAGAATTACCATTTGAAAAATGAAGGGGGAAGTTAGAAATTCTTTTCCTACAGGAGGTTATTAGAACATAAAATGATTTACCACAAGTTTCTCTTGAGGCAGAGACCATAACACATAATTTAAATGGGAATTGGGTAGGTATTTGGAAAGGAAATCAAATAGATGAGGGAAATGCAGGGAAAAGGGGGTTAGAGTGGACAGCTCCAATTGAAAAGCTAGCACAAACAAGGTGTAATGGACTGAAGAGCCTCCTCCTGTGCTGTACTTTTTGTGATTCCCTAAGTGTCAGGAAGCTAGGTAATCTTGGGGACTATCAAACCTGTCCTTAACCTGTCCTCAATTCTGTCCTTAACTGACATCCACATGCATACACTCTCCAGCAGGGGTTACTGGATAGTGATAAAAAGTGGGAATCTGGGCTGACTTCCCCTCCATTTCCTTATATGGAGACAGTGAGATCAATTGTACCATTCCCACAGGCACTCATTTGAAGACCAGCTAGCTCAACCCAGATCACAGATTCATGTGGGACTTCCCTTATTTGTATGAATCAATACTACGCCATGTTAAGTATTACCACTGAAGGCAAATACCACTTATAATTAGTATATTTGCATGTGGGCTCAGTTGAAGTGAAGCTAAAACTTCACTGGTTTTAACGTTGACACTTCCATTTCAGCTTTTTCAAATAAATTAGAATAAAGCCCATGTAAAAATACCCAACATTAACACATAATCAAAATCAGGAGAAGAATTTCACCTAAACTCCTCGCTGTTCCTTTCATCTACAACTGATATCACACCATTTATATTATGCAGAACTTTATTCATCTCCACGTTTTGAATTTCTTCATAATTAAAATTCACCATAATATATAAAGGTACAGAATTCAATATTTTGGTCCAGTCTCTTTAAACCATCCAAGTTTAGTTAGGGCTGAATATTGAATTGATTTTTTACAATCATCCCATTGCTAAATAGAGTGCCAGAATATAGGCCAGCAATTCACCCACATCTAGTGCTGTATGACTCACAGTTGACTCCTTTACATGAATGCCCAATATAGCAGAGGAGTCCATGTAAGGGTAGCACAAGCTGTGTTGGGGGTGGAGAAGAGTATTCATCCAGCATATCTGGCAGGTATAGCAGCCAGATAAATAGTACACACCTCTCATCTTACAATCAGTTTATACTGATTCCCAGCAATAAATTTGCCGGATTTTCTTTCAGGTGCAATATCAGTAAAAAAACGATTTCCTCCCAAATTTGAGATAATGGGAAATTTCTCATAATTTTCATACCAATTATCAGAAATGGAGATACACATATATTGCATCTTGTATGCTGCATGTGCTGTGCTGATGTCATGAATATGGTGCGTGTACAACTCTGGACCAGATTTTCAGCAGGAAAACAACCAAAGGTTGTGATACTTAGATTATTTTTAAGGGGACTGGGATCATCTTTAGGTATTGCTTTGAGGACTATATTCTTTACACTGCAGCAAACATTAGTCTTTGCTTTCTAGTTAGGTATAAAGCAAGGGCAGCAATCCGCTCACAGAGTTACTACTGGAGGCTGAGGTCATCAAAAACACTTATTATTCAACAACAGAAACAACAACTTCCATTTATATAGCACCTTTAACTTAGTAAACCATCCCAAGGCGCTTCACAGGAGCATTATCAAACAATATTTGACACCGAGCAACATAAGGAGATATTAGGACAGGTGACCAAACAGAGCTTGGTCTTAAGGAGCGTCTTAAAGGAAGAGGGAGAGGTAGAGAGGCGGAGAAATTTAGGGATGGAATTCTAGAGCTTAGGGCCTAGGCAGCTGAAGGGGCAGGGCCGCCAATGATAGAGTGATGAAAATCGGGGATGCGCAAGAGGCCAGAATTGGAGGAGCGCAGAGATCTCGGAGGGTTGTAGGGCTGGAGGAGATTACAGAGGTAGGGAGGGGTTAGGCCATGGAAGGATTTGACAACAAGGATGAGAATTTTAAAACCAAGGCATTGCCGGACTGGGAGCCAATGTAGCTGAGCGAGCACAGAGGTGATAGGTGAATGGGACTTGGTGCAGGTTAAGCAGCTTGAGCCACAACAATAAACATAAGCTTTTCAACTTTACTTTTATTTTTATAATAAACTATGTAGGAATTAAGTGAGGTGCCATTAAATTGCCGTTAAAAACTAACTTTAATGATCCTTATACATGTGTTACATGTGCAATATGAGTAGCAATAACCAATTTTATGTGAACCTATATATGGATATTTAAACTTTAAGCTCCACACCCCAGTAGATATATGTATACAGGACTTTCCATGAACACCATCCATAACAGTAGGGATTTAACACGTTTTGCAGGATGTGGGTTTCTCCAGGACATTTTATGCTGTCTGGGACGAATACCTTAAACATAATGATATCCCTGACATTACATGTAATTTGTATGTAATTTTAACACAGAAACAGCCCATTCGGTCAACCAGTCCGTGTTCGTGTTTATCCTCCACATCAGCAGTAGTCCTAATCCAATCTGTCCACTCAGTTCCCATATCCTTTTATTACCCTTTCCTTCAACCACCTATCTAACCTATTCTTAAATGTAAATGTTGACATATCTTCAATCACTAACTACACTCATGTATTCCACAGCCTCACAAAGTTTTGTGTAAAAAATGTTTCTCCTGCTCTCTGTCCTAAATCTCTTACATTTAATCTTATATCTATGTCCCCTTGTATTAGACCCCTCAACCACTGGAACCAATCTGTTTCCATCTACTCCATCCCATCCCTTCGTAAGTTTAAACACATCAAATCACCCCACAATTTTCTCTGTTGTAATGAAAACAGCCCAATTTTTAAAATCTTTCTTCACATTTGTAATTCCTCATACCAGGCACTATGCTAGTGAATCTGTGCTGTACCCTCTCTATTGCTTCAAAATTCCTCCTATAGTGTGGAGTCTAAAACTGCACACTATACTCCAACTGTGGTCTTATTAAGGTTTCATATGGATTCACCATTACATCTTGACTTTTATATTCTCTACCTCTTGCCATAAATCTCAGTATTTCATTAGTTTCTTTATGTCCTTATCCACTTGAGGCCCTGCTTTTGCTGTTTTGTGAAGCCCCCCCTAATCCCTCTGCTCTTCCACATTACCCAGCTTTGTCCCATTCAAAGTATAAATTATTACTTTATTTACTTTGCAAAAAGGTACCACCTTGTATAAATTGACATTGCATTCCATCTGCTGGCATTTTGTCCATTCCACCATTTTATCAATATTCTCTTGCAGGTCCTTTGGTCCTCAAAATGATTTACTATGTCTCCTGTTGTAGTGTCATCTACAAAATTCCTCTAGCCCTATATCCAAATTATTGATGAACTCAGTGAACAGAAGCGGTCCCAGAACAGAACTGTGTGGGACATTGCTACCCACTTCCATCTGCCCTTAACTTCTGTTCTCCGTTTGCCCTTGTTCTTATTTTCTGAAATTTTGATAATCTTTAACAAAGTGCAAATTAAACAAAAATAATTCCAGTCAAACCATAAACTAAATGATTAGCTGAATGATTACTCCAATGCATGGGAGAAGGTACATGCTGCATCAAGATGTACATTTTTTTTTAGATGGTGTAAGATAAAGATGGGAGAAGTGAACGAAGAGCTTCAACAAGACATTTTATTTATTGGATAAGAAGGAAAGAAAGAAAGAAGGAAAGAAGGAATGAATGAATACATATATTTATATAGTGTCTTTCACTAGCTTAGAACGTCCCAAAGCACTTCACAGCCAATGCAGTACTTTTAAACAGTAGTTACCATTATATAGGCAAACGCAGCAGCCAATTTGCCTGCAGCAAGGTCCCATAAACAACAATGAAATAAATGACCAGATAATCTGTTTTTGGTGGTGTTGGTTAAGGGATAAGTGTTGGCCAGCACACTGGGGGAACTCCCCTGCTTTTCTTCAAAAAATGCCTGTTTTACCTTCACCTGAGAGAGCAGACAACGCCTCAGTACAACATCTCATCTCAAAGGCAGAACCTCCAACAATGCATCACTCAGTGAGTACTGCACTGAAGTGTCAGCCTTCATTCTGTGCTCACTTTTCTGGAGTGGGACTTGATCTCACAACCTTCTGACACAGAGACAAAAGTGCTACCACTGAGACCATAAGAGATATTTTTAATCGTGATTTCATCCATTTAAAAAAGCTATTAAACAATTACTGTTTCTAAATTGCTCACTTATAATGAATAATGCCATTTGTAAAAAAAAGCACGTTCCATTCAGTATCATATTGATTCCATGGGCATGATTTTGATTTGGAGCCGGGAATGGAGTGGGTAGGTAGATTTTTGCATGGGAAACCCGGATATAAAGTGAGTGTGTCGGAATCTCCGATCACAACTCAATTGAAGGCAATTATTGTTGCTTCCGGGTTTCCCACACCTCAGCCAGCCAGATGGACTGCCTGTCAGGAGGGAAAGCAGCCGGGGACCAGATGCCAGGTAAGTCTGAGATCAGGGTGGGGGGTGAGGGTGTCGGAGACATTGCAGGGCATGGGGGAAATCGGCGTCAATGTTGGTTTAAATCCTAACCAACAATTTCTGGGATGGGGGTGGTTGGGGGTGAATGAGAGTTTGTGATCCTATGCCAGAATTTCTGCTCAGTGATGGGGAGGAGAAGGTTTGTTGTCCTGTCCTGGAATTTCTGCTATGTGTTTGTGGTCCTATGCTGTGGGGATGCATTTGGCCTTATGGACATGTTTTGGGGGGTTGTTCTTGGATATATCTTCATTGGCTTGGTTCCCAATCTTTGCTCAGTGGGGCTTTTGATTTTTATTTTTTTGCTCAGTTGAGTGGGGGCAATGTTTGTTATTCTAGCGGGAGATGTAATAAGTGATATAATGGTGGTGTTGCGGGGAAGAGATTTCTTTTCATTGGTTGCAGTTTTTGCTAGTTGATCTCCCATGGCATTGCACATGGGGAGTCAAAACCAATGCAACTTATCACATCAACCAAGGGAGATATTTGAACCAAGACAAGAACAGGAGGGGTAAGAGAAAGGGAGGTTCAGAGCAGTGAAAGTAAACTGAATGAGGGAGAGAGGAAGAGTAGGGAAGGGAGATGCAGTGAGGGGGAGGAATGGGGAGGGGAGAGAGGACAGATAGAGGGTGAAGGCAAGGGAGGGTGGGGTTAGGGTGAGATAAAGGGAGAGGAGGATGGTAAGGGAGAGGAGAGAGGGAAAATGAAAGAGGAGGAGAGGAATATAGATGGAGCAGGAGGAGGGGAGAAGGGGAGAGGGAGGTGAGGTGGAAGAGGAGAGAAGCAGGTGAGGAGAGGAATGGCTGGGGGAAGGGGCAACAAGGCAGGAGCTTGGGATTTATCTGATTTCTGGATGGAGTGTCTTGGTGCTTCCCAAGAACTCAGCAACAAGTCCAATTGGTAGTTTCCTTGGCAAGTTGGAAGTTTGTCGAGCTATTTGCAGGACACGTACAGCCGCCGCCAACCACAAGTGTAATTCAAGTAGATTTGTTAAGAAACTTCCTGGTTTCAGCTGCACTCATGCATCCAAATACACCCACATTAAACCCAGAAGTGGGCGCTTTGGAGCCGGGTTGCGGTCGCGCTGCAAAAACCAGTGATTTTCACCATGTGCCCTCCCCCAACCCACCCATTCTTAGGGGTTAAAATTACCGCCCATATTGCCATTACAGTCCAATATCGAATGGCTTTCTTTAATTTATTTTTAATAGGAAAATATTGATTCACTTGACTTTCAATCCACCTGCAAATGTGACACAGTACTGTTGAAATGCTATTTGTGTAGGTTGCATTGAGTCAAAATAATATGAATTGTCAGCTTAGTACGGTTTAAACACATTCACATAAAACATTTAAACACACTTCATTAAACATGCTTTATGGACATTCTGAGCTCGGACTCAATCATACAGCGGAGAAGTTGTATTGTATTCACTGGCTTATGCAATATTTTACACTGGCAATTCGAAGTCTGATGAGATGCAATTTAATAGAGGAAAATGGACAACAGAATTCCAAATATACCATTAAAACACTACACTGACCAGAACATGTTGATGTGGTTACCCAATATCTCATATAATTTGCCTGGTTGAGGAATGGTTGAAAGTCTGTATTAGGTGGCATTACTGCCTTCAGATATACATGGAAGCAGAGTGTAAATTTAATGTAGAACATTCAACAAGCTATTTAGTGTAGACTCAGACAAGGAGTAAGACAATAACCAGCTCCTTCAAATCCTCTAGCCCTCAATTTGACAGAACAATAATTGATCATTCTTTTTTAAAGTAGTATGGGAAACAAGTGGCAGTAAAACCTCAATTTTGGCAAATGGAACATTCATCCAGACAGATTCTGATGGCGATGATATAGTGATGCCCGACAGACATATTGCCGACCTTTTACTAGAGTAAGATGATTGTAATAGTGACTGAATTGAGAAGGGCCTGTATTTTTCCTGACATACCCCTGTTCACATTACATATTCTGGAGGTGAAATTACTCGGTGCACAGAGAATGCGTTTTAATGAGAGTCAATTTTTTGTCCCTCATTTTTAAAACATGCAAATTTACTTTCAGCGAGATTGAGTGCATCACAAGTAACATTCAATTGTAGAGCCAATCAAAACACACCTGTAATAATCCCACTGAGACATTCAGTAACTAGCTTGACAGCGACTGAACTGGTATAAATGGCACACAGTGCACCAATCCAGCTGTGGAGTATGCTGTTTTGTGCAAAAATAGAAGAATACAGATGAGTAAACTCCTAAAATGAACAGGTTATCCTCCATTAGTTAGAGAAATGCCATATGAACATATTAAGCATTCATATGCTAATATTGCAAAGATTAAGTTTTGGATTCTACACTTGACAGAATCAGTTCCTGGCAAAATGCTCTCTTTGGGTTGGAGGGCAAATCTAAGATACAGACAGCACTGAGGCACAGGAGGCAATTGGGCAGTAAATGTTGTATTAACCATCCTCCACACATGGAAATCTATCAGGAAGATGGTGTCTGACCTGAATAAAGGTGAGGAATGAAGACTAATGCGAATAAATATATAGATAGCAAAGTAGAGTTTTGGTGTCAGATATGTTTGCTTGACCAGCTTTGCAAATAATATGGCTAACTAAAATTTATCCAAGAATCTGCTGAGATTTCAACACTAAAGTAAATAATGCAGATTCTCGAGTCATATTAGAGCAGGCTAAAAAAGGAAACCTAGATAGGTGCAGGTGAAAAAGATTGAGTTGTACATATGCAACTTACAATGCTAATGCTACTAGAAATTCAGCTACCAAGGTCATTTTAGCCATATTAAATCATGTATAAGGCTACACACAATGTGCTGCACCCTGAACTGACTACTACACACTATAATGGTTTACTCAATGAATCTGGTTATTTTCTTTGCAGGAGAAAGCAGCCTTACACAAGAAACAGTGCCTCAGAACCAGTGCTGTCGCACAATAGCAGAAATTAACTGTTTTGTGGCGATGATAATGGAGGTCACAGGCTGGGAGTCTGTAAACGGCCTGCACCATCCACAAGCTGAAGGAGATAAGTGAACTCCTATTGGTTTGTACAATTATACTTGCCTATCTTAATTATCCAATGAATAGGAGTTTCAGGAGGTGCTAAGCAGTGATTACACTGCATCATGGAAACAGCATATACTGTCTCTGCAGCTACAACCTCTAACTGTGCATGTACTCATCATGTGCCACCTCCTCTTTCTACTGAGCCCTAGAACAGCAAGCTGCTCATTTGGGAACTGAAACCTGCTACCTGAGTCACCCACAAAACTTGAAGCAGGCCCCCCTTTAGATATAAACCCTTGAGATGGTTGTGGTGATCTAGAGAAGGATACACAGGTTGAGTCACTTCTCAATGATGTGGAAGTCAGGGGTGGTAACTGGAGAGCAGGCTGCTACTGAGTGGAGGGCTAATATGGCCACGAATCCTGCTGAGTTGCTTGATTATTCTGGCCTTACAGGGTCAGCAATGAAGCAGAAGGTACTACATCGGCACGAGTGGGTAAATTCCTTGCGGATCACGATGCAAAGTGGACTGGATAGTATGGCAAATTTTAATTCCAGGTTTTGCATTATTGTAGAGCAATGGTTGTCTGCTCTATAGGCTCCTGCTGTGCAGCTACTGGTGTCAGTGGCATCTGCAGGAGAGACCTCAGCATACAGATAGCTAGCATAGTTGGAGCATCTCTCAGGAATACTCCAACTGATGACTGAGGTGTTGAGGACAAGATGCAATAAAGAGAGATTGGATATGCTTGGAAACACAATCGGATCAATCATTAGAAAGGATTTAGAGACAGTGAGGAATTGCACAGGTCTCTGCTCACAGAGATAACTGGCCACCTTTAGGAATCAGCCAACATGCATGCAGAAGCTTAGGAACAGGTAGAAAGGTAGGTCGTGCCTGACAAACCTGATTAATTTTTTGAAGAGGTGACTAAAGTAGTGGACAGGGAAATGTCAATGGATGTTATTTATATGGACTTCCAGAAGGCATTTGATAAGGTCCCACATAAGAGACTGTTAGCTAAGATAGAAGCCCATGGAATTGAGGGAAAAGTACGGACTTGGTTAGGAAGTTGGCTGAGCGAAAGGCGACAGGGAGTAGGGATAATGGGTAGGTACTCACATTGGCAGGATGTGACTAGTGAAGTCCCGCAGGGATCTGTCTTAGGGCCTCAATTATTCACAATATATATTAACGACTTAGATGAAGGCATAGAAAGTCTCATATCTAAGTTTGCCAATGACACAAAGATTGGTGGCATTGTAATCAGTGTAGATGAGAACATAAAATTACAAAGCGATATTGATAGATTAGGTGAATGGAATTCAATGTAGACAAATGTGAGGTCATCCACTTTGGATCAAAAAAGGATAGAACAGGGTACTTTCTAAATGATAAAAAGTTAAAAGCAGTGGAAGACCAAAGGGACCTAGGGGTTCAAGTACATAGATCATTGAAGTGTCATGAACAGGTGCAGAAAATAATCAAGAAGGCTAATGGAATGCTGGCCTTTATATCTAGAGGACTGGAGTACAAGGGGGCAGAAGTTATGCTGCAGCTATACAAAACCCTGGTTAGACCACACCTGGAGTACTGTGAGCAGTTCTGGGCACCGCACCTTCGGAAGGACATATTGGCCTTGGAGGGAGTGTAGCGTAGGTTTACTAAAATGATACCCGGACTTCAAGGGTTAAGTTACGAGGAGAGATTACACAAATTGGGGTTCTCTGGAGTTTCGAAGGTTAAGGGGTGATCTGATCGAAGTTTATAAGATATTAAGGGGAATGGATAGGGTGGATAGAGAGAAACTATTTCCGCTGGTTGGGGATTCTAGGAGTAGGGGGCATAGTCTAAAAATTAGAGCCAGACCTTTCAGAAGCGAGATTAGAAAACATTTCTACACACAAAAGGTGGTAGAAGTTTGGAATTCTCTTCCACAAACGGCAATTGATACTAGCTCAATTGCTAAATTTAAATCTGAGATAGATAGCTTTTTGGCAACCAAAGGTATTAAGGGATATGGGCCAAAGGCAGGTATATGGAGTTAGATCACAGATCAGCCATGATCTTATCAAATGGCGGAGCAGGCACGAGGGGCTAAATGGCCTACTCCTGTTCCTATGTTCCTATGTTCCTAGGTAGGTGGCTGTCAAGGAGCCAGCCAGCACATGCCTCAAGGCAAGTGACAAGAGAAGCCCCATAAAGCATGCAGGCTTCCACTGCTGGGATAGGACAAGCCATTCCTGGCACACAAGCAGGGCAGTTAAAGGCGAGCAGCATGCAGAGTTATTTGGCTCCAAGAATCACAAGAAGGTTCTCAGGAAGAATCCACACCTATCTCTTCCAATAGGCCATCACTTAAAAGTAGAAAATAGGAAAGATTATGGTGTGCATTTGCGAGGGGAAAACACAGTGGCACATTATTTTGAACAGGCACTATACAATCACTGTTACTTAAATAAAAACACAACATATAAATTGATGCTTTGCAATCACTTTTATTTGTGAAATTATATTTAGAATATAAACAGTAGCAATGGGAAATAGCTAAAAAACAAATTACTTGAAGAAGAAAGAATGGCAATTCCATACTGCTTCCTATAATAGCTCCTCTGCTTCTTGTGGCACGTCACCATCGCTGTCCTTTTATCCCTATGGCATGGCTTGTGGCTGCTTCTCAATCACAACTTGATGTAACTTCTCTCTATGGCTTTATTCTGCAGTATGCAGCACTCCACTACCATTCTGCCTACTCTCTCTCACCATAACCCAGATGTCCTCTCAGTCACTTCTTATGTGACTTGTTGTATGATCAATGGTGAGGGGTATTGATATCATGCGTTACATTTCCTGTGCGCAGCCCATATATCAAAGGAGCCAGCCATTCGATCTGTTGTCATGCAGAAGCATTGGACAACACGCAATTCCATTAAGGTATTGGAACTCCCTTCAAAACCTGCAGCTGTATGCAAAATTCTTTGCTGGTGGCTGCATGCCATTTGGACTTCCCTTGAGTTTGAGTTCCTTCTGTTTGTTGATGAATGCCAAAAGATGCTGTACCAGTGCTTGCATAGCCACATTAGTGCAATTGAAGTACCCTTGAAATGCTGTAGTTTTTATAGAGACTCCTTCAACCTTCCCAGCAGAGACTCTGCTTCTCCAGCTGTTGCTGATGCATCCCAGCACTAAATGTGATGTAGTCACGAACATGTCAAAACAGGGCATCTGTGACCATTGCAATGTCGAAGTGAGTTACAACCTGGCTAAGTCGGTGACGTTTCCTGCCGTTATCTGAAAAAACTCTGTGGCACAAAAGTTTAGTGCTGTCGTAACTTTTACTAGGTCTGGCAGTGCAATACTGATGTTGCTCCTTGGCTCCAAGTCCACGAGATGGCACAATCTCTTGGTCGAGCATAACCTCTCCACATTGTACTCCTTAGTAAGATTGAGGTAGTTGTGTTTTGTTTGCAGTAGAACTGCTGCCTGGGGTAATAGCGAGTCCCGATAGCCCAGCTCCTATGACTGTGGACGCCCCGTCCCTTTTGTTCTGCTCCTCTTCATCCAGCACATCCAGTATACTAATAATTGCTGCTGCACTAATGCGGAAATAGTTGAGTGGCTCCTTTCAAAGCAGGGCCTCTGTTGGTTTCGTCCGCTGCTTGAATGATAGCTTGTATTTGAGCGTCATTAGGATAAAGTGCAATTAAAGCCAGATCTGAGTAATTTTGTGCAAATTCAGTTAACTGCCACTTGATAAGCCATTACCATACAAAAAAAACCATATCATCACTGGGTTTGCAAGTTACTGTGCGCAGCACTCTCTACTCCCAGGATCAATCTTAGGAACATGGGCTGCTCAGTTAACACTAAAGCAACATATCATTTCTGTCCATTTAAAATAAATGGTTTTATACATAGGAATATCATATGGATGTGCCAACCATTCATCTACTAATATTACCAATAGTAATTTCTAGCCTTATATGTTTTATTGTGATAACATGTTTTTTAGTGTGCCATTGAGCTCAGATTCAAATATTAATTTGTCAGATTTGTCTTCACGCTAGAAATTGTTTCCTTGACATTCTGGAATAAAATTGCCTGAAGACATTGATAAAATATAAATAATATATGTAGACTGGGAGGAAGTGCACATTAGAAATTTGGAACAATTGACTGTTCATAAGCAGAAGGTTCTTCTTCATCCCAGCTCATAATTAACAGTTCTGACAGATGCACTGTACATGAACAAATCCTTGTACTTGGAGTAATCGGTCTTAGTATTCTGATCAATAACACTGATGGCATTGCATTAAAATGAATGGGCTACTATCAGAGTTACAGTCGGAAAACCTCGGTCATAGTCTCTCAGTAGGTGAAACTTGATGCAAAACAAAATAATGAAACATGAGCTATGTGCTTTATCTGAATGTTGTGATTCTTTAAAAAAGGGCAATAGTGAATATTAAAAGAAAGGCTTGCATTTTTATAGCACTTTAATCACACTTCTCAGGACGCTTCACACACAATGACTTATTTTGAAGTGCAGTTAATGTTGTTATGTAGGTAAATGTGGCAGCTATTTTGTACGCAGATAAATCCCACAAACAGCAATGAGATACATGGCCAGTGAATCTATTTTTGGCAGTGTTGATTGAGGGAAGGAAGTTGGCCAGAACACTGAACAAATTCCTTTCTCTTCTTTGAACAATGACATGGGATCTTTAATGCCCACCTGAACGGGCCATCAGTTTAATATCCTATACGAAAGATGTCACTTCCAACAATCCAGCACTCCCTCGGTATTACACTGAAGTGTTACCCCAGATTATATGCTGAAGTCCATATAAACCAGCTGTGAAGTAAATTAGTTCCATTTAAAATGCAGTTAAATGATTTCAAACTACAAATAACTAAAATCCATCCATCCATACATTAATTGAGCCAAGCAGTCAATTAAAAGGTTAGATTAAACCTCCACAGTATACATGTGATCATTATTTGTCAACCAGCTAAAAAAAAGAATATTCAAAACAGTTTGTTTATTTAATCAGCCTTGAAATCAATAGGAGTAAAACAATGATAAATAATTACGGTCACCTCTCACTGATTGTCTGAAATAAGATCAATTTTCACTGTGCAGAAAATCATTTGATGATTGGAATCAGGTTGTATTTATATTTAAAAGCTTGGAGGCTCAATCATATTTGAAGTCTTATCAGTGCTTTTAAAGTTAAATGACCTTCCTGAAAATCTTCTGTGGGAATTGATATCCATGGAAAGTGAGCACATGAGGGTACAGTAGCATAAGAACATAAAAAATAGGAGCAGGAGTAGGCCATACAGCCCCACGAGCCTGCTCCACCATTCAATAAAATCATGGCTGATCTTCGACCTCAACTCCACTTTCCTACCCAATCCCCATATCACTTGATTCCCCTCGAGTCCAAAAATCTATCTATCTCAGCCTTGAATATATTCAACGACTCAGCATCCACAGCCATCTGGAGTAGAGAATTCCAAAGATTCACAATCTTTGTGTGAAGAAATTCCTCCTCATCTCAGTCTTAAATGGCCGACCCCTTATCCTGAGACTATGCTCCCTAGTTCTAGACTCTCTAGCGTGGTGGTTATGTAACTGGACTAGTAGTCTAGAGCTCTTAGTCTAATAAGTGTGGTGAACATGAGTTCAAATCCCATGTTAAGAATTTGCATTCAGTATAATAAAATCTGGAATTTTTACCAGCAAAAGTGACCACAAAGCTGTTGAAATGTTGTAAAAACCCAACTAGTTCACTAATGTCCTTTTGGAAGGAAACCTGCATCTTTACCCAGTCTGGCAAAGATGTGATTCCAGTGCCATCACTGTGGTTGACTCTTAACTGCTACTCTGAAGTGGCCTACCAAGCCACTCAGTTATATCAAATCACAACAAAGAATTCCTAATGGCACTGTAGGAGCACCTTCACACAGATTTTTAAAAAATTCATTCATGGGATGTGAGCATTGCTGGAAAATCCAGCATTTATTGCCCATCCCTAATTGCCCTTGAGAAGGTGGTGGTGAGCCACCTACTTGAACTGAGTGGCTTACGAGGCCATTTCAGAGGCCAGTTAAGAATCAACTGCATTGGTATGGGTCTGGAGTCACATATAGACCAGAACAGCAGGTTTCCTTCCCTAAAGGACATTAGTGAACCAGATGGGTTTTTATACAATCTGGTCATTTCATAGTCACCATTACAGATACTAGCTTTCTTTCCAGATTTTATTTAATTAACTAACGGCAGGATTTGAACTCATGTTTCTAGATTATTAGTCCAGGACTCTGGATTACTAGTCCAATAACATAACCACTATGTAACATACCCATTTGGACTGTAGTGGTTCAAGAAGGAGGCCCACCACCATCTTCTCAAGGGCAAATAGGAACAAGCAATAAATCCCAGCCTTGCCAGTGACACCCACATTCCAAAAATGAACAAAAAAAATGATTGCCTAATTTGCAATTTTGCTATTTTCTGACTAGTACTTTAGGTTTTTAGTGGGTTTAAATAAAAACCAATCACAATAAACTGTAGATAATTCAGGAGGCAAATCTTGGGTTTCATTATAACACATACTTTACTCTTTTCTGACAATTAACTGTGGATGATCACCTGATAAATTTTCAGTGACTGTGTATATCGTTAACACTTCAGATGGGGCACCATCATATATGGGACGCCCTGGCCAGCAACATTCGATAGTATAGCCACTACCATCACAAATTAAAATTACCTGCACACATTCCACAAGATTCTATGTATGTAAAAATTTTGAGAGCATCTGCCACAATTCAATGCATCAAAAGTATGAGAAGGAATGGTTGTCATTTCAAGCTGTTTTTTCTGATCTGTAGCCAGAAATTTACAAGCACCTGCTCATCTGCAATCTTAACATCACACAACAGCAGTTAAAATCTGATTGAACTTAGTTTGTGTTTACTTACAACAATTAGGCTATAGCTTGAAAGGGACAACCAAACTTAAACGAAGCTCCACTTTGGCAGCAGAATAAGTAATAATGGTATAATATTATTGTCATTAGAAAACAAGTGCATCATCCCATGGGAGATCTGACAGTATTATTTAAAAAATCGATAACTATGTGGGAGCAATTTCAAAGCAGTCGTCTCATCTCAGAGTTTTAACCACTCAAATCATAGCTTGTGGTAACAATTGAGATTTCTGCCTTGTAATCACTCCAATGGATCCATGGTTCTCAGGGGTGTGGCAGCCCTTTCAGAGAGCTGGCAAAGGCACAGTGGCCGAATGGCTTCCTTCTGTGGTGTAAAATTCTATGATCCAAACATAAATTGGCATTTGACCTGGACACATGTGCAAAATTCCAAATAATTCTGCCTAACACCCACACACAAAGATTGCACTTTTATCTTATATGTTACATGAAATCTCCACCTAAATGAGAAATAAATAAGGATATGTTGCACGATGGTATATCAGCATAATTTTGTTGGCTACACTTGAGAGGAACTGACTGTGGCTCAGCTTAAAAGAGAATGATTTCGGCTTTCCACACCCGTACGCCCCCAACCCTTGGAGCGCATCTCCGTGATTTGAATCCTCCTCCTGCCCCCATCATCACATATGGGCGGGCACATTTTATGCCACAGGGTCCACCCTCTGGTAAAGGTGGGAGGTAGGAACATGGCAGTGATGACCTGAACACATTTCCAACCTCGTCTGCCCCAAATCTGCCGGAAAACTGACAGGACTGGGCTAGAAAACAAAGGCCAATGCGATTGTTCTACTTGTTGAATAAGTGAGCGCATGACTGCTGACAAAAGCAAGAGATCAATTTAACAACAGACACACGGAAAGTGATGCAGTTGTAGCTTGTTTGATCGCACATATTTAAAACAGAAGTTTTCCTAATTACCTGATTGTGATAGCGTACCTTTTCCTTCTGATTAAGGAATTTTTGATAATGATGTCTATGTAGACAGCAAAGCAAGTGTAAAAAATGTCTTGTGATAACTATGCTGTTTAATGGGAATTTCAGTATAAACAGAAGAGAAATTAGGATAGTCCATGTGAAAAGGATTTTAAAACTTCATTCAGCATAAATACAAGTGGCGGTGAGTTCTTGAACACTGGAAGTAGTCAACAAGAAACCTAGCTTCACAAGTCATGAGCAATTAAAACTACGACCAGTTTATGTGCTCAGGTCACTTATTCATCCTTTAGTGTTCAATGGCCAGCTGCCATATAGCACTCACTTCGAAAGAGATGGAGCTGTGCCTGATACACTCTAATATACTTGGAGTTGCTTGATGGTCTAGAACATTATTGGGATTAAAGTTGTCTCAGGTTTCTCTGAAGTAGTTCTCAGTAGTAAAGTAAGTGTGCAAGTGAGACACACAGACTAGAAGATTCAAGTTGGTTCCTGCCTCTGCTGAGTTAGCTGATCTCAACCAGGCCAACAGTAAGGGCCCTGAAATTGGCCTCCATGATTCTGAGCTAGGGAGGGCATCAAAAATCAGCAAAGGTTCTAGTTTCAGATTCTTATCCAGTGACCCCTGCTGGAAAATGCATGCGTGTGAACGTCAGGTGAGGAAAGGATCGGGAGTGTCTGTGATGCCCTAATGATGAGCAGCCTGCTGAGATTCACTGTCCAGGTTCACACATGACTACTCAACTAAAGAGTGTCTGTTCCCTTGGAATCATACCCTAGAATGAATCAGCATCTACAAGAAAAGAGAAGGGGAGAGAATCGAGAAAAGAAAAATCTAAATACTATTTTTTATTTTAGAAAGCTGCTCCAGACTATACCATCTTCAGCAACTGTTAGGGACACTTTTATGATGTTACTGCTTTCAAAGAAAAGAAAGAAAGACTTGCATTTATATAGCGCCTTTCATGACTTCAGGACATTCCAAAGCGCTGTACAGCCAACGAAATACTTTTGAATTGTAGTCACTGCTGTAATGTAGGAAACGCAGCAGCCAATTTGTGCAAAGCAAGGTCCCACAAATAGCAGTGTGATAATGACCAGATAATCTGTTTTAGAGATGTTGGTTGAGGGATAAATATTGGCCAGGACACCAGGGAGAATTCTCCTGCTCTTCTTCGAAATAGTGCCATGGGATCTTTTACATCCACCTGAGAGGACAGACAGGGGAGCCTCAGTTTAACACCTTATCCAAAGGACGGCACCTCCGACAGTGCAGCACTCCCTCAGTACTACACTGGAGCGTCAGCCTCGATTTTGTGCTCAAGTCTCTGAATTGGGACATGAACCCACAATACTTTAACTCAGAGGCAAGAGTGCTACCAAGGCTGACATTTCAGTAATTGGAGTAGAGTAATGATCAGCTTTAGAAACTGTCTGATGAAAATGCAACATACACACACTTTAACAAAGCCAAATTCTTTGATTCCCATTATTTTCTATAATGAATACGTAGAACATTAGACAGAAATTCTACTATTGAAGATGAACCTCTTTAGTAGTGAATACTGTTTGTAGCCTCAAAAATTATTTCTATTTTCATCAATTTTCCTGTGAATATTTTGTACTCAATATTATGATGTAGTTTACAATGGGAATAGGTTATAGTTCTTTTCTTTCTGAATGGTTATTGGAAGATGTTACTGAATTCTTCAATTTATTTTAATTGAGAAAATTGAGAAAAAGCACTCAGAATCCTGAGCTTTATAAATAGAGGCATTGGGCATAATTTTTACTCGGGAGCCAGGTACCCCATGTGTCCACAAATATCCGTGTGGGGAACCTGGAAGCAAATAGAGTTTGTCGCAATCTGCGATCGCAACTCAATTGAAGGTGAGTATTTGAGCTTCCAGGTTTCTAACGCGCCAGGCAGCCAAATTAACAGGCTGGCTGCCTGCCGGCAGTGAAAGGAACTGCTAATCAGAGCGGAGGATGGGAGGGAGAGAGAGGTCTTTGGGCTTGGAAAAAATCGGAGGTGGGGGGGAGGTGTGGGGACATGGACGACATCGGTGTGGGGGGGGGCAGCCAGCATCGGACATCGGGGGGGTCAGCAAGCGACGACATCGGGGAGTCCAGCCAGCAATAGAGATTGGGGGGGGGGGAGGGTCGAGCATTGGAGTGGTGGGGGGGGGGGGGGGGTCGGCCAATCTAGGAGTTCCTGTCAGTCATGTGAGCTTGTTGGGCCTGGATGAAGCACTCCTGCTCCTCCGGGCCCACAAGCAGTGCAATAAAGGCACTCATCTCATGGATCCGGCCCTTCCCACCTGCTTTCACCTGACATGAATGGGAAGCGATGGGAAACCCGAACAGGTAAGGTTAATTTCATTTTAAGTGTCAAATACACAAAATATTAAGTACCTCAAGTATCTCAATGGGGTACACTGCCCTTTTAAACATTGGCCCGCCGGCTTTAAGTGGGGATGGGATTTCTTGGTGTCTGCTGTGCAGAGACACACAAATCTGCCTGGGTTAAACCGAGTTGGAGCCGGGATGTGGTCCTGCTCCAAAAAGCTGTTATTTCAACCTCCCACCCTTCCCCAAACCACCCATTATCATAGAAGTTACAACATGGAAACAGGCCCTTCGGCCCAACATGTCCATGTCGCCCAGTTTATACCACTAAGCTAGTCCCAATTGCCTGCACTTGGCCCATATATAGAATCATTCTTGGGGGTTAAAATTTACCCCATACAGTACAAAAGCAAATAAGTTATGCTGAACCTTTATAAATTACTTGTTAGGCCCCAGCTGGAGTATTGTGTCCAATTCTGGGCACCACACTATAGGAAGGATGTCAAGGCCTTCGAGAGTGTGCAGAGGAGATTTACTAGAATGGTATCAGGGATGAGGGACTTCAGTTATGTGCAGAGACAAGAGAATCTGGGATTGTTCTCCTTAGAGCAGAGAAGATTACCAGAGGACAGATTTAAAATAATTGGCAAAAGAAGCAGGGAGAGATGAGGAGAAATTTCTTTACACAGCGAGTTGTTATGATCTTGAATGCACTGCAGATTAAATAATAACTTTCAAAAAGGGATTGGATACATCCTTGAAAAGGAAAAACTTGCAGAGCTATGGGGAAAGAGTAGGGGAATTAATTGGATAGCTCTTTCAAAGAGCCAGCACAGACACGATGGGTCAAATGGCCTCCTTCTGTGCTGTAAGATTCTGTGATTCTATGAAATGAAAATGCTTGGCCAAGGCCCAAACGGGAAAATGCTGGCACTGTTGAAAAGAAAATGGAAAAGGCAGTGGTTCATTGGCACCGTGCTCAAGTTTTGAAAGCCTGTTGATTCCATAACAGCAAGAGCATTTTCAAAAGCAAATATGAAAAGAGGCAGAATTCTAAATCTTTAAAAAAAATCTTTGAAACTTGTATAACCATATCCACCGTGTTGCTCAAGACATGACCTTGAAGCTACTGATTGATGAGGATTTTTCAGACAGCTCTGTCAAAACAATGGTATAAATTTTCTATCCTGGGCCAGGCAGTGAAAGATGTCAAATATTTCCTACAGATAATTTGAAAGCTTTTATAAAATGCTTGGCTTTATGCTTGACCTTCAAGAGCGAATGTACTTAAGCATCACAAATATCCTGATCTTTGATTGTAAGGATAGGCACTATTTTGACAATATGTCAACTGAATGCAAAATTATGTAGAGTTCATGCTGAGGTGCACTGTCCATACATATAAATGTAGAGGAGCGTGCTGTTTTCCTGAATAGAAACCAGCAGGTGGGATAACCTTCAAGCAGCATATACTTGTGAGGTGGGAATCTATGCATTAGATCCACAGTTATGATTAAATGGTAGAATAGGCATATTAGGAGTTTTGGAATCATAGAATGGTTACAGCACAGAAGGAGGCCATTCTGCCTGTTGAGCCTGTGCTAGCTCTCTGCAAGAGCAATCCAGCTAGTCCCACTCCCTCGCCCTTTCCCCGTAGCCCTGCAAATTCTTTTCTTTCAAGCACTTATCCAGTTCCCTTTTGAAAGCCATGATTGAATCTGCCTCCACTATCCTTTCAGGCAGTGCATTCCAGATCATAACCACTCACTGCGTAAAAAAGCTTTTCCTCATGTCGCCTTTGGTTCTTTTGCCAATTACCTTAAATCTGTGTCCTCTGGTTCTTGACCCTTCTGTCAATGGGAACAGTTTCTTTCTATCTACTCTGTCTAGATTACTGTTTACATTTTATTTTATTCTATTTGGAAATGCAAGATCTTTGTGATTTGATTGCGCCTTATGATGAGTTGTACATGTAGTTTTTTTTAAAAGGAGGTTAAGGAACTCCCAAGTATTGAACGAAATGTTCCACAAGCTAGAGAGCATAATAGTGTTTATATACTGGTAAACATTAGGTATGAGGCCACAGTTTTAGTAATTTGCTTGCATGTAGAGAAATCAATGGCCTGTACATTGTACTGATCAGCGAATGTACCTCACCCACCACTCATTAATTATAAACTTACCTACTAACTATTCATGGGCTTCTGGGTGCCAACTTGCTTCAATGGTGAGCTGCAAAAAATGCAGTGGTTTTTCCCAGGCTTCTGTGAGCTGTGAGAGCGGGGAAAGGATCTCTCTCTCCCCTCAACCAATCAACTTGAAGCATCCTTGACAAGCCACACAGAGTCAGAAGCAGGAAGTGAAAGCTACAACAGTAAATTCAAATGTAAAATCAGTTAGAGAAAGCGAAATAAAAAGAGGGTCAGATTAAAAGACAGAGATAAAAGAGACAGAAAGAAAAGAGAAAAATATTAAAATTTTAGTATTGGCCGGAATGAGACGCCACATTTTTAAAAGTTAATTTTCAGTGCCAGAGGTTGTTTGGCAGTCATTAATACTTACCACGCCATTAAAAGTTAGTTTAGACCTGATATAACTCAGTGTACCTTTTTTCTGGAGAGATTAATTAGTTCCCAGCTGGACAGGAGAACAAGTTCACGCTGATCCATTTATTCCAGCCAGCTAGATCTCTTTACCAGGAAGTTTTTGGAGAAACAGGGAATCAGGTACAGTAATTTCCAGATTTCCATGTTTGACTGTGCATGCACGCTCTCCGAAACTTGCTCTTCCATTTTCCCTAAAATAATGATTAGCGCTGTTCGACTCTCTGTTATTTTACGAGCAATTTCCGGGCCATTGCATCCTGGGCACAGAAAATTTCACCAGTGACATTTCCAGCTTTTTCAAGTTTGCGTGCTGCTTGGCACACCACCCTGCAAAATACCCCAATACCCCAAGAATTACCAGTTGTTATACAGTTTAACAACCAATGCCAGGGAGGAATTTTAAGGCACTTTGCAACACACTTCAGTGCTATTTGATATAGTATGTACAGTCTTTGATGAACTATAAGCCAAACAGTTTTATATTTATAAAACAGTTAACAATGGATAATTCCAAGCTTTGCATCATTACTACTGTCACCGAAAATGAAATAATTTTCATTTTCACAAGGACTTCCCAAAGTCTCACCTTTGTTATTGTGTGTATGGATGAAATAAGGAGGAAATTTCCACATTTGTCCCAACATCGTCTCAGAATATTGAAGGATAGAATTTCCATGGTGGGTGTGTGGGTGGGTGGGGGTGTGTGTGCATGTGTGTGTGTGTGTGTGGGGGGGGCAGGGTGGTGATTCCCTGATCTCCTTCTATAACTTCAGCAGTGGGTTGCTGGAAATGGCATACACAGCATGATGAGCATACTCCTTAATGTGTTTAATGCAATTCCTTTGTCCACTATTTTAGTGTTAACCCATTTAAAATAACAAAAGAATGAACATACAAATCTTGGACATGGTATCTAAGCAGTATCAAATTTTATCCATAGTAATAAGATACATTTCAAAATTTCATGTAAGGTCTTACCCAACAAAGAGATATATTAGTTCATTCGTGGTTTTGAAGAGTGCTGAATAAAGAAACATTCGCTCAATTGAAGAGAATAGTTAATTCAGTTTTCATTTCTGTACTTTCCAGCTCTTAGATTTAGACCAGTGCAATCTCTCAGGCCCTTCAGTCCCAGCTATTCTTAAGGCAAAGCTATATAACACATTAAAGCCTTCCAACTGGTAGATTAGAACCAGTTCACTTGATTATTGTGGCATTTTAGCTTAAATAGGTCTTTCAAACAGAGAACACACTTCATTCTATGAACTGATCTGGTCTATGATCGTGAAAGTTAAGAAATCTGTTTCAGAGTAAGACGATAGTGAGAATTTCTCTGGCGGAGTATCATTGAAATCAATAAACTAAACTGGTAACACATTGAATATAGCAATCTGCAGTACAGAAGGTCTGAAAGAGATCATGGTGGCAAAGTACTTATCTGTTTAAACTTACATGATGTGTTGATGTGGTTCTTGCTTCAGTGGATCTTTGCTGCTTGTTTGTTTATATATTAGGATTTGATGGCCTTTTTCTGTCAGACAAAATAGTGGTGGCTTAAAGGAGGACCTCGTATGTTCAGTTGATCCACAGGAAAGTATAGTGACTTCAGACTGACATTAATATATCCTGTATATAGAAATTATGTCAGTGAGGTGAGAGAATTTCCTGACTAGAGGAAATATCAGCATATTTTGTCAACTTTTTCCTAGCCATAGAATATGAGTTATATTTTCACATTTATTGAAATTCTCACGTCTCAGATATCCTTCTTTGTCCTTTATCCAGGAGCTATAACATTCAAAAAATAAAACTGAGAGAAATATTCATATTCCACATATCACTTCAGAGTCATTTGTTCACCTTTATAGCTTTATCCATTCTGAACTTTTAAACATGTAATATATTAATTTGCTAAAATAGTGCAATTTCATAGGCTCATTGCTTAAATCTCTTCCTATGCTCTGAAGGGAGTTAACCTCAAATGAGATAAATCAATTTTTAAATGTGTGGCACAAATAGCATAGCGGAGCTTCACATTGAAAGCACCACACTTTATTGTGGCAGACAAAAATTAAGGACTTACCAATAAAATATTTAATTGATTAAATGTGAGCAAGTCAAAAGCAGTTTGACTCATTCAGGAAGTACCAATTAGGAAAGAGGAAACAACAGAAACCAACCAATCAATTATTTCAAAACATCTAGAATTCTTCACATACCTGAAAATTTACCAGTTAATGTAACATTGATAACAAAAGAAACCCATAAAAGTGAAACAATTCAAATAAAATGAAGTGTGAAGTGATGCATTTTCTATACTCATAGAATTGTGTGTAGTGTAGGCCTCTTCCAAGGAAAGATTTCCTTGGAAGAGGCCTACTCCTGTATTGGGAACCTGGAGCTCTATTTGGAATATTTGGCTGCACTTAAATTGTCTTTTTTGGGCTTTGTTGCCCATTTTTTTCTCTGCAAATGCCTGGGTTCTCTCTGATTGGCTGAAATCCGTGTCAATTGTGATGACCCTCTCCCCTTCATTTTAGAACCACTAAGCACTCCTACAGAAGTTCCAATGACCTAACCCATTCTCTGCAATCCCTTCATCGGCCTGACCCAATCCCATCTCAAAGCCATTTGGGCTTGTTTTCAGGCAATATTTGAGTAAAGAAAAATTCTGGAGTGATTTGCCCTAGGGCCACCGATGAGATCGTGATCAGTTTCGACAAGAAGGAAATACTGATCCCAATTTAAATATAAAAATGTTGCCACAAAATACTGTAGTATTGTAACATCTGAAATCAAGGGCGATTTTAACCCTACCTGCCCAGTGGAAACCGGACAGGTGAGCAATTACAATTGCCCATGTTATTTACTTGCTCAGGAGCTGCTGGGAGCTGACAGTTTGGGATTTTATCCTGCTCAACTGAGCAGGTGGCAAGAACACCCACCCAAAGTCGGTGAGGTCCTTCTTTACATATGCATGTAAAGAATCTTGGGATAAATGACTAAAAGAACACTTTGCTCTGATAGTTGTTATAAAGTCACGAGAAAGAGTGGCAATTGAAAATTAGCTTCAACTGAATACCAGACTCAAAATTGCCTTAAATACTTACGTATCACCATCTATGTGAATTTATTTGTGGCCCAGTTAATCAAACTCATATGTCTTGTACAGTGGAAACTGCGTAAAGAAAAAGTGCTGTAACAGTGATGATATTGCTACAGAGAAATTACTGCCCATTCATTGGAAGGTTTTGAGTGTTAATCTCCCATCCACCTCTGTTCAGCTCATCAGGAGAATGGGTTAGGTCATTGGAACTTCTGTCGGAGTGCTAAGTGGTTCTAAAATGAAGGGGAGAGGGTCATCACAATTGACACGGATTTCAGCCAATCAGAGAGAACGCAGGCATTTGCAGAGAAAAAAATGGGCAACTAAGCCCAAAAAAGACAATTTAAGTGCAGCCAAATATTCCAAATAGAGCTCCAGGTTCCCAATACAGGAGTAGGCCTCTTCCAAGGAAATCTTTCCTTGGAAGAGGCCTACACTACACACAATTCTATGACGTCATCGAGACCCAAGTGCAATTTAGGAAAGCGCAGTGAGTTTCCAGCCAGGCCAACCTAGTGGGGAAGAGAATAGGGACCAAAAGAGGCCCCAAAAAGTAAGTTTTTAAAACTTTTTTGTTGTGCAGCCAATCCACAACCCCCTTCCCCAATTGCGAGACCCCCTTGGTACGGCCCTGGCAGCCGGTCCCGCCACTTACCTGGCCTCGGTGGGCAGTCTCCAGGTCGTGCGATTTTCTATCACTTCCTGACAACTTCCTGCGCAGAATAAATGAGAAGTTAGCCAATGGGATTAAATGAGGCTCGGGAGTAAAAATACCTTGTGCCTCATTTCTGGAGCATTGGGTGAGTTTACTGCTACTCACCCGCCAAAAACTGGCGCAGTTAAAATCGGGTATTTATGACTGGAGGCCTCAGTTACACAAACAAGTTGCTTCCACTTCCCCTGATGAGCTGAACAGAGGTGGATGGGAGATTAACACTCAAAACCTTCCAATGAATGGGCAGTAATTTCTCTGTAGCAATATCATCACTGTTACAGCACTTTTTCTTTGCGCAGTTTCCACTGTACAAGACATATGAGTTTGATTAACTGGGCCACAAATAAATTCACATAGATGGTGATACGTAAGTATTTAAGGCAATTTTGAGTCTGGTATTCAGTTGAAGCTAATTTTCAATTGCCACTCTTTCTCGTGACTTTATAACAACTATCAGAGCAAAGTGTTCTTTTAGTCATTTATCCCAAGATTTCAAGCAGGATTTTCTACTAGGGCTCATAGTAATTCAGCATTTGAGAACATTACGACAGTGAAGTGTGAATAACTTCTTGACATTAACAGGACAGCAAATGCTCTAGTTCAGTGTTACATAAATGGCACAACATCCCATTTGAAAATCGCCTGAATTAAAATGACAATTAATAAGCACTTTGCAAGTTCATAATTTTTACTAACTGACTGCTGATGTTGATTTAAGATGACTAATTGATCATGACACTTCTAATAAATAGACTAAAAAAAATAAAATTGGGTCCTAATAATAATATGCATGGCAGGATGCAAGTTGTGAGATTCACTACTGAATGCAAACTTAATCTGAAAAGCCTGTTAGAAAGCACATTAAAACAAATTCTACATGGTTCAATATCCAACTGCTTCGATAAACATAACTCTCAAAAGTAATAGAAAAGAAGATTCACCTATAAAATAATAACTCTGAATAGCACTACAGAATGCATGGTAAACTAAATAAACTGAGTTCCATAATTCATTGGGAGTCCAGAACAAGGGGGCATAACCTTAAAATTAGAGCTAGGCCATTCAGGGGTGATGTCAGGAAGCACTTCTTCACACAAAGGGTAGTGCAAATCTGGAACTATCTGCTCCAAAAAGCTGTTGAGGTTAGGTCAATTGAAAATTTCAAAACTGAGATTGATAGATTTTTGTTAGGCAAGGGTATTAAGGATTACAGAACCAAGGCGAGTAGATGGAGTTAAGATACAGATCAGTCATCATTTAATTGAATGGTGTAACAGGCTCAAGGGGCTGAATTGCCTACTCTTGTTCCTATGTTCCTAATAGAACATTTTCTTTACCTTTTCATCCATCTACTTACATTTTGTCTGTTTATTAATTAATATCAAAAACAAATACAATTCACAATGAATGAAAGGTGCTTAAAAGTGAAGGTAGAAATATATATGTCGCATAGCAAATGATCTGACTGATGTTGATTGGTGCCTTTTTATTAGAATGATCATTGCCATTTTATTCAAGATGTTTCCTTTGTGTGTTTTGTAGAACAGACATTTTGTATGAAGTGCAGGGCTGCTATAGAATCTAGGTCATCTGGCTGTACTTGCCTCATTGGGTAATACATGTATGATAGAAATCTGTGAGCATTGTCAGCTCTTTAAGTGAGTGATTTTACAGTTACTGTCCAGACATGGAAACCATTAAATATTATTTACATGAATATAGCTTTTTAAAAATTGATTGCAGCATAAAAATGTTTAAAATCTAAAAGGTATAATATTAGTATCATATTGATATTATGTAATTTCTAGGTGTTATTCTTATATCTTATCTTGCACCCAACTACAAAGAGAAAGGTTAAAAGAAGGACCTCATGTTCAACTAATCTATATTATATCATTATTATATTAAAGGGACGTGAAGATTGCACAATATTTGGAAGTACTTCAATTTTATTGTAACACGCTATTATTTAGTATAAATGTAACGGTTGCAAATCACATTTAGTTCCTACATAAAGTAAAATATTGTAGCAATAATTGCAGTTGTAAACTCTGTTCTTATTATTCTAAAACATTATCTAATTCCCCTTAAGGAGTATCCAAAATGGCTGTCGTGTGTACAGGAATATATCCAATGAATCATAGTGGGATTCAAATGCTGGTTTTGCACCAGAAATAACAAATGGTTCAGTTTGTAAGGTGCTTTATTCCATTGTAGGTAAAACATACAGAACACTAAGTACGATGAGAGTCACTTGGCACAATCAGTTGAACTCCTATTGATGTACTGTTATAAAAGTAAAGAACTCACAAATGCTGACCCATTTCGGTGGGTCCTTAACACAAAAACATAAACTCTCCTTAACCAGGGCAGAGGTTCTCCTTGTGCATCCTGCTGCTGCCTGACTGATCTGTCGTGTCTGTGTTGCCTCTCTTCAAAGACTAGCAGACGTCAAATTTGTCAACATCAAAGTGCTAAACATCTTCTGAATGACCGGATGTTGCTAACAAATGGGCTGTTGTTTGGGATCTGTGCAAAACAGCAGCCCATCCACATTTAATTCACCTGTCATTTATCTATGGGGCAGCCTGGGGAAATTCCTTTTAAGGCAAGCTTCTATAGAATACATAGTAAAATCAATTTTATCAAAATGTTTTATCATGGAAAAACATCCACAGAATCCCAAACCATTCAGTGGAAAAAGCAGAAGTAGCATGCAGTGCAAGACTTGCCTTGTAGTAGACAGTAGAGGCATGAAACGGCATTTGGAAGCGTTATTTAAAGGGGTACACACCTCAGATCATACGAATCTGTTTCCAATTCACCTGATTGAATTTCCTCATAAGTTTTTGCCTTGGAAATCATTGTATTTCTGCTTTATTCTGCTTCAAAATCTGCAAGCTCAGGGAGGACCTGAGCAGTGTTCAAAATGGGAGTCATCCTGGCCATTCTACACTGGTTGGAGGAAGAGGAGGAAGAAGAGCAGCAGCACCAGGTCGGGAAATCTCAGGGAGCTGCAGTTGGGGTTCTGAGGAGAGCACAAGGGAGGAGCATTACTTACAGGTGTCCATACCCTGCCCATAGAGTCTTTAGGCTCAAAGTCACTTACCTCCAGTTTTACAAGGAGTAATGCATCAGTTGGCTGCACTTCTCCAGAGAGGCTGTCCGAGAACTGTGCCGCCTCACAGAAAAACCTACAACCCATCTTCCCAGCCAGTCATGCATAGCCTGTGGCAGTGAAAGTAACCATGGTCCTTAATTTTTTCACCTCAGGCTCTTTACGGGCTGCAGCAGCTGATCTCAGTCATATTAGTTAGTCTGCAGTCCATACCTGTAGCGAGCAGGTCACTTTGCTGAGGCCAACCAATTTATAACAATCCCCGTGGATGCCTGCAGCCACAGGAAAGTGCAGTAGTGTTTTCTGCCACAGCAGGTTTCCCCCAAGTTCAGACTGTGATTGACTGCACCCATGTAAGCCATCAGAGCACCTCTCTCTCAATGAGCCAGAAGCCTTCAAGAACAAAAAAGGCTTTCACTCCCTTAATGTTCAGCTGATGAGTGTAGCACCAGTAGCATATCATGCAGGTCTGTGCCCAATTTCCTCCCACACAGTCCACCATGCCCCCACTCTTTGACACAGGTCAGCAAGTCAGAGGCTGGCTGCTTCGGGACAAGAGCTATCCTCTTTACACCTGATTCATTCCCCTCTATAAAACCCATGCTCACCAGCTGAGATACAACCTGAGCCATGGGGCCTCTAGACCCTTCATTGATCAGACCATTGGACTGCTCAAACAATGCTTTCGCTGCTTTAACAGGTCTGTAGGCATTCTGCAGCCCAGGCCAAGGAGAGTGTCTCAGATTGTGGTCATCTCCTGCATTCTGCACATCTTTGCTGTGCAACGGGGACAGCAACTGGAGCCTGCACAGCAAGAGGACCTTCCATCATCTGATGAGGAAGACCTTGATGACAGCGAAGATGGAGCAGAAGCGGGAAGATGATAGCAGCAGCCTGCGGCCAGAGCTCCTCAGCAACAGCTGGTTAATCAATGCTTCAGCTGATTTATTCCTTTCGCTCCCACCCCACTCCTGCATTAACTATCCTCAACACCATCTCTACCAGTCTTTTCACTCTGCAATAAAGAACTTCAAACCTCTGACCAACATTGATATACGTGACACCTGACATTGCAGGATCAGTAGCTACTTTAGAAGTACACCGCAAACAAAGACACAAATTCCAAAGCTGTAATTTTTTAATGGCTGACTGAAGTGCCATTAAATAATATTTTCACCCATGTGTGAAATCGTAATGCTTTTCCGTAGTGATTTCTTGCCTATTCTGGTGTTCCTACTAGGAACTCCCCACTAGCTTCAGCATGGGTGGTAGAAAGCTGCTAATGCTCAGATGAAGGCCCTTGAGATGCTCACGGTCGTCAGCCTCTAAGAGCTTAGGCCTGAGAAGGCCCGCCTGCAGACTGCAGCATTTTGGGTGCTGCCAGGACAGTCAGGCCCAGGTGACTTTCTGCACCATGTTCTTGCCTGCAACATGTTGTTCTCCAAAATCCCCACAGTAGTAACACAGATTTACACAGAGTTGAATGACACCTTGCTTTAAGAGTTGCATTCACTCTTTGAATGGGAACCAGACCTGCCGGAAATGCCGCTCTACCATAAGACCATAAGAGACAGGAGCAGGAGTAGGCCATTCGGCCCCTCGAGCCTGCTCCGCCATTTAATGAGATCATGGCTGATCTGATTTTTACCTCAACTTCACTATCCCACTCTTTCCCCATATCCTTTGACTTCCTTGCTGATCAAAAATTTGTCTAACTCAGCTTTGAATGTATTCAATGACTCAGCCTCCACAGCTTTTTGGGATAAAGAATTCCAAAGATTAACGACCCTCTAGGAGAAGAAATTCCTCCTCATTTCCGTTTTAAACGGGCGACCCCTTATTCTGAGACTATGCCCCCTAGTTTTAGATTCCCCCATGAGGGGTAACATCCTCTCAGCATCTACCCTTTTGAGTCCCCTCAGAATCTTGTATGTTTCAATAAGATTTCCTCTCATTCTTCTAAACTCCAATGAGTATAGACCCAACCTGTTCAATCTTTCCTCATGAGACAACCCTTCCATACCTGGAATCAACCTAGTGAACCTTCTCTGAACTGCCTCCAATGAACTGCAGTGAAAACCTACCCCATTTACTCAGTGTTTAAAAGGAAAGTATGACAATCCCTCTATTTCCCATGAGATGCTGAGGAATATTTATATGATAGACCCAAGGACTAGCCTCGCTCCAGAATATGTACCTCCAATTGTTGCAACATTGTTGCTTAAAAAGTGAGACATAATTTTATTAACTAAATTGTTTGATTCTCATAACTGTGTCTTGCACTCCATCTGAACTTGAGAAAAGGATTATGTTGAACAGAAGAGGTGTTTGGAGGATAAACACCAACATGAACTGGTTGGTCTGAACAGCCTGTTTCCCTGTTGTAATCTCTATGTATTCCTAAAGGCAGATGTCCACTCTGTAGCTGATGAGGAAACTCTAAGGGTAAGCATGACAGCTGCTGGAAGTTATTACCTGGAGGTTGAGTAAGAAGCACTAAACATATAACATTCCCACAGACTTCCACTACACTTGGATATGATATGCCTTTATCTGAAATCAACTATAGTGGTTACTGTGTGATAAACAATTGTCAGGATGATCTGAGAATAATGGAACTGAAACATTTCTCCGAACTAAGCCAACGTCGATAATACTGGTGAAAATATACCTCAGCTCCAGGTCTTCCGTTAGGTGTAGGTTCATATTTTTCACAAGTAGAACGACCTCTGTTTTAGTTATAAATACTGACAAATAATTAAAGCATGGGTGTGGTCAATTTATTTGAGTTTAACAATTTGGGCTGATAAAGACACCTTCCCCTAAAATCAGCTGTAGTAAACTAAACTGCTCCAAAAGGGAGTGCAGGAGCTATTTAACTCATGTTCATAGGTATTATACAAAATAATAATTATTGCTCAATCATACACTGATAATTTTCACTTGAAATGTCAAAAAATCACATGACTATACATATGGTTGATGAGAAAGTGTTAAGTTGGTTAAACAAACAGGATTTAAATGGTAAGTGATCCCATGGGAACAACTTCTTGCGACATTGCTGAAGAAATGATTTGGTGGTTTGTTCAATTTTGATTTACTTCAATACCTCACTAGCAGCAATATGCTGTGCTCTCATTATGTAGATTAGTGCTTATTACATTTACATTCAACCTTGCACATCACGTTTAATGCAACTCAGCAAAGAGATAATGAACTCATTGAATTGCTAGCCACCCATATCTTACAGGATAAGAAAAGAACGACTTGCATGTATATAGGGCCTTGTCATTACTTTGAAATGGAGTGATTGTTATTTAGGCAAATATGGCCTATATATTCAGGTTCAGTGGTGAGCTCATCTCTTTCCTAATGCCCTTCATATGAAGATGTAGATTAAGCACTTGATTAGTAACCCTGATACGCAGCTCGGGACTTTGCATTCATACTGGCTGGCATACCTTGAACTGTTCTGCGTAGGACCTCTCGCCGCACTGAAAGCAACAACAACAACAACTCACATTTATATAGCGCCTTTAACGTAGGCCCAAGGCGCTTCACAGGAGCGTTATCAAACAAAAGCAAATATCCATTCTATAGCTAATGAGGAAACGCTAAGGCCTAACGTGACAGCTTCTGGAAGTAAGTACCAGGAGAATGAGTAAGCAACCAATTACTCAATTATTCAGGGTTTTACGCTTACCACGAGACAAGCAGTTGTTCTGAAGCTCCGCATCTGCAATTGGTAGAACGACTGTTCAAAGGGGTATGGTGTGTGTCCATACTGTAATGGGGATGCTGATGGCAATGCACTCACATATTTATGTTGGGCTGCTTACCATGCCACTTGTGAGGAGTTCCTCGTATCTGCAGTATGCCTAGCAAGGGCTAAAATCTGCCCTCATCAGTTGTCTCATGACCAATTAGTGAGGATCTTCCTTGGTCAAGTGATTAGCAGGATCTTCTTGGTATCAATTAGCCTCGCAATGGAAAACTGGAAGCAAATCAATCCTTCACGGCAGACTTGGCGATCTGATACCTGAGCCAGGTAGGTCTAGAGTACTCCAGGGCACTGTTGATGATTGACCTGCCAGCCTACATCGTTAATGGGATCTGGAGCGGTAGACCCCTCAATGAGGCTTGGGATTCTTCCCAGTTGGCTAATGATAACCTGCAACTCGATGACCTAATGGTAGGATGGTACTCATTGAACAATACCATAACGAGTAGGGTGATACTAGCTGGACAAGGAGTGGGAAGCTGCATTGTTTCTATTCATTAGACTCCAGCAATATCCCTGTGCACACTTGGGAATTCCTAAGCCTTGGCTCTTGCCAACCTTACCCAAGCTATCTGGCCTTAGATTAAGTGGAGTGTGACACTGCCAGAGAATATGCATTCTATATCAGGCAAACAGAAATTTTACCTGTGTAGATTTCTCAGTAGCTTGGTTTGGAGATTCTTAATCACAATGATGGCTCTTCACATGAATCTGACACCTGAAGTGGAATGACTGTTGTCATGTAGGCAAATATGACCTGAATGTTCAGCTTTGCTGTGAGCACATCGCTTTGCTAAAGATGCTCACATGAAGACCTGGATTAAGCAGTTGGTGATGAATAATCCTGATTCACAGCACTGGACTTGGATATCAAAATGATTGGCACATCTCAAACTATTCTACAAAGGTCTGTCCACTGTGCTTAAAGGTGATGTTCACTGAGGAAAATTATCATGACAGCGGCTAGAAGGTTTTATCTGGAGGGTGGGTAAAGGACCAACCACTCATATATCCAGGGTTCCATACCGTGACTGACCAAAACAATTGCTGCTTTTGAAAAAAAAATCAAGTGTAATTATTTCATTTTTAAAATAATGCAATATAACGAAACCCTTCAGTTCATAAAATGCATGCATGTGTGATTGTGTTTTGTTCTCATTGTAGATGGATGAGTTAAAATTAAAAGACAGAGCAGTCTACGTGCTGGAAAAAGAGCTGGGGGCTCAGGCTGGGCATGCTCAGAGACTCCAGCTCCAAAAAGAGGCTTTAGATGAACAACTTACCCAGGTCAAAGAGGCTGAAGCATGGGAAAAACGACATCTGAGTAGCCCGAAAAGGGAACTTCCTTGCGCAAGTGGTGCAGGAGACGCCTCAGATCATTCAGGAAGTCCTGTAAGCACTTTCACATACGTGGTCTATAACTGCCCTATTCAACAAATTCTGTAACAAAATCTTGATGAGGGGCATATTAATACCTTCTGCTTAATTTTTAATACTTATGCAATACGATCACATTACATCATTATTCTAATACCTTTTTAAATCTTTACATTGTAGCCAAATATTTGTTATTGTTGAAATACAGTGAATGGTAGATTTAAGTTTACTCTAATACTTTTCATTTTTGCTTTTTTTAAGGACACTGGGATTTCATTGTGTAGCAGCCTGCTTGTTCTTCTGATCATCTAATATTAGCAGTGTTTTGAAATGTTACCGCATAAGTAGTTTTAAAAAAATCAAAACAAGACCAGCAATTATTTTCTGGGATAAATTTGCATTTGGACATTTTCAGAAGGCAGGCGTTGATTGTAATGCACTGAATTTAACACTAGTCAGACATCTTCCAGGTCTGGTCTTGCTTGAAATTCTCTCACTTTCTAATATCTTATAATGATCAAGAGAATCTAATCCTATATAGACCTGCTTCATTTTCTGGGTTCTGTAGTTAGTAATATTATAATGATAAATTAATGGCAGTGCTTTCATAGTGGTTTTCAACTACCATCCAATGTAACTATGCCACTCTTATGCTTCTACCTTAATTTGCTAATGATACAAACTGCTGCTTAATTTTAAGACAAATGTTCATGTCTGTAAATATATTTTAACTTTTTCCCATTGTTGACTCTCATCAAGATTCTTTTTTCACTGGTTCTTGGTTTTCTTAGCACATGGAATGGAAAAGTTTCTAAACACAGTGTATGGTTATATGATGCAAAGCCTCTCCTGCACCTGTTGAATGAGGAATCACTGCACCTGTTAAATAGGATTCTAGGATCACTAGTTCGGAACGTCATCCATCAGCATGCTTTCAATGCCTTTTTCTTTTATAGTGTGCTGCAGTGTATAACCAATAATGATGTGGGAAATAATTGTCAAAAGATGCACCTATTCAAACCGTCACCCATTAGACTGTGAATTTTAATTCTTCTAAACAAACAGAAAAAGCACTAATTGGTGCTTCCAATGTAAATAATTTATTCCAACATTTCCTTAAATGCTCTCATACATGAAGTATTAAAATACTATTTTGCATCATCAATTGTAACATTTTCTCAGTCTTCCTGTTGTTGCCTGCAGCTACCAGCCACCACATTGTTCCTTTTTGTAATAGCACAATTAGATTTTTCAACCATCAAAATACCATGTGTAAAACATCGTGTTTTTGCATTTCACTTAAATAAATGATAGTCTTGAGGTAGGGTTATGCCTTTGGAAATCACTCAAAACATGGTGTGCCAATCTCAAGAGTTTTTCTCACTGTACTTTCTGCATTGTTTTTCTGTATCACATTTTTATTTCCTTCATATAATCTAAGCTGATTTGCTTGATTGATCACCCTAAAGGCATAGTTTACATTTTAATATATAGGCAAAAAAATCCTGCCTCTAATCTAATACTTGTAACAAATTCTTCAGTCTCTTTGGTTATGGTCTACCAGAGATGCATGGTTACATTGATGTCCAGTTATTTGCAGTTGATCTCTGTTTCAGGAACAGCAGCTGGATGAAAAGGATACTCGGCGATTCCAACTTAAAATTGCTGAATTAAGTTCAATCATCAGGAAACTAGAAGACCGGAATGCCCTGCTGTCTGAAGAAAGAAATGAACTTGTAAGTCCTACTGATTATGTTGGCAATTCAACTGTTTGTCCAGGTGTTTGCATTTTCTTTATTGAATTATTGCCATCACTCCACCTAGAAATCACATGATTACATCAGTAACATTTTTTTCTCCCTGTCAGATGAATTTTCTATACATAAATAACATAATCTAAGGCCAAATCAGGTATTGTTTGCAAGGTAAGTATTAGCCAATCAATACGAGATAGATCTTTTCATGAGATTCCACATCAAGCAAGCTAGGAGTGCTGAAATTCTTCACGTTATTAATTTTACCAAAAATGTTGGTGAATACTAAATGGAAAATTTTGTTTTGTACTCACATCAACTTTTTCATTAAAATTAGAAGGAATTTCACTCCTTAGATCAGAACAAGTGAAACCCATTGCATATGTGGATATTTGAATTGAGTGTCTGCCAGCGTTACGCTTTTGAACAATTAACAATGTAAGAAAGCATGGATTAAGAAAGACCATTCAGGCTATCAAGTCCACTAACATGGCCAGATTCAGAGGGATGGAGATACAGTACACAAACTGTCCCTTTACCACTTGACCATTACAGTTTTCAGCCAGAGGGTGTAAATACAGTTTGTAACTTATATCCTCTAGTCTTGGAGTCATAGTTTTGGTTACAAATAAGGAGTATATTTTATTCTCTGTTGTCAAGTTAAAGAGAACCCATGGGTTGAGAACTGTACTGGTAGAGAGAAGCTTGTCCGTTTATCATTCACATTTGCTCCTGTTAACGAAACAATTTTATAATAGTGGAATCAAGAAAAGGCCAATCAATATATTCAGCATCGAATGCTGATTCACAACCCAATCTGACCATTTTTCATTTTTTTCCTACCCAAATATAAATCTTTATGAACTGAGTTAATATTTAATGTAATGGTAACAGTCTATCCATAAATCAATAATTCAATGAATGTAGTTATTCCTTAATTTAAGTTAGCTTGTGGATTCTCCAGCTTTTCCACATAATACCTCTATAAATCCGTATTAACAATTCATAATATTTTTCTTCCAGAGTAGGTTTCCCTCTTTCCTCCCCATTCCTTAGTCTTCTTGGGTCTTGTAGCAATTGCAACTAAGGGAGTGGGCAGGAAGGCAGGCAACCTACTCAGACCTCTAACAATAGGTGCATGACAGTAATTTTAATGGTGATAAGTATACCTTTCATTCCATGGGGAACAATATGGTCTTACTTGACAGCTGCCAAAAAGTAAATGAGGTCTCCCAGTGCAAATCCCCTCCCATCATCGCATGTCACTACATCAAGAGAGGCATGTACTGAGTCTATGGGCATGATTTTATCGGGGGTGTGGTGGGGGGAATTCCTGTCAGAAAACCCAGCAGTGTGGGTTTCCCGGACATCCTTACGATTTTGACGTAAGGACATTTTTTTTAATGGTTTCCTGCCTGACAGGCCAGCCTGATTGAAAGGCTAGTCCCAGTCAGATAGGAGAAGAGGAAGGAAGAGGATGTGAACAGCTAAGTGTTAGATTGGGGGGGGGCCTCAGTATTCGGGGGTCACTGGAAGGGGGGGAGGTCGGGGGTCAGTCATCGGGCGGTGGGTCAGTCACCGGGGGGGTCATCGGGGGCGGTAAGTCATCAGAGGGGGGAGTCAGTCATTGGAGGTTCATTGGGGGGAGTCAGTCACCAAAATGGGGGGGGGGGTCAGCCATCGGTGGGGGTTCAGTCACGGTAGGGGGGGGAGGGTGTCAGTCATCGGGGAGGGGGGTCAGTCAGCGGAGCAGGGGGTCAGTCATCGGGGGGGTTCAGACATCTGTGGGGGTCAGTCATTGGGGATCATCGGGGGGGGGTGTCAGTAATCCGGAGTCGGGTGTCAGAGATCGTGGGGGAGGGCAGTCGGAGATCACGGTGGGGGTGGGGGTCGATCGCGTTTGCAGGGTCACTGCAGGTAGGCTTGTTGGGCCTGGGGGAAGCATTCCTGCTCCTCCGGACCCACAAGCTGCCCCATAAAGGCACTTACCTGCAGTTTTGGGCCTTCTCGCTTCCTCTCACGTGGTGTGAATCAAAAGTCCGGGAATCCCGGCCCCCAGGAGTTAAAAATAAAAAATCTGTCAAAATGGTGGCCTGCAGCCCCTTGTCCCGCCTCCGTCAAAATCAGAAGTGGGTGGGTTAGAGGCGGGTTGGGGGCGGGTATTAGATTTGTAAAATTTTTACTGCCCCCCGCCCCCAACCCGCCCGTTTTTCCAATTTAAAATTATAAACTTACTTGAGGTTCACAAAGTAGTACTATTTGCAAGCTTCGTGCAAAGGTGAGAAATAAATTAAATCCACTCTCATTGTAAGCCTCTACTACAGTGTCATCTAATGGACCTTAGCTGATGACTTTGTTATGTTTAATGCTGTGTTACACTGCACTCGACTTGTTATAGAACTGTAGTATAATGTGGCTGGGGACCACGAACCAAAACAAATGCTCTATAGGGAATCGACAGTGCATTAGGAAGTTAATTCTTACTCACATACAGCTTCACCTATAAGATGTTTTTGTGTTAGATATTCATGGCTTTACACTACAGCAAATCACAGTATCTGTGATACACAATATTTAATCACATTCATTTTCTAATGTTAATCCACAAAGCTTCTGTTTCGCTTTTCATATTTGCATTTGTCCTTTAAACCATTATCATATCTCTAAGTCCATCTTGAAGATCATTTGGATAATCTAATCCTAATAATAAAAAAGAGCAATCAAAATGAAATATAAATTTGTCCAAAGATTTACATCACATTGCTCCAGTAGAACCACTATAACAATGAACTTTGCAACACAGGATAACTAGACTTCGTTACATAAGATCATGGAAATGTATGGCTATTACATGGGTGCTTTTAATTATATTGATTTAATTATTCTTAAAATGACCAGAAACTCAACTAGACTAGCCACATAAATGTGGCCATTAGCGCTAGTTGGAGGGTGGGTATTCTGCAGTGAGTAGTTCACTTCCTGACTCCCCAAAACCTCTTCACTACCTGCAAGCACAATTCAGGAGTGTGATGGAGATGGAATACTGTCCACTTGCCTGGATGGGTGCAGCTGCAACAACACTCAAGAAGCTCGACACCACCTCGGAAAAAGTAGTCCGCTTGATCGGTTTTGGTATGTGGAGTGCTGCAAAGCCAGGGAGGAATTGGGATCTAATTTCTTGAGAGGGAGACACAGGGACCTTTTGGTGTGGGGCTAGAGAAAGCTCTGAGGGATGGATTTGTGTCCAAAGGTGAGACTTGTTTGTCATTTAGAATGTGTGGAGGCTTCAAGAGGCTGCATTTAAAATTGAAGAGAGTGAGAAGTTTCATTTAAACAAAAACTGGTGTCTTTGTTATGGAATGGCTTGGTTACACAAATCCTGATTCTAAAGGTGCAAATACTCTTCCAGTGCTGGGTTTGGAACTAACATTGCATATCAGGCCTTTTTACATTGTAAATTCCAATTGCACCACCACCTACAGGCATAACAGGTACTGCAGGTAAATGTTGACCCGTTTGCAAAATGTGTTTTTCCATTGACTGATATGAGTTTTTAAATGTATTTTGAGGGAATGTAGCAACCTACTCAGTAATTTTAATAAATAATAGATGTGTTGATTTGTAATATTATTTCTTATGCATCATGTGCAAGACTGACGCTATAAATTTTAATACAAATGACTATATTAATGATTTAAATAAATAAAGGTTTAGAACTTGAAGAAAATAATAATTGTAGTGGCAGAAGATACCAGCCATGTGTTCATGTTGTGCTGCAATTTGTAAATAACATTTCTAATTAGAGATTTCAGCTTTTAAATAAAGTTGGGAATCATCAATGGTTCTATTTATTTAGATGTCAGTTGTATGGGAAATGTTAGCCTGGCCTTTAGAAATAAATTTGTTAATGCCAGTATTTCCATTGCAAAAGCTCAAGTTCTCGTCTTGCAATCCTATGACTGTCCGATTCAATCTGTTTCATTGTATATTTTTACTTTAGCTCAAGCGTTTACGTGAAGCTGAAAGTCAGTACAAACCCCTCCTGGACAAAAAGAAACGCCTCAGTAGGAAAAATGAAGAAATGAGCCATGCCCTAAGACGAATGGAAAATAAACTCAAATTTCTCACACAAGAAAACATAAGAATGGTAGGTTGTCCCCTCGTAATCATATGGGAACTGTGCTGTGATTTTTTTGTTGTTGCTTGAAGGAATTATAAACATCTAGAGAATTTCAAATGTTACACCCTTGTTCAAAAAAGGGTGTATGGATAAACCCGGCAACTACAAGCCAGGCAGTTTAACCTTGGTGGTGGGGAAGCTTTTAGAAATGATAATCAGGACAAAATTAATAATCACTTGGACAAGGGTGGATTAATGAAGGAAAGCCAGCACGAATTTGTTAAAGGCAAATAGTGTTTAACTAACTTGAATGAGTTTTTTGATGAGATAGCAGAAAGGGTTGATGAGGGCAATGCAGTAGATGTTGTGTCCATGGACTTTCAAAAGGCGTTTGATAAAGTGTCATATGATAAGCTTGTCAGCAAAATTGAAGCACATAGAATAAAAGGGGCAGTGCCAGCATGGATACAAAAGTGGCTAAGTGACAGGAAACAGAGAGTAGTGGTGAAGGGTTGTTTTTAAGACTGGAGGAAGGTATACAGTGGTGTTCCCCAGGGGTCGGTACTAGGACCACTGCTTTTTTATATATATATTAATTACTTGGACTTGGGTGTACAGGGCACAATTTCAAAATTTGCAGATAAAGCAAAACTTGGAAGTGTAGTAAACAGTGAGGAGGATAGTAATAGACTTCAGGAGGACATAGACAGGCTGGTGGAATGGGTGGACACATGGCAGATGAAATTTAACGCAGAGAAGTGCAAAGTGATACATTTTGGCAGGAAGAACAAGGAGAGGCAATATAAACTAAATGGTACAATTCTAAAGCAGGTATAGGAACAGAGAGACCTGGGGGTAGATGTGTGCAAATCTTTAAAGGTGACAGGGCAGGTTGAGAAAGTGGTTAAAAAACCATATGGGATCCTGGGCTTTACAAATAGAGGCATAGTGTACAAAAGCAAGGAGGTTATGTTGAACCTTTATAAAACACTGGTTTGGCCACAACTAGAGAATTATATCCAATTCTGGACACCGCACTTTAGGAAGGATGTGAAGGCCTTATGGTGCAGAAAAGATTTACTGGAATGGTTCCAGGGATGAGGGATTTCAGTTACGTGGATAGACTGGAGAGGCTGGGGTTGTTCTCCTTAGAGCAGAGAAGGTTGAGAGGAGATTTGATAGAAGTGTTCAAAATCATGAAGGGTTTAGATAAAGTAAATAAAGAGAAACTGTTCCCATTGGCGGCAGGGTCGAGTGTCAGAGGGTACAGATTTGAGATGATTGGCAAAAGAACCAAAGGACATGAGGAAAAACTTTTTTACGCAGCGAGTAGTTATGATCTAGAATGCACTGCCTGAAAGAGTGGTGGAAGCAGATTCAATTGTGGCTTTCAAAAAGGAATTGGATAAATACTTGAAGAGAAAACATTTGCAGGGCTACGGGGAAAGAATGGGGGAATGGGACTAACTGGACTGTTCTTACAAAGAGCCCGCATGGGGTCAATGGGCTGAATGGCCTCCTTCTGTGCTGTAACCTTTCTATGATTCTATGATAAACCTCAATGCCAGGATTCTCCAATGCATGGTACTTTTATCCTGTGTTTAATTTGTTTTACCCCTGTCGATAATGCTAATTTCCAGGTAAAACCATCAATGGTACCCAACACAAACAACAATGGCAGAATCAAGTAATGAGAGGTACGTCAGGAGAATTACTGCACCACACCTCAGTACTCTTTTTCTATTAATAAATAGTGATTAAAGCAAATAGAACCTATTTTATAGAACCTATATTATATAGCCAATGTTGATTTTTGCTTTCAGAGAGTGAATTGACACTAACATTTGTTTTCTTGCCAATTGAGATTTTCATTTTTATAAAAATATTAAAATGCCTCCAACCATCCAGGCTGAATTTTAGCACTGCTCCCGGCCTCCTTTGTCTTCTTTCTGCCAGCAGCATTATTTGCTACGAGTGTTAAAATGATTGCCAGCGCTTTCAGTGAATTTGAAATTCTCTCGACCAGCTGTATTTTTAAGTTTTCAGTTCAGGCACCATGGAATAGATTTTGATTTTTGGGCGACCGGTCGGTGGAGCACGTTGATCGGCCGCCCATTCCGACGACGAAGAGGCACCCGCCATTTTGAGGCTCCGACTTCGTTTAAATTCGGCAGGCGAGCTGCAGAATGCCAAACAGGCGTCCCAAACCAGCTCGCCAGATTGAAGCCTGAAAATCAGGCTATAGCTGCCACCAGCATGGGAGGGAGGGTGGAGGGGGGTGGGCGTGTCGCAATCGTGGATGGTAGGGGTCCTGGGGTGGCAGTGGCCTAAGTTATTTTTCTGGGCCCCGGAGTTGCACTCCTGCTCCTCCGGGGCCCACAAAAGTAATTGAACACTTACCTTTAGAGGGCCTCTTCTCTTCCATTGCACACGGAATTGAGCAGAGTCTGCAGAGCTCAGGCTCCGACCAGCTCCTACCTAGACTGGCAATCGGGGTCCTATTTACACCATAGGACTCCGATTTCCATATTAAAAGGGGCCTATTGCCAGAACCAGGAGGGCGCTTTGGACACCCAGTGGTAGGCCCCTTTTAAAATGGAGTCGGCAGAATAATCGCCGACGTTAAGGGGGCGGTAAAACTAACGACCCCATTTTGAGACTGTTAACGTCAAGCGGGGGCACTCAAAATCCACCCCCATGATGCTGAAACAAATTCTAATACAGTGTAAGCTGCATGTAATTAACTGTTTTGTGCGTTGTTTTTGTCCTTCATAAGCAGTTATCCTTTATATCTCAAGAGCGCTGTGATTAGCTGGTGTATCAGCTGTAGCTGTAGTTGCAGCACGCTGGCAAAAAGTTAGCATTTGCAGCGCTGATTTCCTGAGGTTCCACTGGTGACGCGGAGCCTCACTGATAATGGGCGTAGGTTGGAAAATCAGACCCGCCGACCTGACGCTCGATCCGCAGCACAACTAATTTTCTGATGTGCATATCTGAGAATAATAAAGCGACTGGGCTATAAGCAGGTATGAGTTTTATTTAAAGGGTATTTAAGTGGTACATTTAGGCACATGTGATCCCACACTGAATTTCACAAGTTTGTGTGAGGCCCCGCATCCAGTTTGCTACTTGCCCATATAAAATGGGAAATGGGCCTGTCCCTTAAAGCAAGGTTGATGGTTTTATTAAATTGAGTATTTTGAAGTCTAGGAGCCCAAAGTTCTGCAATTTTTGGTGGGCAACTGTGGTGGACTATGAGGACGGAAATTGGGGTGCAAGCTAAATATGTCAAAGTTACACCTGCTCTAAAATACACACTGACAGAAAATGTGCTCACTCCCCCAAGATGTTCTCTCTTTGGCCTTACCTTAGTTATCTCTTCCTGCCGTATGTCCCTGCATATATCCATGATGAAAAATGACCTGCAACCAAACTTATCCACAGACATGGCACTGCCAATAGCTGTGAACAGGCTTTTAATCTCAATGCTTCTGAATCATTCCAAAGTGACACTGGCGACATCAATGCCATTAGTCAATCTGCAGGAATTAGATGTGTGAAGCAAGTGATAGATACCTTGCTTGCTCAAGGAAGTAATTTAATCTCTTTCCCCATGAACAACCAGCAGCAGCATGAGAGGACTGTGGAATTTTACCGAGTGACAGGATTGCTGAAGATCCAAGGATTATAGATTTCACCTATGTTGCCCTATATTCTGCACTGCACAACACAATGACCTACATGAATTGCAAAGGATTCCACTCTAAACATCTAGCTTGTTTGCAGTCCTTAACTTTATGCTTACTAATTACTGACTCCCTGACCCGTGCAAATGGTTTTTCCTATATGCCTTGCCAAAACTCTTTATAATTTTGAATATCTTGACAGATCTCCTGATAACTTTCTCTGTTCTAACGAAAAGGACCCTAGTTTCTCTAGTCTCTGCTCATAACTAAGGCCTCCTATCCTTGGTATTATCTTAGTGAATTTCTTCTGCAGCCCTTCCATGGCCTTGGTATCATCCCAAAGTAGGGTTCCCAAAACTGGACACAATGTTCTAACTGCACTGTAACCAATTACGTGTATCGGCTTATCATTACCTTTTTGGTTTTGTACTCAATGCCCCTAATGATAAAACCTAGGATCCCATAGGAAAACAGCTTTATCAACTTGTCCTCCTACTTTTAAAGACATGATTCAAAGGCTGCTTCCCCTATCCCTTCCAGTTTGGTTTGGTTCCAAATCATTTTGGGACAGAATTTGGCAAATTTTTAGTTGTGACTTTCGAGTGCCTGAGGCGACTGCCTAAAACAGGTGTTAGGTCCCTTGAATGTGCTAATCAGGACCCTGGTGCCAAATTCGGCTAAAACTGGGTGGAGCATTCACCGCTCAATTTTTACGGTGCTACAGCGACCTAACCAGTAGTCCTTAAAGGGACCACTGATGACCACAATGCCGTGAATGAAATTAATAGCTGGTCCTTGGTTTATTCATTTTCAAAATAGACATTATTGCACCAATGATATTTAGTGGCATTGTAAATGGAATAAAATCTTATCTATGGTAAGTTAAGAGGATAGTTACTAGTCAATTTAATCTACTTGTGAAAATTATATAAAATGGGGATGAATTTCCATAATGGATATCATACTTCTCCACCGTAACTTTGGAAACCCTGGACAATTGGTGTAAATGCCAAAGTTATGGCAGATGAGCAAGAGAACCTCCATAAAAAATGTACCTCCAATATATTAATGTGTTATATAAATGAACATAATGAATATGCCCTTTAAGTTTAGTTAAGAAAGGAATAAAGTTTATTTTTAAGTTATTGATGAAAATTTGCTACCAACCCATAAAACACTAGAAGCCCTTTCTTCCCCTCTCCTGTTCCTACACTTCATCTTATTACACAGGCAAAGCAAAAGTTAGTGAATGGCACATAAATCTTGTGCCTTGGTATCCAAAGGCAAATATTTATAGCCTACCTGTGCTGATGATGAATTTTTCTTTTAAGTAATGACCAGGCTGCAGCTCCAAAATGGGTCGGGAGTCTGCTCGGTGTGGATGATATGTGCTGTAAATAATTTCACAGTGACGGGGAAAATGTTTTTAAACCAACATCATTAAATCAGAAAAAAAAAATTAATCTTCAGCATTACCATAACGATTCAGCTTTGCAGAGTTTTATTTTGTGTGCAGAAAGCAAAGCTTGACAGTAATGGATATGTGAGGGTGTGGTTCACATGTTCTCTTTAGCACAAGAATGAAGTCAAAGTTTCTAATTGGCATCTCAATCACAGGTTAGGTACAGCACTGAAATTACATCTCACATGTTTGTTATTTACTTTGCCCAGAAAAATGTGAACGGTACATTTAAGGAGATATAACTTCATTTAATGGTTGCATGTGTAAAAATATAGCTATATTTTGAACTAAAAGACCATCATGGTACTATGTGTAACATGCATTTAAACAAGCACTCTTCCTGTTGGACAGATTGATGTGCAAAAAAGATATTTAATTGAAAAAAGTTACAGTTTATGAAGAACTAAAAACGTGTTTACATTAATGGAGGCCATAATACCTACATCCCTTTAGTTTTACATTAGTTGATGCATATATGTGTTTTTATATACAGGCTGGTGACAGAGTTCAGAGAGACTTCAGAAACTTGCTCCACAGAGTCATCTTGTGGCCAGAGACTACAAATACATTATGGCAGTTGATATAGCAAAATTGAATGAGAAACATTAACACAGCAATTAACAATGGCAAATGTTGACCATAAATTGTGACAAGAAGTAAAATTTGTGGCAAGAAAGTGCATGACCTATGCAAGATTATTAAAAATCTGTATATATGAACAGAATACACCCTGCTTAAAACTGATACCTTGCGTTCATGATATACATACATCACACATGAATAGCATGTATATCATATGGGAACTGCATGAAATATGTACTATTTAACTATACTGTATGTATTATATAGCTACTGAACCTCTCTCAGATGCTGTAAAAATTAATGATGGTCCCTTCATCAATAACATAGTTTTTTATTATAAATTATGTTTCTTTACAATGGTTGGCAATTTTACAGAAGCTAGTAGTGAGTCACACAGGAGCCTTACAATATCATTTTTACTCGCTGCATGCTGCAGGACTTAACAGATTTTGAGGAGAAATCCATTTTATAATTAATCTAATTTACATCCATAAATTTCTCAACATGTTACCCTCCATGATATAATTATATTCTCCAAACGTGGAAAAAATGAGAATTATAGTTTGAGTTGAATGGGAAGGTTTATTTTGTAATTGAATCTCATTTACATATATACATTAAATCTATTTAACATAATTCATTAAATGTCCCTAAGGCCTAACAATTATATTCTCCAACTTTCATAATGATCAAATTTATCATTTTTGATTTTTTAATGGACATATGCAGAACAGTGTATGTTGTTGCCCCTCTCTTCCTGCTTTCTGTTATACAAGTCAAGTAATAATCTATGGGCCAATTGTTAGTAATGCTATGATGCTCGTACAATTTAGCAATGTGCAAAACATACACTATTTTCAGATCTCCTGAAAAATGGGAATGTAGGATTATAGCAGTGTTCCAGTATCAAGGGAACGAGGACAGTTTGATATGATGCTGCAAATGCAGTGACATTCATTTATTTATTTTGCAGCAGTGCACCAGTCTGGGCTCTGCATCAACAATACCGCTAACTTGGTGCTAATTGACTGGTTTCCATTGCCATTCTCAATAAGAACAACTGAACAAGAGGAAAAGCTAACTGGAAATAGTCCAAACTAAACTATGAATATTCAATCAGCGACCCTCCCATACTCTAAGTATTGCCATATAGTTTTATTTTCATGCAATGTACACAGGAATGCCCTTTGTGCATTCACAACATGGCATGGGAAGGATTTTGCCCAGCAACTGTCAAACCTTTTTCAGTCTCAAGTGGTCACGGGGGAATTTACTAACCCTTAGACTGCTGGCAGGTTCAGGGGAACTCCAGTCTCCCTTAACTTTATTTTAACCTTTCATTTGACTGTTTTCTATCTAATCTACCCCCCTATGTGGCTCTCTCAGTATTAAAAACACAGCATTTTTTTTACTTTCAGCTTGGAAAGTCAGGCTGTGAATTGCAGCTGTTACATTTAAGGTTTTTAAAATATTTATTAGATGGCATAACAACAGGGTTTAGTTGAAGACAACGACAACAAGGACAGACGTCTAATGAATTTGACCATGGTGATTATTGAGGGCACAGAGAATCTTGGTAAAATTGCCTGGGGTATCAATTCGTAACAGGCAAGTCAACAATCTCCCATAGTCTATTGCATGCGCCAGTGACTATTTGACCAAATGATGAATAAGTCTGTATTCGAACTATTGAACACTGTTCTTAATACCGTTAAGGATATATTTACTAACTAGCGCATCTGATACAGAGGTTTATATAATTGGAGTACATCTCAAGAATTCAAATGATTTTCCATCCATTAATTCCAGAGGAAGGATAAGCAGTGTATGAACCTTTGCCCTCTGATATTCTTTGTAATCTTTTCAGATTGATATGGGATGCCTGAGGTGTAGCTGCAGCAGCTCTTGTGTTTCTAGACGTCTGGCTTCAACAGTAGCAAATCTTATGATGCTTCTCTAATTGGTAACCTTGTGAAAGATTGACATCCTTGCCACATCTCTCTGATGTTGTAGAGAGTGCACTCTTACAATGGACAAGGTCATCATCATGAAGCTCACTGGTCTTCATGCCTTTGAATTATACTGAATCTATCAGCAAGAGATTGATTTATTCTGCAGCCTGCTAAACAAAACCACTCTATTCCATAATTACTTAGATATAGAACTTGTAAGACATTAACGTTTCCACCAAGTATAAGCGGGGCTGAGCTTTCTCTGAATTCTGTTCCATGATGATATTGGTGATGTACTATGTCTCAGTCTCCTCAAGAGGTCCAAATTATTCTAATTGTATCATATACTGAGGAATGAGAGCTTTAAAATGAACTCCTAACAAATTTTCCTATTGGCGGCACACTAGTACTCTAAAGCGGCATTAGGGAGGGAATAGTTTTGTGTGATACCGCATAAATGCTAAATTCATTTTAGAATCATAGAATCATAGAATCATAGAAGTTTACAACATGGAAACAGGCCCTTCGGCCCAACATGTCCATGTCGCCCAGTTTATACCACTAAGCTAGTCCCAATTGCCTGCACTTGGCCCATATCCCTCTATACCCATCTTACCCATGTAACTGTCCAAATGCTTTTTAAAAGACAAATTTGTACCCGCCTCTACTACTGCCTCTGGCAGCTCGTTCCAGACACTCACCACCCTTTGAGTGAAAAAATTGCCCCTCTGGACCCTTTTGTATCTCTCCACTCTCACCTTAAATCTATGCCCCCTCGTTATAGACTCCCCTACCTTTGGGAAAAGATTTTGACTATTTACCTTATCTATGCCCCTCATTATTTTATAGACTTCTATAAGATCACCCCTAAACCTCCTACTCTCCAGGGAAAAAAGTCTCAGTCTATCCAACCTCTCCCTATAAGTCAAACCATCAAGTCCCGGTAGCATCCCAGTAAATCTTTTCTGCACTCTTTCTAGTTTAATAATATCCTTTCTATTTATTTTATTTTATTTTTAAAGTAAAGAATTTCCTTTTCTTTTTAACCATTGGTTTCCTTTAGGTAAGCTAATTGTAACTTTTTTTTTCGATATACTTTTTACTTTCTGCACTTCAGTGCTCCAGAGGAGTGAAGCATTGGACAGAGCAGCACAGTCACAGCGGTTACGTTGTCTTATCTATTATATATTAAATCAGTACATGGGTTGTGCGTTCCATTGAAAAATCTTATGTGGACATTCCTATGGAAATTGTCATGTTAAAATTACCACATTAGCGATGATACTCCCTGTGACATTTGCCCATAACACCAGTAGGTGGTGGTCTAATTTGGATTTTCAGTGTTAAATTGATCACTGACTTGCAGCACTGCCTGCACCACAAACTATTAAACACGTTTTCGATCTTCAACAGGCATTTGCAGGCCTCCTACCTCTGGTGGCACTGTGTAGCCCCTGTTTCTATCATCTGCCAGCTCCACCACTAGCAGTGACTTGTAGGGCTCGATGAAAGGCTGCTCAATCTGTCTTCCTTCAGATTCTTGGACACTTTAGACCACTCCTGAGTTATTGGATCTCTCAGAGAACCTCCCTAGCCCTTTCTCCTGCATCCCAGCCTTCCCCTGACTTGTTCTTGATGTTTCCCCCTTGGAAACTCCACCCACCTTGAGCCTGTTGTCACCATCCTGGTCCCAGTAGTGTGACCTCCGCATTTTTCGCCATCTGCTGTACATCTCCAAGGCCTTGGCTCACATCCATCTGACAGCTCCACTTTTGTCGTAGCCTTGTGCCACCATCATCCTCCCAGCCATTTTGGGCCGTTGCCCAGCTCCCAACCATTTTGCCTAGCCCACTCCCAGCCCTTGTGGCCTCCAGGCACCAAGCTCTTTCTTCACCCATATGTGGGCTTTCGGCCACCACCCTGGCCACAACCCATATTGTCACCTTTTGTCCCGCTCCAATGGTTTTTGTCTTGCTTCTGCTCCCAGCACGTGTGGTCTTCCAATTGTTCATCTCAGGCTACAATTTGTTGTTTAATGTGCTTTTAAATACAATAAATCTCAATAAGAGCTTTAAACAACAAAAGGATCACACATGCTGCACAAGGAGCCTGTTAGGAAATGAGGAAGAGGAAAACAGGAGCAAAGAGGATTATCAATAGAGGACAGGAAGAGAGACTGGGACTGAGGGGAGCAGAGGGAAATTATGAAAGTGGGGAAGAGGGATTACGGGAGAGAGAATGGGATAGAGGTGAAGTAGATGGGGAAGGGATGATGTCGCAGAGGAAGGGCAATTCGCAGGAGGATAAGTCTCAGAGGAAACATAGAAACATAGAAAATAGGAGCAGGAGTAGGCCATTCGGCCCTTCGAGCCTGCTCCACCATTCAATATTATCATGGCTGATCCTCTATCTCAATACCATATTCCTGCTTTCTCCCCATACCCCTAGATGCCTTCTGTGTCTAGAAATCTGTCTAGCTCCTTCTTAAATATATTCAGCGACTTGGCCTCCATAGCCTTCTTTAGTCGATAATTCCACAGGTTCACCACACACTGAGTGAAGAAATTTCTCCTCATCTCAGTCCTAAATGTCCTATCCCGTATCCTGAGACTGTGACCCCTAGTTCTGGACCCCCCAACCAGGGGAAACAACCTCCCTGCATCCAGTCTGTCTAGCCCTGTCAGAATTTTATATGTTTCAATGAGATCCCCTCTCATTCTTCTAAACTCGAGTGAATACAGGCCGAGTCGACCCAATCTCTCCTCGTATGACAGTCCTGCCATCCCAGGAATCAGTCTGGTGAACCTTCACTGCATTCCCTCTATGGCAAGTATATCCTTTCTTAGATAAGGAGACCAAAACTGCACACAATACTCCAGGTGTGGTCTCACCAAGGCCCTTTATAACTGCAGTAAGACATCCTTGCTCCTGTACTCAAATCCTTTTGCAATGAAGGCCAACATACCATTCGCCTTCCTAACTGCTTGCTGCACCTGTATGTTTGCTTTCAGTGACTGGTGTACAAGGACACCCAGGTCCCTTTGTACATCAACATTTCCCAATCTATCACCATTTAAATAATACTCTGCCTTTCTGTTTTTCCTTCCAAAGTGGATAACTTCACATTTATCCACATTATACTGCATCTGACATGTATTTGCCCACTCACTCAATTTGCCTAAATCGCCTTGAAGCCTCTTTGCATCCTCCTCACAACTCACGATCCCACCTAGTTTTGTGTCATCAGCAAACTTGGAAATATTTCATTTGGTTCCCTTATCCAAATCATTGATATATATTGTGAATAGTTGGGAACCAAGCACTGATCCCTGCGGTACCCCACTAGTCACCGCCTGCCACCCTGAAAAAGACCCATTTATTCCTATTTTCTGTTTCCTGTCTGTTAACGAATTTTCAATCCATGCCAGTATATTACCCCCAATCCCACGTGCTTTAATTTTGCACGCTAATCTCTTATGTGGGACCTTATCAAAGGCCTTCTGAAAATCCATATAAACCACATCCACTGGTTCTCCCTTATCTATTCTACCAGTTACATCCTCAAAAAACTCCAGTAGGTTTGTCAAACATGACTTCCCTTTCATAAATCCATGTTGACTTTGTCTAATCCCGTTGATATTTTCAAAGTGTCCTGTTATCACATCCTTTATAATAGACTCTAGCATTTTCCCTACTACTGATGTTAGGCTAACCGGTCCATAGTTCCCTGTTTTCTCTCTCCTTCCTTTTTTAAATAGTGGGGTTACATTTGCCACCCTCCAATCTGCAGGAACTGTTCCATAATTTATAGAATTTTGGAAGATGACAATTAATGCATCTACTATTTCCATGGCTACCTCTTTTATTACTCTGGGATGCAGATAATGGCTTTCAGTCCCATTAATTTCTCCAGTACTATTTTTTTACTAATACTAATATCCTTTAATTCCTCCTTCTCACTAGTCCCTTGATTCCCTAGCATTTCTGGGAAGTTATTTGTTTCCTCTTCCGTGAAGACAGAACCAAAATATTTGTTTAATTGCTCTGCCATTTCCTTTTTGCCCATTATAAATTCTCTCGCTTCTGACTGTTAGGGACCCACATTTGTCTTCACTATTCTTTTTCTTTTTACATTGTAGAAGCTTTTACAGTCCACTTTTATGTTCCTTGCAAGTTTACTCTCGTACACTCTTTTTCCCCTCTTAATCAATCTGTTGGTCGTTTTTTGCTGAATTCTAAACTGCTCCCAATCCTCAGGCTTGCTACTTTTTCTGGCAACTTTATATGACTCCTCTTTGGATCTAATATTATTTTTAATTTCTTTTGTTAGCCATGGTTGGCCACTTTTCCTTTTGTGTTTTTGCACCAGAAAGGAATGTATAATTGTTGCAACTCATGCATTCGTTCCTTAAATGTTAGCCATTGCCTATCCACTGTCATGCCTTTTAATGAAGCTTCCCAATCTATCATAGCCAACTCACTCCTCATACCTTCATAGTTTCCTTTGTTTAGACTTAGGACCCTAATTTCAGATTGGACTACTTCACTTTCCATCTTAATGAAGAATTCTATTATGTTACGATCACTCTTCCCTAAAGGACCCCGCACAACCAGATTGTCAATTAACCCCTTCTCATTGCACAGTACCCAATCTCGGATAGCCTGTTCCCTGGTTGGCTCCTCAATGTACTGGTCTAAAAAACTATCTCGTACACACTCCAGGAATGCATCCTCCACAGTATTATTGCTAATTTGGTTTGGCCAGTCTATATGTAGATTAATGTCACCCATGATTACTGTAGTACCCTTGTTACATGCATCTCTAATTTCCTGTTTGATGCCGTCCCCTACATTACCACTACTGTTTGGAGACCTATAGACAACTCCCACCAGTGTTTTCTGTCCCTTGGTGCTTCTTAACTCCACCCAGACTGATTCTACATCTTGATTTTCTGAGCCAAGATCATTTTTCACTATTGCTCTGATTTCATCCTTTACTAACAACGCCACTCCACGTCCTTTTCCTTTTTGCCTATCCTTCCTAAATATCGAATACCCTTGGATATTCAGCTCCCAGCCTTGGTCACCCTGCAGCCATGTCTCCGTAATCGCAATTGTATCATATCCGTTTACATCTATTTGCGCTGTTAATTCGTCTACCTTATTACGAATGCTTCATGCATTCAGATACAGTGCTTTTAGATTTGTCTTTTTAATATTTTTAGACATCTTAACATTTTTTTGTATTATGGCCCTCTTTGTCTTATTATCATTTTTTCTTACCCGGACCCTATTTGTTAGTGCACTCTTTTGTTTGAACGCTCTGTCCCTTCCTGACACAATCTGGTTGTCCTTACCCCAATCACTTTCCTGCACTGCTTCTTTGTCTTTTCTCTTTAGCATTCTAGATTTCTCTCCACCGGTAACCTCCCCCCCCCCACCTTTTTTAGTTTAAAGCCCTATCTACCTCCCTAGTTATTCGATTCGCTAGAACTCTGGTCCCAGCATGGTTCAGGTGTAGTCCGTCCCATCGGAACAACTCTCTCTTTCCCCAGTACTGGTGCCAGTGCCCCATGAATCAAAACCCACTTTTCCCACACCAATCTTTGAGCCACGCATTCATCTCCCTGATCCTATTGACCCTATGCCAATTTGCTCGTGGCTCAGGTAATAATCCAGAGATTATTACCTTTGTGGTTCTGCTTTTTAATTTAGTCCCTAGCTGCTCAAATTTTCTCAGCAGAACCTTTTTCTTAGTCCTACGTATGTTGTTGGTACCTATGTGGACCACGAGAACTAGATCCTCCCCCTCCCACTCCAAGTTCTTCTCCAGCCCGGAGGAGACGTCCTTAACCCTGTCACCAGTAGGCAACAAAGCCTTCGGGACTCATGTTCCTGGCTGCAGAGAACAGTGTCTATCCCCCTAACTATACTGTCGCCTACTACAACCACCTTCCTTTTTACTCCCCCCACGTGAAGACATCAAGCTGCACAAGTGGTGAGAGGATACAGGTGAAAGTGAGGCGATGCAACAATGAAGAGAACCATACAAGCATGAGGCAATGGAGCATAGCAGAAGGGATGGAACGGGCAGTGGGAAGGACAAGGGATAGTGGAGGCAATAGGACTAAGGGACAGTCAAACAGTTGTGACGAGATGGGGTGTACAGTTATGCCAACAAAGATGAAAAAAAAGAGAAACAAAAGACGACACACAGACAACCAGATAAAACAGAAAGACACAGAACCAGAAAAGGAAAGACAAAAATCAACCAACGATATGAAGCCATTGGAGACATGTAAGAGACGTATCATATTCTGCGATTTAACCTGAACAATATTCAAAAAAGTGTTCCCCTACTTCAAAACTATTCTTTCTGTCACAAAACCTCAAATCCTGCCTCTACCAAGCCACCCCTATATACCAAAGTTATACTTAGGTGGATTTGACCGTAGTCAAATTTTACTAGATAATTGCCCATGTTCCATGACTCAGCCCTTATAAATGCTAACTATGCATAATATGCTTGTCATATTTATCCATTAAATCATATTTACAAATTTACATACATTTTGCACAAGAAGAATTTATCCCATTAATTTTGTCAGTAAATGTTACAAAGACATTTTGGATTTATTTCAACCAAAAAATTAATATCCAAATGTGAAACAAATTGGAATAACAGCCAAGTAAAATCCCCGAGGAAATCACATTGAAAATATTCAAGCCATTCTTCAAAAAAGCCTTTATGCAAAATCAAATTCTGACCAAAACCAATAAAAATTTTTGGAAAAGCTCAAAGCAAGAAATAACCTAGCAAAAGAATAACACTTGGCTGTTGCTTTAAGCAATGTAGATCAGGCTGTGAGTACTACACAACTACCAAGTAGCTCTAAAAATTAAAGGGATGATCCCACAATTCTATGCTCCCAATGGGAAAAAAAGCTCACAAACCCCAGTCCCACAGCCCTGGATATTTTTGTCCAGTAAAATTAATGGACAGAAAATCACAGGCTTCGATTCTGTAATTTACCGACATACTCTTCTTAAGAGCACTGATCCCTGCATATAGTGCCGTATCATGAAGTGACTTTCAGTACTCTGAACCCCCTATGAAGTGGCCACAGATCTTCAGTAAAAACGGTCCATGATTCAGCACAGATTGGCACTAGAATCTTAATTTCACTCAAACAGGCCATGAAGATGTAGGAAAAGCAAAGTTACACCAGTACAGTTGGGGGTGAAGCTGGGAGTTGAGATACAATGAAGAAGAATTCCTATGATTGTTGTGTGTAGCAACATTGTAAATGCATTCAGGAAAGTTTATGATTTCACTGCAGATTGCAACCTGAGCGATTATTTACCTATTGTTGAGGCAGAGGAAAGGGAACTGACAAGGGAGTGCTTGATGCTGATATTGTACAGAAGAGTATTCCAGTCCTCAGAGTGACATCCTGCCCCTGTACGTTGATCAACACACAATTCATTCTTTGCCTCCTCCAAGATAAGCTTGCAAAAAGGAATCGTCACCAATCCTGCAATTAATTACTTTCCTAAGAATCCAATAAACTGTCACTTTCTTATCCATTATGAGATGCAATTAAAATCCTTTTGAATTCCATTTGTGATTAGTATTTGGCGTAGAAAGCATTACTTATTGGTATAGTGGTAACAAAAGACAGTACTTATTGTCATTATTAAAATTGTATTCTGTTATTTTCAATGTGAGGTTGTGGCTCTGCTGATGCCATCAACATACACACACATCCACAGCTCATTTAGTGCTGCAGAAAAGAGTCAAAATGAGGAAATCTCAACCTTCTCAGGGAGAGGACCAGTACAAGAAAAAAAACATAAACATGCTCCACTTGTTTCTGAAACTGGGGACTTGTAATAATCTACTTATCCAGACATTTCTGTGCTGTGGAGATTCCAGCTTAGAAAGGTGCTCAGTTTTAAGGGTGACTCCATCCTCTGAGGCACCCTGAGTTGAATGACATAATCGTGGACTGACTGGTGGCATTCTCAGCTTGTTCTGTAACGTTTTCAACAGGATCTTGGCTTCTGAATGATCAAAGTGTTTATTATTATTCTTAAAAAGGCAAATGTCATAACAAAATTTATGCAGAATGGTTTACTGCACAATTTTTTGGACTTTTAAAAATGTGTTTTAATTTTAGTCTACATTTTTCATTCTCTGTGTAGAAGGAAAGAGTGGGGACTATACGTCGACCAAGCTCCTTAAATGACCTAGACCAGAGTCATGAAGAAAAAGAAATTGAATTTCTTCGAATGCAAGTTATTGAACAGCAAAACATCATTGATAATCTCAGCAAGGTAATATATTAATTATTTAAAACACAGAGACCATGCTGTCTGCAGCATTATTCATTGCATTCAAATTGTTTTCTTTGCATAGATTCAGCTTCAAATATTTTTCAAAAATTAGTAAATTGGCAATGATCAGCTTCTAAATTCCCACAGAGAAATCACCCATGATCAAAACATTTCTGGTTAAATAAAACTGTCCCCTTTGATGGCTGGTATGGTACTGAGCCGTACAGGGCAGAAGATCCCAGGTTTGAACCCTGGTCTGTGCCGAGTTTTCTGATCTCAGCCAAGGCAGTATTGGAGGCACTACAATTGTCCGCTGTCTCTGAGCTAGAGAGGGGAAAAATCCTTTGCTATCCAGAAATCTACAGTAGAAGGTTTGCATGTTTGGATGTTAGGACAGGACACAATCGGGCTTAGCTGTGATGCTACTCCCACACTTCCCATCACCAAACAGCAGGTCTTTTTGCTGCTTTACAACTACAATACTCAAATTATTAGGCCTACCAAAGCTGCAATCCCAAAAGACCTGACCCCTTGTCACTAATACACAGTGAGGAACAATACATTATTTCATCTACTCCAGTCAAACGTAAAACCCTTGACAGCCCATTTGTGACTTTGTCACACATGGGTTAAGATAGAGAACGTCCTTATTTTGGGAATACTAGTTATTCCCATTTGTGCACATAAAGCGTGGTTTTTCTCTATGGGTAGCCCAACAGACACACCTCAGGAGGCAGCTGCCCCCGCTTTTTCTTCTTGGCCCATTTGTATGACCCAAGAGTAGTCCAGGCACAAACCTTGTCCCATGACCAAGAAATGTGACAGCAAATCTGAGTGCTGCTGCAAGTCTTCCAGGCATGAAGCAGTGTTATGGGCTGCTGAGATTGTGGCCTTCTTTCTACAGCCTAATGGTCCCAATTGGTGTAAAATTGTCCTGAGGAGTGTTCTTAAAATTAATTCTGCCATTGCCTGCATGTTGTTCTGGCTTCCCCTTCGACCCCACACAGACCATCCAGTCAGCAAGGGTCTTCACGGGTGCCCCTGGGCTGGGGTACCCACCAAACAGAATCGCTGGAAAATGAAATTAGAAACCGGGAACATCCCCTTCTGTCCCTTTAAATTAGCTACATTGGGCCCGTGCCTATTGCACACGTATGCTCAGTTCTGCCTTGTGGAGAAGACGTAGAAAATCGCAGGATAGACATAACATAACAGATCTCAGTTCTCTTTCCGTCCTGGAGAATGCTGAGTTCCCTGGCACAGAGCAGAGGAAAATCCCTCCTAGATGGTGAAACTAGTCAGTACACATATAATAGCTTTAGATAGACAGTCTACCTGTTGCGGTAGGAACAATGAATAATTATGTATATTAATTCATAATCTGCTTTTTCTTGAAATGGAATTACATTTTTGAAAGAATTAAGCGGTGAAGTGAAATTCAGTGGTGCTGTAGATCCAAACATCAACGCTTTGCCTCTAGGATATGGATTTGAATCCAGCCAAGAATTATGGTGAGGCAAATCTGCCATCTCTGCCAGCTGGGTGTCAATCCAGGTCCTGATGGATTGCAACCATTGTATAAAACTGCCCACTGGTCAGCATAATTTGGCTATAAGTTAGCAACCTTACTCATCGATGCATGCAGATGTGGAAAATGAACATGATATACTGATGCAGTAGAAGGTGTTCTTCTGAATTTGAAGTTAAGGACATCCAAACGGTAACCTAATATAATATTTTAGTAATTATGTTTTGTTCAAATATTTAAGGAAAACTCCAGTTTCCTTTGGATAAATATTCACTGATTTTTACTTTATATTATTTCTAAAGGAACACTCCAAGTTTGCACTGATTACTGTGGCATATTATAAAATTTATTTTATTATTTTCTTCCCTTCTTCATTATACCATTATTGTCACTCCATGCCACATACCTTCCACTGCCAAGAAGCTGCAGCACTGCTTCCTCACTTCCAGCAATGTGCCTCTTTAATTGGCTACTAGGAGATATGCATGAGCAGCCTAGGATGAATGGTCCTTCCATTTTCGCCCCTCATGAACTCTGGAACGTTTTGCTTAGTATCTCTCATGATGACAAAATTGAGATCAGAAATTGACCAATTTTTGGTGCAACGTTTTGGAGACTCATCTACACCTTCCTCATCGCTAGGCTCAACTTTTGCAATGCTCCCCTTACTAACCTTCTGAACTCTGTACTACACTAACTCTAACTCATGCAGAACTTTTTTTGCCTATATCCTGTCCCACATTAAGTCCTACACGTCCGTCATCTCTATCTTAGCTGATCTCCACTGGCTCCCTTTCCACCAGAGCATTGATTTCAAAATCCTTGTTCTCATTTACAAACCCCTCCAATGCTTCACCCTACCCCTGCAAACTCCTCCAGCTCTATGTCCCAGCTGGTGCCCTGTGCTCTTCTAACTTTTGTCTACCGTGCATCCTTCCCTCTGTCACCATCGGTGACAAAGCCATCATGCACTCTAGAATTCTCTTCCTAAACCCGTGTGTCTTGCTACATCGTCCCCATCTGCAAACTCTCCTTAAAACCTACCTCTTCTGCCCTAACTCATCTCCTATCTCATGCTCAATGTCCGATGCCTCCTTTGTGAAGTGCCTGGGATGTTTTGTTCCATTAAAGCTGCTATATAACTGCAAGTTGTTGCCATTGTTGTTACACTAATGTGCTAATCCTGTGATTGCTTTTTGTTTAAATGCCAGCAGTATTAGTTTATCTGATTATCAATTTAATATGCCCAACAGTAGTAAAAGCAACACAAAAACAGACAACCAAACAGGGACATAAAATTACAGTGATACGTTATTTACATTTTAAAAATTAACTCGGGAGTGTTAAGAACATTTGTTCTGATACAATAATTTTACAGTGAAACATTACTTTTCTCAGCAAAGTGAAATGGCTCCTCACTCCACAAATGGACATTGATATCATCCAAGGTGAAACATTCCTAACGGCAGATTCTTTATCTGTTTGCTCCAAAAGACTCAATATAATGTAATTTGCTTGCAGCAATTGGCTAAACATAATTGTCTGCCATGGTTCAGGTCAGCACCCCTCCAAAATGGAAGTTTGGTACAAACACGTTCAGCAAAAGAGATGCTGACATGACACAAACACACAAAGCAAGGTGAAATGAAGCTCATAATTTATCAATTCTTGCCACATGGATTAAACCTTTTAAATATTGGCATTTATCATGTGCAGTTTCAGTTGTATAATGAGGAAAAGGTTAAGCATACAAGAAAGAAGTCTGTAAAAGTATGATATTGACCTAAATTTCCAGTTATAGTACATTTAACCAGTCTTTGGCTTAACTGTCACAGCCATCTTGCTGATTCTTACCTGCAATCTTTACTTTCGTCAGGCACTGGAGACAGCTGGCTATGTCAAGAGCATCATAGTAAGTAACACAATCCAACATTTTTAGCTCAAAAAAATTAGAAGTACACATAATCGTATTGATGTTGCAATTTCTGACAATCCTGGCATCTCAGGTATCTGAGAAACATTCTTAAACGAGTAGATAGCACACAAGGTTCTATCTATCCCTGGCTATTTTCTTTCAGCAGGGCCAAGGCGCCAAAGCTGCTGGAGTTTCTTTATATTCCCATAAGTAAAATGTGGAATCATGTACTTCTGAATCTCTACAGATGAAAGATGTGTCACAGGACTTCCAAAAAAGCAGAAATGTTTCATGTAGATGGGGAAGATCAGACAACAAAAAGGGCAGGAAATCCTATCAAAGTACCAGGCCCACTAACCAAATGTATAAGTCTAAGGTCAGCCCAAAACTGCATGATTCTCATACAGGCTCCAAAGACTGATAGAGAATAGTTATATCTATCCAATATTTCACCCAAATCCCCACTGTCCTTACTTTTGAGAAGGACGGCGTCACATGCAAGGTATCTGTGGATAAGACAAATTTGTTCAGTATCGTATTTGTTGAAAATTCATCTGAAATCCTAGGTCAGGTATCAAAGCTCCATCAAATTACAGCAAACTAGAGATTTGAATCACTATCAGGCACAAGAAGATTCAGCATATCCTCCGAAAAATTGATCCCAGAGAAGCTACTGGCCTTAAAGCCCTTACCACGAACCAGCTACCATTTATTTTAACTGCCTTAGGGTGTATTTATACTGCAACTTTAGTTTTGCAAAGATGCTAAAGTGACAGTATAATTCCCAAGTCCTTGGCTTAATAATCATATCTGATCTACAGTACAACAAACAAGTGATGATAATGGCCAAAGAAACTTGGCAATGAAGTGGAAGTCCATAAGAAAGGTCTACCCTACTTGTCACAACAGAGTTTTATAAAGCTGCAAAATGCTAGTTATGGAAATTACAAAGGAATCCAATGAGTTACTATTGGACTCAGTTGACTCTAAAGGTATACATCATAGTGGACTTGATGAGGACAGTTTGCTTCAAACCCAGAATTCATCATCTGAAACAATGGGGAGTAATGGGTTGACAATCTATTCTCTAGAAGGTTATAGCCAAAGCATTAAAGCGTTATAATACTTACTGTGGTTAAGCCAGATTTCCATGTTTAAGTCAAGAACATAACTGCAAACAATATTTTATATCAATCCAAAAAGTCTACACAGAAAAAATAGCAATGAAGCTTCATGCACTATTTCTCCTGCCTATGAAACTCTCTTGCTGATTGTATTATTGCCTTATCTGTAGAAGTTACTTCTCCTTGTTGAACTAAGTTGCACTTGCCTATCAAAAATCTTTGACTTTTCCATTGGTACTCCAATATATCGTCTCAAAGTCCTTTGTGCTTTTAGGAACTACCGTAGCCAAATTAGCAAGACATCTGTGCTCATTACAGCAGCCTTCAGCTGCACTCTGTATTCCCAGTCAGCTTTTAAGAGGTTGTTGAAAGCTAATGATAGACAAGCCATGTCCACAACAGTTTGTCAATTAATGTTTGCTCTCATACAGACTCTGAGGAAAACAATCTCATCAGGTGAAAAATTGGCAGGATTCTAGTCCATCTATAATTGCTCTCAATAAGACATTTTATACCACAGTTCTGGCTTTTGGATCCATTGGGTATAATCTTTCATGACACCGCTTTCATTAAAATATGGAAATTGCTTATGTGAGCTTCACTAAAAATACATGAGATGCTTGCTAGCTATCAATCAGACATGCTCAATACTGGCATACCCACTCTACATCTTCAGAAAATTACATCTACTTTTCTAAAAAGACTCCCACAATATCTCTTTACTGCCTTGAAAAACTTCTTCAGTACTTTCCCCCACAACCCACCCCATCACCACCATAGCCAGAACCATCACTTTTCTATTCAACACCATCTTACTCAATGACCTTCTTTCAGGCCTAGCGTAGCTTCCAGGATCCCAACAGCACAGCCTGCCCAGTATATCCTATAGAGTCTAACTAATGCAAATCCTACACAACCTAACTCCATTATCTAATGACACCAAAACCAATGGTCCCTCAATACATGAATATATTTATCACAGCAATCAGACAATATCAATGGAAGGTTTTCATTAAATATATTTGGATTCAACATCATAACATATTTTGAAACTTTGATATTTATTTGATTGAGTCTAGTTATACAAATATATCCACAAGGTTCCCCACTTTCTATTCTCCATTATTACAATGGATCATCAGTTAAATAACCCAAATACTGGAGATGTGGCGTGATCTATATTTCCTTCTGCTGTCCCAGCTATAGAAATTAGAAAAAACAAGGCATTTAAAATGAGGAAACATTACAGGGAAAATGAGAAGGATGGGGTGAAAATCTAAACAAATTTAAGTGAAGTGATTGTGCAGTAATATTCGTCTGACATTTAATGGAATATAATTTGAAATGTTATCCGACAGAAAATATTGAATGATATTTTTATTGATTTTTTAAAACATTATCAGCATTAATAATATATGAATAAATGAATCACCACGATTGAAATTCAAGGTGCCTGAATAAATCTTTTATAATGTTGTGATTTTAATGTTCTATATTTTATAGTGACTAAAATTTAATGTACTTTACACTACAGAATGCACATTTTGCGATACTTTAATTCTGAATGAACTTCATCTGTTTTTGTAACAGGATCGGGATAAGATTCTGCATTACAGAAAACAAACGAAGAAAGTTACAAAGTCGAGCAAGGTAAAAGCAAGGGCAATGTTTTTGTCTACCCCACCTTGTAAATATTATTTAAATGAGGAAAAGAACCTTGAACAATACAATTATAAATTAACATGGCAAGGGGTGGGATATTTTAAGATTTCTTAGAGAAATGGAGGACGATTTTCCTGCCCTGCACTTGCCTCAGCACAATTTGGGCACTATGCTTTAAGCAGATGCCTGTCTTCATCTTGGCTGAATCTGACTGTGTTCCTGGGTTCAGCTGTTTTAAACATTTTGGGAAAGTGCCAGACAGGTCTAGAGTCTGGGATTCGGCACTTGCTCCAAATTCAGGCAGGAGAGTTGTGTGCTGTTGTCGGCTTTAAAGGCCTGTGTCGGTGAAATGGAGACTTGACGGCTGCTGTTGGAAGCAGAAGCCATATAGCCAGCTCCACAGCACAATCCTCCTATTCTGAAAAATGTACCTCCTTGCCTTTATGGACTTTTCAGGGGATAACTGTCTGTCTCTTTACACATCCTCTGATCTGAAGGGACAGGTCCACAATCTCTAATGTCCACTTTCCTTGGATGGTCTTCTCTTCTGGCAGAATTTCTTGAAAATGGCATCAGGAAGACATCAGTCCCACACCATTTATATAAAATTTTAATACTTCCACCAGTATCAGGCAGGAACTTCCTGCCCATGCCAGGGATGCCCCAGGAAATGCGTGTCAAGTGCAAAGGGGTTGGAGACAAGATGTTCCAGGTCTCCGCCTCTTTCTCCCCATTTTAATGCCCCAGAAACTGATATACACAGAGTGTCAGGATAAGGAAAATCAGCCTCACAATGTCAAAATATACTGATTAGATCAAAATACCGGTAATAAATTGATGGGTTTCCTTTCACAGAATAAATAAGCCTGGATTTTTTTCCCCTAAACATTAGATCAGATTGCAGGTGCTTCAAATATTGTTTTTGAATGGGATATATTTGACCTTAGTCTTTGACCCTGACACTCACAGACAAACAACAGAACTAACTAGAGATAAAAAAAAGAAACTCCAAGAGTGCACAAATTCTGAAAAAAAAATGCATGGTTTGCTGCATAAAATCCACATGAACTGACAGAATGACCTACAGACATTTTCTTAAGTGCCCTTATGAAGTTGAACCCTGGCTCCAGCGTACCAACATCCTCATTTTATTGGATTACTTCTACCAAAAGAGCTTTATATAATCTATATCCTGGAAATTTCATATAGGTTAGAGGCAATTAGGCAGATAAGGAAATGTGCCACTGCCATTGTAAATACAAGCCTTAAGTGCAACAAACCAGTATATTTTTCTATGTCAAATTAAGATCGACCACAAAATATTTTTAAAACTGCAGTGTCCCAGAACTATTCACGTAAAGTTAATTTAAAAGATTCTATTTTGATTGATGTATCACTCATCCTACAGAACTGTTTGACCTCTGTCTCAAAGGGTGTGGTTGAGCAGGTCTCTCTTTCTACCTGGTACATAGAAGATTAGAAAATGTCTCAATAGTCTATAATATCTGTGTTATACACTAAAATGCCAATCACATTTCTACCACCTTGTGTAATATTTTTATAAAAATACATTGGTCATATTTATGATTGGATTGCTCGAAATATGTTTTTTAAAATAACTTTGGAACGGCGAATATTTGAAGATGTAAAAAAATGAAAATGACCAGTTCTCAAAATGTGCAAAGCACAAAATAAATTAGTATTAGATTGTTTTTTCAATGGAAGAAGAAAACTGTATACTCACACTACAGTGAAGAAAATATCGAGCATTGCTTCTTTAAATGTTTCTTTTTCACTGTGACCAAAAAATCTATAATATTCAAATTTTCTACATTAGACCTCATTACTTGTAAAAAATAAAACAAGAATTGGATTGATTAATAAATGATTGCTAATTTAATAGAAAATTAGTCAAACTCCATGGTCATAGATGAACTATTAGGAATGCTCAGTGCTGCCTCCCGATGGAAAAATGGAAAAATGCAAAACATAAACATAATTCTAAAACTGTTACATTCCTAATATTCTTGAATGATGGGTCATGAGAACAACTGGTATCAATTCCTTGCTCCAAGACCCTGTAAGCAGCAGGCATTCAGTAGGGTCCTAAGAGGCAGACAAAAATCCCTCTAAGTCTAAGAAAAATAGCTGAGGGCAAATGTCCATATCAATATTATTTTAAGCAGAGATCAATAGAAATTTCAGGGTCATGAGATGCAGATTGTTCTTGTTTCGTGATACTTGTTGAAAAAGATGCTAATTAAAGTTGTTTCATTTGCTTTTGCAAATCCCTTACAGATGCTCCGCACGTTGGCCCTGATTTTCAAAGGAAATTGCGTTGGGGACGGGTAGGCTGCGAAAATGGGGAAAATCCCAAGCGGGTGAGGAAGCCGGCCCCAACCCGCCGAAATTCGGGTTTCCCACAGATGTGCTGTGTGCGCGTGCTTCACGAATGCAGAAGTCCTGCTGGCAATTAAAGCCGGCCGGATGATAGTTAAAGAACCAAATGTACCTCATTGAGGTACTTAAGGTACTTTATTTCTGACATAGTAGATAGTTAAGACGATTTTAAACTTACGTGGGTGGCTTTCCCACGGCTTCCAGTTCACGCCTAGTGAAACCAGGTGTGAAGGGCCGGATCAGGCAAAAATGAACTAAATAAATTAAATAAAAAACCATTGCACAAAGTTAAAAAAAAATAAACCTACCTTTCCATCGATGTCACCTGCATCCCCTGTTCCGATATCCAATGTCCCCCTCTCTGATGTCCCCCTCTGCCCCTCTGTCTCCCTCTCCGATGGCCCTCTCAGCCTCCGATGTCTCCCTCTCTGAGTTCCCTCTCAGCATCCGATGTCTCCCTCTCCGATCTTCCTCTCCTCCCCCCCCCCCCGATCTTCCTCTCCCCCCACCCCCTGATCTCCCTCTCCCCCACCCACCCCGATCTTCAGTGCCCTCCACCCTCTCTTCCAGCACTGGATGTCGCCTCTCTCTCTCTCTCTCTCTCTCCCTCTTTCTCTCTCTTTCTCTCCACCGCGCCCCCCCCAACCCTCCCAGGCATTGCAGCTCCTGTCGGCAGCCAGCCTGTCAATCAGGCTGGCTGCCGGGCACAAAACCCGGCAACAACTTTAATCACCATCAATTACATTGCGATCGTGTCGGAAGAGGTAAGTTTTTTAAAATTCGGGTTAGCCACGGCCACCTTCACCCCCCCCACCGCTGCCAACCTGCCACCATTTCAAAATTGAGCCCATTATGTCTTAATTTTGTTACTTACAGAAGCCAGTTGTGGAGACCTTTTTTGGATATGATGAGGAAGCCTCGCTTGATTCTGATGGTTCGTCCATTTCATACCAAACTGACAAGACGGATCGAACCCCTTGTACTCCTGAAGATGATCTGGATGAGGTGACAGAAATCAGATTAATCCCTTCTTTGAAAAAAAAAGACTTTTATAGAGATTACAACCGCCCATTTACCTCGGGTAGTTTACTCAAGTGACTCAAATGAACATTCTTATTTTCAATTAATTGTAGTCTATATGTATAATTTATTTTTTTCAAATCAGATTTGTTTGAAAATTGCTAATTCAATCGATTAATAATACAAAACACAGTACACATTATTTTCTCTTGACCAACAGTGATTTATTTCCTGTCATATATTTTTCTTATCATATTCTTTTTGGACCGATTTAAAAAGATCAGCAAAGCCCAGTACGCATGAATATCCAAAACTTTGCAGTTACTAAATTTAAATGTTAAAATTTTTGAAAGAATTTGCCTAGTACAGGATATTTTAAAAGTACTTTCAAACAGTTTACAAATTACCTCCTCCTTCCTGATCACTTCCCCCTCTCCCAGGACCTACCCGAGGGCCTCTGTCAGCGACGCACTGGCCCAAAATTAAAAATCCTCTTCACCTGGGGATGCCCAGTGGGTGTCTGCAACTCGCCAGTCTCATGTAAATGAGGCCTGAGGCCCAATATCAGGTGTGCCTCGGACCTGCACATTCCGGCGCAGGGATCGTTCCTAGTTTGCACTGGCAGATTGGCGCAAACCAATTTCTAGGTCAAGCTCTTTACGTCAATGATCTACATCCCAGGGTTTTGAAAGAGGTGACTATAGAGATAGTGGATGCATTGGTTGTCATCTTCCAAAATTTTATAGATTCTGGAACGGTACCTGCAGATTGGAGAGTAGCAAATGTAACCCCACTATTTAAGAAAGGAGGGAGAGAGAAAACAGGGAACTATAGACCTGTTTGCCTGACATCAGTAGTAGGGAATATGTTAGAATCTATTATAAAGGATGTCATAACAGGACACTTAGAAAATAATAATAGGATTTGGCAGTGTCAACATGGATTTATGAAAGGGAAATCATGTTTGAAACCTATTGGAGTTCTTTGAGGATGTAACCAGTAGAATAGATAAGGGGCAACCAGTGGATGTGGTGTATTTGGATTTTCAGAAGGCTCTCGATAAGGTCCCACACAAGAGGTTGGTGAACAAAGTTAGAGCACAATGGAATTGGGGGTAATATACTGGCATGGACTGAGAATTGGTTAACAGACAGAAAACAGAGAGTAGGAATAAATGGGTCTTTTTCAGGTTGGCAGACTGTGACTAGTGGGGTACCGCAGGGATTGGTGCTTGGGCCCCAGCTATTCACAATCTATATCAATGATTTGGATGAGGGGACCAAATGTAATATTTCCAAGTTTGCTGATGACACAAAACTAGGTGGGAATGTGAGTTGTGAGGAGGATGTAAAGAGGCTTCAAGGGGATATAGACAGGCAAAGTGAGTGGGCAAGAACTAAGCAGATGGAATATAATGTGGAAAAATGTGAAGTTATCCACTTTGGCAGGAAAAACAGAAATGCAGAGTATTTTTTAAATGTGAGAGATTGGGAAATGTTGATGTTCAAAGGGACCTGGGTGTTCTTGTACATGAGTCACTGAAAGCTGACATGCAGGTGCAGCAAGCAATTAGGAAGGCAAATGGTACATAAGAACATAAGAACATAAGAAATTGGAGCAGGAGTAGGCCAATCGGCCCCTCGAGCCTGCTCCGCCATTCAATAAGATCATGGCTGATCTGATCCCAACCACAAATCTAAAGAACACAAGAAGTCGGAGCAGGACCCGGCCACATAGCCCCTGGGCCCTCTCCGCCACCCACAGGGCATTGACCGATCCGAACTCAGCTTCATGTCCAATTTCCTGCCCGCTCCCCATAACCCCTAATTCCCTTTACTTCTAGGAAACTGTCTATTTCTGTTTTAAATTTATCTAATGATGTAGCTTCCACAGCTTCCTGGGGCAGCAAATTCCACAGACCTACCACCCTCTGAGTGAAGAAGTTTCTCCTCATCTCAGTTTTGAAAGAGCAGCCCCTTATTCTAAGATTATGCCCCCTAGTTCTAGTTTCACCCATCTTTGGGAACATCCTTACTGCATCCACCCGATCAAGACCCTTCACAATCTTATATGTTTCAATAAGATCGCCTCTCATTCTTCTGAACTCCAATGAGTAGAGTCCCAATCTACTCAACCTCTCCTCATATGTCCGCCCCCTCATCCCCGGGATTAACCGAGTGAACCTTCTTTGTACTGCCTCGAGAGCAAGTATGTCTTTTCTTAAGTATGGAGACCAAAACTGTATGCAGTATTCCAGGTGCGGTCTCACCAATACCTTATATAACTGCAGCAATACCTCCTTGTTTTTATATTCTATCCCCCTAGCAATAAAAGCCAACATTCCATTGGCCTTCTTGATCACCTGCTGCACCTGCATACCAACTTTTTGATTTTCTTGCACTAGGACCCCCAGATCCCTTTGTACTGCAGTACTTTCCAGTCTCTCGCCATTAAGAAAATAACTTGCTCTCTGATTTTTCCTGCCAAAGTGCATAACCTCACATTTTCCAATATTATATTGCATCTGCCAAATCTCCGCCCACTCACCCAGCCTGTCTATATCCCCTTGCAGGTTTTTTATGTCCTCCTCACTCTCTACTTTCCCTCCCATCTTTGTATCATCTGCAAATTTTGATATGTTGCACTCGGTCCCCTCCTCCAAATCGTTAATATAGATTGTAAAGAGTTGGGGACCCAGCACCGACCCCTGTGGAACACCACTGGTTACTGGTTGCCAGTCCGAAAATGAACCATTTATCCCAACTCTCTGCTTCCTGTTCGATAACCAATCCTCCACCCATGCCAGAATATTACCCCCAATCCCGTGATTTTTTATCTTAAGTAATAATCTTTTATGTGGCACCTTGTCGAATGCCTTCTGGAAGTCTAAATACACTATGTCCACTGGTTCCCCTTTATCCACCCTATACGTTATATCCTCGAAGAACTCAAGCAAATTTGTCAGACATGACTTCCCCTTCATAAAGCCATGCTGACTTTGTCCTATTAAATTATGCTTATCTAAATGTTCCGTTACTGTCTCCTTAATAATAGACTCCAAAATTTTACCCACCACAGATGTTAAGCTAACTGGCCTATAATTTCCAGCCTTCTGCCTACTACCCTTTTTAAATAACGGTGTTACATTAGCAGTTTTCCAATCTGCCGGGACCTCTCCTGAGTCCAGGGAATTTTGGAAAACTATCACCAAAGCATCCACAATCCCTACTGCCACTTCCCTCAAGACCCTAGGATGGAAGCCATCAGGTCCAGGGGATTTATCCGCCTTGAGTCCCATTATTTTACTGAGTACCATCTCCTGAGTGATTTTAATCGTATTTAGCTCCTCCCCCCCGAGAGTCCCCTGTTTGTCCAGTGTTGGGATATTCTTAGTGTCCTCTACTGTAAAGACTGAAACAAAATATTTGTTCAGCATTTTTGCCATCTCCATGTTTCCCACCATTAATTTCCCGGTCTCATCCTCTAAGGGACCTATGTTTGCCTTAGCCACCCTTTTTCTTTTTATATAACTATAGAAACTCTTGCTATCTGTTTTTATATTTTTTGCTAATTTCTTTTCATAATCTAACTTCCCTTTCTTAATCAATCCTTTAGTTACTTTTTGCTGTCTTTTGAAGAATTCCCAATCTTCTATCCTCCCACTAAGTTTGGCTACCTTATATGTCCTTGTTTTTAGTCGGATACTATCCTTGATTTCTTTACTTAGCCACGGATGGCTGTCATTTCTTTTACACCCTTTTTTCCTCAGTGGAATATATTTATTTTGAAAGTTGTAAAATAACTCCCTAAATGAACACCACTGCTCATGTACCGTCTTACCCTTTAATCTATTTTCCCAGTCCACTTTAATCAATTCCGCTCTCATACCATCATAGTCTCCTTTATTCAAGCTCAGTACGCTTGTTTGAGAATCAACCTTCTCACCCTCTAATTGGATATGGAATTCAACCATGTTGTGGTCGCTCGTTCCAAGGGGATCCTTAACTAGGACATTATTAATTAATCCTGACTCATTACACAGGACCAGGTCCAAGGTTGCCTGCCCCCTTGTAGGATCAGTTACATACTGCTCAAGAAATCCATCCCTGATGCACTCAATGAACTCGTCCTCAAGGCTGCTCTGCCCAATTTGATTTGTCCAGTTAATATGATATTTAAAATCCCCCATAATTATGGCTGTTCCCTTATTACATGCCCCGACTATCTCCTGATTAATACTTCTTCCAGCAGAGTTGCAACTATTAGGAGGCCTATATACTACGCCCACTAATGTTTTTTTTCCCTTATTATTCCTTATCTCCACCCAAACTGTTTCATTATCTTGATGCTTTGTCCCAATATCATTTCTCTGTATTACAGTGATTCCTTCCTTTATTAACATAGCCACCCCACCTCCCCTTCCTTCCTGCCTGTCCTTCCTGATTGTTAAATACCCTGGCATATTTAATTCCCAGTCGTTGTCACCCTGCAGCCATGTTTCTGTAATGGCCACAAGATCATACCCATACGTAGTTATTTGTGCCGTTAACTCGTCCATTTTATTACGAATGCTACGTGCATTCAGATAAAGAACTTTCAAATCTGTTTTGTGACGCTTAGTTCCTGCTTTTTCCTTTTTTAACACTTTACCTATTACTCCATACCTTCTGTCCCTTCCTGTTACGCTTTCCTCTCTCTCCCTGCTCAGGTTCCCAACCCCCTGCCACTTTAGTTTAAACCCTCCCCAACAGCACTAGCAAACACTCCTCCTAGGACAGCGGTCCCGGCCCTGCCCAGGTGCAGACCATCCGGTTTGTACTGGTCCCACCTCCCCCAGAACCGTTTCCAGTGTCCCAGGAATTTGAATCCCTCCCCCTTGCACCATTCCTCTAGCCACGTATTCATTTGAAATATCCTCCTATTTCTACTCTGACTAGCACGTGGCACTGGCAGCAATCCTGAGATTACTACCTTTGAGGTCCTATTTTTTAATTTACCTCCTAACTCCCTATATTCTGCTTTTAGGACCTCATCCCCTTTTTTACCTATATCGTTGGTGCCTATGTGCACCACGACAGCTGGCTGTTCGCCCTCCCCCTCCAAAATGTTCTGTAGCCGCTCCGAGACATCCTTGATCCTTGCACCAGGGAGGCAACACACCATCCTGGAGTCTCGGTTGCGGCCGCAGAAACGCCTGTCTATTCCCCTTACAATTGAGTCCCCTATCACTATAGCTCTGCCACTCTTTTTCCTCCCAGCCTGTGCAGCAGAGCTACCCGTGGTGCCAGGAAGTTGGCTGCTGCTGCCTTCCCCTGATAAGTCATCCCCCCCAACAGCATCCAAAGTGGCATATCTGTTTGAGAGGGGGATGGCCACAGGGGACCCCTGCACTACCTGCCTGCATCTCTTACTCTTCCTGGTGGTCACCCATTCACTTCCTGCCTGTATACCCTTTACCTGCGGTGTGACCAACTCGCTAAACGTGCTATCCACGAGTTTCTCTGCATCGCGGATGCTCCACAGTGAATCCACCCGCAGCTCCAGCTCCGAGATACGATCGGTCAGTAGCTACAGGTGGACACACTTCCCGCACACATGGTCGGCAGGGACACTGGTAGTGTCCATTACTTCCCACATCTTGCAGGAGGAGCATATCACGGGTGCGAGGTCTGCTGCCATGACTTGCCTTAGCTTAGTTACCCCTTTTAAATTACGTTGAAATTAGAAAATGTTAACTATACTAGGGACCTAGGTTCACTAAAAAAAAACACTACCTGCTATAAAACCTGCAGATCTTCCCTTTCTTATTACTTTACTTACAGTAAAATGGTAGAAATACTCACCTGAACCTACTCACCAATCAGCTGGTACATTGGCCTTTAATATAAGAGGATTTTAGTATAGGAGTAAAGATGTCTTAACTGCAATTATATAGGGCCTTGGTGAGACCGCACCTGGAGTATTGTGTACAATTTTGGTCTCCTTACCTAAGAAAGGATATACTTGCCAAAGAGGGAGTGCAACGAAGGTTCACCAGACTGATTCCTGGGATGACGGGATTGTCATATGAGGAGAGATTGAGTAGACTAGGCCTGTATTCTCTAGAGTTTAGAAGAATGAGAGGTGATCTCATTGAAACGTATAAAATTCTGACAGGGCTAGACAGACTGGATGCAGGGAGGATGTTTCCCCTGGCTGGGGAATCTGGAACTAGGGGTCACAGACTCAGGATAAAGGGTAGGCCATAAAGGGTGAGGAGAAATTTCTTCACTCAGAGGGTGGTGAATCTTTGGAATTCTCTACCCCAGAGGGCTGTGAAGGCTCAGTCATTGAGTACATTCAAAACAGAGATCGATAGATTTCTAGATATTAAAAGCATCAAGGGATATGGGCATGGTGCAGGAAAATGACGTTGAGGTAGAAGATCAGCCATGATCTTGTTGATTGGCGGAGCAGGCTCGAGGGGTCGGATGGTCTGCTGCTGTTCCGATTTCTTATGTTCTTTTGTTCTTAATTCTAACTGTAAGTACTTATAATTTGCCATAGGGTGGCACTGTAACAGTGCATTTCTGAAAGAATGGCCGATATCTTGGTAAAGGTAAGTTGTACTCACCCTGGGGCTCACAGAAACCCATGTTCTACCCCCCTCCCTCCTATTTTCGCCAAATAGCATGGATTGGGCACCTGAGGCCCACTTGACCTGCCAGCCGCTTTCGTTTAGCAGCAGTATTGCTGCTGCTGTGGCTCTCTTTCCCCCAGTATTTGTTAAATGGTTACCCTAGCTGTTGGCCATTCTGTCTACTACTGCTGACTGCTTAGCTGCCCTCACTCAATCACTGACTGGTCCATTGTTCTTCCTGCCACCCCATCTGCCTGTCCACCTCCAATCCCATTGCTTTCTGACCATCAATCTTGTAGGTCACAATAATTTGTGTTCTCTTTACCCACTGCAGCTGTATACATTAATGCATTTGTAAAGAAAGTTTATTTCTGAGTACAGATAGTGGGGTAGCTATTGACTTTGTGCGATAGCGTCAAACAGGTGATAGTGAGTCGGCAGGTTTGGAAATAAAAAATCGGGAGAGATGTAGTGGCTCGCTATCACCCATTTTACACCATCGCACAAAGTCAAGATTTACCCCAGTGTGTGACATCTGAAGTGTGATGGACAGCAAGTGTGTGCACATGAGATGTTTTTACGGGGGGCTAAACTGGGCCGCGTAGCGCCCGTTGTGTGGGGGCTACACAGACTCCTAAGCCCCGAAAATGGCGACCGAGGTGTGCGCATACACATCCGGCGTGACGTGCGCAGGATGCCATCCTGGTGAAGGCATTTGCACACGTGGACCTAACAAATGTCGCCAACATGTAAAGTATGGAGATTACGACATTACTCAGTGTGCAACACTGATCTGAAGAAGCTGGTGCCATTTTCAAACTCCCTGCTCCAGCCAACACACTGTCCTATCCTCGCACAACTGAACAGGAGTTAAAGGGCATGATGGACCCCCCCACCAGTGCTATTTAAAGGGATCATGCTGGAGTAACAGGTTAGTTGCTGGATTAGTTATTCTGGCTGCTGGTACAATTGTGCGTGTTTGTGGAAGTTTCCTATACTTGGAGAAGGTTGCAATATTGTATGGAGAGTGGGCTGGCTGGTCGGGTAGTACTGTTAGTGACATTTAAAATAGTGTGCTGAACAAGGTTGCTGCCAGACATAGGTGGCTCTGGGAATTGAACATGACTGGGAGCATGCAGAGAGGCCACGCAGAGCAGGACAAGCTGCCAGAAGAGGGGGGAGGAGGAGGAATCGCAGGGCACTCAGCAGGAGGCCATATCCATCGAGGGTCTTCAGGGACCAATTCTCTTACCTCAACCTGAGCGAAGATCAGTGCATCCAATGGCTACGGTTCACGAAAGAGGTCGTGACTGAGATTTGTCAACTGCTGCAGCCACAACTGCAGCCTCAGAGCAGGGCAAGGACAGCATTGCCCGTGGCTGTCAAAGTAACTATGGCACTTAATTTTCATGGCTCTGGCTTCTTTCAGGCTGCCGCTGGAGATATATGCAACATCTCACAGTTTGCAGTGCACTGCTGTATAAGGGAGGTCACTGAGGCTGTGTACAACCAAACATTTAGTTGTGTACACCCATCAGCCTTCGTCTGTAGCCTGGCCCATCGAAGTCATCACCTGACTCCTTGGCAACAGAACCAGTGTGCGACCTCGCCCTCCGGCGAGCTGGCACCTGCGGTGTCTGTTCCCCCCACCCTGGCTCCTTCACACTTGTGCCCGGTGTCTCACCAAGTGCAGACCCCTCATCTAACCTAACCTCTGAAGTACACACAGTGTCCGTCTCTGAGCTTGTGGCTGCGAGTGTTAGATCGTGCCTGCATCATCACTGTCATCGTCCTCTGCCTCTTCTAACTGTGCAGGTTCCAGTTCTTGGGTAGCTGCAATGACAAAGGGACATGGGTTGAGTTTTGGTGAGGGGAGAGGAGAAAGTAAGAAATGCATGCTCACACCATCTGAGTCAGAAAAGAGTGTGGGATGAGGGAGAAGTGGGAAGAGAGAAGGAGGATTAGGTATGCAGAGACTCTCATCATCGATACCTCTAGCACCACCAGTGGTCATGGCCGCAGCGATGGCCCTCCCAATAATGGCCAGTGCTGTCTCCTCCATGGGGGTGAGGGCGTGCCTGTCCTCCCCCAGGTCTTTCCTGCTGCCTGTTGTTATGTGCCACCTTCTCCTGCATGAAAGAGGGAAGTGTGTCAGTGAGTGTCCTGCAAGATGTTTGGGTGACGTGACTGTTATGGTTGAATAGCTGTCAATGTGTGTGACCTGTGAGTTGTGGGCGTGCGGCTTGCAAGAGTGGTAATGTGTGAGGGTGAGGTGCAGCATCTGATTTGAAGAGTTGCGTGCTGATGGAAAGAGTTTGTTGGTAGGTGGGTGAAGGAGGGTGTAGTGTGTGGAGCAGTTGGTAGGTGGGTGAGGCTAGTGGTGCAGTTGGTAGGTGATGCCACTTGACAGTTGAAGTCACTCACCTTGACCACTCGTGTCAAATCATTGAACTTCTTCCTGCACTGCATCCATGTGCATGGTGCGATGCTCATGGCATTTATCTCGTCCACCACCGCCTCCCACTGCCTTTTCAGCACATATCTGGAGGGTCTCCTGCCCCCCTGCAGGTAAAGGATGCCCCTCTGTGTGTCCACTTCTTGCACCAAGACCTCTAGTGCATTGTCAGAGAACCTTGGTGCACGCTCCCTCGCAGGCCCAGCCATTCTTCAGTATATTCCAGGACAGAGTTAGTTGCATTACCAGGTCACCCTGCAGCCATGATGCACCTCCCCTTTAAGAGGTGCAGGCTGCCTTTAAGTAGTACTAGCCACTCCTGATATCAGGGCTCCCTGCTGGTGTGTGCCGCCAAACAGCGCCGGTTGTGCTGGCTGTACACAGCAATCACTGAAATAATCAGGCAGCATGAATGCGATACCAGTGCCTGTTTTCAGGGCCCTGATATTAGCGGGGAGGCGGGTTGGCAGCGGGGGCGGGGGGGGTGCGATTGGGCGCGTGGGTAACCTGCCCAATAGAATTTGTCCATTTCCCACACGATCGCAAGTCAATTGGAGCCACTTAACGTGGCTTCCGGGTTTGCCGTCCGAAAGCTGCGCAGTGGGCGGACTGCGCACCCGCATCACAGGCTGTCAGCTGGAGGAGCTCTATTTAAAGGGGCCGCCCTCCAATGGCTGCTCTTGGAGCAAAAACCCACACACCACAATGGAGCAGCACAGGGTAGAGGCTGCTCCTAGATTCAGCGATGCCTCATTCCAGGTGCTACTGGATGGGGTGAGGAGGAGTAGGGATGTCTTCTGCCTAGCAGACGGGAGGAAGTGGTCTGCCTCTGCCACCAAGAAGGTCTGGCTCGAGGAGGCAGAGGAGGTCAGCAGCAGCAGCAATATATCCCGCACCTGGATCCAGTGCAGGAAGCGCTTCAATGATCTAACTAGGTCAGCCAAAGTGAGTACACTTACTCATTCTCCTACATTCCGTCATCCATATCACCGCCCCCACCCCCCAACTCATTCTGCACTGCCAACACTACTCTATCACATCACTCCTCACACCCTTCACCACATGGACTGCAGCGGTTCAAGAAGGCGGCTCACCACCACCTTCTCAAGGGCAATTAGGGATGGGCAATAAATGCCGGCCTCGCCAGTGACACCCACATCCCATGAACGAATAAAAAAAAACCACTTAAGGCTCATCCTCAACTTACCTGCACTTCCTCACCTCCCCATTAGTCACTCCACCACTACCACTCAACTCATGGTTCTGTCTCATACTCACCCTCTGATGTGTCTCTTTCACGGTCAGCCGCACCCAAACCAATGCATTCATCGTTTGGCCACGGCACTATCACTTATTCACGCATCTGTACTTTCTCCCCTTATAGGAGAGAGCCCAGAATGCACAGGAGAGGGCGAGGACTGGAGGGGGGCCGCAACAGATCATCGTCCTCACAGACACGGAGCAGGAGGTGCTGGAGCTCAGCTGAACCCTCGAGTGCCTGTCCGTCGGGGACGCCAAGACTGGCACCCAAGAAACGGCTGGTGACAGAACTTTAACATGCAGCACACACAATATGAATTGATGTTAACATGCCTTGCCATCTTCAGCACCTCAGTATGCTCATCACGACATGACACATCTGTGATCATGCTTAATATTGCCTTCTGTTCTCTTACAGGGCCCTCAGAAACCGCTGTGACGGCAGAGGGAGATTCCTCAGAGGACCTGCCGGCCTCTGAGGGTGCACCGTCACATGTGAGTGAGCCATCCACCAGCGCAGACTTACAAACCTCGGTGGGTCCTAGTCCGCAGTTAGTTGGGGTCGCACATGGTGAGTTACCACACACATGTGAGCACAAGCAGAGACTGGTGGTAGGGGCAGCTGTGGAGAGTCCGCGTCAGTGGGAGCACTCCTCTCCAGGCTCTGCTCAGCTGGACACAAATGCTGAAACCTGGGGGCCATCCTTTAAAAGGAGAATGATCGAGGGGCAGCAACACATTTGCGAGGTGCTGGAACAGGTGCTACACGCACTCTCCACAATCGCGCAGAGGATGGAGGAGTCCAACTCCTGCATGAGTGGATGGTGGCACAGGTATGGGAGGGAATCTCTGAGATACTGTCACAGGGACGTGAGGGCATCTCTGACATACTGTCGTGGGTAAGTGCGGGAATGTCTGCGATGGAGGGTAGGCTAGCCTCCATTGAGCTTGAAGCACGGCTCACATATGAGTCCATTCAGGCCCTGACAACGGCTGTTCGGACTCAGGGTGAACAACATTTTGCCGCCTTAAACAGGCAGGCAGATGGACTAGCACTGGCCTTAAAAAGCTTCACACATGTCTTCCTTACTGTCGTCCAGCAGAGTGGTAGGAGTGATGTGGGCCTGGCCCAGGGGAGGGATGATGGCGAAAGGAGACATGGAAGTGGGGATGCCACTCAAAGCGCTCCCATGTCTCACCCGTTGTCCCCCTTTCAACAAGTACCCGCAATGCTGCCTCCTCTCCAGGCGGCCGAGTCTGCACCTACACAGGTGCAAATGGAGCAATCTTTGGAGGGGCCCTCATGGGCATGGAAACCCAGAGGGCATCAGCCCAAAGCATCTAATCGGTCAGGGCATGAACAAGAACAACCTGCCCCCATCTCTGCTGCAGCCACAGGGGAAGCACCACGTAGAAGTAGTTGGAAGCGAGAGGCGAAGGTTTTGTAATCACGTAGGGGATGCACAAGTGTGCTTGACGGTTGGCCATGTTTTTTTATTTATATTAGCTTTTTGTTAAACTCACGTTAAATATTATTATTGTCACCACTACTGCCACGTCTTGGCCATTCTTAACTGGCTTCTGTAATAAGGCCCTTTCATGAGTTCACCACGATTGCCGACACTTGATGCCACCCATTGGGTCACTCTACGGTGGGTGTATATGTGTAGTTCCAGGACTGTTTTGTGCAGGGAGCGGGGGTGGGGGGCGGGTGGTGCTGGTGTGGGCGTGCTCTGTCCAGGTGGTGAGGGCTGGACTCTTCACACTGTCTGACGTTAGCAGAACTATTCACTATTCACATATCAGTGACTCCCTGGCCTATTGAGCAGCCAGGTGAGCCGTTGTTCTGCCCATGGCTTCCTCCTCCTCCTCCACCTCCTCCACTTGCCCCTCAATGTGGGTGGCAGATGTGGATGGGGCCTCCTCCAGCGGCACCCCTCTCTGTTGTGGCATGTTGTGCAGGGCACAATACATGACTATAATGCGTCCTACTCTGTCTGGTGCGTATTGAAGTGCTCCCCCAGAATGATCAAGGCACCTGAAGCGTATCTTGAGCAGCCCTATAGCATGCTCAATTGTAGACCTGATAGCAATGTGGCTGTCGTTTTATCGACGCTGTTGCTCGGTGATGGGGTTCCTCAGAGGTGTCATGAGCCACGTGTGCAGGGGGTATCCCTTGTCCCCGTGGAGCCAGCCCTTATGGGTGTTCGGTGCGTGGAAGAGGGGCAGGATGTTGGATTCCTGGAGAATGAAGGAATCGTGGCAGCTGCCAGGGTATCTGGTGCACACGTGAAGGAATCTCTTGCGGTGGTCACAAACGAGCTGAGTGTTGATGGAGTGATACCCCTTCCTGTTGATGAACAGTCCTGGCTCATGTGGAGGTGCTCGTATTGCTATATGGGTGCAATTGATTACACCCTGCACCCGTGGGAAACCAGCCACAGCGTGGAATCCCACTGCCCTCTCCGTCTGGCTGAGGTTATCCACGGGGAAGTTGACGTAGTGCGAGGCCCTGCGAAACAAGCCGTTGGTGACCTGCCTTATGCACTGGTATGCAGACAACTGAGAGACCCCGGCGATATCCCCGGTGGCAGCCTGGAACGATCCAGAGGTGAAGAAGTTGAGGGCAGTGGTGATTTTGACAGCGACAGGTAAGGAGATGCTGCTCGGCCCAGCCGGGAGCAGCTCGGCATGAAGGAGGTTTCAGCTGTCTGCGACTACATGGCGACTGACTCTGAGCCTCCGTATGCATTGCTCCTCAGAGAAGTCCAGGAAGCTGAGCCTCGGTCTGTAGACCCTGTTGCGAGGGTAGTGCCTCCTGCGACGCGCGCTCTCTATTGTTGCCCTCCGTGCTCTTGTGCAGTTGCCTGTGGCGCAGCACTGTGTTGTGGAGCTCCAAGTAGCGGAGATGGACGCCGTGCCTGGCGAGGCTGGTGATGTTGCTCGGCCTCGGATGAAGTGATGAATGCAGCCATGGCGCCCCCGATCCTGACGGTGTGAGTTTGATGGGTTAGCAAAGTAGTTTTGGGTGGAAAGTGAGAATTTTGAGTGAAAACACAAAGGTCTTGCAGCCAAAACTTTGTCTGAAGTGACAGAGTGCCCTGCTGCAATAAATGAGGTTTTCTCCTCACCTGTCAAATAAGCATTTACATCTCGCACTGGCTGCTGGCTGAAACATGTCTGTTGCAACAGGGAGTGTTTCCCACAGCACGGGAAACACACTGAGGATGCTTCAAAATCGCACCCCTGTCAAAATGTCGAGTCAATCAAGTAGTTCAAGTACTTCAACTGACAGACTATGTAAATTATCATCCTGCCGTCTTTAATTGCCAGTGGAACTTCCTCATTCGGGAGGCGCGCGTGCACCCGGATGCGTCACTGGGGAACCTGGAAGTCAGCGGGTTGGAGCCGGGCTCCGAACCCACTCGGGATTTCAGCAATTTTCGGAGCTCCCCCGCCCCCAACGCACCCGCTCCTTCACCTGAAAATCAAGCCCCAGGTGTTAACCAGTTTAACCCCCGTGGTGTTTTAGATTATACATCAATATAGAGATATACTAGATTTTTTCTCCTTCTGTTTTACTTCCTTTCTTCTCGTGTTATTTTGCGAAGAGGTTGGGCAGTCCACCTATAATCAGACCTTTGCTGATGCCCTACTTAAACTGGTGCCTTTGAATTATGTGACAGTGCTGCATCTCTCAATTTTCATTCTCTCTCGGTTGAAAACACCTTAACTCAGTTTAGTAGCTCCCCTAATGGCATAATTAAAATCATAAATTTGGCAGCATTGCTGGTGCAAACCTGCTTCCTGCCCTTGACAGAACAATTAACACTTCACCAGTGCTCTACGCCAACACACTGCCCCTGAAATCAGTCTCATTAACTAAAACAGAAAACTTTTTAAATGAGACTAAAAATTTATACTGGAAAAAAATAAATCAAATTACCAAAGTAGATCACTTTTGGAATGTTAAACGATTTACAGTAAACTGACAATAATGAATTATACAGGGCACTCCTGTTTTAACCCTGTCCTGGATATTATTACTTAAAACACTAGTGTACCATTCACTGATATTTTGGTCAAAAGGTACAAACATGTTTGAGGTGCTACGAGAGCAGGTCAGAGGCTGGGTATTCTGCGGCGAGTGACTCACCTCCTGACTCCAAAAAGCCTTTCCACCATCTACAAGGCACAAGTCAGGAGTGTGATGGAATACTCTCCACTTGCTTGGATGAGTGCAGCTCCAACAACACTCAAGAAGCTCAAAACCATCCAAGATAAAGCAGCCCGCTTGATTGGCACCCCATCCACCACCCTAAACATTCACTCCCTCCACCACCGGCGCACTGTGGCTGCAGTGTGTACCGTCCACAGGATGCACTGCAGCAACTCGCCAAGGCTTCTTCGACAGCACCTCCCAAACCCGCGACCTCTACCATCTAGAAGGACAAGAGCAGCAGGCACATGGGAACAGCACCACCTGCACGTTCCCCTCCAAGTCACACACCATCCCGACTTGGAAATATATCGCCGTTCCTTCATTGTCGCTGGGTCAAAATCCTGGAACTCCCTTCCTAACAGCACTGTGGGAGAACCGTCACCACACGGACTGCAGCGGTTCAAGAAGGCGGCTCACCACCACCTTCTCGAGGGCAGTTAGGGATGGGCAATAAATGCTGGCCTTGCCAGCGACGCCCACATCCCGTGAACGAATAAAAAAAAAAGATAACTGTAAATTCAAAATGTGTTCATTATTTTTTTGTATTTAGGGAGTGGCAAAAGAAGAGACTGAACTTCGCTTTCGTCAGCTGACCATGGAGTATCAGGCTTTACAGAGGGCATACGCTTTGCTACAGGAACAAGTTGGTGGGACCTTGGACGCTGAACGAGAAGTTAAGGTATCAATGGAAATAATTAATATTTCCATTAATATTAGCGGAAACAAGAAATTTTGTTTCACCGCAGGGGGGATATTTTCCTCTGTGTATTAATTATAACAAGAAAGTAGATGTGAGTAAATAGGTGAGCAAGTCTATACATATGTAGGTTTAGTTACAATTAGATTACAGTAAAATGGCAGCACATGAAACAACTGAATGGAAAAATAACTTTTCTGAAGATATAACCTTTTGTATTTGGATTACTGAAAGCACGACACAAGTTAAAGAACATTGCTAATGAAACGGAACTTTTTATAAAAAATCATTCCAAGTTCATAATAAGCAACAAATAAAATCTTTCAATGAAACTGTGTCAAAAAGCGAGAGTTTGCTGAAAAAAGTTTTGAAAGAAGCTCAAAAGCTCCTTTGAGTATTCTTTAATTTTTATGTTGTTTTATACCATAGGCATATTTATCTTTAGACAACATAATATTGGGCTACTTCTCGGTTTGTATTTGGTTGACTTTGGGCTACAAAGGTATTTTAATTTTTGGTGACCCTGGGTGTGAGCAATGTGCGCAAATAATGTCTTTTTCTCATCCCTGATTTTTAAAATGCTTTTCTATCTAAGAGTGCAGACATTTTATACGTTTAATGGATGGGGGGGGAATGTGAGAGAGGTGTGGATGGGGAGGAAGGAGGGATGTGAGGGGGGCGTGTAGATGGGGAGGGGTGGTATATGTGGGGGGTGTAGATGGGGAGGGGGTGGTATATGTGGGGGGTGTAGATGGGGAGGGGAGGGATATGTTGGGGGGGGGTAGATGGGGAGGGTGAGGGATGTGTGGAGGGTGAGGGATGTGTGAGGGGTGTAGATGGGGAGGGGGTGGAATATGTGGGGGGTGTAGATGGGGAGGGGGTGGGATGTGTGCAGGGTGTAGATGGGGAGGGGGAGGGATGTGTGCAGGGTGTAGATGGGGAGGGGGAGGGATGTGTGGCGGGTGTAGACGGGGCGGGGGTGGAATATGTGGGGGGGGTAGATGGGGAGGGGGAAGGATGTGTGGGGGGAGTAGATGGGGAGGGGTTGGAATATGTGGGGGGTGTAGATGGGGCGGGGGAGGGATGTGTGGCGGGTGTAGATGGGGAGGGGGAAGGATGTGTGGGGGCATGAGATGGGGAGGGGGATGGATGTGTGGCGGGTGTAGATGGGGAGGGGGAGGGATGTGTGGGGGCTGTAGATGGGGAGGGGGAGGGATGTGTGGGGGGTGTAGATGGGGAGGGGGAAGGATGTGTGGGGGGAGTAGATGGGGAGGGGTTGGAATATGTGGGGGGTGTAGATGGGGCGGGGGAGGGATGTGTGGCGGGTGTAGATGGGGAGGGGGAGGGATGTGTGGGGGCATGAGATGGGGAGGGGGATGGATGTGTGGCGGGTGTAGATGGGGAGGGGGAGGGATGTGTGGCGGGTGTAGATGGGGAGGGGGAGGGATGTGTGGGGGCTGTAGATGGGGAGGGGGAGGGATGTGTGGGGGGTGTAGATGGGGAGGGGGAGGGATGGGTGGGGGGAGTAGATGGGGAGGGGGAAGGATATGTGGGGGGTGTAGATGGGGAGGGGGAAGGATATGTGGGGGGTGTAGGTGGGGAGGGGGAAGGATATGTGGGGGGTGTAGATGGAGAGGGGGAGGGATGTGTGGGGGTTGTAGATGGGGAGTGGGAGGGATGTGTGTGGGGAGTAGATGGGGAAGGGGGAGGGATAGGTGGGAGGGGGTCCTCGATGTCTTGGTGTTCAGTGCGCCAATTCTTAATGCGGCTATGATGACATCACACCTTTTATTTATATTACCTGTAGCAAACGTGGCTCTTCACCATCGTATGTGTACAGATTTGACACTAGACTATTTAGTATTATCATCTAATGAAACGTAGGGGCCCAAAACATGAACCTTTGCATGGGGCCCCTGCAAGGCAAAAAGCCACCTCTGTTTCCGAGTTACTACAGTGTTTGGTGCAAAATTTATGTACGTGATTTGACAGCAATTTATTTCAAAATAATGAACTGATTTTTTTCATTCGCTGAGATTTCTACATTCAATCTCATCTAAAGATTTTTTTTAAACCAAAAACCAAATCAGGAACAATTTTTAAAAGCAGCTTGGATTTCCTGTAATCTGCATTTCTCAATTTGTAATGCGATATACTTTTTCAAATCTGTAATTCATTTTGTTTCTTACTTACTTTTCCTTTCATTACCCACTGGAGCTGGCTGTACAAACGAGTTATGTGGTCAGCAACACTGCTTAATTTACATCAACCATTAGCCTCTGCTACCATTGATTTTTCTGCTACTTCCAATATTCTTTATTTTAAAACATCAAGGCAAAATAGATGGCTGGTATGAGAAATGGAAGAATTCAGAGGACCATAGTATTGGGTATTTGTGTGCAATTGGCAGTGAGGCACATTGGTGGAGCAATGTGGAGGAGGTTTTACTTTACAATAGATGTATTGAACCTGAGCAGAGAGTGTTTAATATTGACATTCTGTGAAATATGACTGTAGTAAATAATATTTTTCACCTTCTCCCCTCTTTTGTTCTCCTTTTAGACTCGTGAGCAACTACAAGCAGAAAACCAGAGATATCAAACCAAAATTGAAGATTTGGAGAAGGCTCTTGCACAACAGGGGCAGGTAATAATTAACAGTATGACATATAACAGGCTCTTAACCCCTGCTGGGCTATAATGAGTTATCGTGTCTCAGTGCAATAGTGCTGCCTATTGATAAATTGTCCGGTGGCAATGACTTCTTTTTAATGTTGAAATATCAACTCGGTGATTCACTGGATCACATCTGTGGTATGACCAGGCCAACTTTCAGAGTTCTAGGTTTTGTTTGTCTTAAAAACTAGCGTTTGATTATTTGAAAGAAGTAGATCCAGAGGCTAATATTTTGTCCCACCTCCATAATGAATGCTGACAAGCAGGAAGCAGAGGAAAACAGGCAAGTAAAGCATTTAAAGTTTATTTTTAATCAATATCAAGAAATTATAGAACAGATGGATAAGGTTGTTAGATAGAAATAAAGTAAAACTAGTAAAAGAAGAGGATGGGAAAAAGTGCAAATGGAAGTAACTTTTTTGTTGTTATTTAAGTCATATTTAGTCATATATTTCGACTAAGAACATTTCAGTAGCTTAATTACTGTAACATTACGTTCTGTTTCATAGCGTTAGGCTGGAAACTTTTTTTTTAAATGGCTCGCCCAAAGAAATTAGAATTTCCCAAGCCTATTTGCAGTGTTAGAGTTAATTTCTTACAATCCCACTTTACAATGACAAAATAATTTCTTTATTGTGCCCTGTGAGTCAGACAGTATTTATTTTGAATTAATACTGTATAATTTCAAAACAACTTAATTGTTCTTAACATTGTTTCCATGGCATTCAGACTACTTTCTATACAATAAAAAATCATGCATTTAGTGCATCTGTCACATCGGACCTTTCAAAGGTATCACACATCTAAATGTGTAGCCTCAGAGCATTGCACCTTTGAAGCATCACAAATCCGTAGGGCAAAACAATTGTGTTTGGCTAATATAACTACTTATCTGTTAAGTTACGAATTAAATAGCCGATTAACAAAATGTGAACAAATCAAAAACAGCAAAATGAGGACAAGCAGACTGATAACACAGAGGCAGTTTCAGGGCCAAGATTTGGTGGTAGAAAGTTTGAGCTGACTGTCATCGGCATATATGTGAGAGCTGACTTTGTGTCTGCAGATGATGTCATTGTACAAATGTAAGGAATCTTACAACACCAGGTTATAGTCCAACAGTTTTATTTGAAAATCACAAGCTTTCGGAGGCTTTCTCCTTCGTCAGGTGTGTGTGACACCTGACGAAGGAGAAAGCCTCAGAAAGCTTGTGATTTTCAAATAAAACTGTTGGACTATAACCTGGTGTTGTAAGATTCCTTACATTTGTACACCCCAGTCCATCACCGGCATCTCCACATCATGGATGTCATTGTATGTAGATGAGGAGGAGGGGAGGGACATGGATGGATCAAGGAAGGAGAAGCATCAGAAAACCCAAACTAGAATTAGTTGTGAAACAAGCCATTTGTTTTGTATTTTGATATTTAAAAATAGCATACAAACCACATTCATTGTAGACGGGGATGATGGTCAGCATGCATATTAAATGCTATTTTTTTGGAATCAGAATGAGAACTTCAAAATACATGATCATTATTCCTTTATATTTCTAAGGACATGAAGTGGATCGAGGAGAAACAAGCAATTTATCGTTGGAACCAAGAACTGCTAGAAAAGGTATGTTTTCTCAGAATGCAAGTAGAACTAGAAAACATGGCTTCATTATCTAGATTTCCTATTTTTCTTGCCGCATGATTCAGAGTCACAGTATCCATATTACAATAACAGCGAGTAAGAGTTAAAATGAAGGTGTTTTTTTTCCCACAGATTCGGCAAATGGAGAATGAAGAAAATCGCCTTAGACACGATGTACAGGACGTGAAAGACCAAAACGAGCTTTTAGAGTTCCGTATCCTAGAACTTGAAGTAAGACAATCCAGAGGATTTTTCATCTATTTCCTTTACATTGATCAGAATTATCCTCCTGATGTAGAGATATTGGGGACGAATTGCTCGGGTTACGAGATGTAGCGACACTAAATTAATTCATGAAGATTTCCTCTGGTCAGTACCACTAGTAAAATTATAAGCACATTCTTCTTGAACATCTTTATAATTTCACTAGAAATACTGAACAGAGGCAATGTTGACAAACTCATTTACATCACCACACATAGGGAGCTGGAGAATTCTTCTATGTAAATGTGCACATTACTGCATTATGCATCATGACTGGCTGATACATTTCCGTTGCTGCAAATGAAATTACAATGTCACAATTTGGATGCTTAAACATTCTTTATAAACGTCAGGAAACATGCTTTTCTCATCATGTGTTCAAAGGAGCACTGCCGACCCATCCCTTGTTTTACTTGGTGGTTATGTGTCGGGAATGATGACACGGCAATTGGAAAATTATTGCTCAAATCAAACTCATCAACTGTACTTAATCTGGACATATATTTATTGATTTTGCTTATTAAAAACTATTAAACTTCCTTTCACTGACAGGGTTTTTTTTAATGTTTAATAAAAAAAATAGCAATTTTTTTCTCAAAAGAAACGTTTTCTTTCAGGAGCGTGAGCGACGATCACCTGCCATCAACTTCCATCACATTCCATTTCCAGAGGAGATGAGTCCTCTCCAAGTCTACTGTGAGGCAGAAGGAGTAACAGTAGGTGCACCTCTATTATTGTATTTTCCCAATAGACACAGTGTAAAACCCATTTTAATAATAACACAGACTGATGTGCCTATTGCATCCGTTAAACGTTTCTTTTTAAACCTTTTTCCTGTTTTGTCAGGACATTACAATAGCAGACCTCATGAAAAAGCTGGATATTTTAGGAGATAACGCCGTAAGTGTATGTTGCTTTTCTGATCATGCATGTTTATCTTTTGTTTTTACTTATATTTTATAAGCCTATCAGTAGAGGATGCCAGGGTGAATCCTAGAACAGCATCAAACATCTTTGTGCTGTGTATGTTCTGTTGCAGCAAAGTCTTTCAATCTATCTATATAAATAAAAGTCTTCCATCCATCAAATTTGGACATCGAACTCCAGAATGCCAAAAGTTTTTGTTTTTCTGACTTCAATAGCCTGAGCTCTCTCCAAAGGCAAGAGCTGGGTATTTACAGAGAGCTGTCAATCTACGGAAACTTCCTTCAACAATTGGCCTCTAATTCAACTTCACAATACAAATATTTAGACCTGAGCATTGGCCTTAACCGAACAGGCCATGCTAAATATAGCTCCCTCTCAGCACCTAAACATCAGACTCATATTGCAGATCTGTATTTATATGTAAAGGCTGGTATACTCAGTTTGCGCTGCTGGCAGGTGTGTATATTGGGAACTTACGGGTAGTTGTCCACATTTTTATATCCATTTATTTTAATGGATGGAAAATTCTTGGTAGCACTCCAACAGTTTCCAGATATGTGCAGCTGGTGGGCAAGGCTCCTCGCCAGCAATGTGAACTCAGAAAATTACCCCACGATGAGTGGGAGAGGGTAGGGTGGTGGCGGGGTTGAAAATTTTAAAACGTGGAACGCGCCCGTTGCTGTTTTTATGGCTCCGGGTTTCGTGTTGTGTGAGTGTCCTGCCCTCGAGAGGGCCTTGCCAGTTTTCCCCACGCTACCGCGCTCCCCCGCACCCTCCCCACCTCCCTATAAATATCAGGGCTATTATCTCTACTGCTGTGAATCTATAGTGTGCCGTTGCTACTGTTCACTTATCCATTTACTGTTTAATAAATCTGGTTGATAGTTTATGGCCTGAGCCACTGACTAATAGAGTTTTATTCTACTGCCTTCTGAGGTTGAGGAAGATGGAATGAAAGATTCCCTTACCAATCTGACTTCTTCAATATAAGAAGCTCCCTTTTCTGAATTGATTGAAAACTGTCAAAATTTCTATCTTAAACCTCTTTGAGATATAAGGAATTGGTCTCTGTCCGAACTATGACTAAAAACGCCAGTGCAGCACAATTGAGGTGGAGGCCTGGCGTAATGGGCTTCTGCCCATTTTTCCACAGCTTTGCACTCTGAAAGTATGCATACTGAAGGGACTAAGCAGAGGAAAATTGGCCCCTACAAGTAGTCGAATTCTATGATAAGAGAATTAGGGTGCTATCTTGCTGTCAGGAGCGGGATATAGGTGCAAGTGATAGGGATTCCCTGATCACTGCCACTCCTGCCCTCCATCAGCAGATTTCTGGAGATACCAGTACAGCTATACAAAGGGGGCTGTCTCTTAAATTGCCAAGTCCACCTGACTTTAATCACATGCAGACAATAACTTTTTTCCCACTCCAACAAATAAAGCATCAAGAAGAATCAAAACAAAAACTTATCCTCTGACCACAGTTGATTTAAATGTAATTATAAATGGCAACTAGTCATAGAGCCAGAAGTTCAATTTTTGTTCCCAATGCAAGTGGCAAGAATTTTTGCTACATTTGCATCGATTAAAACCAGACATATCAATCATCTGCATTTTACACAGATAGTCAGAACTGTGGCCCCACCTCATCCAATTCTGCAGGGGTTCTCATGCCATCCGCAGTAACTTCAGTGGATGCTGGAATGCAACTGCTGAGTATAATGGTGCTGTGCATGTATTTGTCCCAGATCAAGCTGGGTTTATGGACTATTTGGCTGCATAACTCACTGCCTTTAGTAGATACAGAGATCACTGGCATGGAGTGAGGAAAGAAACATGCACTGTTTAAGATGATGAAATTCAGAATTGTTTTATTTTTAATTTGTTATTTATTTACTTATTTATTAATTAGAATTTAACCAATGAGGAACAAGTGGTTGTGATTCAGGCCCGAACAGTTTTGACCTTGGCAGAAAAGGTAACATTTTTATTTCTTTATTGTACATGTTAATCTGAAACATACTGGTAGCAATCCTTCTGGACATCAAAGGGTAAAAACTTTGACTTGGACAAGGATTCATTAATAATGGACATTTGTAGTGAGCATATACTTCTTAAAAATGTAAAAGAAATCAGGCTAACATTTAGAAATATGCTTTAAAATGAGTTTGAAACATAGATTATTTTGTTGAAAAATGGCATTCAAGCTGGTAAAATGAGTCCCCTCTAGCTAAATTTTGACACGCTGAAAACAATAGCCATAAGGGCAGCTGGACATGGGAGGGTATGTTTTCTGATGGGCTTCTCATGGATGTTAGTTGGAAGGTGTGCAATTAACATTTGCCCAGTCATTATTGTACAGACTGTGCCTGATATTGCAGGATTAGCTTTATTCGCATAGTGTGGGTGAGCTCCCAGCCCACGCTAGGCCCGGTGTTGGGAGTTCAGCGGGTAGGTGAGGGTGAGGCAGGAGCATTTCTGGAAGGAGGCTGAGGAAGGTATCTAGAGGGTGCTGTTGACTGTTTCAGCACTGGCAATGCGGACGGGCCCCATGGTACATGGTAGCTGGTGTTCTTGCAGCAGATGGCACAGCTCTGTAAATGTCTGTCTGCTGATCAAAGAGCCACTGCTATTGATGGGCAGATGGGGCTCTGACTGTAAACGAGGATGGGCGATACAGTAGGTGAATACAGTTTGCCTCGGGTGAAGCCTAAGTTACTTGACATTCACCCCACTGCTCCTCCTCTTTTTCTTCTAGAAAACCTCAAGTAGATTCCCATTGGGAAACGCATTGTTCCAATATTGTGCGCATGCCAACAAAATGGCAGTGCCAGAGCACCTGGCACAAAATTTCCTGACTAGCTAAATGTAAACAGGAAAGAAACATAAAGAATCAAGAAAAAAGTTCAGAAATAGCCCAAAATGCTGTTATAAATCGGAATATAGAATCATACGATCATATAGTACAGAGGAGGCCATTCAGCCCAACGTGCCTGTGCTGGCTCTTTGAAGGAGCTATCCACTTAGTCTCACTCCCCTTGCTCTTTCCCTGTGGCCCTGCAAATTTTTCCATTTCAAGTATATATCCCAGTATAATATGGGGCTCTATAAATGGACTACCATATCAGCACACCCTTTTATATGGGCAAGTAGATAACTGAATGCTGCCTTGATGAAAACATCAGGAAATTGCAAGGCTACCTAAATAACGTCATCAATTTTAATTTGATTAACTGCAAACTGACAGACACTTCTGGTATCAATACAAAACTCGACTGGAAAGTTGATTGGCTGCTAAATGGGCAGAAATTTAATGTAATGGATCTTTGTCTATTTTTCCAGTTGGTTACATTAATTTTAAGCCAGTTCATCTGGCAAAACCAATTGGATAATTTACCTTGGGACATCAGACGTAAGTGAGAAAGATATGGGGAGAATTAGAAACATAGGAGAGGAGGATCAGAGGAAAAAAGTGACCTGAAGAAGAAAATTATATTTTAAAGTAATTTTCTCTATTTTCCCCCAATTAATTCCAAGTTTCAAATGTGCCCTCCTGGTACAGTGCCACCTAAGGGTACATACACCACACTTCTGAAAAGCATAACCACTTGGATTTGAATCTGGCATTTATGCTTACTAGGGGGAAAAATAGTAAACATAATCATAGCAGTCAGATTGAAACATAGGTTGCCATGCTTTGTGTTGAATGTACATTTAGATCAGAGATCAAGCTGGAGACATAGTTTGGAATTCATTAATTAAAATCAAAGACAATAATATTGGCCATCATTAAGGCAGATAAGAACCAAAGTTCTAGCTCAAAGAAGTCCCACATCGATATACTTAAAGATATTTAGAAACAAATCTCACTTCTTGTTAAATTCTGTTTGAGTCTCTTTGATTTTTCATTCAACCTCCAGTGGCTGCAGCAAATTGAGGTGACAGAATCTGCTCTACAGCAAAAGATGAATGACATTGAAAATGAAAAGGTATGCAGTAAGCACAAACAATATCAACAATATTAAAGTCTCCGTGCAAGAGACTTCACAGTTCCTTAATTATTTCTCCTTCTGTTCACAGGAGCTTTTCAGTAAACAGAAGGGCTACTTGGATGAAGAACTGGACTACAGGAAACAGGCCATGGATCAAGCTCATAAGGTAAGAATCCTTGTTTTCTGTAAATGTTCAGTCTTTAAAATAAAATCCAATCCCACTGAAGACTTTGCAAACTGTTAACTAGACAAGAAGTGTGCCTTCAAATAAACAATGAGACTGATTCTACAATGAGGCGCCAATCAGGTGAGTGGGGTGAGCGTATTATGTCCTTTGGCCTGTTTCTCACTCTATGAGTACTGACCACCATTCTACAACCGGGATGTGATTTAAGAGCAGAAGGCAATTGCGCTTTTTGATACAATTCTGTTATTAGGCTTTTAAAAATTATGCAAATAGATTTAAAGTAGCTATCATTGCAATTTCACATCATTCAGCACCCATTTGAAGGTCCTTTCAACTACTGTCCCCATCACTTGAAACATCCACGTTTAAAACAGGCAGTAGCTTATGTTAGCCAAAAAGCGATAACCATTGGCCATTTCCATTAACATCAATTTCAAAGTTGCTGGTTATAGAGTCTTAGGTGCTCCATTTATTTCGGGCAGAAACAGCTGTGCTTCCTCACTAGTTTGCACCTTATTAAGTTGCACTGACTGCAAGAACAAACATAAGTGAATAATACCTTGTTAATGTTCAGTGACCTTTTGTGTACTTAGGCCTTTCTAATCCCCTCTAAATGGTGTGTGGTTACAGTTTGTACTAAACACTAACTGCAGTTTAATAAAACTAGTTGCGTGGATTGCATGCAATCTTGTTTAGTTTATTCAATAGTGATCTACAACATTCTTGTTATATAACCGAGTCCTGTGATAGCTCTACCACGTTATACCAGCCATTGCGTATAGCGGGCAAATCTCATTCGCATGAACATGCCCTCTATAAGTGGTGTGGCCTGTATCTTGGAGATGACACTCTTTAAGGAAGCTGCCATTGTTTTGCTGCAGTACTCACTTTTTTGTTGCATTTGTTGCTGGTTTCAGTTGTGGCCTAGTTTCTTTTTTGCATTTTTTAAATGTTTCAGCAGCTCCCTATTTTCCATCTGTGGTGTTAAGTGCTACAACCACAGTTCTGAGGTGGTGTGTCCTGCTTTCGAGGAGGATTTGAGGGGGGATGAGAGGGAGGTGAGTTTACAACTGAGGCAATCTTGCTACACATTCCCTTTACCAACTACCCTTATCTACAGACCAAAGTACACCAACCTCGACATGACTGCGGTGAACTGCCTTCGCCACTTATACTTCACTAGGAAGTCAGTTATGAAATTTGCTATCTCCTCCAGGTAAATCTTCAGAAAAGTTCCGTGAGAGGGACAGCTATGCTGGTGTCTGTGAAGGTGGCCACAGCCTTGAATTTCTACATTACTGGATCGAGTTCTATGCTACAGCAGTCCAAATCTAATTCCATTGCCCCATTTCACCCCATAGGCCTGTTAAGTCCTCTGCTTCAAATATTTATCCAATTTACCCTTAAAAGATGCAGTGGTCTCTGCCTCAACCACTCCCTATGGCAAAACATTCCATAGTCCAACAATTCTCTGTGTAAAAATTTTTCCTAACCTCTCTCCACACCCTCTTCGTGTCAATTTTGAATTGATGGTCCCTTGTCACTGACTCCTTAACTAGAGGAAATAGTTTTTCCCCAATTGTTATCAAAACCCGTTATCATTTTCAAAACCTCTATCAAATCTTTCCTAGCCTTCTCTGCTCTAGTGAAAATAGTCCTGGTATCTCAAATCTTTCCTCATATTGTTTCCCATCAAGAACCTCAAACAGGAAGGGGGGATTAGAGATGACAATAGTTGAAGAGGACAAGGATCAAGGATGGGACTTTTGAGGAAGGGGCTGATAATGACAGTTTTGAAAGGGAAAGGGATGTTGCCTGAGAAATGGGAGCCAATAATTCATGTTGAGGAGCTCTCTGGTATTTGAATCTTCTTTTCTAGTTTCCCATCTCTCTCAGACTGGAGCTTCTCTTTCTAGCATCTATCCTTTTTCCCAAGCTGGAGCCACTCCTTTTGGATTCTGACTTCTCTCACAGGCTGGAATCTCTCTTTACGGTTTCTCATTTCTCTAACAGAAGAGTATCTTTCCTTCCACCTCCCAGATAAATAAATCAAGAGGGCAGCTATAATAGATTTACGATATTACTACTACCACTACAACAAGAATCATTTGTATAGCACCTTGAAGTGTTACCATTTCTTAGTACTTTATCCAGGTACAATTTCCCAGATATTGCACTGAGCGGTGAACGGTCATCGCCCGCTACTCGTAAGTAACTAACTCACCCACAAACTTTTCACGGGCTTCTGGGCGCCAACTTGCTTCAGTGGAAACCTGCAAGAAGTGCAGCAGTCTTTCCCAGACTTCTCTGAGCTGTGCAGTCAGAACCAGGAAGTGAAAGCCTCCTTCACAAGACTAAGAACCAGGAAGTGTCAGGTAGATTAGTAAATTCTCTATAAAATTTGTTAGAGAAAGCGAAATACAGAGAGGGTAACATTAAAAGCCAGAGGTAAAAAAGACAGGAAGAATAAGTAAAAAAATAACAATTTTAAATTTAATTTTTTTTTAAATGTCCCAATTTAATATTGAGAGGAATGAGACTCCATATTTTTAAAAGTTAATTTTCAGTGCCAGAGAGTTTGTTTGGCAGTCTTTAAGGCTTACATTGCCATTAAAAGTTAGTTTAGAACTAAAAAACACAGCGTACCTTTTTTCCAGAGAGATTAGTTAGTTTCCAGTTGGGCAGTGCCGCAAGTTCACGCTGGTTCACTTGTTCAACTGGCTATATCTTGTTAACGCAAAGCTTTCAAACGAGCAGGGCAAATGGTAGAGCAATTTCTGGGTTTCCATATGTGACTGCAAAGTGCGCTCGCCAGAACTTGCTTTTCCATTTGCCCTGAAATAACGGTGAGCCCTGTTAGCCTCGCTGTTATTTCATGAGCAATTTCCAGGCCATTGTGATATGTTGAGCTCGTGGTAACGGTAATATCTCTAATTTTCATGATAACTATAAACTTGAATCATCTTGACAGTTGTAACAGACAAGTAAAAAGGGGCTATTAAGATAATTAAGCTCTTTTATAGGACAAAATTGCAGGGACAGTGACAAAATGAATCGAATTAACCAATGTCAGATTTATTGTACTTTATAAAACACAATATTACTGAATGATCGAATAATTCTACCATGCCAGACCCATTTTGAAATATCTAGAATACATGAAGCGACGTACTGTATAATCTACAATGTTTTGTTTTGATTAGATTTATTAAACCACTAGAATTTGCTTTTAGCTATACAGATCCAAAGTAATTAATACAGTAAACTATTTAAAGGCGATTAATTGAAACATCCATTCAATACACTACAATTGGAGGCATTGTATTTATACCATACATCAATCTCAAAAACAGATCACCCTTCATGTTCTGGAACTAGGTTTTATAAAAATAATATTTCATTTTGAAGAATGTTAGATATACCAACATCAATATACAATATACCAATATACAAGCTACAGCTTTGTAACTGTGGGCTGTATACTCATGAGCTATTTGCATGTTCATTTTACAACAGCGCATTCTGGAGCTGGAAGCCATGTTATACAATGCTCTGCAGCAAGAAGCTGGTGCAAAGATGACTGAGCTTTTGTCTGAAGAGGAACAGGAGAAGCTGAAAGGGGCAGTGGAACAGTGGAAACGGCAGGTCATGAGTGAGCTCCGAGAACGTGACGCACAAATACTAAGGGAGAGAATGGAACTCGTTCACCACGCGCAACAGGTGAGTCATTACTTAGCTGTTCACCATCAGAAGAAAGCGAACTTGCACAGAAATGACTTGACAAAAATGATTTTTAAAATATCTGTGTGCTGTGACTTTGGAACTATAAAATACTGATCTCATAACCTGAACCAATCCCTGAAAAGAAAAACATGTAAGGTTGTCATCGTGAGCAATTGAGATTGAAATAATAGTTGCCTTCAAACTGTAATCAAGCATAATCATTTTCATGTTGCCTTCAGAGAAAGCCACAGAAATATTCTATGAACTGTGCTGGCAGGAAAAGGCGACAAATTTAATGTATTAGACTTCAGTCTATCATCTGCATTGAATCTTTAGAAGAATTCCTCTCAGATCTATAGAGCTGCATGTATAAGTCTTGGTTTAGGCTTATTGCCTGAAGATATACGAAGAGGCATTTTCATCTATAGTACTAAAATTTGGCCTCCTGCGATCCTCAGCACAGTCCCTAACAGCCATATCAAAGCTTGTTTTTGATAGGAACCAGATTCCAGTCCCAGGTAACAATGGGCTCCATTTCAGCACCCGCTATCGGGTGCGTTCCTGGCGGGGGAGCTCCGAAAATCGGAGAATCCCGGAGCAGGTTGGGAGCCCGGCTCCAACCCGCCCACTTCCGGGTTCCCCACAGATGCGCCGACATGCGCGCACAGCCCCCGCATGTGGGACTCCCGCAGGCAATTAAAGCCGGCGGGGTGCCACTTAACAATATTTAACTAGCTATTTCACGTCGTTAACAGACCTGATTAAGAGAATATTTCACGAGGGGTGGGGTTTTAGAAACAACTGGGACTGTTTCCCATACTGGGGGAAACAGTCCCAGTTGAAATGGACGTGTTCAAGCTGTCAGCCTGTGGCAGCTGCAAAGGTCCATTTGACAGGTGTGGGGGGAGACCCTCACTCATTGCAGGAGGCCACTCTGTCACTTTGGACAAAGTTTGGCCTCCACCACCCTCCTCCTGACAATCAAAGTCACAAACTTGCACACTTACCCCGGGGTCCAGACACATGTACCTACCTTGCGGACCCCCTCAGATGTTCATCTTCCGGATGGGGGCCGCCGTAGCTGCAGTCATGACCTCCTCGGAGGGCGAACAGCATCACCAGCCTCGCCGTCCACCTCTGACATGTGGAGCTCCACAACACAGTGCTGTGACACATCCACCTGCACAGCAGGAGGGAGGGCAACCGCAGAGAGAGATGCGTCGCAGAGGGCACTAACCTCGCCACAGGGTCCACAGACCGAGGCTCAGCTTCGTGGACCTCTCTGAGCAGCAGTGCACACGGAGGCTCAGAGTCACTTGACATGTAGTCGTGGACATCTGCAGCCTCCTTCGTGCCGAGCTGCTCCCGGCTGGCCTGAGCACCATCTTCTTACCTGTCGCTGTCAAAGTCACCACTGCCCTCAACAACTTCTCCTCCGCATCCTTCCAGGGTGCCACCGGGGACATCGCCGACATCTCTCAGTCGTCTGCACAAAAGAGCCCTGCAAATACACCTACACCCACTCTGCAGTGACACAATGTGTGGCATCAGTTGTGGGTCTTCATTGTGATCCTCAGGAAAGGGCATTATTGCACAAACCAGACAAGATTCGCAAAGACGTGGCAGTAGTGGTGCCAATATGATATGTGATGTGAGTTGGTCAGAAATTAAATATAAGTAAAAACCATGACAAACCCTCAAACACCCTTGTGCATCCCCTTCATGCTCATGACACGTTTGCCTTACACTTCCTACTGCACATATATGATGCATGCCCTGTGGCTGCAGCACAGGTAGTGGCAGGTTGAGTGAGGCTGACTGTGAAAGAGATGCATGAGAGGGTGAGTATGAGATAGAGTCATGAGATTGTATGAGGATTGGGTTGAGTGGTAGTGGTGGGATGAGTACTGGTGAGGTGAGTAAGTGCAGGTAAGATGAGGATGAGGTTTGAGTGGGTGTGAGGAGTGATGTGACAGAGTAGCGTTGGCAGTGCAGAAGGAGATGTGGGGTGGGGGCGGTGATGTGGCAGACGGAGTGTAGGGGAATGAATAAGTGTACTCACTTTGGCTGACCTACTCAGGTCAGAGATCTTCCCCCCGTCCGCCGGGGGGAAGATCTCTGTCCTCCCCCTCCTCCTCCTCACCCCATCCAATGATACCTGGAGTGAGGCATCATTAACCTGGGAGCAGCCCTCCCACTGGGCTGCTCCATGCTGTAATTTTTCCTATTTGTTGCAGCATCAGTCAGTGGAGGACTGCCCCTTTAAATAGAGCTCCTCCAGCTGACAGACCTTACTGCGCATGCACAGTCCGCCTGACGCGCAGATCAGCAGTGGGGAACCCGGAAGACCAGGTAAGTTGATCCAATTAGGCTGCGATCGCGCGCGGGGCAGACTGATTTCACCGGGCGCGTTACCCACGCGCCCAATAGCCCCCCCCCCGCCATGAACCCGCAGCCCTGGTAATATCGAGCCCATTAATATTTCTGCCAAAGAATCAATTCAGAAGCATTGGGCCGGAACTTGCTGGAAAAATAACGGCGTGTCAATGAAACACGCTGTTATTAATGCGCAAATTGGCCAGCAAGTTCAGGGGATTAAGGGATACGCTGTGAGTTGCGGATCTCCGGAACTGGCTGGTCGATTTATGCCGCTCTGCCGTTTGCTTCGCACAAACAGCATCTCGCCCTGAGCTTCCCCGTTAATTTTAAGAACTTGCTGGATTTGCCCATTAATTGCCCAATAAACTCACCGCAGAAGGTTTGGAACTTAACAGTGTAAGTACCTTTTTAACAACATGATAATTGTTAATGCAGTGCCTCTCTGGCCCAGAAAGGGAACAATTTAAACTGTTCAATCTCATTCCTGCAAATAGCAAATTCTTGTTGGAGATTTTAAAAATGTCAAATTTTAAATTTAAATTTCTTTTCCTTTCTGTCTCTTTTTTCTCTCTCTCTGAATCCAATCTTTCTTTCCCTCTTTGGGTTCGATTTTGCAATGGTGGGCGGGTTGGCAGCGGGGGGGTGAAGGTGCGCGTGGCAAACTCGCGTGAACAAAACTTACCGTTTCCAACGCGATCGCATGGTGATTGCTGATGATTAACATCCTCTCTGGGCTTCACGCCTGGCAGCCAGCCTGATTGACAGGGGGCGAGAAAGAGAGATAGTGAGACATCATCTGGCGCTGGACTAGAAGACAAGATCCGGGGGGGGGGTGAGAGGGGAAGACCGGTGGGGGGGGAGAGGGGGACACCAGGAGGGTGAAGAGTGGGACGTCGGAGAGGGAGACATCAGAGCAGGGCGCAAAGGTAGGTTCATTTTGTGTTTTCACTTCCGTCTATGGTTTTTTATTTAATTTATTTAGTTTCTTGTCCCCTGATCCGGCCCTTTACGTCTGGTCACCAGGAGTGAATCAGAAGCGGTGGGCAAGCCGCCCAGGTAAGTTAAAAATCAGTCTAATCACTTACTCTGCCACAGGTACAATGAGGTACATTTGGCTCTGGACTTCCGTTTTCAGGTCGCCCGCGCACACACAAGTGGGTCCCTGAGAAACTCAGAAGTCGGCGGGTTGGAGCTGGCTTCCGATCCCGAACAGGATTTCCGCAATTTTCGGAGCCGCCCCCCCACCCCCCCACCTCCATTGCACCTGCAATTGCCTCCCAAAATTGAGCCCTTTATTTCTCTTTCTGTACCTGATTTGACTCTAATTCACCCTCCTTCTCCGCATTCCTCTGTTTCTTTCTCAATCCTTAAATCTCATTGGTTGAGAGATGCATTGTTGGTCCTGGCATTCACTAAAGTCCAGATGCCCTATTGCCTTTGTCACTCCATTATCAGCTCACAGTTATGGTGCAAAAACATTTCAAGCTGAAGGGTGCAAGAAAAAGACTAACTAGTGGGGCAAGCCATCGGATGCCCCACTCCAGCAAGATCGGGCCTTTAGAAATCCATCTCTCAAAAATCCACTGTCAAAGAAGCAATCATGGATCAAACACAACTGCTCTCCCTTTAAGCAGTCACTTCCTATAATTTGCCCTTTAAATCATTTTAATTCAGTTGAGAGATACTGGTTTTATGGTATCTCTCAAATTGTCAAATTTCAAATGTTGGTGTTACAAATGGGCAGGAAATTACAGGGTAAATTCAGTGATCCAATAATCCCAGCAGGGAACTGCACTTGACTGGACTGTGGGTACACTGGGGAGAAATTTAACACTCCTCGCTGGGCGTAAATTGACCAGCCATTTCCAGCTCCGTTCCTGCCAATTTCCGATTTTAACGTGGATGGTTTTGGCAGCTGATGAGGCGCCTGCCGGATTCAGGGTCCTTATGCATAAATGCTGAAGCGGGGTCTTATTATGTCAATAGGACCCTGATGACATTACATCCAGGGCCAGAGCAGGGAAGTCACTGTGGCTTTCCCTCCAGGCTGAGGCAGGTTGGCAGCTGGTGGGAAGGATGAAGGCACCCTCCGAGTAAGTCAAGTATTTCCTTTGTGGGAGTACTCCTCTAGGCTCCGCAAGGAAAGTCATGGCCTTCCCTAACTCAGACTTACCCATTTTCCCTCCTGCGAGACCCTCCCTCCATTTAATTACAAGTTGGTTGGTGGCCAAGGGCCACTCAATTTTTTTTTATTCGTTCATGTGATGTGGGCATTGTTGGCAAGGTCAGCATTTATTGCCCATCCCTAATCTTCCCCTGCTATCAGCTGCTCTGCACTCTCTGGACCGGTGGCATCTAAATGAGATCTGGGAGTTAAAATACCCCATACCTGAAATTTAGTCCAGCAAATGCGTTTTGCAGTTATCCCCATACACCCTGAAATCTGCTCTGGATTAAAATCGACCCCCGTGTTAGCGTTATAGCCCTAGTTTCAACTCATGTTCTCTTCAAGAACAGCTCCCTGTTGGGATCTTGGGATTGCTGAATCTACCCTAAAATTTCCTAGATAAAAAACAATGTGTTTTCATGTTTGTTAGTTCCAATGATAATGTTTTTTTCTGTCTATGAAATGTACGTTTTAAAAAAAATTTTGCAGGGATAGTACTATTTGAATGTACCCTCGGTGTTTGCTAACTCACTTTGACTGTGGTGATTCAAAGTAAACCTGCCTGATCGCAGTTCCAGAAAGAATCTGTAGATTCATCATGTTTGCATGTAGTTAATTAAAAAAATTGTCCATTATTGTAGCCTGTGGTATTAAAGAAAAAGGCAAGTCTATAATTTAGTAGGTTTTAACCCTAATTACCAGCAACACTTATTTGCCTACCAAAGCTGATAAGTAATAAAAGTGGCTGTTGAGCAAAATTTATATAATGAACCCTTTAAATTAATAAAACCTGTAAAGAGGCTAATTGCATTCTATCGCAAGTGTGATAGGTTGCTATGGAAACTGGATTTGCCACAGCTTATGTGGAGTCACCATGTTCTGTTGGAATTTCTAGCCTGTGCGATCGTATCAGAGTTATACATTAGAGCAGCTCACTGTTCTGCAAACAGATTTCTTTAAATTCATAATAGGATTGAATAAACTCTATTAACAAATAAGCATGTTATAACAATCACTGAAAAGGATAGCAACAATTGTATGGGTGCATACAGTTACAAAGAATTCTCATCGCCATCTTAGCTCTGATTTGCATTAGATTCAGTTTTTTTAATTTAAGAAACCTATTAATATAAAGGTTATTTATGGAAATTTATTTCAAAATGAGGGTCTGAGTGGTTAATGAGACAGCAAGTCAGCACTGGGAATTCACTGGGAGGATGTGCTTTCTCACGTGAAACAACGCCACAGGCTAGAAATGACTTAAAGGGATATGAACACTTAATACATTTGTATAATATTCCTGCATCCTCTATTTTAACAGCAGTGTTAACCTTGCATATTTTAAATGGATTAGCTAAAATAGCAGACAGGGGAATGTCATACAAACAAATCCATCACTGATATTGGCAACAGTGAATTCTAACCTTATGTCCATCTTATATCAGCATAGTATGATTGCTGCTGGTACGTTTTGCAATGAGAATACTCCAGTATCTGCGCTCACTAACCCACACAAAAATACTGACTATTCAGAAGAACTTATATCAATTACGGGTTTTATTTTTTATCTACTTCACTATTAAAATAAGACACCTTATGAAAACATAGTTATACAGTATATCAACTTAATCATTTCATTTTACAGAGAATCAAAGAACTAGAAGAAAGAATTGAAGCACAGAAACGACAGATAAAAGAGCTTGAAGAAAAGGTAACACTGAATTATTCAAAATGGAGATAATGCAATAGATTAAATGTTTAATTTTTATTGAGTTAGACAGACTGTCTGCTGGAAAATGTTACATATAAGGCAATATATTTTAATAATACAAGATTTAGAGTAGGAAGTGTTAACATATCAAATAATTTATTTTACGAGAATGTCTGTTTGCCGACCAAAATCCTTTCAGTGTTTCTTTGCCAATGACTGGTGTAAAAATTCCATAATGTGCTTTTCGTAAAATAATTACAGAAATATAAAACCAGACAAAAATGATAAATTAGCCTTCTTCATGTTTTTTGCTGTTTTTTCTCTATGCTTGATATGGCAGGTGGCTTTTGTTTCAGTTATTTTACTTCTATCACACTTCACACCGCTTAAATTCTTGTTTTCTGTCTGTTCTTCCCTATTTCCTTTCCTGTTCATTTTCAGTTTTGGTTTTTGTTTTTATTTTTTTCTTTAGCTTTCATTCTTTGGTCGTAATTCTTCCAGGAAGCCGGCAAGGAAGGTAAGGTGTTTATTTTAGTAGAATATGTTTCCTAAATTGGACATGAAGTGGGAAATGCATGAAAATTTAGAAATTCAAATCAGGTGGACAAAAAAAAACATGAACTGGATGATGCTTTGCTTATTATGTTCTGCTGTGGTATGATCAATTTTGCTGTTACATGTCTAGAGACTTCATTTTGGTATGAGATGCATAAACCAGTAATGATTGCCTGCTAATCCATCAGTACTTTCTTCCTAGAAAACCTCTTGTCATGAAGGCTCAATATCAATGATAATATGGTACATTATTATGAACATAGGAACAGGCCTACTAGTGCTCACCCTATCTGTTAAATAGTACCACCTCATGCACCACCTTCCCCAGTCACTGGTAATGTTGACTTCCAATGAAAACAAAGAGCCAGAATTTTAAATAGTTAATTCCTCCCTGACTCCTTAAGACTTTCTGGCAAGCTCCAATTGACCAGGATTATTCATGTTCAATGATTAAACGTACTTAACTGACCCCCCCTCGAAATGTCCCAATTTCTTTAGGAACATAAGTCTGTACAGGTCTGGAATCATCGAATCACGGAAGGAGGCCATTTGGCCCATCGAGACCATACCGGCTCTATGCAAGAGCAATCCAGCTAGTCCCACTCTCCCATCCTATCCCCATAGCCCTGCAATTTTTTTCCTTTCAAGTACTTATTCAGTTCCCTTTTGAAAGCCATGATTGAATCTGCCTCCACCACCACCCACCCCCCGGCCAATCACCTTAAATCTACGTCCTTCGGTTCTTGACCCTTCCGGCAATGGGAACAGTTTCTCTCTATCTATTCTGTCTAGACCCTTCCTGTTTTTAAATACATCTATCAAATCTCCTCTCAACCTTCTCTGTTCCAAGGAGAACAACCCCAGCTTCTCCAGTCTATCCACGTAATTAAAGTCCCTCATCTCTGGAATAATTCTAGTAAATCTTTTCTGCAATCTCTCTAAGGCCTTCACATCTTTCGTAAAGGTGCGGTGCCCAGAACTGGACACTATACTCCAGTTGTGGTCGAACCAATGTTTTATAAAAGGTTCATCAAAACTTCCTTGCTTTTGTAATCTATGCCTCTATTTACAAAGCCCAAGATCCCTTATGCTTTTTTAACCGCTTTCTCAACCTACCTGCCACTTTCAACTATTTGTGCACAAATGCCCCCAGATCTCTCTGTTCCTGCACCCCTTTTAGAATTGTGCCCTCTAGTTTATATTGCCTCTCCTCCTTCTTCCTACCAAAATGTATCACTTCGCATTTTTCTGCATTAAATTTATCTGCCACGCATCCGTCATTTCCCCAGCCTGACCATTTCTATCCATTGGACTTGTCCTAAAGGTCCGACTTCCTGCCTTACTTTATTTCTCATACCTTCAATAACCTGGTTTGCCAAAGATTTATCCATCCCCCTCTTGAAATTTATAATATCCTTCACTTGCACTCCCTCTGTGGGTAAGCTATTCCACATATTCACCATCCTCTATATGAAGGACTTAAAAGGTATATTCATCAATCTTGTACTGCAACTGGGGAACTATGCTCAAATATACTGTCCATCAGAGATAAGGGGAGTAACTTTAACCCCCAAGGACGGGTGAGTTGGGAGTGGGTAGGAGAGCACAGGATTGATTAATTTATCCATATATCTTACGTGTATTGATCTTGTTTTGTCTAAATTTGAATCCACGTCTCCTTGTCCTACAGCTAGTTTTAATATTGAAAAGCACTGTGAGATCCAGTTTATTTATTCCCTTTAGAATCTTAAATACCTCAATACGATCATTTCTGAGATGCTTTTTTTTCTGAAGGAAACATCCTCATCACATTTGTCTTTCCTCATAGCTCAGATGCCCAATCCCATTAACAACTTACTTGCTCTTCTTTGTACTCCTTGAAAATGAGAATGACCTTCTGTAGTAAGCTACCCAAAATATAGACAGTATTCAAGGTAGGAGCAGACCAGTGCTTGCACAAACTAATCAGTTCCTGGGACTTGTGCTCTATCCCTCGAGTTTACATTCTACACCACTGTCACATTGTGCTAAGGGAATTTCCACTAACTCACTGTCCTGTGTTCTATATTCACTTTGTACTTTCATTGATAGTTTTTATTCCTCAGCTTCATGATTTTATATTTCCCTAATTAAAGGACATGGCCCACGTTTTGACCCAATCTCTTTGCAACTAGTTAGTTTGTTCCCTACTGTTTATGTTCCCACTCAACTTGATATCATAAGCAAACTTGGAGAGCTTTGTTTTCAGTCCATCCCCCAAACCATCAATATACATTGAAAACAAAAATGGGTGCAGCATCGATCCCTGTGATACTCCATTATTCATTTCTTTCCAACTACCTTTTGTATCTCTGACTCAACTAGTTAGTTTGATATTCTGTTTACTATTTGATACTCATAGGGATAGATTTCCATCTTCACCACCTGCGGAGTAATCTGACAGAGTGGATCGGGCAGGTTCTGGCAATGGGTAGGTGATCACTCCGCCACATTACCTCCCAGGCGGTGAAGGTGAAAGTCTACCCCTTAATCTGTATTTGCAGGTTACCCAAGATGTTGACTAGAATTGTTCCAGATAACAAATTTTAGTCTTCCATTAAATCGCCCTGTTTATACATGCTTGTTTGCTTAGTGTTGACTAAATATTTTTTGTGAACAGTTAACTAATTTTAAACTAAAATAATATGCTTGTATACATGAAGCCAAATGAACTTACTCCTAATTCAGCCGTAAACCAGAATTCTAATAGTTGACTCCTAGGGTAAATTACATTCTCAGTTGAGACTGTGACAAAGAATTTATGTGTTCCTTTCATGCATCTTTATTCTTCACAGAATCCAATGTTCTCAATGTGTGTCAAGAATTTTAAAAAGCCCTGTGATTATGTAGAATAAAGATGACCACTGCTTAAATGCACTTATATTGTGTCTAATCATAGAGTTTTGTTTATGAATCAATTTCACCACATTAGAAATTTTCATTTTTGTCTAGTTTAACATCTAGTATTAATTAATATTGTTTAATTTTCAGAGACTATTGTCTTTAAAGTAATAACCCAGCCTATTGCATTCTATATTTTGACATCTTGGCAATAATGCTGAAAAATTAGGTTACAGACCAATATATTCCCATGTATATAAGGCCACTGTTGAATCAAAGCCAATAATTTGTCTTTACAGTCTTTGTTTAAAGAAAGACTTGCATTTACATATCGGCTTTCACGACCTCAGGATGTCCCAAAGCGCTTTACAGTCAGTGAAGTACTTTTTGAAATGTAGCCACTGTTGTAATGTAGGAAATGCAGCAGCCAATTTGTGCACAGCTAGCTTCCACAAACAGCAATGTGATAACGACCAGATAATCTGTTTTAGTGGTGTTGGTTGAGGGGTAAATGGTGGCCAGGACACCGAGGATAACTCCCCTGCTCTTCTTTAAAAAAGTGCCATGGGATCTTTTACGTCCACCTGAGGGGGCAGACTGGGTCTCGGTTCAACATGTCCTCCAAAAGACAGCCCCTCCGACAGGGTCACCCTGAATTTTGTGCTCAAATCTCTGGAGTGAGACTTGAACACATGACCTTCTGACTCAGAAGCAAGAGTGCTGCTCACAGAGCCATGGCTGACACTTTAATGGTCTTTTTTATTCATTAATGGGATGTGGGTGTCGCTGGCAAGGTCAGCATTTATTGCCCATCCCTAATTGTCCTTGAGAAGGTGGTGGTGAGCCACCTTCTTGAACCGCTGCAGCCCGTGTGGTGAAGGTTCTCCCACAGTGCTGTTAGATAAGGGGTTCCAGGATTTTGACCAAACAACAATGAAGGAATGGTGATATATTTCCAAGTTAGGATGGTGTGTGACTTGGAGGGGAACGTGCAGGTGGTGGTGTTCCCATGAGCCTGCTGCCCTTGTCCTTCTAGGTGGTAGAGGTCGCAGGTTTGGGAGGTGCTGTCGAAGAAGCCTTGGCAAGTTGCTACAGTGCATCTTGTAGATGGTACACATTGCAGCCATGGTGCACCGGTGGTGGAGGGAGTGATTGTTTAAGGTGGTGGATGGGGTGCCAATCAAGTGGGCTGCTTTGTCCTGGATGGTGTCGAGCTTCTTGAGTGTTGTTGGAGCTGCGCTCATCCAGGCAAGTGGAGAGTATTCCATCACACTCCTGACTTGTGCCTTGTAGATGGTGGAAAGGCTTTGGGGAGTCAGGAGGTGAGTCACTCACCGCAGAATACCCAGCTTCTGACCTGCTCTTGTAGCCACAGTATTTATATGGCTGGTCCAGTTTAGTTTCTGGTCAATGGTGGCCCCCAGGATGTTGATGGTGGGGGATTTGGCGATGGTAAGGCCATTGACTATCAAGGGGAGGTGGTTAGACTCTCTTTTGTTGGAGGTGGCCATTGCCTGGGAATTTGCTTGCGAATCAATGACCAGTGAAACTTCTCAAATTGTAGCCCCAAACTCAGTTCATTTTCCTAAATCACAAATGTGCTGGAAAGTATAAAAACTCAAACCATACCTGCAGAGATTCAATCCTAATCCTAAATATGTGTAATTATTGCAATAACTGGCAAATAACAAATTAGCATGATTGTAATTCAAAGGAGAAAATAACTGTGCTCTCAATATAGATTACCTTATATTCTCTGATTCTTTATTCAAGTACCTTATCTAGTTTCTGAGAATTCCTTAGTTGAAGGGCTTCACTATTGAAATATTTGTCTCCTAAATTTCCTACATTACAACTGTGACCACACTTCAAAAGTGCTTCATTGCCGGAAATGGCTTTGGGACACCGAGGTCGTGAAAGGCGCTATATAAATGCAAGTTCTTTCTTTCTTAAGTGATATAAAGTGGTAATGTTGCAGGCACATTCCAGTGATATCAACCATGGGTGTCCCTGTGGAACATGTCCACTGGAATATGACAGGCTAATCTGTTTCCAGACTGACCTGGAATTATCTTTTTACCTTTAATTCTGTGCAGCCAAGTTTTTTTTTACAATTTGTAAAGATAGCACCTAATCTATCTCGAATCAGATTTGCTTATATACAAATCAACACAATGGAGTAGATCTCTGTGGGGATTCTCAGCATCATTTCCTTTTCATTGAAGTAGCTGTCACCTGGGGCTGTGTATAGGAGCTCTCTAACTATGGATGCATTTTTTTACAAATAATGAACGTACAATGTTTAAAGTGTAAACATACAAGTTCTTTACATTGAACAAATCTAACCTTACACCTACTTTCTCTTTTAAATTCCAGTCTTGATTGACATTTACCTACCATTCTTCAGCAGCATTTAAGTTATTCTTTCCATCTATATTCAAATCTTCTTGTAACTATTTATTTTGTATAATTGTGACAAAAGGTTTACACAATTATTCCGGCAAGTGTCTGAAGAAATGAGAGTAAGGTAATGCCACAGTAAGATTATATAAAATGTCTTTTTTATTGTTGTTTATTCCAATGTACTTGATCATGAAGTTGTTATTCACAGGCCACAGTGAAGGAAAGAAACCTAGATACTGTAATAAATGATCAAATTACAGTGTTGCCCCAAGAAAGACCAACACTATACCAAGACAATAAGTATTTGAAAGAACACCTCACAATTCTCTTTGAGGAGAATAGAAAATACACAAAGAATATTCAGGGTTCAAAGGCCATTGTGCCGGAAGTAATTCGGAATTCAAAGGAAACCCTGGAGAACCATATCCTTGATTTGAAAGACAAGTTCTGTAAAAATACAACTAAACCATTAAAAGAAATGGAAAATGTAAATGGACCGAAAGAAAACTTTTACAACATTATGCCAACAGTGAAAAGTTATAGATTTTAGAAAATTGATTTCCATCGCAGGAAATGAGCACAGAAGAGTGTACAGGATGGCTGAAAGAACAGTTTTAATATTTAGTGGATGAAGGAATGACCTTAAACTTCCCTGCTGTGCAGGAGACTGAGAAAACTGCTTCTATATAGAAGCATGACTTCCACTCAAGATTAATTTCTACTTCATATGCTCCGTTACATCAGGAACTTATAGCTGCAGAGATTGCAAAACCTCAGCAGCAACACTTCTGCCAAATCAGTGAGGTCAACTTATTATTGAACATGAAGTGTTCTTAAGTCGAACCATACAGATGTCACTTCAGAGACATGGATGGTGTGTGCACGTGTGTTGTACTGTAAACTTTGAAACAAATACTACCCAGGTAGAACAAATGCAACACATCGCTATATTAAAAGTGTGCATCTGAAGCAAGAGGATGGATTCCGAAATGGCACAAAAAAGTGAATATATGTTGGAGCAACTTTAAAATATTTGAGATTAATGTGAACTCATTGGTAATGTTTACAAGAGTAGGCATTTGGAGAAAAAACTTGAAGACTTTGAGGCTTGTATGGAATGATTCACAACAAATAGTAGGATCCAGATTCATCCTGCATTTTCCAAAGAAAGAGAGCTGTGTAATTCCAAGGGTTCCAGATAAGCCAATAATATAGTTAGAATATCAAAATATACTCAAGAGAAATTATGACATTCAGTGGTAGAGGATGTGAAGAAGATATTGCAAAACAAGCACACTGGAAGAAAATCATGGGGAAGACTGGGAAATAGTTTAGGGGTAAAGAAAAATGTGCACCTAAAGACATGCAGTAATTTTCGAATAAACTAGGTTATTGGGGAAAAAAAATTACTGTTGAGAGCACAAGGAGATAAACTGCAAATGTTAATATTTTCAGTGACGGGTAAACAACACAAGAGAACTGAATTGGAAATGTTTTATTTTCTTTTAAAGTTATGTTTACCTAACATGGTTCAAGATGGAATTTTTCTCTAAAAGACAACAATTACAAAGGAGAAATTATATTCAAAAGGGAAAGATTAATATATGATAATCCTGGCAAAGAAACTGGCACAGACATGGAGTTTGACACTTTCAATACTGAACAAAGGGAAGAAAAGAAAACTCCTGATAAGAAATAGTCACAAACAGATGTGAAAATGCGGAGCTGAATGTGAAGCACGTATTCATTTATGGAGCTGCAAGAAATAAGGTGGCAGCAGACTGCAGGATATTCATTACTCTCATACCAAAAAAATCAGCCCTGATGGATCTGGAAAAGGTTCATTCATAAGTGAAACAGGTAAGGAATACATTATTACTTATGTTTGTTAAAGGAGCTGCATTCCTTACTTTAAGAGCAGGAGAGTTCTCCCCGGTGTCCTGGTCAATATTTATCCCTCAACCAACATCTGGTCATTATCACATTGCTGTTTGTGGGACCTTGCTGTCAGCAAATTGGCGGCCGTGTTTATTATATTACAACAGTGATTTTACTTCAAAAAAGTACTTCATTGGCTGTAAAGTGCTTTGAGACGTCCTGAGGTCCCGAAAAGCGTCATATAAATGCAAGTCTTTCTTTTAATGATTGTTGGTGGTAGAATCTTTAATAGTATAATGGAAATTTGCCATCCCATGTGAGCCACCATTCTGAATGGAATGGAAATGGCTGAGGAAATTGCAGCTATGTGTTTGCACCCATTTGTAGCCTAACCCAGTTTGCCAGGCAGGGTGTGATAAATTGACAAATGGAACTGATGTACTTATAATATCTATCATTCTTCCTGAGCTGCAGATGGAGTGCAGAGTGGTGGCACTAACTGTACAGTAAACATAGCATCCAGCCTAAGTAAGTTACCTCAACCAGGAAATACAGGTGGATTCAGGTCATTGTAGATGGAATGCACTTCAAGTGCAATCTGTGTGCCTGGTGCTTTGGTGCAGGAGCTACAGGAAAATTGATCTTGTTGTCTTGCACTGAGTCGCACGAGAGGAGCAAGCCAGGGACTCTACTGCCCCCTCTACCATTACTGTTCCACTGACTGTCTCAATACAGCCATATTGTCCTTAGTGCGAGAGAGATAGATGGCAAATTTTACCCTCCTGAAATATCCCAGCTGGTAATCTAATAAAGGAGTGGTGAAACTCACATTGGGGAGGTGCTATATGTTCCATTGAATTAATGCTTTTGTTTAATTAGTAAGGCCCTACTGCACTTGTTTATAGAATTGTATACCAATCTTTTATACTGTTAAAAAGGTACAGCATCCTCTACTGTCCTTTAGATGTAATTCAATATTGTACGAATTTTGCTTCATTTGTATCCCCCTGTGTTTAACTCATCTGTCCCTCGCCTAAAAAAGAACACACACACAAAATGTCACAAACTGTGAGGCCCACAAAAAAGGCCATTGCTTCATCGGCAGCCAGCAGACCTTCACTGGATGCTGGTGCTCGACATTCTGGCCTCCAACCCACATGGCGCTCCCAGTGCATCATGTGCTATGCACCGGGAGTACCCATAAACTATCTGAATAAGCTGACATCACATGATCATGAGAGATCGGCTCATTGGGGTTCATTAACTTCTTTACCCAGAGAGTGGTTAGTATGTGGAACTCGCTACCACTAGGAGTGGTTGAGTTGACTAACATAGCTGCATTTAAGGGGAAGCTAGATAAACACATGAGGCAGAAAGGAATAGAGGGATATGCTGATAGGGTTAGATGAAGTAAGGAGGGAGGAGGTACATGTGAAGCATAAACACTGGTATGGACCTGTTGGGCCGAATGGCCTGGTTTCTGTGCTGTACATTCGATGTAGTCAATACTTCTCCCACTAATATAAATCAAATTAAAATGTCTCATTGCATTCTGTGTTGGCAAATAAGGGAGATTATTTTGCCAAACAATTTTTTCCACATTTCAGTCCCCTTTAAATGAAATTTCTTCTAAATCAGTGGAATTCTCATCTGAAATTCTCAAAGTAAGGAGTCCAAAATACAAATTATTTTTCCAGTGATTTGTGTGCCATAAATGGCCAACTGTAATATATACTACTGCAAGAAAATAGAGTTTTAATATTTAGAAATTATAGTGTTCCATAGTCATGTGGATACCAGAATGGGGATACAGTTTGTGATAATGCAGATCCTCACTCTCGTGCATGGATCCTCCAAGGCATTATAGTGATAAGGAATGGATCATTGTCACTCATCTAAATAATTTAAAAGTTGTGTCTAACACATGCTCGTAGTCTGTGAAAAATTGTCCTTCACACTTCAAAATGTCGCACTTGCAAACTGTTCGTCAAATGTCCTTGATTTGCTTGCAATGTTATATTCAGATAAACAGCAGCAGATCACTATTAACTATTACTGAACGGATAACAAAACCTACATTCAAGAATGAGCAAACAGCAAAAATAGTTGAAAATGAACAAGGAGAAGGGAAAACAATCAAATAGTTCAAAATGGCTGTTGAAAATGCTTTCAGCTGCCATCTTGCTTTTCAGTACCGCAGGATAAAATGATAAAAATAGCAGTTGATTTTAACTCTGGAAGGGTGGGTGATGAGGTCAGCTAGAAACTCACCACTACACCAGACATGAGGCCTGGACTATTTTAACTCCCAGGTCTTATAATAGTCCCACCGGCCAACTTACTGCCCAGAATAGAAAATTGCATGGACCAGAGGCCGAATGATGACACAAGGTAACTGGCGGGATTGTGCTCCGGGGGTGTCTCGGGCTGCGGGGGGGTCATCTGTTCGGGAACAGAGGGGAGAGTCCAGGGCAGGGGAGGCCTATGCTTTCCTTGTGCGGCCCTGAGGAGCACTCCTGGCGGGAAAGCTACAGCGGCTTCCCTGCTCAGGCCCGAGTTAAAATTGCAGTTGGGCCCTGACGATGTCACTGGGACGTCATATGTAAAAAAGGACCCTGCTGGCTTTGGGTGGGTGCCTTTGCTGCCTGTTCAGGGGAGCAGGTTAAATTCATAGATGGTGGGATCCTGGTGGCTTTCCAGTGGGTAAGTAACCTATCAATTTTAACTGTGTATCTGCCAGAAAAATAGCCCCCAACATAATATAATAAACACAAAGAAAATCCCAACATAACATAATAAACACAAAAAAAACCACAACATTAAATTTTCCCATGGAATTGCTTTTCTATGTTTGGAATCTGTTTTCCTCCAAAAGCCTGCCCTTCTCTTCCCTCTGGGACCTGGAATTTGAATTCTGACATGTTTCCATATCAGGAAATTTTATCTTGTAAATATGAAAACTAAATAACTCATTTCATATTTCAGCAATGTCCACATCTTCACTAACCTTGACCTTGTTTCAGAAGCCAGTGGTCCTACACTCCCATTTTTCCCTTTTCCGTCTGATGTAGTTGAGAAATTTGTTGCCATTTGTCTTAATTTTCCTAGCAATTCTAAATCCAAACAGTTGCTTAGCACTTTTAACAATATTTTTACACAGAGTTTTACTCTCTCTTGTCAATAACTTTTAGTATTGACATGTCTTTGCTTTATCGCCAATAGTTTTAATTACCATCCCTGCCATCCAAACTGGTTTCCTTCATCCACTATCCTTCTACAAGTCATAGGGCTCGATTTTCGCACCCCCGAGCAGGTGCGTTCGTGGCGGGGGGGGCTCCGAAAATCGGGGATTCCCGGGGCGGGTCCGGAGTCCGGCTCCAACCCGCCCACTTCCAGGTTCCCCAGTGACGTGCTTACATGCTCGCGCAGCCACTTAAGGTAATTATTTAGGTACTTCAGTTCGTTTACAGACCTGATTAACATGATATTTTAGGAGGGATGGGATTTTCAAGTCAACTGGGACTGTTGCCCGTACTGGGGGAAACACTCCGAGTTGAAATGGAGGTGTTGCAGCCTTCAGCCTGTGGCAGCTGCAAAGGTCCATTTGACAGGTGGGGGAGGGGGGAGACCCTCACTCATTGCAGGAGGCCACTCTGTCACTTTGGACAAAGTTTGGCCTCCACCACCCTCCTCCTAACAATAAAATTCACAAACTTGCACATTTACCTACCTTGCGGACCCCCTCAAACATACATCTTCTGGATGGGGGCCACCGTAGTTGCAGTCATGACCACCTCGGAGGAGGAACAGCATCACCAGCCTCGCCGGCCACGCCGTCCACCTCTGACATGTGGAGCTCCACAACACAGTGCTGTGACACATCCACCTGCACAGCAGGAGGGAGGGCAACCGCAGAGAGAGATGCGTCGCAGGGGGCACTACCCTCACCACAGGGTCCACAGACCGAGGCTCAGCTTCCTGGACCTCTCTGAGCAGCAGTGCACACGGAGGCTCAGAGTCACTCGACATGTAGTCGTGGACATCTGCAGCCTCCTTCATGTGGTGATGTGACAGACGGAGTGTAGGGGAATGAGTAAGTGTACTCACTTCGGCTGACATACTTAGGTAATTGAAGCGCCTCCTGCACTGTGTGCAGGTGGGCGATATGTTGGTGGTGCTGGTGACCTCCTCTGCCACCTCGAGCCAGCCCTTCTTGGTGGCCACTTCCTGCCGCCCGCCGGGGAGAAGATCTCTGTCCTCTCCCTCCTCCTCACCCCATCCAATAATACCTGGAATGAGGCATCATTAAACCTGTGAGCAGCCTTCCCTCTGCTCCATGCTGTAATTTTGCCTATTTTCTGCAGCATCAGTCAGTGGAGGACTGCCCCTTTAAATAGGGCTCCTCCAGCTGACAGCCTATGCTGCACATGTGCAGCTTTCCAGCGCGAAACCTGAAAGCCAAGGTAAGTACCTTCAATCAAGCCACGATTGATTGAAGGTACTTACCTTGTTACCCACGCGCCCAGTCGACCCCCCGCTGCCAACCTGCCGTCCTCCTAATATCGGGCCCATAGTTGCTATTACCCTCAAATATCTTTTGAAGCCTTTTCTATTTTTTTAGCCCTCCTTCTCTTATCTGGGTTCATACCCTCCTAAAATCTGCCTTCCCAAAGTATTATCCAGTTGCTGGCAAATTATGTTCATCGTGTAAATGTAAAAAATGCCTTTATGTCTATTGAAAACTGGACTAAGGCAATTCAAACTCTTTTCACTTGGGACACTTTATCATTAGGGAGAGAAGTTTTTCTTGTCATCTGTATTGACTGGTTGCAAACTTCAGTGATGAAAGACAGGATTGTAACATATTAGACTGGCTAGTTCCTGATTCCAGGATGTCTGGTACCTTGATCACTGACAGCATTAGTTTGCTGCAGGATAAAACAGACAGTCTTTTATGATAAAGGCTTCTCTCTCCTAAATTCTGACATGATAGGGTGGGTGGCAGATCTGAGTTATTGCTGATACTCAGACCTGAGCCAAATGTGTGAAGCAAGCATATAAACCAGAACTACAAAAGACTACTGGGACTAATGTGGCCCTTGCCAGACTGCACTCTCTTGCCTGCAGATTCATGTCTGTATCTTGAGTTTCCTTTCCCTTCATTTTTGCCTGTCACTTCTTAATAATCTCCACCTTCAACTCAGCAAAAGTTGCTAATTATTGAGATGTCTTTCAAGTCTTTCTAAAAGCTTTCAGAATTTATGTCACCCAATTGTGACATTACACTTTAATCATTCCTGTTATGATTTGGGGGCTTTTTAACTCTAGACTTTACAGTGAGAGTACACGGTCACCTCTGTGGTTTCAAGCTCCACTCCAGAGACATGAGCACTTAATCTAGGCTGACATTTCTGCGTACTGACGTGGTGCTGCACAGAGGTAGGTGAGGCTAACTGGTGGATGAGACATTAAGCGGAGGCCCCGTCCACCCTCTCAGATGGATGTAAAAGATCCCATGCCCAATATTTATCTCTCATCCAACATCATTAAAAACAGACTATCTGGTCATTTATCATATTGCTGCTGTGCATCTGCTTTTGCCTACATTACAATTGTGACTACCCCTCAGAAGTACTTCATTGGCTGTGAAGCACTTTGGGACATCCTGAGGTCATAAAATGCACTATATAAATGCAAGCTCTTTCTTTCGGTATATTTTGACTTCTGTGCTTCAGACTACTCTTGCGTCCTCACTCCCTATTGTCCGCAATTATTTATACTTGCCCTAATATCTAGGAAGGTGGAATAGTGAACCCGGGACAATGAGCAGAAAACGTCTCTTTAGTCTGCTTTAGCTACTCGTTCTGTCCTGTTCCTCCACATGACCCTGCTTGTATCATTGAGAAGCAGAATTGCACAACACCAAATCTTATATCAAGCTTTAACTACCAAATTAAATCATTGAACAGTAAATGAACAAGTGAATAAATAAAAATATATGTTCACAGAAGATGTTGCATTATGCCAACTCTTATAAGGAAACTAAAAAATACTTGACAATCTCTATTAATTTTCTACATGTAGTTCTTTTTATATTCTTATCAACTATGAGAATATGTGGCTAGCTAACACAACGAGTTTTAGACAGGATCATTCCAAAGGTGTCTAAAAGCCATTGGCCTGTATGAAAGCCACAGATTAACTCAAAGACTTTAAAAGCTGATAACAGGCACTGGAGCTAAGCAGTTTAATTCAAAAAGCTGCCATCATATACAAACTGAACAAATCACACAGCAGGCTTGTGTTTGAATCGTGTACCTTGGCTCCTCCCTCAAGGAACCTGCTTGACAGCAATTGATAAGTCCTCACGACAATTTATCGGGTTAGGCTGGAACATGATTTCTGTGAGTGCACCTGGCTCTTAATTTCTTTTGCACCATGACTGAAATAAATGAATCAATACCAATTTAAAACGAGACGAAAGTGCTTTGTTTTTTTCACAGGTCTCATCCCTTTAACTTTCACTTACACACATTTTTCCCCTCACCACTAGTGCACTCGCCTGCACCCACCTAAATCTAGACCTTGAACTATGAATAATTAGGCGAATGGGATGACACATGAAATTTGAGTGCTCTTAGCACATCACTATTCTAATGAGATTAGCATCAGTTTTCACCAGTTATAAAAGATTTACACCAGTAGAGCAACATTGATGCTAAATCTTTCCCCTTCCCCAGACTAGGAGAAATTGTACTCAAAGCAACTGGAAGCAATATGCACCATATTCACTGAATCGTTGCATAACACATAGAACTACAAGCAGGTGCAAAATATATTTCCACAAGTTCATATTGGCCATGTTTTTGAACACACCATTATGAATACACAACAAAGGAAAACTAACTTAAAAAGAACACTAATCGATAATGTGGTGTTTGCTTTGATTTTAAAATACAAGAGTTGAAAGGTGACTTGAAACTAGGCAAAGGCAACGGGAGTGCAGGTTCTTTTAAAATCAGGAAGGAACTGCTGAATAATCAAAGAGACTGATTGAAATTGGTGCTCAGATCCCATTTTGCAGAGTGCAGATAGAGTGACTTCTACAGTTTCTCTCACTGGAGCAGAAATCTGAACATAAATGAGTAAATCTAATTGCAAGACACTCCAACATGGAAAAGATGCAATTAGAACATATCCAATTAAAATAGGCAGTAAATCCATGACAGACAAAGTCATTACATATTCCTTTAGCAATAGATAGATAAATGGATAAGAGATTCTGAAGAGTGAACCCAAAGGAGATTGAGTCAAATTTAAGAAGTCAAAATCTTTGGACCAAAGCTATCAAACAGGAAGACAAATTAGAACCTCTGACAGTCTAAATCTTAGCTACGGAAGAAAAAGAGTCAAAACACAAACCTTATCAAGTCATTAGTCAACACAGATACCTCAGTATAGCACAGAATGGACCAGCATTTGTTTCTAAATGTTAAATTAGGTTTGAAATAAACATTTTTTTCATCCTGAGAGGTACACTTGTGGTGCAAGTAAGCATCCTAACTCTTATTAGCTCAAAGAATCCAAAGCTACACATCTATTCAGACTCCAGTAGTTAATTTTCAGGTGACCAATATGGACTCCTCTAATTGATGGTTTGCATCTGGTAGACCTTAGCATACTTTGTAAATGCAATCTGGCATTGATTAATGGAATATCATTACTGCACCAATTTTTATTTTCAATAAATTGATGAGCTGTCCAAGGACACCTTAGACCCTGGCCCTGAATTTACACAGCCATTCCGGTGGACTTTCACCAGAACAGCTGGAAACTTTGCCGGGACCTGGATCTGCCAGCCACTAACGTGGAGGGCATAGGGCTGAAAGCGGCAATTCCTTATGCTGGGAGCGCCCCAGCCTTAAGTGGGACCCGAAGTATGTTTGGAGGCTGGAATGCCAAGTGAGATGAGGCACATGAAGGGTGAATGTGGGCCCCACCGGGGAGGGGAGGTCCAGTCCATTTTTGAGGCCTGAAACCCCAAGGATCACAGGCAATGTTTTTGTTTTCGATTTCTTAAATGGCCCTTGACACAGGAGCACGCAGATTGCTCTTCCTAGGGAGGGGGGTCCCCTCAAGTACCAACCCCTCCCCCTGTTCAGACATCTTACACTCTCATTTGAGATCTTTGGCGGGGAAGGAGGGATGCCACAGATGTTCCCCCACACCGCCGCAGGCCAGCTCCTGCATGCTCCTCCCCATGATCGCGCATCTGGTATAATTGCTGGTATTGTGCTCCATGGATTTTCAGGGCCACTGTCTTTAATGTCTGATTAGGACGTTACAAATCGATCTAGCAGTTGGACACGAGTCATCCTTATGCCCTCTTTAAATGAGATTGCCAATTTAGTTGCAATTTCTGCCAAATTTGGATAGTTTTGTAGTGTGAATCAGTACCAATTTGAACTCGGTTGAGACTGCCCAGTATCATTTGCAATCGAACCTCACAGCCAATAGAGAGGAAATCCCAGAGGTGAACACAGTGTTTTACTTCACTGTGCTTCCCAGGCTCCCAATGACTTGCATTTTTTAATGTTTTCATATAATTATAAACATGTTTAAAAGAACATTTATTCAAAACAAAATTAATCTCTCAATACAAAACATCTTACTATTGAATTCATGTAATAGTGTGAGACAGGCCCACCAACAAAGGAACAGGAACTAGAGCTGGAAACCCCCATTAATAAAAAGCAATGGATGCTTGCCCATCACACATCAATTTGCAGAACAGTGAGAGAGATGTAACTAAAGCCACTACACACAATGGGGACTACGCCATACGGTCTCAGAGATAGGTAACATGTTGAAGAGGTTGTCAGCACTCATTTTTATCGATTCTGGATATGTATCCAGGTGCAAAAATTGTGGAAAACAATGTGAGGAGCAAAATCAGATTAGAAAGATAAGTACAGGTTTTGACCCATTTAGCTCATCCTTCCATAGAATCCTGCAGTTCCTCCATCACAGTTTTGCCTGCACTACCCCACCTGGACTACATTCCAAATATTGACCACTCTTACAGTCATGGTTTAACTTGAAATAGTGCTTTGGATTAACCATTTCTATTCCATTTGATACCTTGTATACCCATTACAAAGTCATTCATCTCCTTTCAAGATTGAGGATTTGAGTTTCTAATATTTCGTCAAACCTTGCGCCTGTAAAATGGGCGCAGCACTATCCAATTTCTAGGCCTATGAATTCAAGCTCCATTCTAGTACTTGAGTACATTACCTAGGCTGACACTCCAGTGTAACACTGAAGGAGTGCTGCATTGTTGGAAGTGCCATCCTTTCGATGATACATTAAATTGAAGTCCCATCTGTCTGGTTCAAGTGGACGTTAAAAATGCAACGGCACTATTCAAAGAAGAGCAACAAGTTGTCCCAATACCTGAGCCAATATTTTCCCCTCAACTAATAGCATCAAAAATTACACCTCTTTCTACTTCTTCCTTCAAGGAACCTGCCATTCTGAAGAAAACTGTTCTCTTAATTGCTAGATTGCACGTACTCATTGCAGAAGTTAAAAAGGCCACAAGCCGTTTTTAAACACTGCTTTCTGAGTGGCAGGAAAAACTTGGCCTTTTCATCTGGATCGTTTGGATGGGGAAAGGATGAAAGCAAGTTACTGGTTGAAAAATGTGTTGCAAAATCTCCTCAAAATAAATAAAGAATCAAATGTAACATACCCTTTTTTTTAAGTTGCAACCAATGTGAAAATTGCCTGGAAACTGCTGAAAACAAAACTGTAAGAGTCTAGATGCTGAGCAATACTTTAATGGATTCAGTGAACGTTAACTATCGCCCAGCATTTTGCAAGTATCACATTCAAATAATAGATGATTTAGGGCAGTTGATTGCTTACTGCTAATATTGTCACTCTGATTAATTGTACTTGATAATAAAAATAAGTCACTACATGGACACTGCACTTAATCCTGTATCACCACATGGTAAATGTATTTAGCTCAGCAACATGTCTGCTCACTGAACTGCACATTGCCATTTCATTTGTCTCAGCATGGACATTATGGGTATTATTGCTTCTTACAGTCACCCCATGATCCTTTAATTAGTGATTGAAAACTTTGTTTTTCAATAACTTATCCACAGGAGCTCAGAGTTGTCATTTTCTTTTTATGCAAAGATTAATAATTAGCAACATGTGCAAACAGATTTGTTGATACTCTACAACCAAAATTTTAACAAAACCTGTAACAAAATTTTGCTTAATTGGCCATCTAACCGAAAGACAAGTTTCAGTCCATTACTCTTAGTATTTTGTAATATGAATGTTACAGAACATTATCTAAATTGAAAAAAATAGCAGAATGCTGCAATTCCCTTCAAGATAAGCTGTTTCAATAATTGCTTATTATCCAGTATGTTTTGTTTGCTGATTAACTGAGCAATAGTATGCACCTTGCATAAGAGGTCACATGCTGATGTTCATGTCACAGGCATCAGCAGGTCTCTCTTATTCTAATGAAAAAAACTGCAGTGTTCTTGTCTTGAAGAACATACTCCGCCAAATGTTTATGAAAATAAAAAAAAAATAACTTCTGTATATGCCCAGCTCACCTCTTTGGCATAACAGAAGGAATGTGTGTACCCAAATGTAAAAGCACAGAAGTCAGGGGTAAAATTTGTCTTGGGTGGTAGTGCAAAATGGGTGCTAACAAATCGGGCACCGTGTAAAACAGGCTCTGAATTCACTATCGTCTGTTTTGCGCTGTCGGCCGAAACAAATTTCACCCCCAATGTGTGCAATACTGAACAACAAACAATTTGCTTCCTTTTCTCCAGGGCTTGTACAGATGCAATAAAACCTCCAGACAAAAGGAAATCAAATAGGATTTTCGAAAGGTTAGATTTCCAGATGGTTATTTTGTTTTAATAACACATTGCTGAATGACTATTTGTAACTGAACTGGCCCACTGGATAATGTCAACTGCCACAGAGATAATTTATACTCTTTATTACAAACAGGACTAGGCCATGGACTTGAACCTTAATTTTAGTTATTATACTCCCAATATGGCATCAGATCCCTCATTATTTTTTTATCTACCCAGACAGACTCTAGCTGAGCACAGTCATCAATAATAAAACTGCCTTTTCAAGGCTGTAATTGTGTCTTTAATTAGTAAGGCCATTCCTCCTTATTTCTCTATCTCTCCTGAAAAATCGGGATTATTTCGTTCTCAGTCTCACCCCAGCTGAAGCCAATTTCTGTCAATGCTACATCATGATGCCCCTCCATTCTTAAGAGTGCCTCCGATTTCTAGACTTTATTTATAAATCTTTGTACATTTACATTAAAACACCTCGACCCTGACACATCCAGCTTCTCAGGACCCATTTTACTCCTGCCTTCACTGCCTTCCTCCCCAATCTCTCTCCTATCTGCCATAAGGTACAGCTCTCTTTAACCCTCCCCGCCCCCCCCCCCACCTTTGATTTTATTGTTTCGATACTGGGCTCTTCCCCCATATGCTCCATGATTTGTCCCTCCACCTGCCTTATTGGTTTAATCCTTTCTGTATGTATTTATTTTTTGCTTCTGTATTCTGTTTCTTTAGAAGATTGACAAAAGCCTGGGCTTCCTGGATCAGACTAACTTTGCAGCTATCTAAATTTTAGAGCCTCCTTTCTAGTATCATATCACATTGAATTTAGATCAAGATAATCCAACTAGAATGTGCTTTTAAATTGTTTATGGTTCCGATTCCAGTTCATGGTATTAAAATTGAGAGCCCTTCAAGCATCATTAGAACTAAGATAGCTTACAGGTGGAATAATAAATATTTTACTGATACATTACAGGGACAGGAATTTCACTAATGCCCAAAATTAAGGCCACCGCAGCCAAAACCCTGACAAAATCTGTCTTACTGTGGTGGCACTCCTAGCAATACTCCTGCCAGCTGCTATCTTCACTAAATTTCTCTCATCACAGAAAAGTCAGAGCAGCATTTTATTTACCATTTACACCTACCTGCTGAGAATTTCCTGCTACACAGCTGTCTTCCAATTTTGTATCAAGAAGCAGGATATCTAGTTTAAATAGAATCAGTGCAGCAGTTTTGCACTTAAATCTCCATTGGATGGAAACTTGCAGCTGGGGTGTGAATGAGTCTTGTACAAGAGATTCTTTATTTAAATCTAAATTGTGTTAATGAAGATGTGGGGTTTTTTTTTTAAAAAAGCTCTAGAGCAGCACAATAAATTTAAGAGTATAGTCTTAAAATTGCTGTTGCTATTACAATGAACACCAGTGCTATTGATATGTTAGACTGCAGTAATATTGGGAGTGTGGAGTAGCACACAGTTCATGTCTAGTTTTCTGACATGCTGCCAAGTTGCTATTTGGAGGATGTGGTGGCTCGGCACTGTGGGCTCGACAGTGCTGAAAACATGCTAAGGATTTTTTTTTGCTGGCATAAAAGGTATTTATATCTAAAAGTGTCCAATTTTCCAATTTGCCAATGCTCGTCCAAATACATGGGGCTCGATTTTACCGTCGGGTTTCCTGTGGGTTTCCAGCGGGGGGGCCCCGAAAATCCCGATATCCAGTCACGTGACCGGATCGCGCCACGATCCCGACCACTTCCGGGTTCCCCGATGACGTGCGGGGCTGCGTGCCCGGCCCCCGCTGGTGGGAATCCCGCAGGCAATTAAAGCCAGCGGGGTTCCACTTGAGTGTACTTACCTTGCTTGTTGAGGTCATCAAAAGAGCTGAATCAGCTGTCAAAACAGGAAGTGTGGGATTTTACCTTTAACGCAGAGTGTTTCACACACTGGGGGAAACAGTCTCCCTCCAACCAGGCGTGTTGCAGCCAGCAGCCTGTGGCAGCTGCCAAGGTGCACTCCACGGGGGTGGGGGGGGGAGAGCCCTCACCCACGCAGGAGGCCACCGCGTCACATAGGGCAACCCCTGCCCCCCACCACCCCCCGCCAAGCCAGAGGACAGACCGACGCGAAACCGCAGCCCCAGTCCGAGGAACCACCCACCTACCCTGCACAACCCCTCAGACCAACACCTGCCAGATGGGTGGTGCGTGGACACCCTCGGAGGACGAACAGCATGACCAGCCCCAGCAGCCTCGCAGTCCACGCCGTCTGCCGCAGAGACGTGGAGCCCCCCAACACGGTGCTGTTGCACGCCCACCTGCACAGCAGGAGGGAGGGCAGCCGCAGAGAGAGATGCGTCGCAGAGGGCACTACCCTCGCCACAGGGTCCACAGACTGAGGCGCAGCTCCCCGGACCTCTCCGAGCAGCAGTGCACACGGAGGCGCAGATTCACTCGACATGTAGTCGTGGAGATCTGCAGGCTCTTTCATGCCGAGCTGCTCCTGGCTGGCGCCAGCACCATCTGCTTACCTGTCGCTGCCAAAGTCACCACTGCCCTCCACAACTTCTCCTCCGCATCCTTCCAGGGTGCAGCCGGCTACACCGCCAATGTCTCTCAGTCGTCTGCGCGGAAGAGCCCTGCAAATACACCTGCACCTACTCTGCAGTAACACAATGGGTGGCATCAGTGGTGGGTCCTCATAGGGATACCCAGGAGCGGGCATTATTGGACACAACAGACAGGATTCGCGGAGACATGGCAGTGGTGGTGCTAATATAATGTGTGATGTTTGTTGCTCTGAAATTCAATATAGGTAACACCCATGGCAAACCCTCAGACACCCTTGTGCATCCCCTTCATGCTCACGACACGTTTGCCTTATGCTGCCTACTGCACATATGTGATGCATGCCCTGTGGCTGCAGCACAGGTGGTGGCAGGTTGAGTGAGGCTGGCCGTGAGGGAGATGCACGAGAGGGTGAGTATGGGATAGAGCCATGAGATTGTATGAGGATTGGGTTGCGTGTTAGTGGCGGGGTGAGTACTGGCGAGGTGAGTAGGTGCAGGTAAGATGAGGATGGGGTTTGAGTGGGTATGAGGGGTGATGTGACAGAGTAGTGTTGGCGGTGCCGAAGGAGATGTGGGGTGGGGACAGTGTTGTGGCAGACGGAGTGTAGGGGAAAGACTACGTGTTCTGACTGTGGCTGACCTACTGAGGTCATTGGAGCACCTCCTGCAATGTATGCAGGTGGGCGATATGTTGGTGGCGCAGGTGACCCCCTCTGCCACCTCGAGCCAGGCCTTCTTGGTGGCAGAGGCAGGCTGCTTCCTCCCGCCCGCCGGGTGGAAGATCTCTGTCCTCCCCCTCCTCCTCATCCCATCTGATGATACCTGGGGTGAGGCATCATTAAACTGGGAGCAGCCTTCCCCCTGGGCTGCTCCATGCTGTAATTTGTTCCATTGGTTGCAGCATCTGTCAGTGGAGGACTGCCCCTTTAACTAGAGAGCCTCCAGCTGACAGATCGTACTGCGCATGCGCAGCCCGCCCGACGCGCAGACCAGCAGCGCGGACCCCGGAGGAGCAGGTAAGTGGCTCCAATTAGTGGATTGCCTGCTACGTTCGCGCGGGCAACCCACTAATTTCACCGGGCGCGGAGGCCACGCACCTGAAACCCAACCCGCCGGAAACCCGCAGGCCTGCTAAAATCAGGCCCATGCAGTGTGGTGTGTTGCCAACATTATATGAAACCAGAATTGCAACAGAAATTGCAAACCGTTTGCCCGTACTGACATGAATTGCTACATAGCTGAGCTACAATCTGCATTAATTTGTCCAATATGTGATTCAGTGCTCCACCAGAACTGCAATGGGCTGAGGAGGACCAGCGGGAGCATGAGAGAGCTATCCGTGATGATTGGTGTACTGTTCAGATCCCACTGAAACATACGAGATTCTGAGGGGACTCAATAGGGTAGATGCTGAGAGGATGTTACCGCTCATGGTGGAATCTAAAACTAGGGGGCATAGTCTCAGAATAAGGGGTCGCCCGTTTAAGACAGAAATGAGGAGGAATTTCTTCTCCCAGAGGGTCGTGAATCTTTGGAATTCTTTACCCCGAAAAGCTGTGGAGGCTGAGTCATTGAATACATTCAAGGCTGAGTTAGACAAATTTTTGATCAGCAAGGGAGTCAAAGGATATGGGGAAAGGGCAGGAAAGTGGACTTGAGGTAAAAATCAGATTAGCCATGATCTCATTAAATGGCGGAGCAGGCTCGAGGGGCCGGATGGCCTACTCCTGCTCCTGTCTCTGAAATGCAACCTATTGGGTCAATGGACCCAGGCACAAAGAGCTGGGAATGACTGAAAAGCAGTGTGCCTTTGCAACCTGAAGCCAAGCAGGGCGTTTGTGCCAGAGCTGTGACATCTCCTTAATGCAGTACCTCCAGAAACTCAACAATCCATAGGGCATTGCTAATAACCATCAAAGTCACCTCAACACCCATATTGTATGCATCCGGTTCATTCTAGGCTAGCATATGTGTGTCAGCCAGTTTGATGTCCACAGAAGAATTAAGGAGATCTCTCTCACACACACACACACACACACACACACACACACGCATTGTTCAGCACAGCTGACAACTTTTTCACTTCACCATTGACCAGCAGCAGCAGAATGATAAGATAATACAATTCTACTGGCTGGGTTTCCATGATTCCAGGGGATTCTTGGTTGCACATTACTATTTGTGCCCCTGTGCAAACTGCTGTGCCCAATATGAATTATAAGAAATTTTACTCCATCAATGCACACCTGGTAAATAGAGTAAAACAGGTGAATGGCTGCTGCCTGGGCCCTCTCACAATGCATCAATCTTAAGCCCATCTTCTGCACCACCCTTATTTGAAAGGAAAAAATAGTGGAAAGATAGTTCCAGGGAGATGAAAGCTTTCCTCTCCAGCCATGGCTCATCACATCTTTGCGCCAACTACAGACAGACTGGGATGTTAGCGGACGTACCATTGAGATCTTAAACCAGTATTTCCGGTTTCTTAGGCATTGAGGGACATCTCCCAGGATTTAATTATTAATTGTCATCTGCAGCATGCTACATAACTTCGCCCCGCAAAGAGGTTTCACCAAAAACGTTGAAGAATAGGACAGTGAAGTCATTGTAGAGCAGGAGGGTAAAAGTGGCAACAAGGAATTATCTGCCGACTCACCAGTGCTGCAAGGAATACGACTACACCAAGTACTAATTCAAAATCATGTACAATTAGTATCAGATCTATGTAATTTATTAAACCTGCAATTCTTATCTGCCATCTACTCTCATTTGTAGCTGTGCTCTTGCTATATTCGAACCAATGGCACATAAATACTTGGCATAATGTTAAATGTGCAGTGTATTTATTGAATTTATTGGCTTTAGAAATCCGCCACCATTCCACCAATAGCCCCACTGTAACTTCAGTGAGAGTGCACTGAAAATAGGCTGGGATCTTGATATGCTGGATCCCAGCCTTGCAACCAAGTTTCTAGAATGTTGTTATGGGGACCGAGTCTCTACCCATCCCGTACCAGGCCATTGATGTAAGGGGAGGTAAGGGCTGGGAGCAAGGACTCTGAATGTCCTGGGCCACCTTTGAGACCCGGTATACAGTCGCTCAAGTTACGCCTGTTCAAAGCAGGTGTACCAGATGACCAAGGGGTGAATGTAGGACCCACCAGGTCCGGGTTTGGACTCCCAAAGATTTGGCCAGTTTTTCACATGTTTCAGCTAGGGGTGCGGGCTGGAGGCACCTGTCACCTCTCACCCCTCTGGCTCAAGACTTCGGCCACTTTCTTGGGAGAGCTACCCAGAGGCGCTCCTAGCCTACTGGAGGCATGTCAATTCCACAAAATCCCCCTTAACTTGCCAAGTTGCACCATCCTTTGGGCTTTTGAGGCCATTGTGTGGTGTATGATTGCTGTTAGTGTATATTGTGATGGTCCTTCTCCTTTGTGCTGGTATGTGACATGTAGCACCTAAACTAGTACATCTAAGTGATTGTATTATGCAAGGAAATAGTGTGCTGGCTGAATGCAGAGTTTCTGGGATTCTGGTAGCCTTAGCCCTCCTAGTAGTCTGCATTACAGTGGCCCTGCATCCATTACTGCTGTGGTTGCCTGGTCCTGCTCACTTACTGGCATCTCTAATGCCAGTTGTGCAGCACTAATGTGGTGTCGTCTTGAATGCCAGTCATCTCATCTGTTACTACTAACGGCATTCCAGTGCTGCCGAGCACTCTCTCAACATGTCCACTGATATGTTTGAGAGTAGAACTTTGTGCAGAAGTTTGCTGGTATCAGGAGGAAGGTAAAGGTAAATGTACTTCTCACTTTGTTCACATTTCTTTTGGGGGTCCAGCGATCATGGCTCAAAGCTAAATTGGGAACTCCCGCTCCTATTGTGAGATATCGATGAAGCATTGTATACAACCATTGACCTTTTGGCCACACTCTTTCATTATGCCTAAGCTGCATGGCATACTTTTCTTGGAGGTGAAGGTGACAAGTAAGGAACAACAAACCATTGTTGTTGATGCATCCAGGCTGAGGTGACCCTCTGCTGTTTGGGGAAAGTGCTTTGAGTAATGAACGTCTCTTTTTGTTAGAAAACAGAATCCATGAAATGCACAACTAGATGCCATTTAATTCATAGTTTTGAAACTGATCCATTTTATTTATACCTCATTGGAACTGAATTGAAACTGGCATCCTCAAAGGGAGAAATGAGATACTATTATATCAGAACAGACTAATGAACACAACAATAAAAGAGAATTAGCTCCTAAATGTTATTGTTTTGTTGATGGTAATGATCCATTCGATCTGGTGAGTCTGAATGCTCTTTGAGACCATTACTTTACTGTATCTATATCAAGCAAAGCTTCATGAGGCATTTGAAGAATTTGTAGAGGAGCTCAAAAGACATGTGAAAAGATTTGTGCATAGATTTAGATTTAGATTTTAGCATAAATCTTACTAGATAGTCCTCATTCATGGGCAGTGATGGCTGTTGGAGATGTAGCGTTGGTAGAGAGTGTGTCCACATATTTTACACCTTTTCTCAAAATTGAAGCTTTTTGGGTTCTAAGGAGGAATACGGAGATAAATTTGGAGTGCATTTATTGGGGCTGATTTTCCTCTACTTTGCCCCAAAGGACAAGCACAAGTCTTCGTGCCTTTACCTTTATACCAGGATTTCCGGAGCTTCTTCTGGAGGGAGGGGGAAACATTCTTGCACCTACTATTGGTGGGAGAGTAAGGGTAATCATGTGAATGAGGTGGGAGGTGATGTTCCTGACCCTCCTTCCTCATTTTCCTCTTTGCTGAGTAAGCACCCATTTTGAGGAGCACCCAGAAGGATGCCCCAGGCCTTGCGCCCATCTCCTCTCTGATTGGAGGATCGGAGAGGGGGAAGCAACACACTCATAGAGGCAACAAAATGGAAGGTGACTTTTCACAGAGCTGGCATTATAATCATCGGGGCTCAAGTCCTCTAGCTCCTGTTTTTGGACACTAAATGGTAAAACTTTGAAGGCGTTGAGTGGAGAGACTTAGGGGTTCAGATACACAAATCTTTAAAAATGGGAGGACAAGTTGATAAAAATGTTTTTAAAAAATGGCATCCTAGGTTTTATAAATAGAGTACACAAGCAATGGTTTGGCTGCAGTTAGAATGTTGTGTCCAGTTTTGAGTATCTTACTTTTGGAAATATGCCAAGGCTACGAAGAGAGTGCAGAAGAGATTTACTAAGATTATCCTCGGGATGAGAGGCCTTAGTTATGAAGAGAGACGAGAGAAACTGGGGCCCTATTTTTACTAAAACAGTGAAGGTTAGGAGATCTCATTTGGGGATGTTCAAAATTACAAAAGGTTTTAATAAGAGAAAATGGGCAAAAAATTATTTCCATTGGTCAGTGATTTAGCAACTAGAGGGTATTAATATGAGATCATCACCAAATGAACAAATGGAGAGGTTAGGGAGAATATTTTTATGCAGAAGGTTATTGGATTATCAGGATCCACAATTGTTTTTAAAAAGAGCAGGGAAATTGATATTATGTTCATAGCTCTTTCAGAGAGCTGGTGCAGGAACGATTGGCTGAATGGCCTCCTTCTGTGCTATAAAATTCTATTATTCTATGACTCAGATGTTTAGGTAATAAAGGAGCTGCTCATAAATCAGCACTTAGCAAGTATGGATTTTTTTTGTTGCCTGTTGCATTATGCACAATATGGCAGCACTGCTCGGTAGTACTGTCAATCTGTTTGAAGTCATCAATGACTGACAGATGGTGGAGCCAGATGACAAGACATGCAGCAGGAAGATCATTTGGCTATCGGCCATATTTGTAATGACATCATCCGTAATTATTTCCTAAAGGGGGCTGGATAACAGTAACAAAAGCCTGAAATGCAGTGAATTATAACAAATAGGGATGGTGGATACATGAGGATGCCTTAGTTTTTTATACACACCCTCAGGAAACAAGTGCTCATGATCAAATTGAGCATGGCACAAAGAGGGAGTGGAAGATCACAAAGACCAATGTAACTAAAGAACTTATCAACCAAAAAATGTAGAATGGGATGAATTACATTGAATTAATATCAGAAATGCAATAACAAAAAAGTAAAAACCTTTTTACATGTGGTTTTAAAAATGATATGGTTTATTTTACAATAAATATGTCATCGTGCGTGTGTTATCCACGATATCGTCACAGCCTCTTTAGGACCATGCTCTAGTTCTAGCATGATGTGGAGATGCCGGTGATGGACTGGGGTTGACAATTGTAAACAATTTTACAACACCAAGTTATAGTCCAACGATTTTATTCTCGCATACAGACAACGAGTTGAACTATTTTCATATTCGGACATCACGTTAGATGCTTGTGGATAGCCACATTGGCATCTCTTCTGTTTTGGCTGTAGTGGATCAATAGAAGAAAGGACTGAGTTATGTAGTAAGTTTGAACACTTTGCATTCAGCTCTGAGGGCTGATTAAAATCCAGCCTCAAGGGAAATGAGTTTAGACAGTCTCAATTCAGTTCCTAGTGGATGTGAGTCAATAGTGCAAATGTGCCCATAATTCAGCATTAATTAGTACCAAATTGTCAATCATACTCAATGATGCTGCTGGCAGTGGTTGAGATGGTGACGGCAGCGACAATACCTTGCAGTGCAGGTCACCTGGTTCAGAAGCAGTGAAGCGGGGTGGCAATGATGGGATCCTGCTGTTTCTGGATCTGTTAATGTGTCTGCTTCTGCTGTACCCTCAAGTTGTTCAGACATAAACAAAAAGGCTTTAGCAAGAAGACAGCCTACTTCTCCTCAAAGTAAATTGGAAAGAAGATTCTGGTTCCCTTCCCCATCATTTTTTACCTGCCTTCTTTTAAGTTTTCCCAACCTTTTATTACCTTCCTGCTTCAAGACGTTCATTCAGCATAGTCTTCACTCCTTTCCCCTTTCAGAATGGGTATTAACATGATGGGCAATCTCAGCCCAGGTTTCCAAGACATGTTCTTTTTTGGACATTGTGTACCAGCCTCTTATGAGTTCTGCTCAATGAAGCGAACTTTACTTCTGCCTCAGCTTGGTACTGTGGGAACTACTGCTGCCACCTTCTGTTACATTTATTTTACTGCTTTTTAATTTTTAATGTGACTTATACAATTCAGGTCTCAGTGAGGATGAAAGAAATGTTGAATCACTCAAAACATTGCAATAAAACACCAGAAAAATGACTCTTTCCTGCTGCGCCTAAAATTCAGGGTTTAGTTTTACACCTGTTTTGAACCAGCATAATAATATCCTGGGGGCAAAGCCATTATAATGAGCCGAAATATATTCAGGCACGGAGATTGATGCACAGATGTAAAGGTGCGAGGGAATTCGGGCATAGCATAATTACATGCGTAACATACTTGTGCCCGAGTTTCCTCAATTTTTTATGCTGGGTATTTGCTTTATGCCCCAAATACATGTGTCTCTGGGCATAAATACAAAGGAAATTCCACCCCTAATTGTTGTTTTGTCAGAGGACATTACAGCTTGGAATGTTTCTGTCAGTTACAGGTTTCAGCTAAGAAGCACCCAGTATTTTAGGGTTGTTTTGCATCTGTAACAAACTATGATGCATGGCGTATGATGTCTGCATATGCTGGATGCTTTTTAATAATATTACTAGTTGATCTTGAAGTAAAGTAGGAGGATATGGCGTCTTTTAAGGATGTGGATATTTTGCAGCAATGCCCATATTAAGGGAAAGGATGTGTTGTTTCAGAGGGAGAATGTTAGGTTTGCAAGCAATTGAGAAGGGGTGTGGGAGCAGTTAAGGGGACTGAGGAAGTAAGCAGTTATGGACCGGTTAGTAATTTAGGGAGAGATTAGTGAGTAAATGGAGGAGAAAGTAACAAAGATTTGGGTAGCAATGAATACTTGGATACAAGAGTTAGTAATGAAAAGCCAAGTAAGGGCATGAAATAAACCTGAGGAGGAAGTGTGCATTGGGGGCAGTGAGTATTTTGGAGGGAATTGGGGCAGCAAGTACCTCAAGTGGGGTGGTCGAGTTATGAGAATTCAAATTGGTGGCTAGAGCAAGTGAACTTTTCAGGGTAGTGAGTAATTGAGGAGAGAGCAATTAGTATTGGGGAGGATGACAAATATAGGGTTAAGGGAGTAGATACTGGGTATGGGATTCGCAAGCAGTGAGGGGTGAATGAGCAGTTGAGGGATGAGTGAGCAGTCGGGGGGAGGGTGGACAGCGGGCACTTGTGGACAGCGGGCACTTGGGACCAATGGGCAACAGTGGTCACTGGGACGATGTGAATACTGCGCATTGGGCAGGAATCACGCGCTCCCCTACTTCCGCTCAGATTTTTGCACAAGTGGAAATTAGGCCATAACGTGGAATTGTATGAGAAGGTATCCACGGGTGTATTGCTATAGTAACGTTACTGGCTTGATAAAGAAATTATGCTACTGCCGCAGACACTTCCTTTTATTAATGTTAGATAGTCTTATGTTGGTGCTATAAATTCAAAAATCAACTTTTACACACTCCAGACCTTTGCCAATTATTATGCTTGAAATAATTTGGATTCCAGGAGACTGGTGTCCATGAGCCAGTTTCCAACTACATTATGAAATCAACTTCGCTTATCCCAGCAGTAGATTTGTAGACCTACAAAAACTTGTCTACAATTCTCCCCTTCTTGTTGGATTTAACAGTACCAATGACAGAAGTCAACTCATGCCAGTCTCCTAGAATATAAATTAAAACAAGTCCAAAATAAAACCAGCGTTCATTAGCTGCCCTTGAGGTTAACCTTACCATAGTCTTACTTCAATTCATGTTGCAGGCATTTGGTGCCAAAAGTAGTGATGAGATAGGATCAAGAGCAGGGGGCGTGGGATTAAAAACCATGATTCCATTGCTTATAAATTTCACCTTTTGCATGATCCTTACACAGAAAGGCACTCAAAGATACAGAAAGTCTATTTTTAAAGCACTTTCAAATGTGATACCGAAGCAATATTTTATTTGTCTGTAACATGGCTTTATCCAAGGAAAGGAACAATGTCCTTAAACCTCTGAGTCCTTGTGAGGAAGGGCTCTGTTTGTCAGATGAAAAATTATCCCACTTGAGCACATACTTCTGAGTCACAATAGAATTGTAAAGAAGCTGGCCATTCATTATGGAATAGAAAATTCTATTATTTCAAAACAGGGCACACAACAAGGATTTGGCTCTCCAGGAGCTTGTTTATAGCCTATTTATATTATAATGTTGTCTCTGAAGGCAGCCTTGCCAAAGATTTGTACCTACACAATCGTTCAGATACTGATCTTCAATCCATCACTCAATATGAATGGGAGAAATTTAAGTCACAGACAGTTGCATCATATTGTGAAACTACTTCCAAAGGAAGTCATTTTATATATAAATGGAGTTTGAGCATGAATTTGTGTGGCAATTCAGCCATTATGCATGCAGTTCCAGCTAGGTTCCAGAGAAAAATTGGGCCTGAATTTGCTATAAAAATAATGGTGAGGCTAACAGCGGAAATCCAGATGTTGTTGGCCGAGATGCGATGCTCCTCCAAAAGCTACGCGAAAATGGCATCTCGCTGACTGGCTCCTGCTGAACAGTGTGAAGTTCCTGTACTTAACCTGATACATACGGATTAAACTCGCCAAAAAAAGTTAAGTCAAGTCATTTCAAGTCTGAGTACGCTTTTAATGGTGTGGTAAGTCTTAATTACTGCCAAACAACCTCTCTGGCACTGAAAATTAACTTTTACAAGTGTGGAGTCTCATTCCTTCAGATTTTAATTATTGTTGGACATTAAAAAAAAGTAAATAATTTTTTTAACTTTTTCTTTCTCTTTTATTTCTGTCTCTTAATTCAATCTTTCTTATCCTCGCCTTATTTCACTTTCTGTACCTGATTTGACATTGAATTCACTATTCTAACTTAAACTTCCTGGTTCAGATTCTGCGCCGCTCATTAACGATTCTTCAATCTGATTTGTTAAGGAGATACACGGTTGCTTGCCCTGTTCACACAGGTCCAAGATGCCCCAGGTCTGTTCGCCGCACACAGCAAAATCCGGCCCTTTGAAAACTATCATATGCAGATAAAGAAATGCAATGGCATAGTCAGCCCTGGCCATTCTCACAACTACCGGCTCAAAAATGGTATTGCTAGAAGGCTGGGACCATATCACTTGCCTGCTATTCAATCACAGCATGTTGAGTGGAGTGTTGAAACCAAGGGCGAGGAAGAAAATAATGAATACTTTTAAAAAATAAGAACACAGAATAATAAATAACCTTTTATCAGCCCATTGTTAATAAATGAAGGCTCCTGTCGGTGTTCTCTTTTACTTTATACCAGCCATGTCATTAGTTTAAAGTATTTGGGCTATGAAAGATTATAGTAGGATTCAAGCTGATAAAATATATCTTAGCATTCAAATAATATATTAAAGTTCAAGACAACGCCACTTAATTTAAAAGCAGCATTAAAATAGTCCTTCCATTGGCAAATTTAAATTACAGAGTAAACTGAATGCATACGGCTGCTTTGATAAAGTATATTGTTCATAATCTCTTTTTCTAAAAATGTGATTGAAGGGATTTCAGTTATCCAGGAATATGATACACAGGACATGGAACTGAATACATTGATTCAGATTGCCCAAGCCTGCCTTTTGATGCAGCATTTGAATCAAAGGGCCAGAACCGATGCTGTATAAATTAGTGTTTGATTTTCAGTGCATGTATTTTTTTTAACTCAGAAGCCAAGATGAAGAACCAAGGCCCTAGTGCAGAACAACATCAAGGGTGAAAACGCTATAAGAGATGAGATAAATCAGGAAGTAATGATTCTGGATTTTAAAGACCTGAAGTTGTATGAGGGAAGAAAGACTGAAAAAGGTAACTAATTCCACATTTTTGAGGGCCTGTGAAAGAATGGCTTACAACAGTTTGTGTGGTGTATCTTGATTTTGACACAGTGAAGATTAGGGGGGAGGGGAAGAATATGTAGATTGGTATATTTGGAGATTTCTAGGAATGGGAGAGGGAAGTTGAGAGAGGCACTGACCAAAGTAATATCAATAAACTAGAGAGAAACAAGAAACATAGTGATGGATAAAGAGAGATAGGTTGGAGACTAGAGGTAAGAGATGGATTACTTGTCAAACAACAAGCTTTTTCTTGTATCCTGTATGAGAGAAGCTTAAAGAGAATTCCCAGATATGGACGCGCGATGCGGGTTTTGGATGTGCTTGCACTTTATAGAGATTTAAAAGTTTTTGAGGGGAAAAGAAGAAGAAACATACCTTCTTAGATTAGCTTTAGCAACGGAGGAATAAGAGGGTTCCATTTGAGGTCAGGAGACAATCAGGCTAAGAATGTTGATCGATGACAATGAACTAAGTGTGGAGCTATCAAAGCTAAGAGGTGTAGTTACCTTGTCTGCTTGGGGAGAATTGCATGTGAAAAGTCAGATTGCCTAAGCACCAATATACTTTTGTCTCTTGAATCCAAAATATTTGTTGTATGTTTCAGTGTATAATATTTTAATGTGAGAAGACAATGCAGGAAGTTATTTGAATCTAGGCTCCCATTGATTGTACATCATTATGTTTGTTATATTGTGCCTTGCAACAAATTTAAAACTGGCTGTTGAGTGGTGAGCTGCACTAACATCATAGGGCATAAACAGATTATGTTCTTATTTCAGGCACATCTCATAAGGATAACCATCTGGTAAGGTCTGTTTAACAGTACAATATTGCTTCTTGTTGCAATGGTTCCAATAAATTAATTGCTCACCATTATGGTGGGTTATGCAAAATAACATGTAGATTCAGAGCTCCCTTTTATGCATTTGCACATATATGGTGATAGTTTTTTTTTTCTCTTTTCTTTAAGGAATTCAAATGATCAGAAGTGGGTAAAGAAAGAGATTTTTTTAAATCAGAAAAACTGCTCAAAGTGAGGGATGTTGGCGCTGGGGATGGGATATTTCCATTTCAGATGCCCAGTGTCAGCATCAAGCACTGGCAGATCAGGTATAACAACAGCTTACATTTGTCAAGTGTCTTTAGTGTAGCAAATTATCTCATACTACGTCTCATTTATGCATCACCCCTGTCTATGCTGACCTACAATCAACTCTTGGTCCCCCAATGTATCATATTTAAAATCCTTGTCCTCATCTATAAATTTCTCCATGGTCTTGCCCCACCCTATGTCTGCCATCAACTCCAGCCCTATATCACTTCCTGAAAGCTCCACTCTTCTGACACCAGCATTCTGTGCACCCCCTTCCCTTGACCTCTATGTCCCATTGGTGACAGACTGTTCAGCTACCTCAGTGCCCTTTGGAACTCTCTACCTAAACCTTTCCATCTCTCCACCTTTAAAAATCCTCTCAAGACTCATGTCTTTGACCAAGGTTTTGGTCACTCTCCTAATATTTCCCTATTTGTGAAGCACCTTGGGGTATTTCTTACATTAAATATGCTATATAAATGCAAATTGTTCCTGTTGTAATAATGAATATTCAGTTCATTTGCCTCTTTGTTACAGATTCTTCAGAATCAGCTCATCATGTGTGTAAAAATATACATATGCCATAATTTCTTTAAGAGTTGCAGCAGATTGTGTGGCTCACTGATTATTTCGCCTCTGAGACCTGGGTCTGGATTGTCCTCCATTTGGTCACTCATTTTTGGGTGTACCAAGGATAGCCAATGTAGGACAATTGGGCTGAAAGACCAAACACCAAATCCGCCACAAAATCTTACACATTTGGCTTGGGCCCTGCTGGGTATGGACATCTTGGCTGCTGCGTCCAGACCCCATCATGTGTAAATGTCAGTGGGTGGATAGAGTTTGACAGAGTCAGTTAGGATCCAGTGGTCATTGACCGTAGAGAATGCCTCAAAGGAAGATTGGGGCCTGCTTGTAGTGGGCTTCAGATCTAAAGGTCATGTGTGGTACCGGTAAGAACATTTTTAATTAGTATAATTGGAAGTTAATTTTAATCATTTTTGTAGCTTTTTTCCGCCACACTACCTCTATAACTTTAGTCAATCATAAATCCCAGCTTCCACCATGCTTGCTTCCAATTTCGGCATTCTGTATGCCTACAGATCTATTCCCCATCCTCCATTCCACCATCACGGTCCAGCATTCTGGAACTCCCTTTGTAAAGCCCTTCACCTTACCTCACTTTCAAAACCTACCTCTTTAACTACACTTTTGGTCATTTCCCCTAACTCGCCTCCCAAATTCCTCCTCTTTGTAAAGCTAATTGAGACAATTTGCGATACTAAAGGCACTTGACAAATGTAAGTTGTTGGTACACCTTATCTGCAAGTGCTTGATGCTGACACTGGGCAACTGAAATGGAAATGTTCCATTGCCTGAAATGTCCTTCAGGGAATTTCAGGAGTGATTAGCGTGGGGCTGGGAGAAGACAACATGCTCAAGGACCCTATTAAAATATTCTCAGTTACAATCCCAGTTGTCTTACAGTAAAAATGTAATGCAAAACTAATGGGCTTGTTTGGCCTAGTAGCCTTTTCCTATTCCTAAAAATTCTTACATTCTTTAGAACACCTACGTGCAAAGTTGCAATGTCCTTTAAACAAAATAAAATGCCTTATTCTTGATGATGTACAGTACTTGACTGAAATACAGTCATGTCCTAACCAAGAATGGTGATACCTGTCTTATGCACTAAAAACATACAATTACATATTTTCTTTAATATGTATTATCTACCACTTATATTACTCCCAGATTCTCCCCCAAACCTCTCATTGTTTCCTTGTCAAAAGTGCTGACACACAGCTGTTCCCCAGCCTCTGTCATTGGTGTTCTTGAGCCAGCCAAGAGGCACACAGGAATTGATAGAAATGGTGTTGACTAATTCACTAATTTTGCTTTTCCTTCCTCTGGATAGTACGCTGCCCTCTAATTAATACTTCCTCCTGATTAGCATGGCTGAGCTTAGGAACTCACTGTATGGAGATTATTGGGGTAAACAGTCTACCCCATGGATACAGCAAGATGCAACATTAATGTCGTGCATCACCACCATGCCTCATTGTAGCTCTAACCATTTTTCACAAATTTCCAAATAACAATTTTATTAACAAAATATCCTTAAAGTTGTTAAGGCTATTTATCTCTTTCATTGTGTTTAAAATTAACACTGTACAAAATCTTAAGTTTTAATAGCGACTTCTGAAGGTGCTTCAGTACTGCAGTCTTTATAATCACTGCTTTCAGGAGCTGATGATTCTGTCAGACATTTTTTTGGTGGAGTTTTCTGTGAAGAATAGAGTAACTGTGTAATTACAAAGGCCAGCAGCGTTAGAGAGCTGTAATCAGCGTATGAAGGCCTCAGTGAATATGCAGCGCTACCATCTTCATTAACATTGAAAAGGCCTTTCCTCTATTTAGTTAGCATTCCCAGCTGCTGCATTGGAGACTACATAAATTTTATTGATACAAAATTGATTGCTCCCATCTGCCAGCAATTCTCAATATCCTTCATGCTGTGACTTTTAAAAGAGCATTCCCTCCAGCCCTGTTAAAAGTACACACCGATTCAATAAATACTGCATGGAATTTCCAGATAGTGTACGCCACATAAATACTGCATGATATTTGGGAACCAACAGTCTTGTGAAGGACCCAGAAGATCTGCATTTACTTAATTCCCTCCCTCAACCAAAAAAATTTTTTTTAAGATAACATAGCTTTTATTAATAATTCATAAGTCCATCATTCTGTGATTTTGTTGCTTGCCCCAAACAGGATGTGACTTTTGCAGCTGAAACAGCCGGCTCGGTATATATATCATCACTGTCTTGGGACAAGGACCTCACGCAAGCTGTTATCCCCAGGTTACTAAATTCAAAATGGTGAACCCAACCATATGATAGGAGCTCTTAGTGTCTAAACTTTAGGATGAATGCAACAGTCAATGCAATAAGAACAACTATGCTTGAGATTTGCTTCTAAATAACTATAGCAACGCTAGTATCAATGTGAGAGTGTTCTTTATTGTTCAATGTGATATTTTCTATGTGATCTATTTTGGTTGCTATGGAGTGAATTTTCAGGCCTCCAGTCTGGCGGAAACAGGATAGTACTGCTCCCAAAATAGTGGGCAATGACTTACTGCCCTATTGCCGTGGAAATGTTCCCCTGGCCCCACAAAAATAATTTAGAACCTACCTTACCATGACTTCTTTGGTTCTATCAAGTACACGGCGCACATTCCAACCAGTTCGATCTTAAAATGGAAGTCTGGGTCCTATGTACGTCATAGGGCCCCCGAGTTGCATATTTAAAAGGGCCCATCACCTGAAACAGGCTGATGCTCTGGCAGCCCAGCCGTAGGCCCCTCTAAAAGTGGCAGCAGGCCAATCGTCACCGTTAAGGGGGCAGTAAGTCTACCGAGCCCATTTTGAAGCCATGACCATCTCATTAACACTGATTTCAGGAAGTTAAAATCAGCACTAGTATATCAGAAAGTCTTTTGTCTAGTATATTAAAAAGAAACAAGTGCCTCTCCCATGGCACTGTTGATGTAAATCAGAAGGTACAGTGTTTTATAAGGGCTAAGGAGAATTAGACCATGTAACGCACAGTTCATTATCCTGCTCCTAAAGGATAGGTGTGTGATTCTTTAAGACTACAAGATGTAATCACTCAGCAATTTTTAAATGACTGCTTCAGTCATTATAGGTCAGACAGATTCTTTCTTCTAATTGTTATTAAGTAAACAGAGGCTCAAAGCTTACTCAGTTTATCTGTTGTTTGGTCAGGGAACTGTAGAGATTGGATTAGTTTCAGTTTGCAGAAAGAAGACAGCATCTTAAGTGTGGACACTTAATATCATTTTTAATAAAGACAGATTTTTAAAAAATGATACATGTGTTTTATAGAATAAAGTAAAAACGGATTGGCATCCTGTTATAATTTTTATCCAATAAATATACCCAATGCCTTAATACACTTACAATTTAATTTCTCATGTGTTTTTCAAGTTGATGTACTCAATAGATAAATACACATAAGGATTCTGGCATGTATGTGCTATCATTTTACTTTATGTTGTTTTTATTATTTTGATATCAAAGTTTTAGTGTAGCCCTCAAACACGATATAAAATGTGTCTTGGACTACTTTGGTGGCTTTGAGCATTAGTGCACTATTACTCAATGACTGGTGGAGGGACTGTTCTGCTCAGCTGCCAATCTGAGTTGCATTGAGTATGGAGGCACCGACCGAGGCTGCAGTCTCAAGCAAAAAAAAATGCAAAATCAGAGGGGAAAGTCACACGAAGATGGTCCTCGGCATTTTGTTGGTGGTGGCCTGGCAAAAGACCAGGTGCCCATTTCTTCCTGCATGTATAGGACTAAATGGATGAAGAAAGGTAATATAAAAAAGGGGAATTTACTCAAAAACTTCCCATAAAAAAAGAGAAAAATGTTTATCTACCCCCCAGTATGAATTGCAATGACAATTCTCATCTAACATTTGCTGAAAATTGCTTTTACCATCAAAGCCAAATGAGGTGTGCCTCTTCGATTCTTCCTGCTTTACTAGCATCCTGTTCCACTAATGAACTGCAATAATATATTTATTGTTTGAGAGATGAGAGAACGCAATCACGCATCATGAAGTGTTCATCTTCTTCGGCTGAGTGTTTAGTGTATTTTTTCTTAAAACGTTCATTACACTAAGGCCTTGCAAATGGATCAGAACTGGGTACACAAACTGAGGTGGCTGACAGCCCCCTCAGGAGGGGAGGTCAGTGCTGACTTTAAAGCCTGTACATGCCTTTTAAAAAGTGACATTTCCTTTCCTACCCATATGCTGTCTGAATAATCAATCAAATCTAATCTCAGCATTGCTACCATTACATTTGCAGTCACTTAATTGGACTCTTTTTTGGATAAGCATGATAGAATGAGCAATAACATTGGAATAGATTTCTCGCATCAAGTAGCCCATTATTTTGCAGGTTGATTTTGCCCCAGTTAGTCCAGTTAACTGTCTAAGTATTCCATTAGGCATCTTTCATTTAAATCAGAAGGTAGGCTGAGTATAAATTTTCACACCTGATTTATCCCATTTAATAGCACATCTTAAATTCAGCTAATTTTCTTTTCTTGTATTGGTAGGGGAATTATGTCTTTTATTCAGAGGATACAGGAATTAGAAAACAGGAATCCAGTCAAGGAATTCAGAGCATGTCACAATCTGCATGCGTAAAAATTAAGTAGTTTATGATTGAACCTTGAGATTGGTTTTCCTCTCAAATCTTCAAATACTTTACCAGTTATTATTTATAATTCTGAAAACTTGTAAAGTATATATTTTCCAGACATGATAAAGAATTTTTAATATTGAACAAACTTAAGTGATAGAAGGTAATTTGTGCAATGCTATTGTTGTCTGCTCTCTTTGGCTTTGTGACCACCATGTGACTTTGGATCTCAAACAGTATCAATTTTGAGTCATGGGGGTAATTTTAAGCCCCTCACATCGGGCGGGAGAAGTTAAATCGGTAAATATGTGAAACCCGACCGCAACTCGTCACGAACGCGCCTACGTCCGGTTTAACCGCAGCCAGTATGGGGGCATCTGAGTAACCCGCTCTAGACTGGGAGCTCCTCTGAGGAATTGCCCTCTGCCATCACTGCTGTCATTGAATGGCCTCTAAGAGAACAGAAGGCAATATTAAGCATCATCACAGATGTGTGATGTTGCGAGGAGCATACTGAGGTGTTCAACATGCCGTGCATTGTTTACATCAATTCATGTTGTGTGTGATGAATGTTAAAGTTGTGTCACCAGACGTTTGTGGGGTGCCAGTCTCGGCATCCCCAACGGACAGGCACTCGAGGGTGCGGCTGATCTGCAGAGCCTCCTCCTCCGCGTCTGTGAGGACCACTATTTGTGGAGGCCCCCCTCCAGTCTTCACCCTCTCGCGTGCATTCTGAACTCTTTTCTCCTAGAAGGGGAGAAAGTACAGACGTGTGAGTGAGTGATGGTGAAGTGGCCAACCGATGAATGCATTGTTTGGTTGACGCTGACCATGAAAGAGGTGCATCAGAGGATGAGTATGAGACAGAGACATCACATTGGATCAGGATTGGGGTGAGTGATAGTGGCGGGGTCACAAGTGGGGAGGTGAGGAAGTGCTCAGGAAGTGCAGGTAATTTGAGGATGAGCCTTAAGTGGGTGTGAGGAATGATGTGATGGAGTAGTGTTGGCAGTGAAGAATGAGTTGGGGGGGTGGGGGGAGTTTTTATGGAACACGAAATGCAGGAGAATCAGTAAGTGTACTCACTTTTGCTGCCCTAGTTAGGTCATTGAAACGCTTCCTGCACTGGACCCAGGTGCGGGAGATGTTGCTCCTGCTGATGATCTCCTCTGCCACCTTGAGCCAGGCCTTCTTGGTGGCAGAGGCAGACCACTTCCAACTGTCAGCCGGGTAAAAAATCTCCCCCCCTCCTCCTCACCCCAGCCAGTAACACCTGGAGTGAGGCATCATTAAATCTTGGAGCAGCCTTGCCCCTGTGCTGCTCCAAATTGTGTTCTTGGTCTTTGCTCCAGCAAAAGCCACTGGAGCAATGGCCCTTTGAATCTAGACGCTCCAGCTGAACAGCCTATCATGCGGGTGCGCAGTCCACCCACTGCGCAACTTTTGGACGGCAAACCTGGAAGCCACGTTGAGGGCCACCAATTAACTCGCGATTGCGTGGGGAACGGTAAGTTTTTATTATCCAGGTTTGCCGAGCGCCCATTGACTCCCCCGCTGCCATCCCGCCACCCTTTGAAAATTGAGCCCAATGTTTCAGGTCGATGACCGTTCATCAGAATGGGAAGATGTTAGAGATTAACAATTTTTAAGCAAGTACACAGCTAGAGAAAGAGGAGGGGGGGGGGGAAGGAAAGAACAATGGGGGAGGTCTGTGATGGGGTGGAGGGCAGGAGTGATTAAATTACAAAAGGGATGGTGGTAATGTGACAAGTAAAGAAACAAAAGATGGGTCCAGAGAAGCTGTAAATGGTTACAGCAGAATAGCAGGGTGGGTGGGGAGAAAAAAGGAAAATCTTTGGACTCACACTCACTTATCTCTCTCTATCTCATCTCCCTTTCTCTTTCTTTCACACAATTAGGCATGGGATTCAACTGGATGTGATTAAAACAACTACTTTTATTCAGAATAGATGTGGTTTCATCAAGGCCAGGCCATCATTGCCAACCACAAATATCAAATATGATGACTGTTTAGTAAATAGGTATTTTCTGAGCAAACCAAAAATAATTTTACATTTACCTAGCATGTATTACACAAACTAATGCGCATGAACCATGTTATGGCCTCCTTAATTCTCGACACAGCTTTAAATAGAAGGTACTGTAAAGCAATATATTATATTTCTTTCATGTTTAGACATATAAAACACAATAATAGTTCTGAAATTCCAAAAGGATTCTCCCGATTTCCTGCTACAACTCCAATGGCAGACTGAGAGAACCCCCAGGGAAACATCGTAAATGGCTATTAATTGCCACATACTCTGTTGCCCCAAAGGTGCGACGAATCTTCCACTGAAGTTATGTTTCAGGACTAATACTTTGAACAAAAATAATACAAATTATAATACCTTTCAAATCTCAACAAGGATGGAGATTGAATTTAGCTGTAGCATCAGCTTAAGCGGTTGTTTATATAGCAGATGTTAAGAAAAGAGTAAATGAATTTGTATCGTTTCATCTTTAAAAATATCCTTTACAACAATGCTTCGTGTTACTAAAAAGATCCTGCTTACATTCTGTTTACATTCAGGATTTCCATTCACACTTTCCCTCCAAATGGTACAATCCTTTCAGATTTCCATCCTTTACATTAACCCTTGTTCTGCTATTCTTGTTTTGTGTTCTATCTTTGGTACACACACTACAGAAGAGATGCAATTGGCCCCCAGAACACATTACAAAATAAATAAAGGGAAAATTCAAGTGCAAAATTTAACTTGTCATTTTTCAGCCCTCTTAAAAATTTTTAGCAAAATGTAAGCACTATCATTCATAACTAATTTCACAGGTTCGTCAGTACAGGATATTGCCACTGGTCCCATGTCATGATGCTTCACACTCCCAGCTGCTTCCACAGTGCCCCCAAGCCCTTCAGTATTCCTCTATTTCTCCCACAACCTCAACATCCTGAGTTCCCCAATCTCCAGGCCCTCCCTTATGTATTCGCACCCACCCAGAACTACTAGGCATCATCCCCACAGTGCTACCAGGATTCACAGCCAACTCCCATGATTATTCCCATTTTTTGCCCACCACCATCAAATGCTACCAGAGCACAACCGTCCAAGGCCGCAGATCACAATCCGAGTGGGTTTTCCCAGGTCGCAGCTTTCCCACATGGCATCCCCCATAATTACTCTTTGGTCCAGTCTCCCCCTCAACTTCTTCCCAGGCTCCAGCTGTCTCCCATCATTACTCCAATCCATTGCTTCCCTTTGCCCACACTCTCCCCCCAGATCCTGCTGTGTACCCAAGGACAAGTCAGTATCGTTACTTCTGCCACATTCACTGGCTGGCCCATAACGCTGATATTGAAGTGTGCATTTTAATTCAGCTCCAAAAAAACACTAAAACCATGGATTAACGAGTGTACTTAGCCTAACTCAAAAACATGGAACAATGCACTGTTAACCCTTGATTGGCCACAAAAAAACAGAGAAATTGAAGGAGCAGAGAATGAAGGATGAAAGGAGAGATGCAGAAAAAAGCATATCAATGGAATTTATAAACTAGTGAGTTGCTTTTGTTTTCAACTCACCAGAGATGAAAAATAACTCACTTCCTGCTGGGAAAGTGTTCAGCATCTTCCAATATAATTCTGTTACTTCTGTTACTCAATACAATTCCTTGAAAACCCTAAGTTCAAACCCTCACTCATCAGAATCTCATCAGGTTCATCGAGTTACATAGCTTCCATTCATTAAAGTCACCGAGGTTTAGTACCATTACGGTGGGGCATTGGCAACACATATAAAAAGAAATACAGTAGCTGTTAAATTGCTGTGACATGATTCTTATTCATGAGCAAAGGTAAAGGTTATTTTGAATGCAAACAATTACCAAGAAAACTAAATTATTCATACAATGTCAAAAAAGGTTGACATTTAGTTGCATGTGACAGCATTAAATTATAATCTCAATCAAGATGACTGTTTAAAAGAGTTTATCTACCCTTTATAAAAATTATAATTGCAAATACTTATCTGAAATATTTCAAATCTTAGTTGTCAAAAAACTATGGAATAGAAGGGAATGAATCACGATCCACCACTTGGTTTAACAGACTCAGTCAATCACTTCAACTGGAGTTGAACACATAGGGCTCGGTTTTCCCGGAATATTGAGGGTGTGTTGTGGGTGGGGGGGCTCCAAAAATCGGGGCAATCCCATTCGGGTTCGGAGCCCAGCTCCAACCTGCCAACTTCTGAGTTCCCCACAAATGCACCTGTGTACACACGGGCATCCGGAATCCAGAAGTCCCGCCAGATAGTTAAAGAGCTGAATGTACCTCACTGAGGCACTTAAGGCACCTTACTTGTGACAGATTACGTGGTTGGAATGATTTTTAACTTAACTGGGTGGCTTTCCCATGGCTTCTGATTCACGTCTGGTGAAACCAGGGCCGGGTTAGGCAAAAAGAAACAAAATAAATTACATAAAACCATTGCACAAAGTTAAAACACAAAAATCAACCTACCTTTCCACCCTGCTCCGATGTCCAATGTCTCCCGCCCCGATCTCCCCTTCTTCACCCCCCCCCCCGATGTCCCGCCAATCTTCCCCTCTCTCCCCCGATCTGTCCCCTCTCCCCCCCCAGATCCTCCCCTCTTCCCCCCCCCCCCCCCCCGATCTTCCCCTCTCCCCCCCCCCGATCTTCCCCTCTCCCCCCCCACCCCCGATCTTCCGCTCCAGCGCCGGATGACATCTTGCTCTCTCTCTTTCTCTCCCCCTGCCTCTCACGTTGTAGCTCCTGACGGCAGCCAGCCTGTCAATCAGGTTGGCTGCCGGTAGCGAAACCCGGAGAGCACGTTAATCATCAGCAATCACGATGCGATCGCGTCGGAAACGGTAAGGTTTGTTTATTTGGGTTTGCCACGTGCACCTTCACACCCCCCCACGCTGCCAACCCGCCACTATTCCAAAATTGAGCCCATAGTGTTCGTGATCAGTGATTTATTCCTGAGATACCCCTACCTCAATAACACTATGTTCCAATTCTTGTCGATATTTCTTTCTGGTTCAGCTTCATTTTAATCTCTTTAGCAGGAGCTGCAGAAATTACAGACATGTTTCAGTCATTTAATGCACTATGGGGAGTTCCTCCATGCAGATCAACTAGAGTCAGATCCTTGATGTGTGCTGAATAATTGAGGCATCAGCTCTGCTCTGACTAGGTTAATTGTGCAGGTACATGACTCAATCAATGGCCATATGGCTTTCTTCCAGATATGCAAGCTACTTTAGTAAAATTAGATGAGGGGTAAATGGAACATGTTCTATATGTGGATCAAACTCCAGTAGGCTTGTACGTTGGAACTGCCTATAGTGATTTTCAAAGAGTAAATGCATGTGAGTAGCCATTCTCACCTGACCACCATAATTCAAAATTGTGCTGCAGTATTTTGCTTAAAGGGACGCTCTCCTCATGAAAAAGCATTTGGAAAAGCATTTTTTTTTCCATTTGCTTGCAAATTAAATGCCATAAGTCATATTAAAATACTGTACTTCATTATTTTGTTTGCATGTGACATCATCATCATGAATCATATGGCGGAACTTTGATGGAAAGGAAAATCAGGCAAGATGTATAACGGGTGGCCAATCCGATATCTCCAGTTTTGCACCAATGCTGAAGTTGAGAGTTCCACCCACAGAAAGAGGCCATTCTGCCCATCACACCTGTACCAGTTTTCTGAAAGAACTACCTACTCAGTCCCATTCCCCTACCCTTTTCCAATATAATTTTCTTTTTCAAGTATTTATCCATTTCCCTTTTAATAGTTATTATGGGGTCTGCTTCCACCATTGTTTCTGATGGGGCATTTCATATCCTAACAGACTTATGTAGAGAGAAAACAAATTCTCCTAAGCTCGCCCTTCATTATTTTGGTGGCGATTTTAAATTTACACCATCTAGTTACTGGCTCACTCACCAGTGGAAATAATTTTTCCTAATTTACCCCATCAAAACCTCTTGAACACCTCTATGAGATTTCCTCTTAACCTTCGTTGTACTAATGAACAGAGCCCCAGTTTTTCTACTCTCTTTTCATAACTAAAGCTCCTCATCCCTGGTATCTTAATGAATCTCTTTTGCATCTTCTCCATGGCCTTGACATCTTTCTGAAAGTAAGGTACCAAAAAATGGATGTAATATTCTAATCCCGATCAATAATATCTATAGGTTTACCAATACCTCTTTGATTTTGTACCCAGTGCAAATATTTATAAAACCTCGGATCCCATATGATTTTTTTTTAAACAGCTTTATTAACTTATCCTCCCTCTTTTAAACATTTGTGTAACTGAACACTTAAATCCCTCTGCTCCCATTTCTCCAAATTAAATGTTATCTGACATCTATCTGCTAACTTGTCTATATCCTTCTGAAGTCACTTACATTGTTACACTCTTTGCAGTTAACTATGCTCCCTATTTTTGTGTCATTTGAAAATGTTGATACTGTGTCCCCAGATCCATGTCCTTTATATATATTAAGAACAATAGTCCCAACATCGACCACTGGAGGATCCCATTGTTTACATCTGAAAAACATCCATTAACCACTACTTTCTGTTTTCTGTCCGTTAACCAACTCTCTATCCATGCTGCTACATTCCTTTCAAAACCATGTTGAGAAAATTAAGGCACCATATCAAATGCCTTTTGAAAATCCAAATACACATCATTCACAGCATTTCTTTTATCAAAACACTCCATTATTTGCTCAAAAAAATCTATTACTTTTATCAGACATGACTTGCCTTTTACAAATTCCCGTTGACTGTATTTAATGAACTCATATCTTTTTAGGTGAGTATTAATTTACCAACTATCAATGTTATTGTCAATAGTTATTTGGTTTATCCCTTTCTCCCCTTTTGAACAGAGGAGTTAAATTGGCAACCCTCCAGTCCTCTGGCACAACGTCCACATCCAAGGATGTTTGTAAGTTCCTCCCCTTAACTTATTTTTAGGTTCCCTTGTACAGCTGGTATTTTGTCCTCATTCTCCACTGTACAAAGTATTCATTTTAACAGGTCTCCCATTTCCTTATTATCCATTATAGTCTCGCTTACTTCAGTCTTTGATCGGCCCATATTCTCCTCTACCACTCTCTCTCAATATATTTATAAAAACTTTTGCTGTTAGCTTTGCTATCCTGTACAAGATTTTTTTGATAGTCCCTTTTTGTACCTCATTACTTTTTTGTATCCCTTTGTTGCTTTATCAAACTCCCACAGTCCGCTGGATTTCCACTTTTCTTTGAATTTGTGTAAGCCTTTTCTTTTAGCTTGTTACTGTCTCTTACCTCATTTGTTGACCATGGTTGCTTAACTACACAAGTGGAGCCTTTGTCTTTTAGGATATGTTGTCATTGAACTTAGTCCAATCCTCAGTCAACAGTAAAATGTGGGTCTGCCAACTGAACATTGTACTTTACAGATATCAGTCAATAGCTTTACTATGACTACACCATGAGAGATGCTCCTTTTTCTTTAATTTTTGCGTACCCATGCAATCAATTGCCGTAATTCAGCTTCAAACTGACAGAACACAAAATTCAGCAGCCATTTTGTCCCCAGCCTTGTTATTTACTCAACCATAAGTTGGAGGAAAGATTAGTGCAGAAGTCTGAGAATAAAGTCGCAATCTACTTAGAAAGGTATAATTTATAAAGTCACAAACTGCATTGAAGCAGAAAGAGTTATGGAATGCAGCACACGTTAAGCAACACCCACAGTACACAATGCATCAAAAGTACATTAGTATAGAATTTAGGCTTCAGTAAGTAGACTTGTCTCCGCAGAATATAACATTAAATCATTAAAGAGAATGACTACAATAAAGTCAGGAGCTACCGGGAATTAGAGCCAGGCTCATTTATTGGCAGTACCTTTATTGTTTGCCTACATCAGCCTTTCCCTTGATGGTATTAAAAGAATACAGAGCCAGGAGGTGCCATAAAGCCGTGAATATAGGATCATTTTATTGTTGTCCAGTAATAAATTAGAAATCACAGAAGCCCTGAGAAAGTAATTTCACTGACCTCATTTATCTACTAGCACGAAATGCCAAATGTGGATGTCTAATAATCTCAATAAGTTTCATTCACCATACAAACTTTATAACCTTGTTCCTTCCTCGTAGTGTCCATTTAGACTGATATTCATGATGATTCTATTTTGAAAATTATCAGAAATGATTTGTAAAATTTGAAGTGTTCAAGTGTTTGCATCAGACTTAAGAATTAGCTCCTTTAAGTACCAATGTCTATTTTTAAAAGCAAACATTCCTGAATGTAAACTACATCCTGGTTGGAAGTATCAATGATAAAGAGTCAGATGTCACTTTGACATCATAGAATCATAGAATGGTTACAGCACAGAAGGAGGCCATTCGGCCTTGAGCCAGTGCCGGTTCTTTGTAAGAGCAATCCAGTTAGTCCCATTCCCCCGCTCTTTTCCTGTAGCCCTGCAAATTTTTTCCCTTCAAGTATTTATCCAATTCCTTTTGGAAAGCCACGATTGAATCTGCTTCCACCACCCTTTCAGGCAGCGCATTCCAGATCATAACTACTCGCTACATAAAAAAGCTTTTCCTCATGTTGCTTTTGGTTCTTTTGCCAATCATCTTAAATCTGTATCCTCCGGTTCTCGATCCTTTCGCCAATGGGAACAGTTTCTCTTTATTTACTTTATCTAAGTCCTTCATGATTTTGAACACTTCTATTAAATCTCCTCTTAACCTTCTCTGCTCTAAGGAGAACAACCCCAGCTTCTCCAGTCTACCCACGTAACTGAAGTCCCTTATCCCTGGAACCAATCTAATAAATCTTTTCTGCATCCTTTCTAAGGCCTTTATATCCTTCCTACAGTGCAGTGCCCAGAATGGGACATAATACTCCAGCTGTGGCCGAACCAGTGTTTTATAAAGGTTCAACATAACTTCCTTGCTTCCTTACTCGATGCCTCTATTTATGATCCTGTATGCTTTGTCTAACCACTTTCTCAACCTGTCCTGCCACCTTCAAAGATTTGTGCACAACTACCCCCAGGTCTCTTTGTTCCTATACCCCCTTTAGAGTTGTACTATTTAGTTTATATTGCCTCTCCTCATTCTTCCTGCCAAAATGTATCACTTCGCACTGCTCTGCATTAAATTTCATTTGCCACGTGTGCGCCCATTCCATCAGCCTGTCTATGTCCTCTTGAAGTCTATTACTATCCTCCTTACTATTTATGACACTTCCAAGTTTTGAAATTGTGCCCTGTACAAATCATTAATATATATCAAAAAAAGCAGTGGTCCTAGTACCGACCCCTGGGGAACACCACTGTATACCTTCCTCCAGTCCGAAAAACAACCATTCACCACTACTCTCTGGTTCCTGTCACCTTGCCACTTTCGAATCCATACTACCATTGGCCCTTTTATTCCATGGGCTTCGATTTTGCTGACAAGCCTATTATGTGGCATTTTATCAAATGCCTTTTGAAAGTCCACATATGCAATCTCAGCCACATTGCCCTCATCAACCCTCTCTGGTACCACATCAAAAAACTCAATCAACTTAGTTAAACACAATAATAAATCCTTTAACAAATCCATGATGGCTTTCCATTATTAATCCACACTTGTGATGAGGAGGAATTTCTTCACTCAAAGGGTTGTGACTCTTTGGAATTCTCTACCCTAGAGGGCTGTGGATGCTGAATCGTTGAGTATATTCAAGGCTGAGATAGATAGATTTTTGGACTCTAGGGAAATCAAGGAATATGGGGATCAGACTGGAAAGTGGAGTTGAGATCGAAGATCAGTCATGATCTGATTGAATGGCAGAGCAGGCTCGAGGAGCCGTATGGCCTACTCCTGCTCCTAGTTCTTATGTTCTTATGTTCTTGTCCAAGTGACTATTAATTTTGTCCCGGATTATCATTTCTAAAAGTTTCCCCACCACCGAGGTGGCCTGTAGTTGCCAGGTTTATCCTTACACCCTTTTTTGAACAAGACGTAACATTTGCAATTCTCCAGTCCTCTGGCACCACCCCCATATCTAAGGAGGATTGGAAGATTATGGCCAGCACCTCTGCAATTTCCACCCTTACTTCACTCAGCTACCTAGAATGCATCCCAACTGGGCCGGGTGACTTACCTACTTTAAGTACGGCCAGCCTTTCTAGTACCTCTTCTTTATCAATTTTTAGCCCACCCAGTATCTCAACTACCTCCTCTTTTACCGTGACTTTGGCAGCATCTTCTTCCTTGGTAAAGACAGATGTAAATTACTCATTTAGTACCTCAGCCATGCCCTCTGCCTCCATGCATGGATCTCCTTTTTGGTCCCTAATCGACCCCACTCCTCCTCTTACTACCCGTTTACTATTTATATGCCTATAGAAGACTTTTGCATTTGCTTTTATATTGACCGCCAGTCTATTCTCATACTCTCTCTTTGCCCCTCTTGTTTCCTTTTTCACTTCTCGTCTGCACTTTCTATATTCAGCCTGGTTCTCACTTGTACTATCAACCTGACATCTGTCATACGCCCCCTTTTTCTGTTTCATCTTACTCTCTACCTTGTATCCAGGAATACTTAGTACCCAATCCTGCTCTTTTTTGCGCCAGGTCCCCATTATCACCACAGCATCATATTCCCATGTGGCTATTTGTGCCTGTAGCTCACCAACTTTATTACCACACTTGGAGCGTTTAACACATGCACTCTAAACCTATCTTAGACCTTCTCGTATTCTCTCTTAGTCTGATCCCACCTAATACTGTACTATTTCTTATTCTAGTGCTATCTGTCTCTCCCAATCCTTTGTGCACCTTGTTTCTCCTTTCTAATGCTACATCCTGGTGCCCATCCCCCCCCCCAAATTAGTTTATACCCTCCACCACTGCACAATCATGCTGCTTGAACAGTTAAAACATTGTTTCTTTGTTTACATACAGGAATTTTTCTTCTTCCTAAAGAAATTCCTGGCACCAGATGGTGCTGTGGCACAGTATACTGCTGCTGCAACCTGTGATGCCAAGGAACGGTAGGGTAGGACATGGGTCATATACATAGCCTTACACACCAGCTGGATTGCTCGTGTGTGCCTCCTGGTGGTCAGAACAAGAGTGGCTTTGCTAGACGCTTGGGAGCTTATTGCTTACTTGTCTTCTTGATGGGGAATATTGTGTGCTGAGTGGCATCCTAAGGGAAGCAAACAAAATACCTTTAAAAATGGAGAATTCCTGACAATTATGCATTTCCCTAATTTCCTCCCCTCCTCATTTCATACGCTATTACAATCTGCTCAGGTGCCAGCAGCCTTTCAGGGACCTTATTTTTTATTTATGAACATGGAGAGTGTCAGCCTTACTCATCTATTAGGGACATGACAGCTGTACTTTCACCCTTACAACTTTCAGCAGGAGTCGCTACAGAGTAATTAGGAGCAGGGAGTCTGGCTGATTTTTTCCTCGCAGTCCAGAGGTCCTGAGGTTGACATCTGTATATTTATCCAGCTTCACCCTTGGCCAAGGTCTGTGTTTATGTACTTCATATCATATTTTCTTCCTAATTTCTGTTTGTAAAGGCTAAATTCAAAATAACTGATTTCCTGTCAAGGTTAATTGACTGCAGGTGAGAAGGTTCCTTGTAAGGGACAATAATATGTGTACAACGTAGAAGTCAAATCATAATGGATGTATGACATTGGAGAAGGAAAGTTATGGGAAATAGTTTAAATGTTCTGATGCAAGAAGACACAGGTTACAAGGATATAAGGGCTAATTTTATGTGTTCATATTTCCAGCGAGAAGCCCTCCCCACCAGCAGGGAAAATTCAGGCACACGCTGCGCCCGAATTTTCGACAATGGTTGGGCAATGCGGACCTGTAAAAATACCCCTATATTGTTCAGAAATTAAAGAGAAGTAAATCTTATTGCAGGTTAATTAATTTCTGGTGATTGTTGTGCGCAAAAGCTTTTCCATTCATATCACGATTGACAGTATACGAGCTCAATGCAGCTAGTGGCAATTGTAACCCCATGCTTCTTCAGTCATCTCGGCTCAGATAGAAGTCGATTACTGGCTCAAGTGATGGGGCTGCTTTGTAATAAACGTATCCCTTCTGGTTTTCTTGTTTGCATGTATTACTTCCATAATAATTGTTAGGCAAACAAGTGAAATAGAGTTGCCTTGTGCTGTTTTTTCTTCTTTCACTTTTGTTTAGCTGGGCCACTTTATATTTACAAAACTATCACCTTGATTCCAGAGAAGAAGCTAAATAGGAAAACTGTTAGCATCACCAGATTTATGGTCACCAGCTAACACCTTGCCTGGCAAGTAAGATGACAGTTTGTTCAATTATTGGATAAATCTCAATACATAAATCAAGGAGATAAGAGATAAAGTTTAATTGATTACTAGTTTCCCTCCTCCTGTGGGTTTGAAGATCACATACATTATTTTCCCTGGCTCAATCTGTCATTTGTACTTATGAGATAAAATGACCCCACAACCGTATAACTGTATATAATTGCGTCATTGAAATGTGGACATGTTTTGTGTAATAAATCAGTGCATTGTTTGCTGATTAATTTATTTTTGGTAACCAACGAGTGACCCATAGTTAGATAACTAAAGCTTGACACTGTATAAATAATCTGCTCTGAAAAGATCAAAATACAGTGTAGTGTCAGGTTGTTTAGTTAGCGCAGAGTGCTATTTGGTCAGCTATCAAATAAAGTTTGCTTTTCAACAAACTTGACAGAGTCACCCATCTACCAATCTCCAAGATCAAAACAGTTCCTTTCACCCGTCTAATAATAGCCAGAACAATAATACTGAAATACTGGAAAAGCTCAAATCATTAGCAAAGGCTTCTCTCTCTTTTACTATGAAAGAGCACTGGCATATCCCCAAAGGAAGTCAGAATATTTCAAAACCAATGGTTAACCTCTAATTGAGTACTTTTAACAAACAAAACAGGGCACACAAAAGGATGAATTGCTTACCTCCTTTATTCGAGTACAAAAACACACACATCTATTCTTGGTTTTCAGATCTACACCTTATTTGGAAAAGGACTTTCCATGTAAATGTTTGAACTATTTTATCAAGGCTATATTGTATGTTTGGAGACTACTGATCTATAAGTTATTGTATCCTGAGTATGATTGATGGTAACAATGATGTAATTGTACTGTTAGCCACAAGCTTAATTCTATTTCATTAGAAAATAAAATTGTGTTCCACTTAAGAGGAATTTACTCCATGTCCCAACTTCTGGATGATGGATTGAATAATGGGAGGAAGAATAAAATGCTAAAAAATTTAGTTTAAAATGTTATTATTGGATTCTTACAGGGTGAAATTGAGTTATGCAATATCAGCAAACTAACCCATTAATATGGTCAGCATTGAATTCACTACAGTCCTCTACAGCTGTCTATCTCATTTCATTTAAAATTATTTTCATTATGTATAAAGCCACTGTTCATGGAGCAATTAACAAAATGCTATAAGCTGTGTGAAATTTAGTTTAAAATGTTCTATGAAAAGATGAGGTTCACCATCAGGACTCCTTTAAAATTCAACCAGTTAAAAACAATTGAACATCCCTTTGCAATTTTTCTGTTTTTGTTTTGAAGTGTTTATCACAAGTGACGATGAGCGAATTAGAAGGAATGGCATAGAGGAGTTACTGGTCCCAAATTACTGAGGGAGATGATTTAACATACACATGACTGAAGCCAAGGCACTCCGAATTAATTATTTTATCGGCTGATGTTCATAGAACGTTACGGCACAGAAGGAGGCCATTCGGCCCATTGTGTCCGTGCCAGCCAAAAAGGAGCTAACCAGCTTAATCACACTTTCCAGCACTTGGCCTGTAGCCCTGTAGGTTATAGTACTTCAAGTGCACATCCAAGTACTTTTTAAATGAGTTGAGGGTTTCTGCCTCCATCACCCTTTCAGGCAGTGAGTTCCAAACCCCCACCACCCTCTGGGTGAAAACATTTCTCCTCAGCTCCGCTCTAATCCTTCTACCAATTACTTTAAATCTATGCCCCCTGGTCACTGACACCTCTGCTAAGGGAATTAGATCCTTCCTATCCACTCTATCTAGTCCTGTCATAATTTTATATACTTCAATTAAATCTCCCCTCAGCCTCCTTTGTTCCAAAGAAAACAACCCCAGCCTATCCAATCTTTTCTCATAGCTAAAATTCTCCAGTCCTGGCAAGATAAAGCAGCCCGCTTGATTGGCACCCCATCCACCACCCTAAACATTCACTCCCTTCACCACCGGCGCACTGTGGCTGCAGTGTGCACCATCCACAGGATACACTGCAGCAACTCGCCAAGGCTTCTTCGACAGCACCTCCCAAACCCGCGACCTCTACCACCTAGAAGGACAAGAGTAGCAGGCGCATGGGAACAACACCACCTGCACGTTCCCCTCCAAGTCACACACCATCCCGACTTGGAAATATATCGCCGTTCCTTCATCGTTGCTGGGTCAAAATCCTGGAACTCCCTTCCTAACAGCACTGTGGGAGAACGGTCACCACACGGACTGCAGCGGTTCAAGAAGGCGGCTCACCACCACCTTCTCGAGGGCAATTAGGGATGGGCAATAAATGCCGGCCTTGCCAGCGACGCCCACATCCCGTGAATGAATTAAAAAAAAACTTCCTCGTAAATCTCCTCTGTACCCTCTCTAGTGCAATCACAACTTTCCCTGTAACGTGGTGACCAGAACTGTACGCAGTACTCAAGCTGTGGTTTAACCAATGTTTTATACAGTTCCAGCATAACCACCCTGCTCTTATATTCTATGCCTCAGCTACTAAAGGAAAGTATTCCATATGCCTCTTTAACCACCTTATCTACCTGTCCTGCTACCTTCAGGGCTCTGTGGTCCCTTTGTTCCTCTACACCTCTCAGTATGCTACGATTCATTGTGTACTCGCTTGCCTTGTTTGCCCTCCCCAAATGCATTACCTCACACTTCTTTGCATTGAATTCCATTTGCCACTTTTCTGCCCACCTGACCAGTCCATTGATATCTTCCTGCAGTCTGCAGCTTTCCTCCTCACTATCGATGACATGGCCAATTTTTGTATCATCTGCAAACTTCTTGATCAAGCCCCACACATTCCAGTCCAAATCGTTAATGTATACTACAAAAAGCAAGGGACCTTGTACTGAGCCTTGCGGAACCCCTCTGAAAACAGCCTTCAAGTCGCAAAAACACCCGTCAACCGTTACCCTTTGCTTCCTGCCACAGAGCCAATTTTAGATCCAACTAGCCACTTTCCCTTGGGTCCCATGGGCTTTTACTTTTTTGACCAGTCTGCCATGTGGGACCTTGTCAAAAGCCTTGTTAAAATCCATGTAACGCAAGAGGGTTGATGAGGGTAACGCAGGAATATGCGTTACCCTCATCAACCCTCTTTGTTACCTCCTCAAAAAATTCAACCAAGTCAGTCAGTCACGACCTTCCCTTAACAAATCCATGCTGACTGTCCTTAATTAACCTGTGCCATCCTAAATGACGATTTATGCTGTTCCTCAGAATGGATTCCGATAATTTGCCCACCACCGAGGTTAGACTGACTGGCCTATAATAACTCAGTCTATCTCTTCCTCACTTTTTAAACAATGGCACAAAAAGCAGGACTTCAAAGGTAGTGATCTCAGGATTACTACTGGTGCCACGTGCTAGTGAGTATAGGAACAAGAGAATAGACAGGATGAATGCGTGGCTGCAGGGATGGTGTGGGAGGGGGGGATTTAGATTCCTGGGACATTGGGACCGGTTCTGGGGAAGGTGGGACCTGTACAAGCGTGACGGGTTACACCCGAGCAGGACCGGGACCAATGTCCTCGCGGGGGTGTTTGCTAGTGCTGTTGGGGAAGGTTTAAACTAGAGTGGCAGGGGGATGGGAACCTGAGCTGGGAGTCAGAAGGGAATAAAATTGAGAGCAGCAAGAGAGGGGAAGACCCAGGGGAAATCTACAATACAAATAGTACAAACAGTTGTTCAAGAACAAGTGAGAGGGAAAAGCGTAGAGCAGCGGAAAGAAAGTGTACTTTAGGCACGACAGATAAAATAAAAACTAGAAGGCGTAAGGCGATTAACCCAGCATCAAAGCTGTAGGAGGGGGTTGGGAACCTGAGCAGGGAGACAGAGGAAAGCGTGTCAGGAAGGGACAGAAGGTATGGAGTAAAAGGTAAAGTGTTAAAAAAGGAAAAAAGCAGGAACTAAGTGTCACAAAACATATTTGAAAGTTCTTTATCTGAATGCACGTAGCATTCGTAACAAAATGGACGAGTTAACAGCACAAATAACTACGTATGGGTATGATCTTGTGGCCATTACAGAAACATGGCTGCAGAGTGACAACAACTGGGAATTAAATATGCCAGTGTATTTAACAATCAGGAAGGACAGGCAGGAAGGAAGGGGAGGTGGGGTGGCTATGTTAATAAAGGAAGGAATCACTGAAATACAGAGAAATGATATTGGGACAAAGGATCAGGATAATGAAACCGTTTGGGTGGAGATAAGGAATAATAAGGGGAAAAAAACGCTAATGGGCGTAGTATATAGGCCTCCTAATAGTTGCAACTCTGCTGGAAGAAGTATTAATCAGGAAATAGTCGGGGCATGTAATAAGGAAACAGCTATAATTATGGGGGATTTTAACTATCATATTAACTGTACAAATCAAATAGGGCAGGGCAGCCTTGAGGAAGAGTTTATTGAGTGTATTAGGGATGGATTTCTTGAGCAGTATGTAACTGATCCTACAAGGGGGCAAGCAACCTTGGACCTGGTCCTGTGTAATGAGCCAGGATTAATTAATAATGTCCTAGTTAAGGATCCCCTTGGAATGAGTGACCATTACATGGTTACATTCCATATCCAATTAGAGGGTGAGAAGGTTGGTTCTCAAACAAGCGTACTGAGCTTGAATAAAGGAGACTATGATAGTATGAGAGCGGAATTGATTAAAGTGGACTGGGAAAATAGATTAAAGGGTAAGACGGTACATGAGCAGAGGTGTTCATTCAAGGAGTTATTTTACAAATTTCAAAAAATATATATTCCACTGAGGAAAAAAGGGTGTAAAAGAAATAACAGCCATCCGTGGCTAAGTAAAGAAATTAAGGATAGTATCCGACTAAAAAAAAGGACAAAAAAGGTAGCCAAACTTAGTGGGAGGATAGAAGATTGGGAAGTCTTCAAAAGACAGCAAAAAGTAACTAAAGGATTGATTAAGAAAGGGAAGATAGATTATAAAAATAAACTAGCAAAAAATATAAAAACAGATAGCAAGAGTTTCTACAGTTATATAAAAAGAAAAAGGGTGGCTAAGGCAAACATAGGTCCCTTAGAGGATGAGACCGGGAAATTAATGGTGGGAAACATGGAGATGGCAAAAATGCTGAACAAATATTTTGTTTCAGTCTTTACGGTAGAGGACACTAACAATATCCCAACACTGGACAAACAGGGGGCTCTTGGTGGGGAGGAGCTAAATACAATTAAAATCACTAAGGAATTGGTACTCAGTAAATTAATGGGACTCAAGGCGGATAAATCCCCTGGACCTGATGGCTTCCATCCTAGGGTCTTGAGGGAAGTGGCAGTAGGGATTGTGGATGCTTTGGTAATAATTTTCCAAAATTCTCTGGACTCGGCAAACGTCCCGGCAGATTGGAAAACTGCTAATGTAACACTCTTATTTAAAAAGGGTAGTAGGCAGAAAGCTGGAAATTATAGACCAGTTAGCCTAACATCTGTGGTGGGTAAAATTTTGGAGTCTATTATTAAGGAGACAATAGCGGAACATTTGGATAAACATAATTTAATAGGACAAAGTCAACATGGCTTTACGAAGGGGAAGTCATGTCTGACAAATTTGCTTGAGTTCTTTGAGAACATAACGTACAGGGTGGAGAAAGGGGAACCAGTGGACGTAGTGTATTTAGACTTCCAGAAGGCATTCGACAAGGTGCCCCATAAAAGATTATTGCTCAAAATAAAGAATCACTGGATTGGGGGTAATATTCTGGCATGGGTAGAGGATTGGTTATCTAACAGGAAGAGAGTTGGGATAAATGGTTCATTCTCGGACTGGCAACCAGTAGCCAGTGGTGTTCCGCAGGGGTCGGTGCTGGGTCCCCAACTCTTTACAATCTATATTAACGATTTGGAGGAGGGGACCGAGTGTAACATATCAAAGTTTGCAGATGAGACAAAGATGGGAGGGAAAGTGGGGAGTGAGGAGGACATAAAAAACCTACAGGGGGATATAGACAGGCTGGGTGAGTGGGCGGAGATTTGGCAGATGCAATACAATATTGGAAAATGTGAGGTTATGCACTTTGGCAGGAAAAATCAGAGAGCAAGTTATTATCTTAATGGCGAGAAACTGGAAAGTACTGCAGTACAAAGGGATCTGGGGGTCCAAGTGCAAGAAAATCAAAAAGTTAGTATGCAGGTGCAGCAGGTGATCAAGAAGGCCAACGGAATGTTGACTTTTATTGCTAGGGGGATAGATTATAAAAACAGGGAGGTATTGCTGCAGTTATATAAGGTATTGGTGAGACCACACCTGGAATACTGCATACAGTTTTAGTCTCCATACTTAAGAAAAGACATACTTGCTCTCGAGGCAGTACAAAGAAGGTGCACTCAGTTAATCCCGGGGATGAGGGGGTGGACATATGAGGAGAGGTTGAGTAGATTGGGACTCTACTCATTGGAGTTCAGAAGAATGAGAGGCGATCTTATTGAAACATATAAGATTGTGAAGGGGCTTGATCGGGTGGATGCGGTAAGGATGTTCCCAATGATGGGTGAAACTAGAACTAGGGGGCATAATCTTAGAATAAGGGGCTGCTCTTTCAAAACTGAGATGAGGAGAAACTTCTTCACTCAGAGGGTAGTAGGTCTGTGGAATTTGCTGCCCCAGGAAGGCTGTGGAAGCTACATCATTGAATAAATTTAAAACAGAAATAGACAGTTTCCTAGAAGTAAAGGGAATTAGGGGTTACGGGGAGCGGGCAGGAAATTGGACATGAATTTAGATTTGAGGTTAGGATCAGATCAACCATGATCTTATTGAATGGCGGAGCAGGCTCGAGGGGCCGATTGGCCTACTCCTGCTCCTATTTCTTATGTTCTTATGTTCTTATGTTAGCAGTCCTCCAATCCTCTGGCACCACGCTTGTATCCAGTGAGGATTGGAAAATGATGGTGAGAGCCTCCACTATTTCCTCCCTTGCTTCTCTCAATAGCCTGGGATAAATTTCATCCAGGCCTGGCGATTTATCTACTGTCAAAGATGCTAAACCCCTTAATACTTCCTGCTTCATTATGTTTATCCCATCCAATATTTCACACTCCTCCAACTCCTTTACTACAAACTCCGTGCAGCCTCTCAGCAGTGATGGTGGTGGTGGGGGGGGGCCACGGGGGAACATGGATGAATACGGGGGCATGGTTGGGCATGGGTGGGCATGGGTGCACGGATGAGCAAGGGGCACCGGTTGGCATAGGGCCACAGGTGGGCAAAGGTCATTGGTTGGCAAGGGGCATGGGTGGGCAATGGGCTCATGTGGGCTTAGGTGGGCATGAGTGGGCATAGATGAGCACGTGGGTTGTGAATCATGGGGGATGGGATCGGTGGTCAGTGACAGGAGGAGGGGTCATCGTGGGGGCCCACGATTGTTGAGGGGGATGGTTGGGCGTCGGAGGATCGGGATCGGAGTTGAGGGTCAGAGGGGTAGAATCGTGGTCGGGGGTCAGGGTTGGAGGATTGGGATCGGAGTCGGAGGTTGGAGAGGAGAAACGGGGTCGGGGTTGGTGGTCCGTGATCGTGGTGGGGGGTGGGGTTGGTGCAGGTAGGCTTGTTGGGCCTGGGCGAAGCACTCCTGCTCCTCCGGGCCCACAAGCTGTGCCTTTCTAGACAATTAGCTGCAGTCTTGGGCCTTCTCGCCTCCTTTCACGAGGCGTAAAACAAGGCCCGGGAATCCCAGCCCCCCAGGGTTGAAATGAGGAATTAGCTAAAAATGGAGGCCTGAAGCCTCCTTGAAAGCTTTTAAGGCCCAACCCGCCTCCTGGGAGCGGGTTGGCCTCCCGCCCCTCGTCCCGTTCCCGTGAAAACCAGAAATGGGCAGGTTGGGGGCAGGTCTGAAATGGTGGAAAATTTCAATGCCCCCCTGCCCCCAACCCAACCATTTTTTACTTTGAAAATCGAACCAATCTTACAGCATACTTACTGACACACTGTCCTTCTCTACAACTCAACCTGTTTCCCTATGTCATTGTTAATTCAGCTTACCTACATTGTCAAAATCAGTGCACCGTCCAACTCAAAACTGCCAATAATGTTAACAGGACTCAAATAATTCAAATCATAGAATTGGAAAAAAATGGAACCACATAAGTTTACAACACAGAAGGAGGCCATTCAGCCCTTTGTGTTTTTACTGAAACAATCTAAAACTAATCCCACCTCCCTGCTCTCTCCCCATATCTTCTGCTTAAAATATTTATCTAAACTTCCCTTTAAAAATGTAATGATCTCTAACTCAACTACTCCCGATGGCAAAACATTCCATGTTCTAAAAATTCTGCTGAAAGACATTTTTCCTAACCTCCCTCTTCACTCTCAGTGCAAATTGATGAGCCATAATCACTGACTCCCCAACCAGAGGAAATAGTCCTTCCTTATTCACTCCATAAAAACCCTTCATAATTTTAAAGGCCTCCATTAAATCTCCTCTTAGCCCTCTCTGCTCGACTGGAAATGATCCCAGTATCTTAAGTATATATCAAAATAGAAATTCATGTTAATGACAGTTCTCTCTAACAGTGATTTTTGATAGAATATGGTGAAAAACATAGAAATTACAACACAGAAACAGACCATTCAGCCCAAGCAGTCTGTGTCGGCATTTACCCTCCATATGAGCAAATCATTCGAATCACATTTACCCACTCTGTTCCCATATCCTTTTAAAAAATTTTCCCCCATCATACACCTATCCAATCTAATCTTGAATGTTGATATAGTTTCTGTCTCAATTACTGACCCTAGAAGTGAATTGCACATCCTCGCAACTCTGTGAAACTGTCTTTACCTTGATTAAAACATAAGTGGATAAGGAGCTTTATATTAAATATTCTCTGAATTCTGGACAAAAAGAATCACACTTTAAGCATTTACTGACCCCTTAGAGAACCCCAAGGGGAGTGCAACAACAACAACAACAACAACAACAACAACAACAACAGGCATTTGCATAGCACCTTTAACATAGTGAAACATCCCAAGGCACTTACCATCAAATACAATTGTAATCTGTAACTGTAAACAGTCCAGAAGTGTATAATTCTTTATTGTAAATGCTTCCGTGCATTTCAATGGGACTAACTTTGGGTGATATAAAAAGAACTGAAGACAGGCTTGGAACAAATGAGTTTCTACAATCTTAGTTGGGATTTGAGCTCACTGGATTAATTAAAATTCCATAAAACCTTAAGGGCAAGTCATGACAGGATAGTCCTCCTTGGTCTTAAGAGGAACTCACTGTAATTACTTACAAGTAATTAGGTTTAATAAACTAATCAATGGTTTGATAAGCTGACTTTTTCCTCTCGGTTTTTAAAAGGAAAAGTCTGTCAGGATCTGATTATATTAATGCCTTCAGTGAACTAAATAAGCATTCAGATCTGAGAGTGAGTCGCTGCTGATAATTTCTGGATAAAGTCCAAATTATGTTATTTTCTCCACTGCAAGATAACCCAATGTATTAGGTGTAAATGTGGATTAATTAATTACAGGCCATGGAAAGCAGGCCATTTTTACCACATAGGCTCATTGCTGTGTACTGACCATCTGTGTGTGAAAGAGTCAAAGTAGTTAACAGTGTGTGAGAATAACATTATGAGTGATAGCTTAAGCTGATGTATATTTGGCCTGAGCTGTCCTGGCTATGGCCAAACAAGCCTGTCTGTCATAAGAATGTACCTGGCATATGAAGTAAATACTCTGTATAATAATTAATTAGTATTAGGCACGTTAACAGGGTCAAATGTCAGCGCCAAATGCAGCCCAGCTGTTTCAGAGCATTTACAACCTTATTATCATGCTAAGGGTTTGAGGAGCCCTGTCACAGAGGTACTGCAACACAAATATCAGGATACAGTGAAAAACACTGAATTAATTTTGCTTGAGCCATGAAATCTTTTGAAGTAAACAACTGTTCAAAATAATCAACCAATTTGCCCCAAATTCTATACTTCTAAATGCCTGAAGTAACATCCCACCACAATCCGTTAGATATATTCTTTTAATTCTGAGTTACTTTGTCTTTTAGGACGTACAATTCCTTGTGTATTGAAAACCTATTCGAGATAAAACTGTAGAGATGGGGGAAAATTCAGAAATGGAAGGTCAGTGGCTTGAAATATGATAAGTGTCCAACTGTGCTTTATTGGTCTGTTGATTGTTTGGTAATTGTAAATGCCAAATTTTAGCAAAATTTCTAATTTTGTATTGTATCAATGTATTTCTCCTGCTTAAGTTATTTCCAACTGCATCATTAGTTTTTCTGTACTCTACACTGCTTCCTGACTGACAGGGTTTTTGGGGAGGCAATCTGTCACCAAACCTTAGCTAATGCTATTCTTGAATCCAACACAAGGAATGTATCTGCAAAGTGTCCCAGTGCACTTTGCCTAGATAGCCTGACCGAACCTATGAATACAACCTTGTATCTGATATGTCAAAGATTTTACTTATTTATTATATACTATAATTTTATATACTTTTTCCTTTTGAGTCCTTCATACTATATACCATTCCTCATTTACCCACGGGCCTGTTTCTTGAGCTGGCTCCCAGATGTTGAAGAAGGGGCACATGGAGCAACTTGGCTTTAAAGGTTCTTTCAGGTGCCAGCCTTGGCTCAGTGGTAGCATTCTTGCCTCTGAGTCAGAAGGTTGTGGGTTCAAGCCCGCACTCCAGAGACTTGAGCACATAATCTAGGTTGACACTTCAGTGTAGTACTAAGAGAGCAATGCACTGTTGGAGGTGCCGTATTTTGGATGAGTCATTAAACCAAGGCCTCGTCTGCCCTCTCAGGTGGACATAAAAGATCCTGTGACACTTTTGACGAAGGTAGAGGATTTCTCCCAGTGTCCATGAACATTTATCCCTCAACCAACACCACTAAAGACAGATTATCTGGTCATTATCTCAATGCTGCATGTAGGACCTTGCTGTGTGCAAATTGGCTGCTGCGGTGTGCCTACATTACAATAGTGACCACACTTCAAAATTACTTCTTTGACTGAAAAGTGCTTTGGGACGTCCTGAGGATGTGAAAGGTATATGAGCATAGGAACAGAGGAATTGCTAGAAGAAAAAAGACCAAGATCCATCTAGTTTGCCTTGTACCGTCCTGGTAGCCGCTTGATGCAATGATAATGGAGTTGTTGACTAATCATAGCAATCAATCTCTATTAATTAATTTCCAGCAGAGTTATTTTAGTTAGTCTAATTTTACAGCTGGTGCAATTGCTACTCTTTGTACCATCCATCTCTGTATAAATGCAAGTTCTTTCTTTATTCCACTCCCTATGGTGGCAGCAGCTAACCTACTCTCACTATCTCCACATAGCAGAGATCAAAAACCAACACTGCCACTCCATGATACATCACATTGGTGAATTGATGGGCTGCACCACTATTAGTGACATTTATTCCTGTAACTAACTCTTTCAGGATTATAATGCCACATCAGTGCTAAAATTACTTGGATCAATGTGACTGTTAATTTTGTCCCAGATTATTGTTTCTAAAAGTTTCCCCACCACTGAGACTAAACTGACTGCCCTGTAGTTGCTGGGTTTATCCTTACACCCTTTTGCTTGTACTAAAGTATCTTCATGAACTAAAGAAGCATTTCCTACCATAACTGGGGATACTATGCATTAACAAAGTTATCGTTGTGTACGCATCCCTTTGGTGCTGGGGAATTCAGTCAAAAGGGGAAGAGGAAGTCTTCCCCATCAAATGGATTACAGAGCTGACACTCTCAAAACAAAAGTGCAACGGAGGGACAAACTCAGCATAAAAGCTATTTTACACCTGCTGTAGGTGGTTTTGAAATTAATTGTACCCTTGTAAACAGGTATGAATCTTTACAGACTGAAGCCATTTGTCATGCCATAAAAAACATGTTGCATCACAGATCAGTAAATATACTCATTTCTTCTTATAGTGAGTTCTAATCTTGACTGAGCTGAAAATTAGAGGACGAGCCATTCCCAGTTGCATTAATGTCTTGTCTACCATCTGGTGAAGGAGTGCCATTGAGAGAGGCTTGATGATAGATTGCCTGCCGGCCCAGGCAAACCTGGTTAGGTGGCAAAAAGCATGCATCCATATAATTAAAAGTCCTGCAGCCAGGGTGTGTCACACACATCACACTTTAAAACTATGTTGGTCATCACACCTCAAAAGTCATGATTATCTTAAATAACCCCAATGTGATGAGTTAACAATGGCGTTTCATTCAAATATTCCATCATCACTAGACATTTAGGACCGGCTACCACCAATCAGAAACCAGCAACCCCTAAAACAAACCATATAGCTCATTTCTTTTTCAAAGCTACCAATTGGGAACCAGCAATTATCCTAAAACTAACCAATCAAATTGCTCAATTTACTTCCAAGCATTTTAGTGGCCATTTTGATTGTGCACAAATTAAAACAGCTAAAAATTACATTAATAAAAATGTAAACAATTTAACACGTAATTGAAATATCACTAAAATTACCCATGGACTGTTATAAATCTCTTCCACAATTTTCCACTCTAAAGGCTTTACCTTTCTCATGAGCTTGGATTAGTTTTCTTCACGAAGATTGATTTGCTCATCTGAGGCCTCCATCCTCAGTTTTTGTTGGGGCTTCAGGTATACACAATGTATTTACCCTCACTGCCTCTTTTGGGATCTCTGTGCATGCATGGCCCCTCAGTGTTGTTTTGCAAATGTGCAACTCAGGACATGTGCTCAACTCAATGCCCACACTTTCTATCACCTTCCCATTTTGTTTTCCCACAGGACAAGACTGTATTGGGTTCACATTCTGCTGCTGGGTTCTGGACCTGGATTCTGTTGAAACAAATAACTAAGATCTGAGCATTTGCAATATGCACAATTTCACAGGACGCATTAGTAGCATTAATGGCCCATCTCTAGTTACCCTGAGGTGGTAGTTGACCTACTCCTCAAATTGCCACAGTCCTTGTGGTAATGGTGTCTCCACAAAGGTAACTTCATTGCAATTATTTACAACACGATGGCTTGCTAGACCACTTCAGATGGAATTATGAGTCAACCACATAATGTGGGATTGTGGTCACATGCAAGCCAAACCCAGTAGGGGTGACAGGCACCCTTCCCTGAAGGACATGAATGAACCAATTGGGATTTTACTACAATACGCAGGCTTACATGGTTATTTTCTGTTGCTCGCCCACAAGTTACCAGATTTATTGAATACAGAAAGACAGACAGAATATACTTCCAGGAATCAGTCGCAAAACACCAAATAAATTGTTTGCAGAGTTACTAAGCTGTGCTGCCAGAACTGGGACACCCTACCGCCCTACCTCACTAGAGGTGTTAGGCCTGGGCCCTTCCCCTCCCCTCACTGCTGACAGACACCAGGGCCCCGATATTCACGGAAATACGGGAAAGGCGGAGGCCCTGCCGAATTTAACAGCAGGACCTCATTAGAATTTTTTTTACTCGGTTTCCTGCTTGGCAGCCAGCCAGATTGAGAGGCTGGCAGGCTGCTGGGCGGGAAAGCCTGCTGTACAAGGCCGCAGCCGGGAAGCGGAGAGGAGGGAGGGAGAGTCCGAGCGGTGTGGGGGGGGGGGGGGGGGGGATGATGGGGAGAGATCACGGTCGGGGGGCAGAGATTGGATCGCGGGGGGAGAGAGATTGGATCGATGGGGGGGGGGGGGGGGTCAGTAGATTGCGGGAGGGCGAGGATCACGGGGGGGGAGAGATCGCGGCGGGGGGGGGGGGGGGTGGGGAGAGATCGGATCGCGGGTGGAGTCGGCAGATCACAGGGGGGTCAAAGGATTAAGGCAGGCTTGCTTGAGGGACCAGGGGGAAGCACTCCTGCTCCTCCAGGCCTACAAACAATGCTGCAAGAGCATTTACCTGCTGGATCCGGCAGTTCTCACCTCCCTTTAGTGTTTTCCGAGCCCTGGGAAACCCGTGCTGGAGGTGTGAAATCCAAATCTCTGACAAAATCTGAGGCACGGAGCCTCATTAACATATTATAGTCACCCCCCCTCTCCAAAGCGGGTTACTTGGCCACCCACCACCTGCCTTGGTAAAACCGGAAGTAGACATGTTCACAACGGGTTGTGGTCGGGTTTCCCATTTTTAACAATTTAACTGCCCTGCCTGTCCTGGAAGGGTTAAAATCACCCCCCCCCCCCCCAGGAAATCATCTGTGGGCCAAACCCCATTCTACCCCTTCCCCTAGAGCTGCCAAACCTCATGTTCCCCCTCCACGGTCTCTCAAGTTCCTGGTTCCCACTCCAGAGTAATGCTAGACCAAAGGATCCTGTTATATAGTAATAAATACTGAGAATAGTTAAAATCAAGTGCAAGGCATTTACTTCCTCTATTGTGCCGTGTATGAATATTTATAGCATGCGTTGACATAGGGCTGCCCCTTGATGCTTGTTTTTCGTTTCAGATGTGTAACACCCAATCTATCACTCCTAAATGATTCCCTTGTGGGAGGAATAAGTGTGCTGGCTGGCTGTAAGTTTTAACTAACAGCTTGATGAGATTCTGGTTGCTCTAGACCTCATTGGACTGTGAGTCAACCACTTCCATGGCTATGGTGACTGATTGTTGCTATCTGATTTCAGCCACCGACTCCCACATCTGGTGTACCGGATCCTTCTTGCGGGCGGGGGGGGGGGAGACGAATCAGTCCCATAAACTGTGGATCTACTCTCCTTTACTCCTTGCAGTGATGTTTTCAAGCCCTGACCTGTCAACATGGCTTTCCTCAGTGCACGATGCAAAATTAAACAGCACTTTTGCTAAATATATGGTTGCTGTTGACCTTCCCAGTGCTATTTGCACCAGTGAGATGTTAATGAGGGACTTTGATGCCAAACTCAGACATTAAAGCTGGAGTCAGTCAGGTCTGCAGCATGGCAAATGACAACCTGTTCAAGATATTGGCCTTTGGGCGACAGCAGGGGGTGGGGGGAGGGTGATGGTGGAACTTCCCTGGTGTGACACTACTGTTGTATGACTAATGTTGCTGAGTGGCTTTGGTTGCCTGCTATTCATCGAAGTAGCAAGCATTTTGAGCTTGACAAATATTATCACTTGTGACGTTTTTATATATTTGCTATATTTAATGTAAGATGTTCAGGACTGCTACAGCAAAATCTATAAGTACACTGTGAAAGTGAGGGGAGAACAACAGATGTTTTATAATCACGTAAATAACTGAGAACAAGATTTGGGGCAGGGTGAAGAGAAGAATAAAGAAATAAAGTACTTGTATCTTTAACAATAATTCACTGGCAGAAAAAGTTTGGGTGAGGGAAGAAACAAAGTTACTTGTATCTTAAGCAAGTTTTCTAACCTAATTGATGGTTCGTGAGATGCCATAAGCCATGAGAGTAAAGCTCAGGAATTGATTAATTAGCAGATAAATAGTATTGTGAATATTGTATCTTTGAGGCCTTGTATCTTTCAGTTTGAGCAAGGTTTGTAGTATTTTTGCATTGGACTAAATTACAGCAATTCCGATAATACAAGTGACAACACTTCAAAAGTACTTTATTGGCTGTAAAGCACTTGTGATATTGTGAGGTTGTGAAAGGCATTATATAAATACAAGTTTGTTCTTTCTTTCTTCCATGACTGAGTCATTGTCATATTCAGGAAGTAGTAAAACTGTGGTTAGCATCAGAAATTGCATTCTGGCTCCCAGAGTACACTTGAGCATTGCCACGAGAGATCTACTACTTTTCGAAATAAACATAATGGGCCCAAAATTGCTCGGGTCACAATCCCAGCTGATTACGTCCTCCAGCGCTGACTCTGCCAGAGTTTGCGGGGTAATTGGGGCCCACATGTGCCTGTACACCTCCACTCACTCAGCACACTGACCACCACAGGAACACCATGTCCCGAATGAGCCTCAGGAGCGGCGTCTCTGGTACCTGGCCATCATTTTTCTTTGTAAGAGTTGGATGGAGATTCCACCCCTTACAATGATAACCAGGAGACTCCTGGAAACGGCGGAGACCATTTCTCTGGGGGTTCTGCAGTCTCCTGTTGAAGTTACGGCGGGAAACCAGCAGAACCCCGAGGAACTTTGGGGCCAAAGAATTTGTCCAAAAAATACGGAGAACATGAAAATACGCATTTAAATGGCACCAATTTTAAATCTAACACTCTTTTAGGCTGCAGTTAGACTGTCATCTTGAAACTGATGTGAAGCAGTTTCAGGTGCACATCGGTTTGAAAGTAACAATTTAACTCAAATATCAGATCACAATAATTCCAGCCTGGTGCAGCCTTTGTCTGGAACCAATTGCTGCAGTATAACTCCAGCTATGGTGATGTTCTGTCTCATTGTATAGATGTAGAATTAATGATATGGGAGATTGATATTTCTGCTGATTAAATATTTCAAGCAGCAAGGTATGGTCCCAAAATAGTCTGTGTGCACGATTAGATCAGTCACATCATATCCTCTGTCACAGTTGCTAAGACAGTGATAATCTTAATAGGCCGTTATATGTTGCTAGGCAAGCAATATCACAAGGTCAGATTGAGGGCATGCTTGGTTGCTAAGCAAGTTGACCATAAAAAGATCCCTCTGAAATAAGAACTCCAAGTTCCAGAAGTGAATTTCAGTGAGCATGGTGGACACACCATAGTACCTGACCTCTTTCATTACCAAAAGCTTTGAAATTTTCAGTGCTTCATTAAAATGTGTTTTGCAATAAAATTGTTGAATTGTGGATTTTGTACAAATCCGGTCCAGAAAGTAGTTGGTCACCTGGGAGTGAAGCAGACAGTAACCTAATTGATGGTTCGTGTGATGCCATAAACCATGAGAGTAAAGCTCAAGATTTGATTACAGCCCAGAGGTCCTTACTGGCTGCTATTATTTATACCCTGGATCGATTTTATATAAGACTTTTATTAAATTTTTGCCCTAGCATTCACTGTCAGTGCAGACACCAGCTGCGTCCTCAATATATGATGAGGCTCACACAAGAACTGTGACATCATTATTGTACGATTATTGAAAAATAATCTGCTATTATTTACGGTGGGTAATCCACACATTTGGATGTTAGAAAGACATAAAGGTAAATTTTTGCTGTGCTTCACTTCACAGGAGCACAAAATGGAGAATCAGGCCTAAAGGTGAGCACCAATTTGTGGTGCTCCAGATTTTTATTAACCACTGTAAGATTGTTGAGCAAGGCTTTCTAGGCAGATTCGGGCCTTGAGATTATGCTGTGCAAATATTTGTGTTATGAATGCTTAACAAATTTCTATGCAAGTCCTGATTTTAATTGGATTCCATTTTAAACAGGTTAACACCTTGGTTAAAATGGCCGACAAAGAATACCTTGGAATCACATTACTCTTATGAACAGACTAGTTTTAAAGCCTTTTCTTTCAAACAGTTATGCACTTTTCACAAGTTTTTTTTTAAATCCGTATATATTTTTGGGGCCAATCTCACAAGAATTCAAATTGAATATTCAACGAGGACTGACAGCGCTGTCTGAATTTGTATTGTCTGATGACATTGGAATATATGATCAAATAATAAAGGAGGCTGAACACCACTAGAGAAGAGAAAGATCCAAAACAGCAATACAGCATTTTCATAACAAAGCTGTCAGATACAAGTAATAATTATATTTTTATGACACATTTCAGTGTGATTTATATAATTATTTCTTATTCTTGGTAAAACCGTTTCCCAAAACAGTTTTTCACAAATATAGTATCCCTTTAAAATTTCACTTTGATCATTACTAAAATTAGATTTGCCTGAAATTGGCACGGCACATTTATTTTATTTATATGGATCAGACCATTCAGTAAACTCCATCTGTATGGATGAGATACTTGTTATCAGCGTCCAATAGAGACACAGATATACAAATACAGGCAGACAGATGACCAGGTGCTGAAATTATGAGTCTTTCAGGCACTACTAATAAAACATGATTTTTAGTTCAGTCGTAAAATATGGCAACTTGAGACAAGTTGTCTCTCATCCCTTAGAGTTCTGTAATTCTACTTGAAAATTTCCAGTGACGTAAACTAACTAAAAATGTTGCAGATGAGACAAAACATTGAATATGATGTTTTAAAATCTGTCATAAGGCAACCAGAACCTAGAGGGTGTGATCCACTGAGCAATTATTCCAATATTTCTTTGCTCCTAGAAGATTAACAGTATTTGTGTTTCAAGTGAGCACAGTGCTAACATCACAAATTACAGCTAACATCCAGCTAAGGGAAGGAAAAACAGTTCAAAATGTCTTATTTTAATAAACAGCAACATTGTGTTTTAAAAAGAGACCAAACAAACTATTTTATCCGATTGATTGAGATGAGGATGTTAAATGTTGACTTTCCAATATGTGGTCATGTGGAAAATGGTGCAGTGATTGTTTTCAGTTATTCTGAGTGTGAAAACAAAAGCAAAATTACCACATTTCTGAATTCTAACTGAAAGCATTTTACAGTAACAGGAAAGTACAGTAGATCCATTAGGCAACTAACTTGTATAGTTAATATCACTGATTTGTGTAGCTCTGTATATACAAAGTAAAGGTACATTGTATAGTAATATTGTAATTCACCATTGCACTGATTTTGTTTAGATGATTTGCCACTAGATTTTGTGTCGTTTGATATTTACTAACAGACAGCCTGTTACCAAAAGGCACAAATATATTAAAAGATGCAAAAAGCCAGAATATGGCACATTTAAGACAGGAGATGTTTAATCTTATCATATTACATTTTTTCAGAATGGATAAGAAGAAAATTACAAGTATTCAGATTCAAATGACAGTTATGTGGACTTTATTAAAATGAACAAAAGGTCATTTAGGGTCATTTTGGGAGAAATGTAAAATGATCCATTTATGATGGTGGTGTTAGTTTCTCCCAGCCATATGGTAGCAGGGCCTGCTGTAACCCACAAGAGGGTTTGTTGAGTGGACAGATGGACCCTGATAGACAGCCTCTGTAAAGCCATCTGCTGAATCTGGATTGAGATTGCACTGACAATGCCTGATGCATTGGCCATTAACCCCATTCTAGCCTAGCAGCAAAGCAATGAGTAATGTGAAATCTAATCCCTAGGACACTAATCAACTTATCAATCTACTGTTATAGGTCTTCCAGTGGCAGTAGACACATCGCGTGTCGAGTGCACTACACAAAGCCTTAGAGGAAAGAAGAAAGTAATTGATATCCATCCGTCTATACCCATCCGTCTTTCTTATTGTGTACAAAATACCAATCATAAACTCTGATCAGAGAAATAATTAATACGTTCAGATTATCATTTGAAAAATCACAAATTTTTACTGAGCAGTATTTGTAATTGTCAGTTTTTCATGAGGTTATAAAGAGTACCCTATTGATTAACCCCTTTCCATACTACAAAAATCACCAGAAATTGTTTTAAAACTAGTGTACAGGAAGTGTTAAAACAATACACAAGCCAATTGAGATAAGGTCAGAGAATTGTATGTATTTACTCCTAGGTAAGTGTCGGCAAATTATATTTTTTATTAGCCAGTGGTTGTATCAATAATCTAGTTGCAAAGTGAAACCCAAAAAGTAATTCTCTGCTCAGCAGCTGAGTGGAACTTTCCAGCCTCTGTAATTTTGGAATTTGGGGATTTTGATCCCCCAAGTATTCAATAGCCTGCTGACAGTCATTTTCTAGGTTCACACATAAGTATGGTCTCTTGGGCTATGTTCTGGAGAATAGGTGTCAGCCATGGCTCTCGCCCCTAAATCAAAAGGTTGTGGGTTCAAGTCCCACTCCAGATGCTTGAGTACAAAATCTAGGCTGACACTGCAGTGCAGTACTGAGGGAGTGCTGCGCTGTCGGAGGTGCCATCTTTCAGATGAGACATTAAACTGAGGCCCTATCTACGCTCTCAGGTGGATGTAAAAGTTCCCATGTCACTATTTTGAAGAAGAGCAGGGAGTTCTCCCCAATGTCCTAGCCAATATTTATCTATCAACCAACATCACTAAAACAGATTATCTTATTGTTGTTTGTGGGACATTGCTGTGTGCAAATTGACTGCCACATTTCCTATGTTACATCAGTGATTACACTTCAATAGAAGTACTTTATTGGCTGTAAAGTGCATTAGGATGTCCCCAGGTCATGAAAGGCATATAAATGCAAGTTCTCTCTTCTTTCTTTACCCAGTGCCCCTGGAACTGTACCTATGAAAGGAAAAACCATGATCAGGAGAGGGGGAAGGGAGAAAACTGATACAATTGGGGGAAAAGTAGTGCAATTTTAATATTTGGCAATTTTACTTACCCATTGAAATTAAGATTGTAGCTAGGGAACGTTTAGAACTGTCACACTATCTACTTGCAAACTGCATTTTTGAATATGTTACACAATAAACTTTAAAATGTAACTTATGTAATTTGTACAATGTCAGGAAGTTCTAAAGCTGCACACAAAAATAATTGTAGAAAACATTACTGGTAAAAGTATCCAGACTTCCTTATTCACTGCCTAATGGAGTCTAACCAGTACAAATATCACACTTTAAATTTATTTAAGCTCTTCTTAATCGTCCAATTATTATATACTTAAAACAGAATTTTTATAAATTAGTGTTTGAACTCCTCTTAAGTGTGCATCCTGAATAAGTGAACAAAAATGCTGGAGAACCAGTTATACATATATCAGGATTATCGCTAAAAGCGCTATATAAATGCAAGTTTTGTCGTTGTTGTATAGCAAGCATGTAAATGAAGATTTAATTAATCAGTAGTGATTTTCAATTAACCCTTCTCGCGAAATAACTCCAATTTTTTTTTATTCGTTCATGGGATGTGGGCGTCGGTGGCGAGGCCGGCATTTATTTCCCATCCCTAATTGCCCTTGAGAAGGTGGTGGTGAGCTGCCTTCTTGAACCGCTGCAGTCCGTGTGGTGAAGGTTCTCCCACAGTGTTGTTAGGAAGGGAGTTCCAGGATTTTGACCCAGCGACGATGAAGGAACGGCGATATATTTCCAAGTCGGGATGGTGTGTGACTTGGAGGGGAACGTGCAGGTGGTGTTGTTCCCATGTACCTGCTGCTCTTGTCCTTCTAAGTGGTAGAGGTCGCGGGTTTGGGAGGTGCTGTCGAAGCAGCCTTGGCAAGTTGCTGCAGTGCATCCTGTGGATGGTACACACTGCAGCCACTGCACGCCGATGGTGAAGGGAGTGAATGTTTAGGATGGTGGATGGGGTGCCAATCAAGCGGGCTGCTTTGTCATGGATGGTGTCGAGCTTCTTAAGTGTTGTTGGAGCTGCACTCATCCAGGCAAGTGGAGAGTATTCCATCACACTCCTGACTTGTGCCTTGTAGATGGTGGAAAGGCTTTGGGGAGTCAAGAGGTGAGTCACTCGCTGCAGAATACCCAGCCTCTGAACTGCTCTTGTAGCCACAGTATTTATATGGCTGATCCAGTTCAGTTTCTGGTCAGTGGTGACCCCCAGGATGTTGATGGTGGGGGATTCAGTGATGGTAATGCCGTTGAATGTCAAGGGGAGGTGGTTAGACTCTCTCTTGTTGGAGATGGTCATTGCCTGGCACTTGTCTGGCGCAAATGTTACTTGCCACTTATCAGCCCAAGCCTGGATGTTGTCCAGGTCTTGCTGCATGCGGGCTCAGACTGCTTCATTATCTGAGGGGTTGCGAATGGAACTGAACACTGTGCAATCATCAGCGAACATCCCCATTTCTGACCTTATGATGGAGGGAAGGTCATTGATGAAGCAGCTGAAGATGGTTGGGCCTAGGACACTGCCTTGAGGAACTCCTGCAGCAATGTCCTGGGGCTGAGATGATTGGCCTCCAACAGCCACTACCATCTTCCTTTGTGCTAGGTATGACTCCAGCCATTGGAGAGTTTTCCCCCTGATTCCCATTGACTTCAATTTTACTAGGGCTCCTTGGTGCCACACTCGGTCAAATGCTGCCTTGATGTCAAGGGCAGTCACTCTCACCTCACCTCTGGAATTCAGCTCTTTCGTCCATGTTTGCACCAAGGCTGTAATGAGGTTTGGGGCCGAGTGGTCCTGGCGGAACCCAAACTGAGCATCGGTGAGCAGGTTATTGGTGAGTAAGTGCCGCTTGAAAGCACTGTCGACGACACCTTCCATCACTTTGCTGATGATTGAGAGTAGACTGATGGGGCAGTAATTGGCCGGATTGGATTTGTCCTGCTTTTTGTGGACAGGACACACCTGGGCAATTTTCCACATTGTTGGGTAGATGCCAGTGATGTAGCTGTATTGGAACAGCTTGGCTAGAGGCGCAGCTAGTTCTGGAGCTCATAAACCTATTGCTAATATCATACAAACGGAGGTTGTTTGACTCTGCTTGAATTGAAATGAGTTGAAATAAGCATGTACAAAGTCTTGATCTAAATTCATTCTGGAGTTAATATTTTGCCTGCCCCAGTGATGTGCACAAAAGAGACTTCGACAAATGTACATATAATGCACATATGGCATTTTTGTTGATCTTGATCAACAGTTTTGTGGGAAGAGGTCAGTATTCACATCATTTGGATTCAGCAGATTCAAACAACCTCCATTTGTATGATATTAGCAATAGGTTTATGTGGCATGGCTGGAGCAGCTGAAGGAACAAATATAAAACAATGAGCATCTCAATTTAAACACTAAGTGTGACAAACAAGGGATCAATAGAACTGTAACTGATTAGATTTTTCAGGGCTGTGTATCAGCAGTTGGTTTATAGACGTTTGTGTTAAAACCACCAATTAGATGCAAGTGTCCTGGAGTTAAAGTCAGAAGACCTCACTTCTTTCAACATTCGTATGCAAAGTCAGGAGCGTGGATGTGCTTTGAATTCTATTTCTGGAGGTTACTACTTTTGATTTGTCAAGTGAAGCCAAACCAATAAGAATAAATCAGTGTCCTTGGGGTAAATTTTAACCCCCAAGAACGGGTGGGTTAGGGGCGGGCGGGTAGTGAAAATACTAAGTTTTTGGAGCGGGACCGCATCCCGGCTCCAACATACCCACTTCCGGATTTGACCCAGAGGCGTTTGGATGCGTGCGCTTCTGACACCTGGAAGTCCCGCCGGGCCGATATTTAAAGAGTCTATTTAGGCATTTAAACCACTTAAGGCGATTAACTTTTTGTGTATCGAGTTACCCGTGGCCTCTGAAACACGCTATGGAAATGGAGCAGAGTTGCAGCCGACCTTCATTTGGACCTTTAAACCAGTGATTGACTCGTGAATAAAAGGTGAGTTTTTGCAGCAGGGCACTTAGTTCTCTCAGACAAACCTTTGGAGCTCTTTGTGTTTAGACTGAGATTTCTTTGTTCATACTCATCATTCTTGTGTTCAGACATATTTACCTATATTTTGGACCCCGTCAAACTGACACCATCAGGATGGGGGCCCAGTGGATGTACATCTGAGGAGAAGGCACATCACCATCTGCGGCAAGCAAGACATGCAGTTCTGGGAGTTGCAGGTGCACAAGGTAGAGGTGCACCGCAAGGACCTGCAAAAGAGCAGAGAGGGGACCAACAAAGGGGCCCGAGGAGGAGGCACTAACTATGTGAAAGGGTCTACAGGCAGAGGTTGAACGTCCTTGTCCTCTCTGAGGAGCAGTGCCTACGAAGGCTCAGATTGAGTCGCCAGGTGGTCGCAGACATCTGCAGGCTCCTTCATGCAGGGCTGCTCGCGGGTGGGTCTGGTGGCCACGCCTTGCCTGTCGCTCTCAAAGTCATCACTGCCCTCAATTTCCTCACCTCCGAATCCTTCCAGGGCACCACTGGTGACATCTCTAGGGTCTCTCAGTCATCTGTACATACGCGTATACGACATGTCACGGATGGCTTGTTTGCCAGGGCATCTGACAACATCAACTTCCCCCGCGATGTCATCAGCCAGACTGAGAGGGCAGTGGGTTTCCACTCTCTGGCTGACTTTCCACGGGTATAGGGCGCAATTGATTGCACACATGTAGCAATCCGAGGACCTCCACATAAGCCAGGACTGTTCATCAACGTAAAGGGATATCACTCCATCAACTGGTTTGCGACTACCAGAGGAGGTTTCTGCAGGTGTGCGCCAAATTCCCTGGCTGTTGCCATGATTCATTCATTTTGCGCGAGTCTGACATCCCAGCCCTCTTCCTCACACAAGACAGACTTAAGGGATGGCTCCTTGGAGACAAGGAATACATCCTGCAGTCATGGCTTATGACACCACCAAGAAACCCCACCAATGAGGCACAGCAGAGGTACAACAGTTACATCACCACCAGGTCTGTCATTGACCAAGCCATAGGAATGCTCAAGATGCGCTTCAGGTGCCTGGATAGATCTAGGGGAGCCCTTCAGTACTCACCGACGAGGGTATGCAGAATAATTGTGATGTGTTGCATCCTGCACAACATTTTCAGCAGAGAGGATTACGGTTGGAGGAGCTCGAATGCGCTTAAGAAGCATCTGCATCTGCTGGCAACATTGGAGGAGGAAGATGATGGACAACCCATCGCCAGAGCAGTGGCGCACGTGGCTGCTCGTGATGCCAGGGATTCACTCATTTTTTTTAAATTCGTTCATGGGATGTGGGCATCGCTGGCGAGGCCGGCATTTATTGCCCATCCCTAATTGCCCTTGAGAAGGTGGTGGTGAGCCGCCGCCTTGAACCGCTGCAGTCCGTGTATCAACAAGTTCTCATAAGGAGATCTGCAAACTGAAGACAGTGAACTACTCAGACCGCCTGGAACAACCACCATCACCAACACCAGCCTCCCCCTCCACATGCCCAATGGGTGGCATCAAGTCTTGGCATTCACGATGAAGCACATGAAAGGGCACTTTCACAGGCAAGACGTGGCATTGGTGGTGAGAATTATAACATTTAATGTGCATTTAACAAAAAACAAATATAAATGAAAAACAAGACATTCTGTCAGACACCTTTGTGCATACCCATGGTGATCACAAAACCTTAGCCTTTCTCTTCCTAGCACTTCTACATGGTTCATCCCCTGTGGCTTCAGCAGAGGTAGAGGCAGGCTGCTCACGTCCCTGCCCTGACTGTTGAGATGCTCTTCGCCTAAGGCCTCTGGGTTCCACCTACACCTGTGCAAAGGCTGATTCGGCCATTGGGAGAGGAGGCAGCATTGCAGGAACTGGTTGAGGGGGGGGGGTCAACGGGTGAGAGGTGGGAGCGCTTTGAGTGGAGTCCCCGCTTCCATGTGCCCTTTCGCCATCATCCCTCTCCTGGGCCAGGGCCACATCATTCCTGCCACTCTGCTGGATAGCAGATCTGCGACATGTTCTAAGACCACGGCTAAAGTATCCGTCTGCCTTTTTAAGGCGGCAGACATGTTAGCATCCAGAGTCTGTACAGCTGTTGCCATGTTCTGAATGAACCCATTTGAGAGCTGTGCTTGAAGCTCATTGGAGGCTTCATTCTCTCCATCGCACTTACCTGTGCCACCATTCCACTAATGCAGGAAGTGGACTCCTCCATCCTCTCCACTATTGTGGAGAGTGTGCGTGGCACGTCTTCCAGTACCTTGCAAAGGTGCTGCTGTACCTCAATCATTCTCATTCTCAACAATGGCCTCCAGGGTTCAGCATCTGTGTCCAGATGAGCAGAGCCTGGAGTGGAGTGCGCCCCCCGACGCGGACTCTCTACAGCTGCCCCTGCCACCAATGTCTGATCGTGCTCACTTGTGAGTGGTGAATCACCAGGTGATAACCAACTATCTGCCTAATAAGACCCACTGAAGTGCGAACATCTGCGCTGGTGCATGGCTGGATATGATGTGACGGTGCTCCCTCAGAGGTATTGAGCTCCTCTGAGCTATCGTCTTCTTCCATGGCGCGTGCCTTCTCATCAATCCTTGAAGGCTCTGGAAGAGAACATAAAGCAATATTAACAATCATCACAGAAGTTAATTTGCAATGAGCATTCTGAGGTGTGCAACAGGTCAATCATTGATAACATCAATTCATTATGTTTGTGAAGGATGTTAAAGTTCTGTCACCAGCCGTTTGAGGGTTGCCACTCTCGCCATCTCCGATGGCCAGGAATTCAACTGTGCAGCTGAGTACCAAGGCCTCCTCCTCCGCATCTGTCAGGGGCACTATTAGTGGTGGCCCCCGTCCAGTCCTACTCCTCTCCCATGCATTTTGCACTCTCTTCTATAAGGAGAGAAAGAATACATGTGTGAGTGAGGGTGACGTGGTCACCTGGTGGGTGCATTGCTTTGGGTGAGGCTGACAATGAAACAGGTACCTCAGAGGGTGAGTATCAGACAGATTCATCACATTGCATCAGGTTTGGGGTGAGTGGAAGTGGTGGGTTCACAATTGGGGAGGTGAGGAAGTGCACAGAAAGTGAAGGTAAGTTGATAATGAGATTTAAGTGGGTGTGAGGAGTGATGTGATGGAGTAGGCTTGGCAAGACAGAATGAGGTGAATCATTAACTGTACTCTCTTTTCCTGATGTGGTTAGGTCATTAAAGCACTTCCTGAGCTGTACCCATGACCTTGCCACCATGCTTCAACTGCTCAGCTCCTCTGCCACCTCCAGCGAGGCCTTCTTGGTGGCAGAGGCAGGGCACGTCCTCTAGTCAGCCAGGTACGGTATCTCCCTTCTGCTCCTCACACCAGCCAGTAGCAACTCAAGAGATGAGTTGTTAAAGCGGGGTGCTACCTTACTCCTTTGATGCTGTATCTCTGCACATTTCTCCTTTCTCCCTCAAAATCCATGGTTGCAATGGCCCTTTAAATACTCCAGTTTACAGCTCGTCATTCGGGTGTACAGTATGTCTGCTGCACAGCTTGGAGACGCGAAACCCGGAAGTCACATCAAGCGCCTTCAATTTATACACGATCGCTCGACCGACGCGCAGAAAATTTTTCCCGGTTTCCCACGCGACTATTCACCCCCGCACTGAGATCCTGCTGCCATGTTAAAATTATGCCCCTTGTGTGCATTGGAAATTATTGTAAGGAGTCTTACAACACCAGGTTATAGTCCAACAGCTTTATTTGAAATCACAAGCTTATGGAGCTTTCCTCCTTCGTCAGGTGAGGAAGGAGGAAAGCTCCGAAAGCTTGTGATTTCAAATAAAGCTGTTGGACTATAACCTGGTGTTGTAAGACTCCTTACATTTGTCCACCCCAGTCCATCACCGGCATCTCCACATCTTGGAAATTATTAACACTGATTGAAAAGCAACGTTACTCTATGATGGGCTATGGTTGCAGTTATAAACACTTTGGAGTTGCAGCGATCTGAAGCCATCATACTGCTTCATCTTGCCATCGTATGTAGCATAACTTCACTGCGGTGTCAAGCCTGGTTTAAAGTGCTCAAGGGCTTCATTAAACTTAAGCAGAGATTTTAGTTTAATTTTTTGAGGAAGTAGTCACTCCTGCCAGCACTCGCCAAACATTAAAAATTTACTGTTCAGGCTGCGCAAGCACACGGTCTGGAGCTCTCCCATAACAATGTGGGTGTGATCTCCAGCTCACAGTTTAACACGGCGTTGCTTGCTGCAAACCGCTCTTTGCAGCTACTTTCTCAGATCAGTAGCGTGGTATAACCCTAGGCTAAAACAATTGTCAACGTGTGGGATAGGGAGTGGGAAAAAAAATCACTCACATTTTCTGATCCTGTTTACTATTCAGTGACTCCTCCTGGAAAGTGCATGTGAGAAGATGGGGACATGATTAATACCCTCAATGGTTCATTACCCACCTACACGTACTGTGTGAGCTCATATGTGAAGAATGGGCACTTACTTGGATGGTACTGGATGGATGCCTAGTTCCCATCTTCAGGAGAGGAGGGAAAATAAAGTGTGGATTTAGCCAGGATGCTAAATACAACAGACCACCTCTACAACAACATTTTATGTTGGTAAATGGAGTGGAGGTACAGATCAGCCATGATCTAACTGAATGGCAGAACAGGCTTGAGGGGTTGAATGGCCTACTCCTGTTCCAATGCAGAGATGTGTAGTTACGAATGTTAGGTTCCATAAAAGTTGTTTTATTTGAAAAAGCTAGAAGGTACATCAGGGCCCAGAACCAATAAAAAAAAGTGCTCACTCCCCTAATTTGTGGGAACATGTTCATCGTTATATTCAGAACTGTTTTCCACGTCTCCACAATATTTATTTCAACTGTCTCTCTTCTCAATACCCTGAATAAATGATCCACAAAAGGGTTGGCAGACATACTAATCAGGGCAGTCCTGCATTTTACTTAGCTTTCCCAATATCATGATTATTTAATACCTTTAGCACACACACAAGAAACTGTCATTAAGAAGGTTTCTTACTGCAGATTCAATATCATTCAAAAAAACTGAACATTTATTAATGTCCAATTACACCTGTTGTACATTCAATTTAAATTCATTTTTTGTTATGCAATAGTCTCCCACATACAATTTATTCAGTATTAGAACTGGAACTAATGTCCCAATCCGCCCAGTTCTAGCACATGCTCATTAATGCTACAAAAATAGTTTGCATGTGTGTATATATGCCTGTGTGTACACATAGTCAATCGCCCATGGTGTGCACAGGGAGTCAGGACCAAGCAGGGTTAGAGTGCGGGGGATAATCAGATCCAGATGGTGGAAAAGGGAGGGAGAAATGAAGACAGATGGAGGAGGGAAAGGGGAAAGCAGGGGGATGGTAGACAGGACGGAAGAGGAGAGACAAGGAAAAGGTGGAAGAAAGGGTGAAATGGGGAGAGGTGTGGGATGGGGATAGGGGTAGCAAACACAATGATCATACCTCACTGTGGGAAACAGGGAGGGAAGGGCAACAGTAAGTTACCCTCGCTTTATGGTTTTTACCTCAGTGGCAGGGAAGGCGGGGAGTAGTTATGGTTGGTGAGCTCAGTGGCCAGGGGGTGCTGAGTTAACGCTCTCTCCTCTACAAGCCCCAATTTCTACATGAATTGTGGGGGGGGAGGGGGGGGAGGGGTGGCGGTTGGTGGTTAGATGCATTTTCCTGCAGGCACCGAAGAGTGATTGCACCTAGAGGGGAAGTTGTTGTTGCCTGCAGCCAGAGAAGATCGAGTGTGTCGAAACAAATACCACCCAAGTGCCAAAATTTCGCTCAGCAGGATCTGGCATAAATGACATCGATATGTACAAGGAAGGGGGCTCAGGACCAAAGGGCCATTCATCTGAGCTGGGAATGAAGGAAGCAGTGCACTGTACGTTATTTAAGCACAGGAGGGTTGTGGGCTGCTAAATTTTTGGGGATTGCACTGACCTGCAAAGGGAGCTTCTCTTCCCTTGGCCAGGCCCGGATTCTGAACTCCGCAGGTTGTGGGGGGAGGGGGTGCGGGGTGGAGCTTATCTTACCTGTTCCAGTTTTTGATTTTGACCCTAGCAGGTGAGGAGGTGGGGGGGGCAGAGTCTCTGAAGACTGTGGGATTAACAGTATATAACAGTGCTGCATCCAATGAACGAACATGCAGCTGGCACAATCAAGGGAGCTTGCAGGTTCAAACCCATCTGCTTCTTAGTAGTTGTAAGGAGGAGGCCAGGGGCAAGGTCCAGCAGCTGATCTGGAGGGTGGGGGAAGTCAACAGCACCTTCTGCAAATGTTCACGGGGAAGAAGTCCTTACAGGTATCCAACAACATTCATTTCTCGGGGGGAGCTCCCTGAAGTCACTCAGAGGGGTTAAAGACATGTATTTCCTCAACGTTGATGGGTTAGGAACTGACCATTTACTGGCCAATAGTGGAGTTTGATGTGGCAGGCTCTTCATGTGAAAATATAGTGTGTTCCGGCTATTTGATTGTATGGTTAGAAATCTTATTTTTAGTGTTCTGCTAGAGAGAAGAAGAATAATAATCATAGAATCGTTACAGCACAGAAGGAGGCCATTTGGCCCATCGAGCCTGTGCCGGCTCTTTGTAAGAGCAATCCAGTTAGTCCCATTCCCCAACTCTTTCCCTGTAGCCTTGGAGCTTTGTTCCCTTCAAATATATATATCCAATTCCTTTTTGAAAGCCATGATTGAATCTGCATTCACCCCCCTTTCAGACAGTGCATTCTAGATCATAACTACTCGCTGCGTAAAAACATTTTTCCTCACGTTGCCTTTGCCAATCATCTTAAATCTGTGTCCTCTGGTTCTCAACCCTTCCGCCAATGAGAACAGTTTCCCTTTATTTACTCTATCTAAACCCGTCACGATTTTGAACTCTTCTATCAAATCTCCTCTCAACCTTCTCTGCTCTAAGGAAAACAACCCCAGCTTCTCCAATCTATCCATGTAGCTGAAGTCCCTCATCCCTGGAACCATTCCAGTAAATCTTTTCTGCACCCCCTCTAAAGCTTTCACAACCTTCCTAAAGTGCGGTGCCCAGAATTGGACACAATACTCCAGTTGCGGCCGAACCAGTGTTTTATAAAGATTCAACATAACTTCCTTGCTTTCTTACTCTATGCCTCCATTTATAAAGCCTAGGATCCCGTAGACTTTTTTAACCGCTTTCTCAACCTGTCCTGCCACCTTCAAAGATTTGTGCACATCTACCCCCAGGTCTCTCTGTTCCTGCACCTCCTTTAGAATTGTACCATTTAGTATATATTGGCTCTCCTCGTTCTTCCTGCCAAAACATATCACTTCACACTTCTCTGCATTAAATTTCATCTGCCATGTGTCCACCCATTCCACCAGCCTGTCTATGTCCTCCTGAAGTCTGTTACTATCCTCCTCACTGTTTACTACACTTCCAAGTTTTGCGTCATCTGCAAATTGTGCCCTGTACACTCAAGTACAAGTTATTAATATATATCAATAAAAGCAGCAGTCCTAGTACCGACCCCTGGGGAATACCACTGTATACTTCCTCCCGTCCGAAAAACAACTGTTCACCACGACTTTCTGTTTCCTGTCACTTAGCCAATTTCGTATCCATGCTGCCACTGTCCCTTTTATTCCATGGGCTTCAATTTTGCTGACAAGCCTCTGATGTGGCACTTTATCAAAAGCCTTTTGAAAGTCCATATACGCAACATCAACCACGTTGTCCTTATCGACCCCTTCTGTTACCTCATCAAAAAACTCAATCAAGTTAGTGAAACAAGATTTGCCTTTAACAAATCCGTGCTGGCCTTCCTTTATTAATCCACACTTATCCAAGTGACTATTAATTTTGTCCCAGATTATCGTTTCTAAAAGCTTCCCCACCACTGAGGTTAAACTGACTGGCCTGTAGTTTCCGGCTTTATCCTTACACCCTTTTTCGAACAAGGGTGTAACATTTGCAATTCTCCAGTCCTCTGGCACCACCCCTAATATCTAAGGATGATTGGAAGATTATAGCCAGCACCTCTGCAATTTCCACCCTTACTTCCCTCAGCAACCAAGGATGCATCCCATCTGGAGCGGGTGACTTATCTACTTTAAGCATATAGCCAGCCTTTCTAGTACCTCCTCTTTATCAATTCTCACCCCAGCTATCTCAACCATCTCCCCTTTCACTGTGACTTTGGCAGCATTTTCTTCCTTGGTAAAGACAGATACAAAGTACTCATTTAGTACCTCAGCCATGTCCTCTGCCTCCATGCGTAGATCTACTTTATGGCCTCTAATCGGCCCCACCCCTCCTCTTACTTCCTGTTTACTATTTATATCCCTATAGAAGACTTTTGAATTCGCTTTTATGTTGGCCGCCAATCTATTCTCATACTCTCTCTTTGTCCCTCTTATTTTCTTTTTCACTTCCCCTCTTTACTTTCTATATTCAGCCTGGTTCTCACTTGTATTATCAACCTGACATCTGTCATATGCCCACTTTTTCTGCATCATCTGACTATATCTTTCGTCATCCAGGGAGCTCTAGCTTTGGTTGCCCTACCTTTCCCCCTCGTGGGAATGTATCCAGAATGGACCCAAATTATCTCCTCTTTCAAGGCCGCCCATTGTTTGATTACAGTTTTGCCTGCCAATCTTTGATTCCAACTTACCCGAGCCATATCCACTCTTAACCCACTGAAATTGGCCCTCCTCCAATTAAGTATTTTTACTCCAGATTGCTCCTTGTCCTTTTCCATAATCTAAACCTTATGATACTATGATCACTGTTCCCTAAATGTTCCCCCACTGACACTTGCTCCACTTGACCCACCTCATTCCCCAGAACCAGATCCAGCAATGCCTCCTTCCTCATTGGGCCGGAAACATACTGATCAAGAAAGTTCTCCTGAACACACTTCAAAAATTCCTCCCCCTCTTTGCCTTTTATACGATTACTATCCCAGTCTATACTAGGATAGTTGATGACCCCCATTATCAATACTCTATAGTTCTTGCACCTCTGTAATTTCCCTGCAAATTTGCTACTTTATATCCTTCCCATTAGTTGGTGGCCTATAGAATACAACCAGTAGTGTAATGGCACCTCTATAGTTTCTTAACTAGAACCAAATAGATTCTGTCCTTGACCCCTCAAGGATTTCCTCTCTCTCCAGCACTGCAATATGCTCCTTAATCAATACTGCCATCCCTCCCTCATTTTTTTCCTTCCGTATCTTTCCTGAACACCTTGTATCCAGGAATATTTAGTACCCAATCCTGCCCTTTTTTGAGCCAGGTCTCCGTTATCACCAGTACATCATATTCCCATATGTCTATTTGTGCCTGCAGCTCACCAACCTTATTGTTTTTTATTCGTTCATGGGATGTGGGCATCGCTGGCGAGGCCGGCATTTATTTCCCATCCCTAATTGCCCTTGAGAAGGTGGTGGTGAGCCTCCTTCTTGAACCGCTGCAGTCCGTGTGGTGAAGGTTCTCCCACAGTACTGTTAGGAAGGGAGTTCCAGGATTCTGACTCAGCGACGATGAAGGAATGGCGATATATTTCCAAGTCGGGATGGTGTGTGACTTGGAGGGGAACGTGCAGGTGGTGTTGTTCCCATGTACCTGCTGCTCTTGTTCTTCTAGGTAGTAGAGGTCGCGGGTTTGGGAGGTGCTGTCGAAGAAGCCTTGGCGAGTCGCTGCAGTGCATCCTGTGGATGGTACAGACTGCAGCCACTGTGCGCCGGTGGTGAAGGGAGTGAATGTTTAGGGTGGTGGATGGGGTGCCAATCAAGCGGGCTGCTTTGTCCTGGATGGTGTCGAGCTTCTTGAGTGTTGTTGGAGCTGCACTCATCCAGGCAAGTGGAGAGTATTCCATCACACTCCTGACTTGTGCCTTGTAGATGGTGGAAAGGCTTTGGGGAGTCAAGAGGTGAGTCACTTGCCGCAGAATACCCAGCCTCTGGCCTGCTCTTGTAGCCACAGTATTTATATGGCTGGTCCAGTTAAGTTTCTGGTCAATGGTGACCCCCAGGATGTTGATAGTGGGGGATTCGGCGATAGTAATGCCGTTGAATGTCAAGGGGAGGTGGTTAGACTCTCTCTTGTTGGAGATAGTCATTGCCTGGCACTTGTCTGGCGCAAATGTTACTTGCCACTTATGAGCTCAAGCCTAGATGTTGTCCAGGTCTTGCTGCATGCGGACTCGGACTGCTTCATTATCTGAGGGGTTGCGAATGGAACTGAACACTGTGCAATCATCAGCGAACATCCCCATTTCTGACCTTATGATGGAGGGAAGGTCATTGATGAAGCAGCTGAAGATGGTTGGGCCTAGGACACTGCCTTGAGGAACTCCTGCAGCAATGTCCTGGGGCTGAGATGATTGGCCTCCAACAACCACTACCATCTTCCTTTGTGCTAGGTATGACTCTAGCCACTGGAGAGTTTTCCCCCTGATTCCCATTGACTTCAATTTTACTAGGGCTCCTTGGTGCCACACTCGGTCAAATGCTGCCTTGATGTCAAGGGCAGTCACTCTCACCTCACCTCTGGAATTCAGCTCTTTTGTCCATGTTTGGACCAAGGCTGTAATGTGGTCTGGAGCCGAGTGGTCCTGGCGCAACCCAAACTGAGCATCGGTGAGCAGGTTATTGGCGAGTAAGTGCCGCTTGAAAGCACTGTCGACGACACCTTCCATCACTTTGCTGATGATTGAGAGTAGACTGATGGGCTGGTAATTGGCTGGATTGGATTTGTCCTGCTTTTTGTGGACAGGACATACCTGAGCAATTTTCCACATTGTTGGGTTAGATGCCAGTGTTGTAGCTGTACTGGAACAGCTTGGCTAGAGGCGCAGCTAGTTCTGGAGCACAAGTCTTCAGCACTACAGCTGGGATGTTGGCGGGGCCCACAGCCTTTGCTGTATCCAGTGCACTCAGCCGTTTCTTGATATCATGTGGAGTGAATCAAATTGGCTGAAGACTGGCTTCTGTGATGATGGGGATATCAGGAGGTGGCCGAGATGGATCATCCACTCGGCACTTCTGGCTGACGATGGTTGCAAACGCTTCAGCCTTGTCTTTTGCACTCACGTGCTGGACTCCGCCATTGTTGAGGATGGGGATGTTTACATAGCCTCCTCTCCCGTTAGTTGTTTAATTGTCCACCACCATTTACGACTGGATGTGGCAGGACTGCAGAGCTTTGATCTGATCCGTTGGTTGTGGAGTTGCTTAGCTCTGTCTATAGCATGTTGCTTCTGCTGTTTAGCTTGCACGTTGTCCTGAGTTGTAGCTTCACCAAGTTGGCACCTCATTTTTAGGTACGCCTGGTGCTGCTCCTGGCATGCCCTTCTACACTCCTCATTGAACCAGGGTTGATCCCCTGCTTGTTGGTAGAGTGAGGAATATGCCGGGCCATGAGGTTACAGATTGTGCTGGAATACAATTCTGCTGCTGCTGATGGCCCACAGCGCCTCATGGATGCCCAGTTTTGAGCTGCTAGATCTGTTCTGAATCTATCCCATTTCGCACGGTGATAGTGCCACACAACACGTTGGATGGTGTCCTCAGTGCGAAGACGGGACTTCAACTCCACGAGGACTGTGCGGTGGTCACTCCAACCAATACTGTCATGGACAGATGCATCTGCGACAGGTAGATTGGCGAGGAAGAGGTCAAGTAAGTTTTTCCCTCGTGTTGGTTCGCTCACCACCTGCCGCAGGCCCAGTCTGGCAGCTATGTCCTTCAGGACTCGGCCAGCTCGGTCAGTAGTGGTGCTACCGAGCCACTCTTGGTGATGGACATTGAAGTCCCCCACCCAGAGTACATTCTGTGCCCTTGCTACCCTCAGTGCTTCCTCCAAGTGGTGTTCAACATGGAGGAGGACTGATTCATCAGCTGAGGGAGGGCGGTAGGTGGTAATCAGCAGGAGGTTTCCTTGCCCATGTTTGACCTGATGCCATGAGATTCATGGGGTCCAGAATCAATGTTGAGGACTCCCAGGGCCACTCCCTCCTGGCTGTATATCACTGTACCACACTTCATGCATTTACACACATGCACTGTAAACCTATCTTCGACCTTCTCATATTCTCTCTTAGTTTGACCACACCTAATACTGTACTATTTCTTACTCTAGTGCTATCTGTCGCTCCCAATCCTTTGTGTACCTTGTTTCTCCTTTCTAATGCTACATCCTGGTGCCCATCCCCCTTCCAAATTAGTTTAACCCCCCCCCCCCCCCCCACTCCACAGCACTAGTGAACCTCCCCGCAAGGACATTGGTTCCAGCTCTGTTGAGGTGCAACCTGTCCGACTTGAACAGGTCACTTCTGCCTCAGATCTGGTCCCAATTCCCCAAGAAACTGAAGCCCTCCCTCCTGCGCCATGTCTCTAGCCACACATTAACCTGCCTTACCTTCCTATTTTTGTACTCACTAGCACGTGGCACTGGGAGTAATCCAGAGATTACTACCTTTGAAGTCCTGCTTTTTAACTTCCTCCCTCGTTCCTGAAAGTCTAGCTGCAGGATCTCATCCCTTTCCTTTCCTATGTCGTTGGTACCCACATGGACTATCACTTCTGGCTGTTCCCCTTTCCCCCACAGAAATTTCTGCACCCTCTCCACGATGTCCTTGCAACAGGGAGGCAATCCACCATGCGGTCACAGAAACACCTGTCTGTCCCCCTGACTAGCGAATCCCCAATGACTACTGCATTTCTACACTTCATTAATCATAAACATTTACATTTTTATTACATTGCTGCACTTCAGGAAACATTTACCTTTGGCCCAGAGAGTCTGTGATAATGATGGAAAGATTACTGGGCTGCCATCCAATGATTTTGTAATGAGGCTGGAGGGTGACACTCAACTGATGTTATGTGACAGGATTTTTAACAGGAAGGACTTGGGCAACGATCTTAAGGGAACCAGCCAGGTTAGCAGCTAGAGATCACAGCCATGCCCTTGATCCCAGTTGACCCGTTTAACAACACACTAGTATATTTTTAAATGAACAGTGGTTAAATGTAAGGCTGCATATTGGTACTGATGAAATGCGTTTATATTCTGCGAAATTAAAATTCAGAGAAAACAGGAATCTATACCGGCTCTAAGAAGGTTTGTGTTCAGTTGAACAATCTGAACCCGCCAATAGTTTGTCACTACAATTTCCATTTATGGGATTTTCAAGATGATTGGCACAATCTACTGGAGGGAATTGAAAGTCATTTCAAAATATAAGGTATCAAATCTCCATATGTTTATAATAAAACTAAAAACACAAATGACCAGGATTTTCCAATTCTGCACTCCCTGGTCTGCAATTTTCCCCCATTCATTTTAATGCTTGGAAAATTGTGGGCTGGGGAGTGCAGAAGTGGAAAATCAACCCAATTAAATGCAGTAAGAAAATAAAATGTGACTGCATTTGATATTGTACTTGTGGTATAAATGGTATATTCAATAGTTAGCCAATAAACATGGAGTTTATTTCATCTGTGAGAGAAACTGACACAACTCACTCATGCCTACGTCACTTGTGAGTAATTTGGTCTAACATACTCAGGTCAGATCTACGATTAGAGGCCTTCTATCAAGTATCTTCCATTTTCTTTGCCTTTCTTTACTTAGGGGTTGTATATTCAATGAGCTCATTTTAAACATGTTTGTGTTTTTTTACCTGAGAAATGTTTTATTGTTGCAGCTGTGTTGTCTTAAAAAAATCTGGGAAGTGTGTGAATATTCTAATAAGCAGCTGTGTGTGCATTACAGGCTCTATTAGTCGGTTTCAGGTGTGCCCCAGATTTATACATCAGAAATCTGGTCAAAAAATTCAAGCCATAAATTTAAGTACTATATCTAGCATCATGGTATATTAGAGCGCATTATGGTGACAAAGCACTGTAGAATACGTGACTATAGTTGTCAAATACTAGATATTGCCTTCACACAGGGCACCAAGACACAATAGCCTGGATTTTCCTCTTCGACATGGTTGCCATTAAAAGTGTGCAGAGCAACGTTTCCAGGTCAGCCCAATTTGTATATTCTGGGCAAACTCCTGGCGTTTTCAATCCTTCTGATTGGGAGCTCACCCAGAATATTCAATTTGGGAGCTGGAAATGGTATTGCATAAACTTGGCTTGTATTCCCTTGAGTATAGAAGATTGAGGGATGATCTGATGGAGGTGTTTAAAATGTTAAAAGGATTTGATGGGGTAGATACAGGGAAATTATTTCCTCTGGTGAAAGAGTCCAGAACAAGGTGACATAATCTTAAAATTAAAGCTACGCCATTCAGGAGTGAAATCAGGAAGCACTTTTTCATACAAAGGGTACGAGAAATCTGGAACTCTCTCCCCCAAAAGGCTGTGGCTGCTGGGACAATTGGAGCTTTCAAGACTGAGATAGAGAGATATTTGTTAAGTAAGGGTATCAAGAGATATGTGTAAATGAAGTTGAGGAGTAGATCAGCCATGATCTAATTTAATGGTGGAGCAGGCTCAGGAGGCTGAATGGCCTGCTCCTGTTCCTAATGTTTCTACATTTCCTCTCTTTGGGGGCAGAGTTTTCATCTGCCTGGATCCTACTGTCTGGAATTTTCTCACTAAATCTCTCTCCAGGTTGTTGTTGGTGGGGGACCCGGTGATAGTAATGCCATTGAATGTCAAGGGGAGGTGATTATGCTCTCTCTTGTTGGAGATAGTCATTGCCTGGTACTTACTTGTCACTTATCAGCCCTTGACTGGATGTTGTCCAGGTCTTGCTGGATGCAGGCAAGGACTGCTATTTATTCCCAGTGTTTACCCTCAATTCCTACAGTTTTGAATGTAACTACTAGCCTTTCATGTGCAACTTGGTCAAATGGCTTCTACAAGTCGAGGTACACCACATCATTGGGCTTCCCACTATCCATTTGGGCTGTTGCTTCCTCAAAGAAGTGAAAGATTTTGGTCAGACAGGATTTTCCCCTTCTGAATCCAAGTTGCCTGCTTTTTACTAGGTTGTTATTGTACAGTAAACAAGTTTATTCCTGGTAATTGATTCCATTATTTTTCACAGAATGGTTGTGTATTTGCCTGTTTCTATTTTGTCCCCCTTTTTGAATATGGGCACCACATTAGTCGGCTTCCTCAGAACGATTGTCAGTGGCTGACAAATGTCCTCCCTCATCTCTCTTAGCCCTCTGAGATAAATTGCATTTATCTCTGTGGATTTATTTGTTTTAAACTCTGCCTATCTAAGGCTTCCTTTTCATTTAAATAGAAGTCCTTTATTTTACTTGGGTTAGCTTCAATTGGGCAGAGCATGTTGCTCATGGTTTCCCCGTGAGTACTTGGAGGAAGTAATCATTCAGAATATTTACTGTTATGTGTTCATCCTCTGTTTCAAGCCCATGTGAGTTTTCACCTCTTCCCTGACTGCCCACTTATTGTTGTAATCCTGAAAGAATTTTTTACTATTGTTTTTAGCCTCTGCTGCTATGTATTTTTCTAGATCATTAATGAATGATTAATGGTGCCATCTACAAAATGATGCAAGGTCATCTTTGAATGTACACTCGTTTATAAGCTAAACTGCTTAAATTAAATTTGGAAATTTATCATAAGAATGAACACAAAGATGTTAAAATAGATCAAACATACTCTTCATCAAAATTTATCCTCATCTGATTTTCTTGCATGTTAGGAGTATCCTATATTAAAGTTGTAGGCACAAAAAAATTCAAGCTTATCAGAAGTTCTTCCCTGTCTTTAATAAAAATACAGTGATAGCTGCTTATTGAGATTGCTGCAGGGAGCTTCCATTTTGATCATACTGTCTGAAAAATGTCACTAACCAAAGAAGCCATTTTGTGGCACAAACCATTTGATTACTGTTACAATGCTACAATTTAGAGTATTTTAAATATATGATTACTTTTTATCTTTTCACTAGACATAAGTGTCTTGGTAAAAGCAACATTTCCCCGTGGAATATGAGATGCAAATCACAATTTAGTTTTTTGTAGAAAAAAATATACGCAAAGCATAGGTTTTAGATTGTTTGATAACCAAGACAAACCAGATTCATATAAGATATAGTCACATTCATCTTGTTTCATACACTTGAAATGATCACACTGTTACAGTGAGTTCACTACTAATTACATTAACCAGTTTCTATTGCAAATTGTTTAATATATAAATACTTACAAAGGCTTTTAGACCTTGTAAATTTGTACCTAAATTTATTTGTGCACGGTGGTACTGGTGTCTATTTTATCTCCTAAAGAGCTTAAAGCAATTTCAGCTTTTGATTTGTTTTTTTTTAATTCATGGAATGAGTGAATGCCAGACCAGTTAAGAAACTCAGGATGAAATCTAGATATGCATAAGGAGTGGAAGGAGATTTGATCCACAGTTATGAGACTTGCTACTGGTGGCCAGCTTAGGAGAGAGGACAAAGTAAAAAACCTCAATATATAGACCACATCCCTGAGCTATTGTTGGCAGATTATCTCAGCAGTCAGCTCGCTTTATATATTTTCATATTCTGGTGTTTTGTATTTCTGGTAATAGAGTTTCTAATTCAGCTTTAACCAATGTTAGGTAAGTGGCTGGTTTTACAGAATATTTAGTGTCTTGTGTTTGCAGTATCCTGTTTGTCCTACTTAACTCAAAAAAATGAGAAAAATATTGGCCAGGAATCAGAAGAGAACTCCCCTGCTCTTCTTCGAAATAATGCAATGGGATCTTTTACGTCCACCTGAGATAGCAGACGGGGCCTCATTTTAATGTTGCATCCGAAAGACGGCACCATTGATGGTGCAGCACTCCCTCAGTACTGCACTGGAGTGTCAGCCTGGATTATGTACTCAAGTATCTGGAGCGGGACTTGAACCCACAACCTTTTGACTCAGAGACGAGAGTGCGACCACTGAGCAATCTTTGAGTGAAATATGTCCCTACTTTTTGTAATGCGGTATCTTTTATACAACCATGCATTTCTTCTCACCAGGTCAGTGGTGCCTTTTGGTAGCAGTACCATTAGTGTTTGGTGACTCATCTGACTGTTGACCTTCAGATGGTTCATAGGAAATGATGGATGATCATTGTAAGGATTGCTTCAGTCATGCTGTTCAATAGGACACCAGAAAAAATGTGATCAGGGCTACATAATGTTAGAGACAGGAAACTGGCATTAATTTCACATTTCTGTCTCCGCATTGACATAATTTGTCCACTGGCATGAACAATGCGTATGGGTAAGATAAACAAAACTCACATTTGTATGTGACTGTCTTCTTATTCCAAGATGAACTAGCCCTAAATGTGGGCCTTCACGCATAGTAAACCCCACGCAAGACATTAGAGTAATTGATGAAGCAATGCCCAGTGTGGCTCATCGGGTGTCAACAAAGTTTCCACTTCAGCCAACCATTGGTCTAGCACTTGGATGTCTGAGGTGGAGGATATTCAGCTCAGATATGAAAGTTTTGGTGACGGATAGATCTACCCTCTCCAGCTTATCTCGCACCAGTGTGCATGATGGCCACAATACTGCACAAATGGTGCTAGTGTTCTACTATCATCAGTTTGAAGGTAGATGCACTAATCTCTGTAGCAGTTTGAGCCTCAGGTACAGGATGTCTCAATCCTTTATTAGCCTCACCAAATGTCCTTCAGATAGTGGCGGTTGTAGCTTCATGCTTTCCATTAAGATCGCTAATGTAGGAAAAGGAAATCTTAATTAAACATTGGGGAGATGCTCTTCCTAGGTTTAGGAAATATTGTTGGTGCAGGATAGAGGTATCTGGACATTTGATAGCTAATGTGAAAGAGCTTGATATTGATGCTGAGTGCCAAAGTAGAAAAGTATACCCTTACTAAGGTGCCTCACTTAGGATTCACAAGGAAAAGCAGATCTGAAAAATATCAAGTTTAAAAATATCAAAAATTATTTAATGGTAAAATGTTAGAAGAAAAATTAAACTTAATCATAATATTTTGCAATGCAGTGAATCGAGACAGATTTGAATTTATCTGTGCTGATCAAAAGTAACTTAATTGTGGGCTTTATTCATGTTGACTCAGGGCACACTGTTTTAAAATGATAGGAGTGTTATCAACAAAGTATGACAGCGAAAATGTTACAGGAAGTAACTGATAATGACAGGAAGTATGTGCTATGAGCAAGAATTTAAATATATATAGACTTATTTACAATAACCAAATAATGAAATTATTTTCTTTCAGTATTGGTTAAAACTTCCTGTACATATTTTTAAATGGACCACCTTTGAAGCATGCTTTATTTATTTCTTACTCTTTTTCAGCAGCACCTGGAGGTATCTCTGCTCTCAGCCTTATTTCTGAAGACAGCCAAACTCAGTCAAACAGTATGAACCAGCTCTATGACTGCCAGAATCCTGAAATTGCTGAGGTCCAGTTAATTATTTCTCATGTGGTACTAGCCCATTATGTCCTGTGCAATTTTTCCTGTGTTTATTTCGAACTCCTGTTATTTGCCTTAGAGGTGCCTCTACTACTCCAGGGTCTAATACATCAATGAAGAGTTCTGTGAACATCGATCCATGGATTCCTCCATCAGATTTCAGAAATATTCTAGTTTCTATATTTCAGTATAGTAAAGTGAAGGAACTTGAAGACATATGTTGCTGTTAATTGCAAAGGGAATGATCATGATTAGAAAAAGGTTAAAAAAAAGTGTATACATACAAGAACTGTAGGCAAGTAGCATTAAAAGGCACAAATAAAAACATCTAGTAAAGAAAATACTGTGACATCATTAATAAAGAATAAATCAAGCTTAAAATAGGTAACGCCCACATTTATCATAAATTTGGAAACTTGGCACAGTGCTTAATCAAATACTGACAACAATATCCTCATGTGTATTATTTATATATATGAAATCATTTTATCAAGTTTATACTGTCAAAAAATAGATTTCAGATTTTCGTCAGGTCATTTACAGATGTATGGAAATGTATTGATGTAAGCTTGCAAGAAAACAAAGTGTTGAAAGAGAAATGAATCATTATGTGTTTGGCTGTGAGATTTTGAAAGTACTAAGCAAGCATTTTGTTCAGATGCCTTGTCTTAGAATGAGCCCATAGACTGAGTAGATGGAGTCTGACAGGAGAGCAGACTCATACTATTGGAATCATATAGTTCTTTAAAGCTTTCTATGACACCAATAAAATTGGATGATATTTGGATTATATAAACAAACTATTGTGGATAAATTTGTTTGAAGCTGGCTTGCTGAGAAGAATTAGTCAGGCCATGCTTGCGCATGTTGTAAATATGTGAGTAGCAGTTTGTCAAAATAGTGATTTATGCACAAAGAAAATGATAGCTGCTCATGAAAGGAAAGCTTTTGACTACAAATGTACAGGAGAAACCAATGAAGCATGTTCGCAGTGATAGATGGATTAGAATGCTTTTTATTATTCATATGTACAAAGTTGAAATGTACTGTGTACAGAAAAGCTGTAGTGGGATTATTTTGATCACAATTAGTAAAGAATTGTCTGTCGCATTATTCAGTTCAATTTTGGACATTTAAATTGTCTAAACTAAACTCCATTTAAATTTTGGCCCAAGTTTGCTGACATTAACTGATACCCACTAAATGTTTTCCTCTCAAGGTTTATTTATTGTATTGTTTAAGCTGTTGAAGGACAGTAGTTTATTCAGAATAGAGTAATATACCCAGTAATATAAAGCCTTCAGTGAACTCCAGAGTGCCTTACACGGCTTGTTAACAAAAAAACATGAAAAATTAACAACTTTTAAAGAGGTGCATTTTTAATGAAGCTTTCGCTGTAGTGCAGCAAAGCCAGGCAATTGTAACATACATTAGTTTGGATATTTGAAAGCCAATTAACTCCAACACATTATGATGTCAGCATTAAAATATTGTTATATTTAAGCACTAATTTTAGTTGCATGGTGAATGGGTTTAGTTTAGACTCAGGAAATCATGTTGTGAATATGTGTAATGAATCATAAACCTTGATTTCTTGTACATTTTTATAAGTATATTGTAAATTTATGCAGAAAAATAAATTATGAAGATAGTGCCACTTGTGGCCAGTGGGTCATGGGTCTCTGATTTACGTGCTTTGTAAGGTAATCTCTGTATACCCATATCTTAAATATTTATCCCTTTGTTTCAGTACTAAAACAGTAATTTGCTGTCCTAAAAATAAGGACCGTATGTTGATCAGCGACAAATTTTACACATATTTTTGTATTGTGATTCATGTATATTAGCAGATCTTTCTATCCATTTGTAAAATACATATATTATTGTAACTTTTTTAATAAAAATATTACTGTTCTAAACCTTCATGGCTAGAAAGTTAGTTCAGTTCTTGTTTGATTGATCCTCATTATTCTGGGCAATCTTGTTCACAAGTCTTCTGTTTTACTGTTCCACACATTCATTAAAGGTTGTGAGAGTTGCTGATCCTATGCATAGAATTAAGCATAGACATTACAGCAGAAAACAAGGCCATTTGGCCCATCATGTAGGTGTTGGTGCTAGCTCTTCGACTGGAAGTATCTGCTCCAAACTCATTCCCCTTAAAAATAGTGTGCCCAGAGTTGCATGACATACTTCAACTAGCCTATTGAAGATCTATTCAGTTGGCCTAGCCAATATCTTGTACAAATTCAACGTTACTTCCATGCTTTTATATTCAATGCTCCATGTATAAAATCCAGAATCCCATGTGCCTTTTTATGTTATTTTCTACCTGCACCCCTATCTTTCCCATCTATGTATCTGCATGCCAAGATCTCTCTGTTCCTCAACTACATTAAGAATCGTATATTTTAGGGTATACTGCCTTTCACCATTCAACAGCATCTGCCCACTCTGCTAACCAGTCTGTGTCCTCCTGCAATTTCCTGTATTCTTCCACAGAGTTTGCTGTTTCCTCTAATTTAGTATCATCAAATCTTATTATGTCTCTATGCCTATGTCCAAATCAACTTTGTAAATGGAAAACAAGAATGGTTCCAGTACTGATTCCTGGGGCACACCACTACCCACATGCCTCTATCCAAAAAAAAGTCCATTTCCCCCTACTCTTTGCTTTCTAACCCCAAACTAAATCTCAATCCATGTGGCTACATTCTTTTTACTACCACATTCCCAACACAGAGCTTCACCCATTCAGAATGCATATAGTAAAATCACAGGCATTAATTCAGAAAACTGTCTCCCATATGCCCTAATTTTTGTAACTAATCTCTCATGTGGCAACTTATCAAATATCTCTGAAAATCCATATATACAAATTCCATCACTTTTCCTTTATCTATACACTCTGTAATTTCCTCAAATGATTCAATTAAGTTAGAGTAAGATTAATTGACCTAAAATTTCCTAACATCTCTTGCATTTTTGTAACACTTGCCACCCTCCAGTCCTTTGCATAATTCCTGTTTCAAAATACTTTGGGCTGATTATGGCTAGTAGCTCCACTCTCCCCTTCCTTCAGTATTCTGATGCATACCATCTGGGCCTGATGACTTTTCTACTTTTAGTGCCATTAACCATTTTATCTTTTGAATATTTATTTCCAGTAGTGATTCTTCCATATTCTCCTCAGGTACTCCTGCATTCCTATTTCATCTTCCTCTGTGAGAATTGATGCAAAACGCTTATTAAGCATATCAACCAGTCCCTAATACTTAAGTACAAGTTGGTCCCCTTCATTTCTAAGTGATCCTATCACTTCTTTGATATTCTCCACTTCTTATGTGATTATATAAGTGTATTTTCCTTTATGTTGAGTGCCAGTCTTCTCTTATACTCCCTCTTAGTCTTCCTAATCTCTTTCTCTGCTTCTCCTCTGTACTTTGTATGTTTCTTAGTTTCCTCAGTATTATCCCCTTATTTTTGTGAAATGCCTTTTTATCAATCTTAATTTTGCTCTAACCTCTATTAATCCATGGAACTTTGCTTTCGATATACCCCCTTTGCTCCTATTTGGAATGCTTCTAACCTATACTTTATCTATCTTGCATTTAAATATCTGCCATTGCCCATCTGCTATTTTAATCTGCCATTTTTCCATCCACTATTCTGTTTACCCTCTCTGCAAGGGCATTGGTGCTCATACCAATAACATACAACCATGTATAGTATGAAAGTAAAGACCAAGCCTTTCAGTCAAAGAGCCTACCCTTAATTCCCATCAATTCTGTATGTTTAAGTACATTACTGTAATGCAATCATGACTTCAGAACATTGAAGGAAATGATGAAGGAATCAGCCATATGTTTAAAAATAACACTAATCTCAGCTCAGGCTGAAAACAGTAGTGGTAAGTACATTGACGTGGGTATCTACAGTCAATTGTGAATCAATAGTGAGTAGCAACCAAACCAAGGAATTGTCCACAGAATGAGCATATAGCTAGCAATGTTCTAACTGAAACAGTACCTATGGTCAACATTTCTATTCATTTAATTAAGCATCCTGTTTTAAAATTCAAAACCATTATGTAACAATTATTTTTGTTCCAAATGCCTATGGTGAAAATTAGAATCTTGAAAACACAGATCAGTAGAGAGACTACAGCACACTGATAATGAGTATTATCTGTCACTAATACTTGGTGTTCTGTATAATTCACCATATGATCATAGTGTCCTCAGATTTGATATTGTGGCACAGCCTGGATGAAGATTCTGGGCCATAATGAATTTTCAGAAGTATCAGATCACACACTATGACCTTGCATTTATATAGCGTTTTTAACATAGTAAAACATCCCAAGGCTCTTTGCAAGATAGTTATCAAACAAAATTTGACACTGATTCACATAAGGAGCTATTAGGACAGGTGACCAGAAGCTTGGTCAAAGAAATAGGTTTTAAGGAGCTTCTTAAAGGAGGAGAGAGCGGTGGATAGGCAGAGAGGTTGAGGGAGGCATTCCAGAGTTTAGGGCCTAGACGGCTGAAGGCATAGCCACCAATGGTGGAACGATGAAAATCGGGGATGCGCAAGAGGCCGGAATTGGAGGAGTGCAGAGATCTCAGAGGTTTGTAGGGCTGGAGGAGGTTACAGAGATAGGGAGGAGCAAGACCATGGAAGGATTTGAAAGCAAGGATGAGAATTTTAAATACCACCAGTTATTGCTTTTAGTGAACCCACAGATATGGTGTAATCCTACACTCCCCACAATAAACACATGGACAACGTTGCTGTGGAAATTTGCCAATTTGAGGAAGTGATAAATCAGCTGTGCATGGATCTGGAGAAACAGCACGAGCTGTGAGCCCTTTTCTTCTTCTCTGCAGGCACACTTCACTCATTCCCTATTTACAGTCCCCAACTTTCTCCCTCCCAAAAGACACTATGGAATTATTGGGTGACTAGCTACCCACTGTTCACACCAACACCCTGAAGGACTACAAAATGTCCAAATGCCACCCTCATCCTGTATCCAGTGAACTCCCCCTACCCATGTTCTTCACCCAACTCAAGGCCTCCTCTACCAAGGTAAGACCATGACGCAGTTAATAAATGCTGAGTGCAATCAAAATGTACAGAACTCTGCAAGATCTTAACTGAATGCATCTGCAATCTTCAAGGTGCCATAATCTGAGAAAGCATGGAAACTTTAAATCCAATAAAAACATTTTAAAGTGAAAAATAGTACTGAAGGGAAAAGTATTTCCCAAAAATTGAGTGATTTAAGGATATTTTGAAGAAGGTGTAAAAAAGGGAAACAATTAATCTCAAAATATTTTTGAAGATTGTTTTGGCCACTATCTTGTTTTCTCATTAAGCATCGTAATAAAGACAAAAGATAATACAAAATTCACAAAAAAATGATTGAATTTACCTGTACTGTTTTCTCTCAGATATAACCTACTGATTGGAAATCTGATTCAGGAAACGATCAGGCAAGTCCTGTCATACAGTATACTAGCAAGCATTAGTTTAGCTTCCTAACAGGCAGTCATTAATTTACTATCATGGATCCTTGGGTGGAGTTGCTTTGGAGTATTCTGGGCAGTAATTGCAGTGGACATTGTTTAGAACTGCTTGTGTATCGGAATCTTGGAAGAAATCAAATGATCATCATTAGGAAAATGCAATGCTTAAAGATTGACAAAGCAAATCAATCAGATGAATGCAAAAAATAATCCTTTTATACTCCTATGTTTATGAGTCTTTTCTACCCTCCACCTCCAGATTATTCAGCCTCTTTTTTTTCAGATTGCTCTCATAAGTGAGTCCCAACTCTATATGCCTTCAAGATCATCTTTATCAGCCTTGATAATTCTTAGGTTTTCAGTAATGTACCCAAGATAATAAACAGAATAACCTTTCTGTTAATTATTTTAGCTACTGGAATTATCCAGTGCCTCAGTAGGATCTCTCTCTCATCTTCAAAAAGCAGTAGAGCATTACAACATCTGACCTTATTTTAGGTTTAAACTATTAAGTGAATTTATTTGTATGTTGTATTACTGTTTATAGAAAAACGAGCAAATAAATAGTGACATAATACACATTTTTTTTTAAATGGTAGAAATCTCTCCATCTAACTCCTTGAATGTAAACAATAAAAGATTGCAATCTGAATAGCTGCAATCTTCATGGCTTTTCCCCTCCCGGCTCTGTCACCTCCACCAGTCCTAAAACCAACCCCCTGAACTCTCTGCCTCTGACTCTGGTCTTTTGTGCATCTGTCCTTCGTTCACCCCACCTATGGTGGCTGTGCCTTCAGCCATCTGGTCCCACCTTCTGGAATTCCTTTCTAGAACTCGGTGCCTCTCCACCTCCCTCTCCTCCTTTAAGGCCCTGCTTAAAACCCACCTCTTTGATCAAGGTTTTGTGACTCCATCCTAATATCTCTTTTTCTTGGTGTCCATTTTTTGTCTGATTAAGCCTCTGTGAAGCACCTTGGGGCATTTTTCTACATTAAAGTAACTATATAAATGCAAGTTGTTGTTGTCAAATGCTAAGCTTTTCTTTTGTTAATAATATTTATATACACAGCATTTCTTAACACTCTGGGAGATGTTCTAGTCTAAACTGTAGAATCAATTTTCCTGTGCCCCTTTACCAAGGTGCTGGACAGGTGCAGCTCATCCAATGAGCGCTGCAGCTACCCTGGCCTCGAACACGTGAATTTAGTGGGGCAGGTCATTTTCATGGCCTAGCTACATCTCTGGGGCACACCCGTGCACCCTGACAGGACCTTGTGCCTGGAAACAGGGATGGGAACATAGGCAGAGCAGCAGACCTGAGAGTCACAAGGTCTAACGACAGCTTCTTTGGGTGCCCCTGCATCTGGGCACCCTTCCTGGAGAAAACGGAGGAAACTGAGGTGGGAGGGTTAGGAATGCCCCTGTGTCTCATCTCCATGCCTGCATTTGTCCTGTGGTTGTTTTAGATGTAGGCCCAGGAATCCTGGAGCAATGTAAAGGGGTTGAAGATCAGGCATACAGGTTTTCACCCCTACTTTCTGTGGTTTGTTCCTTGGGAATAAGCACTCCCTGAGTGAAAAAAACACAGGGAAATGATTCTGCACATACTGAAAAAGTTACAGCTCCTTAAGTATTCCTGAACTAAAGTTATCAAGAACTCTTGGATTTGAATGACTACTCACCACATTTGAAAGTAAGTGGCTGCCACACACATAACTGAACAAATCACAGTCTGTACTTCTTCAAAAGTAGCTTGGCTCTGTTGCTGAAATGTTGCAAAGCTGATTGAAAAGAGATGGTATTGGAGTTTGGTTTATAACTGAATCTAATCATTGAAGAATGCTTTCAACATGAAGCTGAGAATTATAGACCTGTTGATATGACATCGATAATGGTAAAAATATTGGAGAACACGACAACTTGCATTTATATAGCACCTTTACTGCAGACAAATGTCCCATAGTGCTTCATTGAGGTGAAAAGGAGTAAATGCCAAGCCTTTGTGAGAGGGTTCGGAGTAGCGACCAAAAATATGGTTGATGGGATGTGTTTTGGGAAGGCTTTTAAAGTTAACACAGCAAGGTTGAGAGGCAGCAGAATCTGGGAATGGAGTTCCAAAAAGTAGGACAACCAAAGAAAGAGTGGCTGAGGGCAATTCAAGTACATTTTCTGAGAATAAAGTAATAAATCAAAATGAAAGTAAATTTATAACAGATTAGCTGTGATTAATAAACTTATTGGAAATCTCTAAGAATGCAGTTAATGAATAACAGTAATGATGTGGATAATATATATTTTGATTTTCAGAAAGAACTTGGTTAACCACCTCACAAGAGACCAATAGTTAAACTAAAACCTCAGGAGGATCAATGAATATGTTGTAAATTGACTTGAAAATTTCTACATAATCAGAAACAAAAGTGGAAGATTTCCTCAGTGCATTATATGCAATGAAATCATAAACCATTTCATAAAGATTGTGCTTATCAATTCACTACACACAGTAGAAATCTTTCCCCAAAGAGTAGTTATCTCTAGTAGTGTTCTAATTAGGCAGCTGTGAGCAACAGAGTCCTTAAATGTTTAGGGACTCTTGATGTTTATGTAATGCAGCAATGACCTCAATGAGGACATTGTAAGGAGACTATCCATGTTTGAAAATGGCACCAAGTTAAGGAGAAAAAAAGAATGCACCTGGGAGATGTATATGACATTCACTCTGACCATGGTGCATTATCCCTCTCTGACCTCCTCAAATTCTACACAGCATTTTATATCATTGATTACACTATCCCTCTCCACTATCTCTCCTCCATTCTCCAGCTCCATAAGACTGCCCTTGCATGGTTCTATCCACACCTATCCAAATGTAGCCAGCACAACTCTAGCAATGGGTCCTCTTCACATTCCTACACCATTACGTCCAAGGATCCATCCTTCGCCTCCTCCTCTTCCTTATTGACATGTTGCCCCTTGATCATCTGCAGGTACAGAGTCAGCTTCCATGTGTTTGATGATAACACTTTACCACATCAACCTCTCTCTTGCTCCCATAACTACCTTTGTACTGTAAAACTGCCTATCTGACAACAAGTCTTGAACGATTCACAACTTTGTTCAACTAAACAGCAGAAATACAAAGCCATTATTATGGGCACCCACAATAAATTCCTCTCCCTAGTCACTCATTCAGGTTGAAGCAGACCGTGTAAAACCTTGGCAATTTTTTCAATCTAGAGCAGTGCTTCAAACTCCATATCCTGTCCATCGCTAAGACCACTTGTTTCCACCTCCCCAAATCTCCCACTTCCAGCCTTACCGCAGCCCTATCATTACTGAAACTCTTAGTCACGCCTTTGTCACCTCTAGACTTGATTTCAATGCTTTCCTTGCCGGCCTCCCATGCTCAACCCTCCATAAACTCAAACTTGTCCAAAACTAAGCAACCCATATCCTGTTCCATACTAAGCTTCACTCATCCAATACCCCTATCCTCGCTGAACTGTCTTCCTCTCTGTGCTGCAACGCATTGGGGGTAATTTACCTTTTATTGCAAAGCAAAAAAAACCCCTAAAGATAAGTGAAAAACTTTTTTTCCCAGTAACCCACCAGATCTTTGGTCCAGTTGATACTATGTGATAAATAGAAGGTATGAGTTTCAAGAAATCACCAAGTTGTGGGAGCAGCAATAAGTTTGTTGGAGAGGGAGATAATTCAAAGATATTGAAAAACATTTAGCAACTGGGCAGGTGAATGCCAAATACTTTTGAATAGTGGGAAATGTATGGTAATATCAGTAACTATATACATTATAATTACTCTATGGAATGCATTGTTAAAGATAAATAAAAATAATTATTTGAATGTGCTAGTAAGGAATCTCGAAACGGCCACAATATCGGGAGGAGGCTCTTGTGGAGCATTTAAGATCTGCAGTTACTTCTTGGTCCGAATGGCCTGTTTCTGTGCAGTACATTCTATGTAATTTTATGTAATAATAATAACTGTCAATGTTAAAAAGTATGAGGCCCATAAAATACAAGGCCAAACCAATAATATTCACTCGCTACTAGTGAGATTATTCTTGGGAATGCGGTTCCTCACAATATTTATGGACAGATACAGAGGCACTGGAATGGGTTCAAAGAAGGGCGACAAGATTGATCGGGTAAATGAATGAACTTTTAAGAGCGACTAATAAAAACAGAGGATTTCTTGATGTGGTTTTGGAGGATTCCTTCCAGGGAATCAACAATGAACTCGTGGACAATATTAAAGGATAAAGCAACAGCGAGCAGAGGTGAAGTTAAGTGTACAAGTTTTTTTTTAAATCCTTGAACTGTATTTTGCTTAATTACTGGTTATCTTTAGATTTGCCTTCCCATTTCTAGTCTTGTGTTCTTGTGTACCATATTGACTTTATTTTACTTAGTTTTCAAAGTATTACCATAAAATACAACTGTCCAATCAAATTCAACAGTCAACTTTACAATGATTTGAGTAATGATCTCTTCTGTCGGAAACATTTATATTCTTTAGAATAACTAGATTCACAAAAGAACGATGAACTTTATTAGTTTGCTGTTCGAAATGTGTATATTGAAATGAAAAGAATACCCAATTTATACTAGCACATCGGTTTATAAAGTTATACAATAGACGGTGGAAGCGTTTCATGACATCATTCAAGAGGTAACTGCAGATCTTAAAGGGCTATCTGTAATGTTTCCCACGTAATTGCAAATTCCGAAAGCAAATAAAGTCTTAATGTATAAAAAACTTTCAAAATTGCTGTGATTTTTTTTAAGCAGAACCAGTACCAAATCTTATTCTTGTGCTATCGTGACAGAGGCGTTCAAAAAACCGTAACATATAATACAATTGTCCGAAAATAGCTAAATAGTCGCGAATACATCGTTCACATTCTACACGCGTTCTACCAGAATCGCCTTTTAATGATGTGAGCACTGAAACGGGATTAGCAAGTATGTAAAGTGCGCTCACATAACTTGTGTCATTTGTACAGTGGCCACGAAAAAGATCAAGCACTTTTTTGACCAATTACTTTGAAGTTGATTTTGATTTTTTTTTTACAAACAGGTTAATTTGTTAGTTAATTAATTCATCATCTAAGCCTTGAGCTCAGACTAACATCCGTTGATATTCAAGGTGAAAATGGAAAAAGTGGAATTAGTGTAGCCCCAATATTGGGTGATGAGATCAGTGATAAATAGATACGTTGGATTAAACAATATAGCGTCATAAAATCCAATAAATATGTTGTAGATACTGTCGAACCCCTGCATGACATCATTTATTTTAAGATGACATTTATCAACCTCAAGCTACATTTTCAGTGAAATGTAATTTCTGATGAAAGCACTTCCCTCCAAAAGAACTTTTTATTTAAAAGAAGTTGCTGTTAGTTTGACAGTTAGATGCCCATATATTCATGTGTGAATTGAGCGATTGTGAGCACGTGTTTGGGGATATGTGTACAATTCATGATCAGTTCTGAAAAGAAAGCCGTCATTTCCTGCATGAAATGAACGTCTCCCATCAGCACCACAGCCTCTGAACAGCTCCTCTCGTTCTTTGGGGGTCGAGGCGTTTCCTCCTTAAACGATGAAGTAGTGCACAAGGTGGGGACGAGGCACATGCGACCAGAGCTCGTCGCTTCCGGATCAGCCCTGGTTTGGTGCAGAAGTAACTCCAGAGAGACAGGCAGAGAGTGTCTCCACTCCACAGTTCAGCCCCCATCCACTCAGCCTGTTTGATCCACCCCCTACTCCTCCATCTGCCACAGACCATGGCAGAAAATCAAGCCAAGGCAACCGAGGAGGAGGATCTGCCCGTTTATTTAGCCAAGCTGGGGTCGAGCAGCCCCAAACCGCGCCAGAAGTATGGGGGCATGTTCTGTAACGTGGAGGGAGCCTATGAAAATAAAACCATCGACTTCGATTCGTTGAGCGTTGGCCGGCGAAGCGCCCGGAGTCTGAGTAGAAACGATGGGAGTCAGGTTTCCATCGAGTCTGACGGATTGAGTGAGACCGGGAGTGATATCAGTGAGGTGTCCAGTTTCTGTGAGCCCATGGCCGGGGGTGAGACGGGGTCTGACTCGCTGGATCAGTCACCAAGGGCTCAGGGAGAAAGGTTTCTGCACTCCCCGCACAGTCAGGTAAAGTCACCACTTAATGTATACGGGACAGCGTTTCAAATAGCTGAGAGCTACTTCGTGTTTAACTACTGAACTTGCTTAAACTGGAAAAGACATAATGTTCAATTCTACAAAAACCAATACGGGGATATGTGGCTCCAAGTTAGAAGTGATGGCACTGCGGGCCACGATTGATTTTAGTCTGACCAGGTCCCGTTCTAACTGTGTGTGTGTGTGGATATTTTGCCACAGATGTGAGATCGCTCATCAAAGCGCACGGTCCTGTACATGGGGCTTTTAAAAAATTGATGCGCCGGGAAAGCTATGCTCTTCCACGTGTCGCTGTTGCAGCTTTATTAGTGAATAACGTATCTACGTGCACGTTAAGAGGAGTTAAAGCTTCTATGTTTTGATATTAGTGGGGAGATGACCGTCTGGTTGACTCTGATGGCTTACAGGAGAATGGGGCACAAGGACTGTTTGTGGCCGCTTACACTATTCTGCTGAAGAATGTGAAGCAGGAGCAAAGTACGGTTCCGTTCAACTTTCTCTTAAAGTTTTGCTCTATTCTGAAGTAAACTCAGGAACATTCATAGGCCCCCGAGTCATTGAATCGAATCCATTGCACCATTGCATCACGTTCTGTTTTCCGTGTTAGATTAGTAGGGGGCTGCTATTTTGTGGAAAAAGTAAGACAAAAGGAGAGCATCTATCTCCACGTGTATGTCTGATCAACTATCAAATTATGGAACACGGTGTCAGATACCAAAAAATAGTCCCCGAGAGGGATTTGTACCAAACCCGTGGTGAATCTTTATTGATTATCTGGTTTACTAAAATAAATTTAAAAACCGAGCTGGTCTTATGAGTATATTTTCTATCGATGTGGAGGTACGTTTCCTACAGGATGATATGAGATCAGGAGGGTTGGTTAATAACCCCAAAGGATAGCGAGCAATACAGAAGATATTTCTTGAGTGATTACACTGGGAAACCGTAAATATGGTAAAATATGACAGCCAGAAGAATCTGACCAAGCCTACGTGGACTTAAAAAAGCGTAATTGCTCAATAAATCATCCAATTCCTAATACTATAAAGCTGTGCACTGGAAAAAATATAGAATCCAAATCTTGGAATAACTACAGCCTTTTATTTTTTTTTTTAAATCCCGTATTCTATTGATTTGTGTTTTATATTTGGGCTGTCGGTGTAACATTACTCTGCGTAAATATTTATCAGGGAATCATTTTTCAACAGTGTACAGTATTGAAATGTAATTTTTTTTGGCCGACATAAATGGATACCGCATTTAAAATGAATGTATCGTTGTATATCTAGTATTATAGGAATTATTGGCGACAAAAGGCAACATAACGGGATGTGGTGAATTTAATGCAGAAGAACAAGTGTGTGGGGAATATCTGCAGGCTTTCCCCCAGCCTCTCTCGGGGTGCTGCTATGGTTGTGGCGGTGGCGCTGGTGAATGTGGGGAGGGAGGGAAGGAGGGAGGGAGCTTGGAAATGCTAATCAGGCAGATGGTCTCCGAGCTCGCTGGAGGGGGAGGGGGGGGGGTCGAGGCGGTGCCAGTCTGCGCTGCGAAGCCTCGTCCTCTGCACAAGCACCATTTTCAGCACCACCGGGATAAGACGAGATCAGAAACACTCTTTCCCCCCTCCCCCCCCCAATCTCTCAGATCGTTGATCCGACCAACAGAAGAAGGAAGAGAGAGAGAGAGAGAGAGAAAAAAGCAGCCGAGAAGGTTCCTCTTGTGTTTCGTGGTCTGCATTAGAAACGGTTTGAGGTTAGGAACATGTTGTCCTACCAAGGCAAGAAGAACATCCCGCGGATCACGGTAAGCATTAAAGCATTTCGCACGGTGACAGCCCTGATTTAGAGACCTGGGGCTGCATTGATGTATCTCGGTGTGTCCTTTGTGACCGAGGCGAGCTCTGGACCCGTTGCCCAGGCTCTGCTGGTCACTCAAGGCGGAGGTACGGAATCTTGCAGCAAATCTCCCGGATTTTTTTTTTATCCTTCTCAATCTGAAAATGGCGACGTTGTAATAAACAGTGGGCTGGGGGGTGGAAAATGGGGTTTCAACAAAATGTGTTTCTGTGCATTGGGGGGAGCGACCGTCGCTTATTAATTATTATTATTAGGGAGGAACGTTAAATATGAATTTACTTATTAAAAAGTCAATGCAGAATGCAGCATCTGGCCCCAGTGAAGGGCGATGGCAGCAGCTCTGGGTGAATGAGGCACTAAACAATGGCACCCGGTCTCTGCAATGTAACCTGCCAGAATCTAGGTCAGTTTCCCCCCATGTTCTCAAGCAGTTTCCACTTAAATTTACTGCAGAGATTTCATTAAAAATAATAATCCTCATCACCATCACCCCACCCCCTAATGGATTTCGATGCATCCCTTTATGGTTTTTAATTCTGATGTTTCGGATTTGTCGTATTTATTTTCTGGAAATAAATTCCTAGACGGCGAGAATAAACCTGACTCGCCGAGCAGGGTCTGCGATCTATAATAAAATGTCTTTTATTGCATCTGAATCGTTCACTTTTTCTGGGGAGAGAAAGGAGCTGCGGGCATGCGCACTCACAAGCCACTCATCCTTAGCATTTCGCCCTTTGTGTTTGGTCGGTTTTGCTGCAAAACTGGGCGTAGTTGCTGCTTTAAAGAAAAGACAATCTCATTGACCATGTTTGTCAGTTTCAGAGATGGAGATGACCAGGGATTACCAAATACTTCAACTGATTAAATACAAATCTAAAATCTGCAACTCACAGAACGAGTTATTACACCAATCTTTTCGTCCTGCACCTTCGCCTGGATTTTTGGCAATGTTAAGGAGATGTAATTATATAAGGGGGAAGGGTCAATATAATTATTGATCCCCTCACAATTTTCAGTTTTTGAAATGCCAAGACGGTGGGACCAAACCAGAGGTTGGTCTGAACTGCTCTGGTGGGGGAGTCCAGAACAAGGGGGCATAACCTTAAAATTAGAGCTAGGCCTTTCAGGGGTGGTGTCGGGAAGCACTTCTTCACACAAAGGGTAGTGGAAATCTGGAACTCTCTTCCCCCAAAAAGCTATTGAGGCTAGGTCAATTGAAAATTTCAAAATTGAGCTTGATAGATTTTTGTTAGGCAAGGGAACAGAGGCAGATCGATAGTTAAAATACAGATCAGCCATGAATGGCAGAACAGGATCGAGGGGCTGAATGGCCTACTCCTGCTCCTGTGTTCCATTCTGCTGTTTTCTTTTTAAAAGAGCTATTTTCCTCATGGACATGGCAAGTTAGAGTCTTGTTCCTAGTTGGGGAGGGCTCCTGTCAGTATGTTTAAAAGGCTGTGTGTTCAAAAGCACTTTGCACTTACTCAGTGGTTTTAACATAAGAAACATCAGAAGGCACTTTACATGGGGCGGGGAAGAGAGGAAGTTCATAGCCAGCAGGAGTTAGAACGGGTGACCAAAGGCACAGTCCAGGATTTAGGTTTTGAGCAGGATTTTGAACATGGGGAGAGGTGGAGCAAGATAGAGAAGTTTATGAAAAGAATTCCAAAGTAGAGAGATATGATGACCGAAAGGTTTACCATCAGTGCTGCAACTGTGAGTGGGAAGGGGACACATATTAAGCCAGGGACGGAAGAATAGAGGATGTGAACTGGGTTGTAGGTCTGCAGGAGATTTAAAGGTAGGACATAGGGGAATTGGTAAAAAAAAAAATGGCAATTTTGAATAAATGCATTGTGGAATGGAGAGCCAATGGTAGTTGGCAAGGATATGTAACTGGGACTTACTATGGGATAGGTTACAGTTGGTGGTGTTTGGAAGAGTTGGAGTTTGTGTAAGGTGGAGCTGGGGAGACCGACATGTGGAACATTGGTAAAGTTGAGCTTTTAGATATAGGCATGGATGACTGTTTGTGGCAAATGTGCAGACAGAGATAAGCAATATTTTAGAGGTGAAATTGTTTTTTTTTGTGATGGATGTAAAGTTTGAAGCTCAGCTTAGATCAAACAGAACACTGAGTTTGTGCATCATCAAGTTCAGTCAGAGTGAGCAGCCAGAGAGGATGGCAAGGGGGAGGAGTTTCTGGTGGGAGCAGCACAGGATAGCTTTGGTCTTGCCAGTGTTTAGCTGGAGAAAGTTCTGGCTCATCCATGACTTAATTTCAACCAAGAAGTCAGATAACAAAGTAAGTCATGGGGTCGAGGATGGAGAGGAGAGGTAAAGCTGGGTGTCATAAGAGTATATATGGAAGCTGACCCCATGCTTATGCATAATGTTTCAGAGGAGAACTATGTAGATGAGAAGTAGGAATGAGTTAATGACAAACCCCGGGGCATGTTGGAGGTGACTATTTGGGGGCAGGAGGAGAAGCCATTGTAGGAGATGTGCTAGCTACATTAGAACAGGTAGAAGCAGAACCACGAGACTGTGATATCACAGAAATAGGCAATAGAACAGCATGGAATGGTCAGTTGTATCGAAGGCTACAGAGAAAATCGGGGAGGGCACAAATGGATAATGTACTGCAGTTGTGTGGGGTGTGGGCAGGATGGAAATCTAACTGAAGGAATTCAAACAGTGAGTGGTGGGAGAGGTAAGCACAGAGGAAGGTGAGGATAACTCATTAGAGAATCTTAATGAGAATGGGGAAGTTAGAAATAGGGAAGTAGTTGGAGAGGGTGGAGGGACTTTATAAGTGAAGGCCTTTTAAGGAAGTAGGTTATGAAATGGGAGGGAAATAGTGCTAATGAAGAGAGGACAACTTACAATGTCAACAACTTTGTAGTGGGGAGAGATAGTTGAGTGGTCAGGAACTTGACCAGGATTGGGTCAAGGGAGCACGAGGTGGGTGTTGGGAAGGAGATCAGTCTGACGGGGGTTGGAGGGGTAATGGAGGAGAAGCTACAGAATGTTGTAGAATCGGAAGCAGTGGAGACAGGGATGGGGGAAGAGGAGGAAGAGGTTGAGGCAGCCTCAGTTTTTGAGATAAAGAAATACATGAGCTCTTTGCATTTGGCTTTAAATTTAAGGATGAAGAGAGCAGGGGAGGGACTCAATGGAAATGTTTTGTCTGGAGAAAAGGCGTTTGGGATTGACCTTGCCCTCCATGATGATCCTGGAGTAGTAAGAGGATTTGTCGTGGGGAGGGGAAGTGATATTTCTTGAGGTGGTCAAACCAGCCCACCAGAAAGATATTGGCCCCAAAAGTTCTGGAGCTGGGGGCATGGTTTTCAGGTGCATTGGCCGGCGGGAAGGGGTGGGAGGGGAGGGGGGGAACGGAACTTGGGGAAGACCCCGGATCCACCAGGACTCATCACAAATCTTAGCAATTTCAAGGGAGGGTGCATAATACAGCCACCCACAAATGGTGGGTCCGTTATAATCCAGTGTTGCTAGGACCGGAGGGGGAGTGGGGGGGGGCAGGGACACCATCTTTAGCACATTGAATCTGGAAGAAGGCTGCGTCATAAGATCTTAAAATAGTTTTGATGAGTCTCCCAGAGCCTTTGGGCCCACAAACACTGCAGCAAAGTGCCCGAGCAACATTCCTCCATGGCCCCACTCAGGTAGGTGTCCCCATTGCACTGGAAAAGGCGCAGGCACCCATCCACCCACAAAGTTTCAGTGATCCTGACCCTGATCAACATCGGCAGTGGGTGGAAGTTCCAATCCTCCACAGATCTGCCCCACAAGGCTTCTGCACGAATGTCTCCCCCATTTTGTTTTTATAACCCAGCCCCTGCAGAGCTGCTTGGCTGGTCTTCATGCCCCCTTCTGTTACCACTGACATTGGCCATTTCTGATTTAAACACCACTAGAACACTATGAGGTGTGATTTGAATACTCTAATGTGGCAGATATTGTTCACTGTGAAAACTAGGGCATCCAGTAAGTGTACAGATTTAGCATCAGTGTTAAATAATTACCATGCCTGGAAAGCAAGCAAGCCATTGCATTTCAGATTCCCTATAAACTTACTGAACAGAAATGTAAAGATAATTTCGTCACAATTTTATTGCACGCTACCCAAATATAATATAGCAATTATTATAGTACTTATACATTACTGTAGCAATGGGAAATGCTGTATATAATCCCTTGGTATCTACATATTTTAAGGCAAACTGTATGATTTCAAAATGTATTACTTTTTTTATATTTATGTAATTGGTGCCCCAAAAACCTAATTTAAAGAACTACTGAAAACATGCATTCCCATCGGCACACATTGTATTGTTGATGCAGATTCAAAGGAATCTGAAATTTCTTAATTGCTTTATTCTTGTGGTAAACCTTTTTAGTGTACACTGAAAACCAGAAACAACAGAAGAAGAAAAAAATGTCATTTGGACAAAGCTGGCAAAGTTGTGTTATAAGTTCAGTAGAATTAAATTAGGCATTCTCAATGGCTTGGTAAGTTAATTCACTGCCAGATATAGACTAGGAAGCTGCCAGGTTTGATCCTTCGTCCGTGATGAGTTAACTGACCTTAACCAACAGTTGTCCTGGCCAATATTTGTCCCTCAATCAATATCATTAAAAAAAGCAGATTATCTACTTGTTTATCTGATTGCTGTTTGTGGGACCTTGCTGTGTGCATATTGGCTGCCGCATTTCCCCACATTACAACAGTGAGTACACTTCAAAAAATTACCTTATAGGATGTCCTAAAGCGCTTCACATCCAGAGGTCATATAAAGCACTATATAAATTTAAGTTCTTTTTTCTTTAACCAGGGTAGCAATGGGAACACAGCAATTGTCTTAGGTGTTTTTGGACTGGGGTGGGAGGAGGGGGGGGAAAGAGGAGAGAATACCTGTATGTATGGGGGTCAGTTCTGATGCCCTTTCCTCAGCCTACCAACAATCACTATTTAGGATCATGTATGAAAGTAGATTTTCCAAGTCCTTGCCCATGGCAAAGTAACTCACAGTCTAAAGAGATATCTCACCAAGGACAAGGATTTGCAAATCTATCCTTTGAAGAAAGGCCACTTGAGCAAAGTACTGGAGTGCTGCTGTGCCATGGAGCCATATCCCAATGTGAGTCCTTGCCTTCAGGAAAGGAGAGGTAAAAACTGGGAAAAAGATGTTGTGATACTTTGCAGTTAACTAGCTCAGTAAGTGTCAGCAAGCAGTGTCTCGTTGCTGTTCTAGTTGATGTTATTGTTACATGAGGATCATGAACATCCTAGTAAGCTGTGTGCAGTCAGGAACAGGTATGAAGAGCAGTTTGATACTCTGTGCATAAACTCCCATTTCTCTTTTATTAAGAGCAATGCAACAGGGAGGTCCATAAGTGAGGGCCAACTCCATCAGATTTGAACCCTGTAACACCACCTTTGAGACAAGACTGGAGTCCAGAGCTTAGATTTTACAATTGGGTACACCCATTTATTGTACCTGAAATGGATGTACCCAATTGGAAATCTGGGTAGAGTTCAAATTTGCCTTTGTTGCAATTCTCCGATCATGTTTTGAAGTGGTGGATGAAGTACTCAACAGAGGGATGCCTCGCAGCTCAGGCTGCACCTGGGACAATTGACCCACCCGCCAGTATTCCCACACTAGATTATACAGACAGGTGAGCACATACCTCCACTTGTTTAAGGAGCAGTCCTTACGGAGGCTTCAATTAATCAGGGAAGCCATCAGAGTTATATTGCGAGCAAACCTGCAGCCAAATTTCACTACCGGCATGGCATGCCAGTAGCTGTTAATCATAACCACACTCAACTTTTATCTTTTGGTGATGTGTCACTGGAAAGTCACAAATATCAGCCAATGAGCAGTGCATAGGTGATAGATGTGTGAAGCAAGTCACAGATGCATTGCTTACATGAACATTACAATTCATTCCCTTCCCCATGGACAATGGACAGCAACATGAGAGGGCTCTTAAAGTATAGGGGGCTATCAATGATGATCACATGCTCCAAGACACAATGCCACTATCTACATGAATTGCAAAGGATTCCACTCACTCATTGCAGAGCTCCTCCATAACCATCAGCACCACAAGGGAAGTCCCAGCAGCTGTCACTCTGCCTTCATTTTAAGGCAGTGCACCGTTCCAATTATACTTAACCCTGAAAAGCAAGTCTCTGGGTGTGTGCTGGGGAATCAAAACTATCGTCTGCAACCATGGCTTATGACAACCCTGTGGTTTCCCAATATTCCAGCAGAACGCAAATATAATGAGGCACATGCCTCCATTAGAGTTATTGGTGAGTACACCATTGATATGCTGTAGGAATGCTTCATGTGCCTGGCTGTATCCAGCAGTATCTGCAATATATTCTGACAAGTTTCTATGGTTGTTGCTGTCTGCTGCATGCTTCAAAACTTTGCTCTGCAAAGAGGTATCACCACAGAGGTTGCAGAGGAGGAAGGCCCACAGGTGCAGCAAGGGGACCACCATGAAAAGCTCAGCAACATGAAGAGGGAGCAGAAGAAAACTCTTTGCTGGCAGCATGCAGCTCTCCTACAGGAGACCTTCTCCTAACCTGAAAATATACTCACCACATTAACAGCCCTCTCCAGATGAGCCCATGCCCTCTGCACATATACTTTCAGCTACAGTACCTTCCCTTTTCAACAAAACTCTCAAATCTGCCATTCATGACAACCTGATGAAACTTGCTCCCATATCTTGCCAAGAACACTGTTTGTACAAACAACAATTGTAATAGACCAATATTTTTAATCTCCAAACATTGGTGTATGAGGTGGCTGGCTGCTGTGGGTCAATATGAGCCTCTTTGGATTGAAGTGGTCACTGCTCCACAACAGCTGAGTCCTGAGATGCATTTGCTGTAGCACCTCTGCTATTGCATGGGCAGCCAGGCCCTCTATACTTTCTGAAACCTGTGCAGGCATTGGAGAGGGCTAGTAGGAGAATCTGGATGTGTTCCCAACCTGATTGACAGCATCATCATCTGTGCCTATTCCAGCCATACTTCTGCTACTGCAGGCAAAGCATGGCTGGCTGCCTCCAGGGCACTGGAAGAAATGTAGGACATTTTTTACAATTGTAAAATTGATATACTGGCTGAGTCTAATTGATGGCCCCCACTACCACCAGGCAGTCCTACTGTCCAGCACTGCCATGATGTTAATTATGAGAAATATACCTATATTTGAGTGGATGTATCCCAGTGCCTGCCATGACTCCTGGTGGAAATTCCTGGAGACGGTGGTGGGCCATGAGAAGCCAGCACAACAGCTTCTGACCTCATCTCCCACACTCAACTTCTGTTAAGCAGTAGAACAGAGGAAAAAATTGGTCATTCATACAATCTATGATATGTGTTAAAACAGAACCATGTTGATTGGGTGTTTGGCAGCCTTTGGAGTCCAACAACAGAGATAAGGAAACTTGTCCATTTGTGGAGTCTCACTTTGACCCATTTTCTAATTCTATGGATTCAAGTCTCTAATAATAATCCATCAAAGTTTGCTTCACTTTATGGTATTAGCTTGGCTCAATTGGTAGCACGCTGTCTTCTGAATCAAAAGGTTGTGTGATTTGAGCACATAATCTAGGCTGACACCTCAGTGTTATAACAAAAGGAGTGCTGCATTGTGAGAGCTGCCATGTTACTGATGAAACATTAAACCAAAGCCCCATATGTCTACTCAGGTGGATATTAAAGATTATTGCACAATTCGAAGAGGAGCAGCAAGTTCTCCTGCTGTCCTGGCCACCATTCCTCCCTCAATGAATGCCATCAAAAACAGATTAACTCTTCATTCATTCATTTTCTGTTTGTGGGATCTTGCAGATTGGCTGCCACATTTACCCAGATAACAGTAGTGTCTGCACTTCAAAAGTATGCAGGCCCTTTGGGATGTCCTGAGGACATGATAAGGTACTACAAAGTTTCAAGTTATTTCCTGCAAAAAAACTAATTAACCATAATTTTGTAAAAAAAGGTCCAAAAATGCATTTGGACTTACCAAGGTAATTGTTTTGCTCCATTTTGTGCACTTGGTTTGAATTCAGCACTTCTTTCCATGAGAAGATCAACAGAAAAAGAAAGTTTGAAACATTTAAATATATAACCCTAAAAGTGTTCATCAACGACAGACCTATTACTTTTTTCACTCCCCATTTTAAGAGACAAGTCTTCTCCTTGGATATGATCTTTGTAGCGATATCGCTGTTTAGTTCCAAGACAGAAATAGGAACATTAAAGGAATTCTAGCTAATAATATACTTACTCAAAGAATCTGAATGATGAGAATTATTAGTTTATAGTGTTGACATTTTCAGAAGTCTTTCTTAGTCATTTAGCAATATTATAAACACATTTTAAATATCTAATTGTTTAAATATTTCTTCCAGAGTGATCGCTTACTTATTAAAGGAGGGAAGATAGTCAATGATGACCAGTCCTTTTTTGCCGATATTTACTTGGAAGATGGGATTATAAAGTAAGTATAAGCATATTGCATACACATTGTGTATGGAATAATAGATAAAGTGAATTACAGGTGTGAATGGTGTCCTGAGTTTTAAAAGGACACCTGATAATGTAAAATGAAAAGAACTACTTGAAGTAGAAATATTTTTCCATCATGAGATTTTTGTTTAACACCCAGTGCCAGTTTCAAGCATTCCCAGTTCAGACTAAATTAAAAACAAAGCTCACCTCAGTTTTGTTCCAACAGCATCTTAGGGTCTCATAACAGTGCCCCTTCTAGATCAGTGTGTCTTTTATTTCCCAACCCTACAGCTTCTCTCAGTGGGATTGCCAATTTAGTGATGCTTTGTGCCAAATTATAGGTAGTTTTGTGTTGTGCATCAAAATCCACTGGGAACTGAGTTGATGCGGCCCAGATGTATTTTACATGGGACTCTTACTCTGAGAGTTTCATCCTATTAGTCAATGACTAATTTAAATCAGGCCCCAGCAGTGAAAGGGAAATGTGCTAACTAGTTGTATAACTCAGCTCCTGAACAAAACTACTTACATTTTTGAGCAAGTAGATGAATTGTGACGTTAATAATGAAATATATCTAGAGTGCATCTGTGACAGATTGTCTATATAGATTGCATTTTCTCTCTCAATGGGAAATGGTCATTACTATCACACAAATAAACACAAAATTTCCATCAACCCACCAATAGATTTCACTTTAATATAACCTGTGCATCAGAAAGTGCTGACAATCTCAGATCATTTTTTAAAAGATTAGTTCCCAAGAAATATAACAAACATTTTAATCGATAAGTCCAAACACCCTAGCAACCAATGCAAATGGAGGATGGATCAAATATTTGAAATCATAGAGGCCATCAGCAGCCAAATACCTGTACAGACTTTAAAAGCTTTTGTTGTGTTAGTATTGATCTATAAATCAAAAGAGCACTCAGAGCATTATAGTTAAAAGGGTTATAGTTTTGCACCGTCAGTCTCCCAAACCAGTGAATTCACATCTCAGCTGCACTGCATTAGGGTAGCACTGATGGGAGGCCAGGCTTTTGTCCAGAGCATTCAGTTTTTAATCTGCCATTATTAGGCTATTTGGCTGCTGATGATTGTGAAGGTGGAGTACAATTTATCAAAATATTTCAAGACCTATAAAGACAAGTGACCAGCAACATATGAAATTTGTTTGTTTGAAGTATGAAATATTACCACCCTTGCTCTGATGTGCAATGATCGCTTCTATTGTAAATGTACTTAGTACCTTCTACCCAGTAGGTTCTTTATTTCCGTTCCACAAGACACACAACTTCAACACTGTTTAGAATTAGTTCAATTCAGTTGTGTATTTAATTGATAAGGGGCTACATAATATGTCTAGGTGTTTGTCCACAAAGGCCTTAAGCTTGAATGAGGGTTTGATTAGTCTGATGGTTTTCTTGACTTTAACACTTTAGTCATTCCCTTTGTTGTTCATCTTCTGCAGCCAGTATCTCAGCACCAATACACAATACACAATCTGCATTTCTGTACAAATCTAGATCCACCTTGTATGTTGCAGGAGATTCCTGATTTTCATAAAGAAAAAAATCTAGGGAGGTGGAGTGAGAAGGCCCAGTGCGACATTCCCATCATGGCCAGCACCTCCAGAAATCTTGATATTTTCCCCCATCACCCTAGCATGGAATTTGGTCATCTGCCCCTCGATTGCACCACCACATGTAAACAATGGTGAGGATACGGGGCTTGGGAACCCAGCCAATTTCCCTGTCTCCCATTTCAACTACCACTGAGGGCTGCCAGGAGAAGAGTGGCAATAGGCCCTGGGACAGTGGCAGAATGCCGCCCACTGAAGGGCCCTATCGGAGGGCGAGGGCCTAGCAGTGGACACCTGTGCCTCTCCTCTACACCCATTCACTCACCTTTTAAAAAGACTGCTTAATCAGAGGTCTTCAAGTCCCACTCCATGGACTTGAGCACAAAATCTAGGGGCTGACACTCAAGTACAATACCGAGGGAACGTTGCATTGTTGGACGTGCCGTTTTTCGAATGAGACGATAAACTGAGGCCCCCATCTACCCTCTCAGATGGACATAAAAGATCCCCTGGCACTATTTTGAAGATGATCAGGGGAGTTCTCCCTGGCCAATATTTATTCCTCAACCAACAACCAAAAAGAGATTATCTGATCATTATCACCTTGCTGTGCACAAATTGGCTGCCGCATTTCCTACATTACAACAGTGAATTCACTTCAAAAGTACTTCATTGGCTGTAAAGTGCTTTGGGATGTCCTGAGGTCATGAAAGGCGCTATATAAATACAAGTCCTTCTTTCTTTTAAAATAAAACATTACAGAAGACCTTTGTGGCACTTTTGCCTCCTTCTGGCGCTATATCAATTTTTCCTATCAAGCATGAACAAATCCAAACGGGCTTTTGATTATGGGTTGCCAGATCATATAATGATAAAGGCTCTTTTGTCTGGGAACTGTCGTAGCTGTTTTCTATTTTTAGTTTCGCAATTTAAATCAGTCACAGCTAACCATGCGAGTGACAAAACCATATGGTTATTATGGACAAATCAAAAAATAAAGAGGATTCTATAGTGTTGCATTCGTACATGAATTCAGGCAACTTCACACAACTTTTAACAGTAAGATTTAAAAAGATTAAAAAGCAATCATGACAAAGTTTAGGAGCAAAATTAAACAAAAAGGCAAGAAATGAAGAGAAAACTATAATATACCTTCTAAATCACAGGAGCAGAAATAGCAGAAGTTAATGGAATGGGGAGGGGGGTGGGGAGGAATCAAGGTATGACCTGGTGTTGAAAAGCAATTAGTTTTGAGAATGACGATGTTTACTGCATACAGAAAAGTACTGCCCAGCATCGTACTTCTGGTAGAGCATGGTCAACAGTCTAACATATTGTGTAATGTCTTCTTAGACAACTTGGAGATAACCTTATTGTTCCTGGTGGTGTAAAGATAATTGAGGCCAATGGACAGATGGTCATACCTGGTGGGATAGATGTCCACACCCATCTGCAAATGCCATGCATGGGCATGACCACTGCTGATGACTTCTACCAAGGAACAAAAGCAGCGCTGGCAGGAGGAACCACAATGATAAGTAAGAAAAATGTTTTATTCCTCATTTAAACTGATTTAAAATTTTTCTTAAAAATCCTGAATTAAATTAAATTGAAGAACTTTATTTTAACTTGTGCTGATTTAAGTTAATTATTTAACCGAAGGGTCTTATCAGTAAATTCACTAAGGACAAGTGTTTAGTAGTGATACAAGAAGTGAAAAATAAAAATACATTATGAAGATAATATAAAAATATTAAAAGCAAAGAGAATATAAAAAAGGATAGAACCGTGCAGGGATAGCTGTTCTGTGGCTAAGATGCAACTCTTTGTATGCCTTGCCCACACACTCAGTCGTAATCCCAGGGAGCCGATTTTAACTTGCCAAAATCAGCATTAACGCTGCAGTAATGGCCTCAAAGTGGGTTCGGTAGAATTACCGCCACATTAATGCCTTCTATTTCAGGTGGTAGGTCCCTTTCAATATGCCATTTAGGACAGAACTGGCGGAGTGTGCATGTGTACTCTAGTGGTGAACTTCACAGAGGAGTCTCACCCCCATTTTGACTGACCGTTAACAGAACTCAAATATAAGCTGGTCAGAGTAACATTAACCACTCGTTGTGGGGACGTTCATAGCACAGACAGTCCCAATCTCCATGAAATGACAAGTCTTGCACTGCACTCACAGGAAAAGAAAAGGTAAATGAGTGAATAGAAAAATCTAAATTAACTGCGCACATTTATATTTTTGTTGTACAACACAGTGGATCATGTCCTTCCTGAACCTGAACCTGGATCAAGCCTTCTTTCTGCCTATGAACAGTGGAGAGAATGGGCTGACAGCAAGTCCTGTTGTGACTACTCTTTACATGTAGATATTACTCGTTGGCATGAGGCTCTGCGTGAAGAAATGGAGACTTTGGTCAAGGACAAAGGTAAATCTCACTATTTTTACCACTTCTAGAATGGAGACAAATCTGTTTGTCCCTCAAATGGTATTGTTTTTGAGATTTCACTTCAGTGGAACCCAAACATGCTCAAATGACTAACCTTTCACAAGCTAAACTTCCCCGATAGTCTGTGGAACATAAGCCTGTTTATCACTTCCAAGCAGCCACAACAATGTCATCAAATAAAAGTAAAACTAGAACATTTTCAGTATCTGTAGTGACAGTTGTGTCTATGGTGACCGCATGTCAGTTTCCCTTGACATTCTCTTAATATTAGAGCGAACTCACACTAAATGTGAAGGTACTTGGTGCATCAGAAAAAAAAAACGTACCCAAACTTATCTATCCCATCTTCCAATCAGACCTGCCCAATTTTCCATCCATTTATATTAATGATTGAAAATCAGGCAGGGTCCATTAGGGGCATGTTTTCCTCCCCATCCAATTTCCTGCATTCACTGTGATCTAAGAACTCATGGTGCAGGAACAGGAAAATATGGTCCAAAAAGCTGTTACATTAAAACGATTACATTGAAATTATTGGAAGCAGAATCCTGATATGTTTGAACTGCCATATTGACAAATTTAATAAAAGTCATGGAGCTCGTTTCCTCACATTTTCAGAATCATGCAACAGAGCAACACTGCTTTTGGATATAGCAACATGATGGTGGTGGGGGCAGCTCATTTTGACATCAAACTTGACATGCTGCTAGCACACAGATCAAGTCCATCAATAATATTTTTCCAATGGGAAGGGAAAGATTAACAAAATGTGGATGTATTAACTATTCATGAACTGGGGTGCACTATGCTTAATGTATTACATTTTTTAATAAGAATAAGTGCAGGGTTATTCATAGAACCGGGTTTGTGGACAATATCATGCATCAGGAAGTGATGCTCCTTTAAAAGTTTTGTGGAAGTGGAATTTTGCAGAAACACAACTCTTGGTTCTGTGTTCTGTGTACTGTATACACTTCAGCAAAAAATAAACTGAAATAATTGAAGTATTGTCATAAAAATGTTTTAAGTGATGAATTATTGATATCAAATGCATTAAGCTTTGTAGATGACAGAGAAGCAACTTCTAGCTTCCAGCACGCCGCACAATATACAGTAATTTCACTTTTTTGTTCAACCAGGTGTGAACTCCTTTCTCGTGTTTATGGCCTACAAAGACCAATATCAGTGTAGTGACGCACAGGTAACATTCAGGGAAAAATGAAATTATAAATGCCAACATTTGATTCTGCTCGGCTAAAGGTGCTTCCTGGAGCGCAGGTGGTAATTACATGCTCTTTTCCATGGCAGATATACGAAATCTTCAGCATCATCCGAGATCTGGGTGCTATTGCACAGGTGCATGCTGAAAATGGAGACATCATTCAGGAGGTAAAAATTAGAGTTTGATGATCAATCTGGAGCTGAACTATTAAAAGTTGCTATAAAATAACAAATGCTGTTTTGGAAATTCAGCAAAGAAATATGTTATTTAAAAATGCACTGTTCGTTAACTTTTTTCCCATATGTACATTGTCCACTGATACTGCATAGCAGTGATCAAATTACATTCTCTCAGGATTTGGTTTCAGAACTTCACATTTCTTACTGGAAGAGATTGAAGTGGGTACATTTATATCACTGCATGTTAGCACCATAAGCAAACCACGTGAACCCAGTTCTCAATCCCACTAGAAAAATGAAATCATATTGAAGAACTATTGCAATAGAAAGGTAATTTTTTCCTCTGTTAAGTTGCTTTAGTTTCTATTAAACATTGCCATGATTTATCCAGGGATAATGGAGATCTGCAGCTTTACTGGTAATACACCAAAGTGTGACAAGGTTATAATTTTTCTACAGCAACAAAATCACTCCTTTTTGCATTTGTGATGCTTCCATCTGTCTTTAGGAGCAGAAACGAATGTTGGAGCTTGGAATTACAGGGCCAGAGGGACATGTTCTTAGTCGACCAGAAGAGGTAATACAATTTTCTGCCACATTAGCAAGTGAGTGAATCAGGAGACCCATTTGGCCAATGTTGAAAGAGTGTAAAATATAGTAGGAAAACCAACTGAACCTTGATTTGATTTTTTTTCTCACATTTGCCAAGTTTGGTTTACAAAAAAAAATTAAAAGTATTAAAAGTCATCACCTTTTCGAGGAGTAACAGTTTGCTGTCAGAGGGAGCAGTAGAGTGTGGACCAAGTGCTGGCCTACAGAAAGGGACAGGAAATCAGGGGTTCACACTCTAGGCCACACAAAGAGCAGCATCAGCAATAGATGGGGAGAAAGTTACCTGTTCTTCTGGCTTGGAATGCATGTGGAGAAACTTAGAAGAGGGTTAAACGAAAAAATGCTTACTGAAAATGATTCAAGCCACCTAGATCAGATGCTGATGTCAAAGTAGGTTTTCCAGTAATTTCAGAGGATTAAGAGGTTGCAATAAAGTGTATAGCGCAGTTGTTAAAATATTTAGTTGGCTAGAATTGTAAATTAATAGTAAATACAAAAAATTAAGTAAAAAGTGAAAATGCATTTGGGTGAACATACACATAGACAGGTACACAACATGATGTGGACTGATGTAATATTCTATCAGAGTGCTAACATCACCCAAGTGTTTAAATACATGTATTTTTCATTTAAAGGCCCCAAATTATATTTATTGATTTTGCATTAAAATATCAGTTTGTGTAATTAAGCAATGAGCCCTGATTTTGTTCAATACAAATTCATTTGCTCTTCCTTCTTGCAATCCTCATACTCTTGAATGTGCATTAACTAGTGGGATCCAATTCACCAATATGTTACAAATCACACAGTGACCAAAGAACTTTACATCTGTACCAAACTAATCCTGTGCCAAATTCTGAAGCAAACTACTACTTCTCCAATCATAAGGGAGGCATTGGTATCAGAAAGCAAAGCAAGAGTCAAAAATGAAGGGACATTTTTGTATTTTTTATATCTACATCTTATTATCTACATGTCTAAATTTATTATATACAAATTCAACTGGATTTGGAATCTAACTATTAAAGTTTTCAGTATTCAACTGTTCTAGCTGTGCATTCACCAATCTTGTTAAACTTGAAAGAAATCTTAAAAAATGCAGATATAGTCAAAGTCTTTAAAATTACATCAATGAGAAGGCTGAAAATGCAAATTGTGCTTTTTTCTTTTTAATGAACCAACTGAAACAAGGAAAGAATGTTGAAAGAGAGGGTTGGTGCTACTTTTTTTTAATCTGGCTCTGACGAGGGTGGGAGGAGGCACTATGTGACAGAACGTTTTTCACTAAAGCTTAAAACCTGATCAAAACATTTCTTCAAGGTTGAAGCAGAAGCAGTATATCGTGCAGTCACCATTGCAAGCCAAGCCAACTGCCCCTTGTACATCACCAAAGTAATGAGCAAAAGTGCCGCTGATATAATTGCACAAGCTCGGAAGAAAGGTAAACAACCAATTATGCCCCAAATTATAACTGACCTGAATGTGAAATGTTTTCTTTTTCTGTTTAATTGCACAGGTTCCTTCAGATTATCCGTTTATACACATAGTGGCCCTGATTATCTGTGATGCCGCTCCAACGTAGTTCCAGTCCTGCAATCATGCTCCACCAATGAGAGAAATCCTAATCCCTTGGCGTTTACGGGATCAGACCATTTGCGTAATACAAGTGGGCAACCGTGGCAGTATCGGAACATCTCAGCCACCTGCTAACAGGAGGGGAGCAATATGAGACGCTTGAAAGCAACATGTCAATAAGCTGAGGGGACTGGCTTAAAAGTGCAAATAATTTTGAAATAAGCCCCCTTTATAAGAGTCTTTTGACTTTGTGACCTCCCCTGTGGGCCCAATATACACTAATCCAGTGAACCGATGTCAGCATCCAATTCATTCAGGGTTCAGGAGCAGGAGGAAATTTGGCTGATATCATCCCACCAGCCCTGCCTTCTTTTATAATGTCAAGCTTCCAAGGGTTGAACAGAACTTCTGCCTGTGCCTGCCCCTGCCCCTGCCCCTGCCCTTGGCCCCACGTAAACTCTCCTAGGCGGCCCATGGGACAGAGACAAAGTATTACAAGGTTCCGCCCCATTTTACACTGCCACCAGTCCTCTGCCGCTGGAATTTTGTTTTGGGGACACCAGTGGCCCTGAGGAAATTTGGGGCCAGTTACAATATTCCTCAGTGTTACCATTTTCTGAAATCCTACGTTTTATTGTTCTAATTATAGATTATAAGACTTAATTCTGAATTAGACACTACTGATACCAAACTATACTGGTTAGTATTGATGAATGTTCTGTGATCTGCCTTAGGTTTGGCTTTGCCTCCAAGCCAAATCCAAATTTTAGATTACCTTTAGCTGTTCTGCTATTTAAAGCCAATGTTAAGATAAAAACAATTGTAATTTTGAAAAAAACTGCTTGTAACTTAGTAAACTGGAGACCAAGTAATTCAGCAGAAATGAAAGGATTTGCCTATAAGGAATGCAATATACAGGGGCAATCTATCGAGTTGCCCTCGGCCAGTAGATCTGAGGAAATTGCGGGCACACTGCCCGTGATTTTCTGACTGCTGGCAGGCAGGTTTCCCCATTGGAAACGCTAACTCAGAAGATTACCCCCACAGTGTCTACAACAACCATCTGAACATGTTTTCTACAAGAGTGTACAAAGAAACGGCAAATTGATCAATTTGAGGGATCACTACCAGAACCAGAGTATTAGTCTGTGCTTTGCTGGGAAAATATCTCCTCATAGAAAGTGCTATTTTACAAACTGTTTAATTTAAATCATTGTGTTTGTGCAAGGTGTCTTATTAATAAATTAAATAGAAAACTTAAATCAAAGAAGTACGACCTGATTCCCCAGTTTTGCTAAGAGTACAAGTCAGTTCTTTATGTGGTTTGACAGGTGCCGTTGTATATGGAGAACCTGTCACAGCAAGTCTTGGGACTGATGGATCCCACTACTGGAGTAAGAACTGGGCCAAAGCTGCAGCCTTTGTCACCTCCCCTCCGCTCAGCACTGATACTTCTACTCCCGATTACCTTAATTCTCTCCTCTCCTGGTATGGATTTGTAAATTGACTCACCATTCACAAATAGATTTGTATTTCCTGTTTAGTATTTTAGGAGTTCACTATTTAAACACTGATCATACAATAGAAGAAAATAATGGTCAATTGTAAACTTAAGTAATAAGCAAAAATATACAGCATGGGGCAAAAATCAAACTATACTTATTTATTGGCTAAATAGTCAGAGCAGCAACCTGTTGGGAGGGGGAAGGAGGATTTCCTCTGTTCACTAGCAAAATTGTAAACCTGTTCTTTATAAATTGTTGGAGTCCATTGCAGCTAGCACACAAAGGAAGTCGACCCTTGTAATTGTGGGGGTGAGATGACCATTATTCCACCCTGACATGAGGTAACCTATGTTTGCTTTGTTTTTGAATATAGTGGCGATCTGCAGGTTACTGGCAGTGCTCACTGTGCTTTCACCACTGCACAGAAAGCAGTTGGAAAAGATGACTTCAGACTGATCCCTGAAGGAGTTAATGGTATTGAGGAAAGGCTGACAATTATTTGGGATAAGGCTGTGGTATGTTAACCTTATAAAATAAATACAGTAGATGCATCTGCGAAACCTTTTTAAATCTTGTTAATGCAAATAAATATGCATACTAACTGTAACTGAACAACAGAATGCTACAGACATGAATGGATTCTGAAATGTGGAACAACACTGACACCTTGGCTCAAAATTCCTGGGGCTGGAGAGAGCATAAATTCCATTTACACCCCTGAGATTCCTCGCCATTTGGACCAGTCTGTTAAATACTGTTTGGGGGGCCTATGCGCAGATCATCCATCTGCACCCTATATGTCAAGGGGACATGTCAAGGGGAGTTCCTGGGCTTCAGCAGAAAATTCCTTCCTACTTGCCTTTGAAAGGCTTCAGCAGAACTCATGACAGTTGATTCCTGTGGTAAGTCTTTTTGAGGTCTTTTAAAGCCTCAAACCAGAACTACAGTAAAGTAATTGATCCCAGAGGCATCCATGAGAATCAAAGTGTTTTTAAAAAAAAAGCATTGGTTCATTTGGGTCTCTTGAGGATGCTACTCTGCCTTATAAGAGCAGATTAGCTCAAGCCAGCGAACTGTCCCTACTATGCAAATTGTCCAATCCCCAGAATTTCCATCACATTTACACTGGTGAAGCAGGACCCCAGAAATTTCCAAGCAGAACAACTTGAACATTGAAAGAAAGTTCATTTCTGAACGATCACAAATGGAGACTAGTCTGTACACTCCAGTGATTTGGATTCATTTCCCCAGGAGGGTAAAAACAAAACACAGCATAATAGATAACTGTAGACTGTAACATATTTTCATTTCATAAAACCCCTGTAACCTTTTCTCATTTTTATATTCTAGTCCACAGGAAAGATGAATGAGAATGAATTTGTAGCAGTTACAAGTACAAATGCTGCAAAAATCTTCAATCTCTACCCCAGAAAGGGACGAATCGCTGTTGGTTCTGATGCTGATTTGGTCATCTGGGATCCAGAAGCAGTCAAAATCATTTCAGCAAAGACACACAATCTGGTAATACAAATAGCTTCGTGACTAAGCCTGTAGGCACTTGTTAAGGATACCCAATTATTAGAAGTCAATGTGGTTTGTAATTTGTACTTGATTAGAACTCACTTTACTGGCAAATCCAGTTCCTCGTCGCATCACTTGTTGTTATGGGATATTTATTAACAAAGAATTATGAATATTAAAATAAACTAAATTTGATTAGGACGTAAACAAACTAGTTGAACGTTCATGCTGTTGTCCACACGGTAGCTTTTGAAAGTCCAGATATATTCCCACTTTTGTATTGATGTAAAGTAGTTCCACTTCACAGCAATGATAAAGTGGCAGTATAACTCCAGTGTCTATCTGACACTGCAGTGTATTTTAGTAGGAGAATTAACATCCATGGCAGCTGAAGATGTTGAACCTAAAGTCCAGATTACAGGTTGCAATACAAATTGAGGCTCTCCGAATTCGGTTGCACAAAAGAACATCCGATGAAAGTGTTGCTTCTTGATGAGATGACGTTGTGTCTGCTACTAGCTCCTCCCAGCAAGATAGAGTAGTTAGTTTCCTCTCACACACTAACAGTATGTGTGTTCCCTGGGCTCAGAATCAGATTCACAGCCTCAACAAAACCAAAGCCAACCAGTATATCTCCAATCAATGTGACGATGTACACTTGGAAATGGTCCACTCTCACAGGGTAATATATCTGTCCAGTACACTTGGATGCCTTTACTTTGCATATATTATGCTGAGAAACTCAGAGCGAGAATTTAAGGAGGTGAATGCAATATACATGAGAGCCCGAGTCCCTTACTTAGTATTCGGTTTGCATCTGCTATTCCTTCAAGCATGGTATTTGGAGACAGTGATTTGTTTCCTCCCAGTATGCCACTTAGAATGCTTGAGGAGCAGAATTTGTGGAATGCAATTGGTGGTGGCACACCCAGAATAGCAAAATGCAACTACAGACTTGCCTGGGGAAATAAGCATCTTTCATCTCTGCAGTCAGTAACTGTATTGAGCACAAAAGCAAAATACTGCGGTTGCTGGAAATCTGAAATAAACACAGAAAATTCTGGAAACACTCAGTAGGTCAGGCAACATCTGTAGAGAGAGAAATAGAGTTAACGTTTCAGGCTAATGACCTTTCATCAGAGACCTGTCTAATGAAAGGTCATCGACTTGAAACGTTAACTTTGTTTTTCTTTTCACAGCTGCTGCCTGACCTGCTGAGGGTTTATATCATTTTCTGTTGTCACTGTATCGAGCACTTCCAGTTTGGATATAGCATGGGCTAAGCAGAGAACTACTCTCATGCTGTTCCAACAACGTGTTGCTACCATAAGGGTTGATAGCCACTTAACCTGTAAAATCTGTCCTGTAGTGACAGATGTGATTTGAAATGTCCTGTGTGACTGCTCAGTCTAGCCCTCTTGATCCAGAATTTTAAATATTCATAGCCCATGTACTCCAACCTCTTTACTATTAGGTGACTGTGATCACTCTCTAAGAGAATGTCATGTTATTTACATTCACTTATTTCCTCGGAAAGCTTAGTAACAATTAAAGATACACTAAGAGAACATCACATTTGTAAAAGCACACAAATTGGTGAACAGGTAACTGAATAATTTCTTCAAAAATTTGCATTTGTTGCATTACTTAAATTGTTGACTTTATTCCTTCTTTTGTGTCTATTGTTGTCTTGGTTCTATCTCCAGACTTTTGTTTTTAGTTTTCTCTTATTCCTTGTACTCTAAGAAAACATGAAAGTGGAGGAGGACTAGTTTTTGTCTTTGTCTTCTGATTCTTCGTTTTTCCTCATTCACTTTCTTCTCAGTTCATTCTTCAGAGTTTCGTCCCTATTATATTCCTTTTCTTTTTATCCTTTATCATTTCTCTTCTTAAAAAAAACCTTCACCTACAGTGGGATCAGAGGATGGGACAGATGGGAAAACACAGTTCTATCATCTACCATGCAATAGAGGAAAATTCAAATAAAATGACATTCCTCATTTGCAGTATTTGATTTCCTTATTTTAAATATTCCCCTTCATTAACTGTTTATTTACTCTCTTAAATTAGTATCATTCACTTCAGTCTTACTTTCCATTTTATTTCATCCACTAGTTATTATCTGTCCTGTGAGTCCCTTTCCTACTACTTTTAGCACAATAACATTCCCGAATGGTGTCAGTATCAACTAACAAGGAAATAAAGTATAATGAGTTCAGAGAAAGGGAGAATTGAAGAAGGAAAGAAAGAGTGAGGTACGGCCAGGAGAGGAACAAAAGAAGGGCACAACTGAGGACAGAGGCAACCACACAAGATCAAAAGGAGTTTGGCCACATAGAAATAATTATTCCAACTAAAAGTATTACAAGCTAAAACACTAGCAACGTCTCAATACTAAACTATATGAGCACATCATTCTAACCATTAACCTTTATAAGTCAGCATGGGATCTACTAACAATATAGATATAAATAGTCTAGTTGACAAATTGGTCCCGCCAAGTGCACTCTAAATGGTATAAAATGAAAGGTTATATAACATCTGCATTGTGTCTCCTAGGCAATTGAGTACAACATATTTGAAGGAATGGAATGTCGTGGTGCTCCTTCAGTTGTAGTAAGTCAAGGTAAAATTGTCTTCGAATATGGGACGATTCATGCCACAGAGGGCTGTGGACGCTTCATCCCCAAAAAGACATTCCCGGACTATGTTTACAAAAGAATAAAAGCAAGAAGCAAGGTAAAGTGTTCAACCTTACTGCATCGGTATTACAACTTCAGGACAATTAATTACAAACATAAACTAGAATTGATGTCTTTACAATTAGTAAGAGTAAAAATTCTTTACATTGAATAATGTGAGGTATGGTAGTGTAGTGGTTATGTTACCGGACTAGTAATCCAGAGGCCTTGACTAATAAGCCGGTGTTTTGATGAGTAGAGGTTCATTCTTTCCTTTTTATGATTTGCTCAAAGTCCAAAAATACTCAACAGTATAATTGTTTTATAACACAATTTTTTGTGGAGTTTTGTGTGAAAGGGAGTGAACTCAGTGTACAAAATAAGCACAGTTACTTGGAAACATCATCTATTTTTTTAAGTTCAGGCAAAATGCCTTGTTTCAAGCCTCTGTTAAAATTTCATTCGAAGCAGTCCTTTTTTTGCCAGAAAGTTGGCAGATGTTTAGAGTAATCCTGACTTGGGTTTAAAATCGCCTGGAGCCTGAGCTGATGCTTAAGTGTGGAGGTTCTCAGTCATCCGTCTCAGATTAGATGAAACCAATGTATAAGTCGTATAGAGTCATTTCCTCAAAGCTAAGGAACATGGGTAACAACCACTGATATTTTTGAGATAGATACCAATTAATAGATTCTGTGACCAATGGTGAAGTTGGCCTTTCCAAATGGATCATACTAGTTCTGAACATTAATCTGGATGTCTACTGTTTTGTATGTGTATTTCTAGGAGCTGAAGCCTTCTTCATTATTGCTACATAAATAATGAATAGAGCACTTAGACTCTGATAATACCTACACAGATTTTGAACACAAGTTAGAAATTCTTAGCAAAACATTAATCACATATTGCTAACCATTTCAATATCAAATCACCTTGAAAGGCTAGAAAATGACTACTTATATGCCAGAAAGAAAACCTGAATTGTCATATTGCACTAAAATGTCTCCCATATTTTGCCTATGAAAATTGTCTCATTTTGAGTTGCATTTGTAAAATGCCACATCATTCATACATGGATCAGCAGAGTGGTATCAAAGGTTAGTTGCACTTTTACAGCTGGCTGAAATCCGAGGTGTTCCAAGAGGGATTTATGATGGTCCTGTCCAAGATGTCACTGTGGTTCCCAGAGCTATGACCCCCATTCCATCAGCTAGGATGTCTCCAGCTAAACAACCAATTCAACCACCACGAAACCTTCACCAATCTGGATTCACTCTGGCCGGTAAAAATGAGATTTTTTATTAAGATTTAACTTTAGTCTTGAGTTGGATAGTTCTTGAATATCGTCACTTTGATCTTGATCACGAATAACAAAAATCAATGTTCTCACTGAACTGAAAGAAATTTGTTGAGGCTAGATTATGGGAACCCATACTTTTGGTCCTCTGGTGGTGTAGTGGAAATCACACTCTGCATGTTCTTGCACCCAGTTCATATTGTCAGGTAGTACTGGAGATAGTTAAGAGATAGTGGCTGATTCCCTGAGCGCTCGCAGTGCGTGAAGCACTTACCTAACGGGCTGACCATTTTTCACTGCATTCCCAGTGCGTTTCCAATTCTGCCCTCCCAATTAATGTGCCTCCAAATCCCCTTCCCTCCCAACATTGATTTGTTTCCACTCCCATTCTGATACGTCTTCATGTTCCCCTTTCATCGAATCTGCCTTTAAAGTGTCAACTTGACTCTGTGGAAGTGCTCTTGGCTCTGAGTCAGAATGCCATAGGTTCAAGTCCCACTTCAAGACTTGAGCACATAATCTAGGCTCGTACATCAGTAAAGTATTGGGTGAGTACTGTATTGCTGGAGCTCTTGTCTTTCACATGAAACGTTAAATAAGGTCCCATCTGCCTGTTTGGGTGGATGTAAAAGATCTTATGACACTATTCAAAGAAGAGCAAGGGAGATGTCCTGGTCAACTTTCATCCCTCAATCTGCACCACCAAAACAAATCTGGTCATTTATCTCAATGCTATTTGTAGAACCATATTCTGTGCAAATTGGCTGCTGTGTTTCCCTATATTATACACTTCAAAAGTACCTAATTGGCTGTGAAGCACTTTGGGATGTTCTAAGGACAAGAAACTATATAAATAAATGCAGGTTCCTTAGTTCTTTGTGTTTCCATTTACCCTCAGCTGGAAGATCACCACTAGAACTGAATTTGACTTAGAAGTTAAAAATAAAAGCAGAATGCTCTATCTAAGATCTGTGTTGCCTACAAAGTGTTCCTTCCTGCCACATCATTTAGGTTGAAGAAGGAAAATGACAATATAATGCATCAGTGGAAAGGCTGAACATAATAGCAATTTCATGAGCAAAGATTTTATTTTGATCTTTAATCGGTATTAAATTATAGCCAGCCTCTCCTAAATTATAGCAAATGTTCTGTTCAAAATGATTTTTTTCAGAAGATTAATTTTCAAATAAATGTTATAAAACAATCCTATTAAAATCACTACGATGCCATGTCGCTGTCTGAACTTGCTTTTTATTCTGTTCTAGGATCCCAGGCCGACGATCACATTCCTCGTCGTCCGACTCAGCGCATCAGTGCGCCCCCTGGTGGCCGTTCAAACATAACAACACTGGGCTGAATTTCAACCAGATATATCTGATTAAAATGATAATCTCAGAGCCCTAATATTGCTGCAGGTTTTGTCATCCGAGGCTCAGATATATTCTCACAAGCAGCTGTGTGCAGTACAGTATTTGCTGCAAAAGATGGTCATGAAGTCACTGCCTTTAGCTGATAAATGATGCATTTGGAAACTTTTTGATCTGCCAAATAATTCAAGAGGTACAGTTTTGTATTATAAAAAATAACCATTAATTTATATTAATATTTGATTTAATTGGGAAGTATGTAACAAGCAGAGACAACTGTTGTTTCATCGTTGTGACTATGTAAAGTTGTATTTGTGTTTCATTTGAAAGCATGATAGTGATATTGAAGGTAATGTGTAATTTACTTTGTATTACCACAGGAGTCTGACAGTCTAAAACAATGTAACACATACATTGATTACAAAAACATCGAGGTTTTAAAATATTTTAATAACTTTCTATAGCCACGTGCCAACGGTAATCCAAGTTGCTGTGGTGCAGGCTAGTATTTCTTACATATGCACAGTTTACAGGGTAACCTTTCAAAGTTTTTAACAATTAACAAGACTTACATTTTAGTGAACCAAAAAAGTATAATTTTTCCTCACACTAAATGTGTAGATGCATTTTTATGTTTAACCTTAAATATAGCTGTGGAAATTTGTTAAGTGTTGCTGGTGATGACATAATTAAACTGTAAAGGGTACATTTGAGGAGACATTGGGGGTAATTTCTACCTTAACACTTGAGTGGTAAAATGGCAGAGTGGTTCACCCGCCTGTTATCGAACCCCACCTATTTTTTACTTTCCTTGTAATCAATGGCAATGAAAACCGGGTGGGCTTCTATAACAGGTGGGCAGGGAAGGTGAAAATTACCCCCAGTGTGTCTGAACGGCCTCTTGTACATCATCCCTTTTCCACTGCTTCCATGTATAATGGAAACATTTGTGCTTAAAATGAGGTTATAGTACTGCTTACTTATCTAAATATATTTAAGTTATACGTTTCCCTTTACTGAACTAACCAGGAACACAATGCCATTTAGCACGAGTGCAAGTGAGGTAAAAGTTGCACTAGTTTACTAAATGGAGAAGTCAGGCTCACCATCTTTTGTCAGCCTTAGTAAGTTGGATTTCAAACAGTCAGAAATCTCATGAATTTCAAAATATTGGTCTTTGTGCAAAGCAAATTGTAATATCTTAAAATGGCAGTGGTGTTGTCTTGTATGTTTAACATGTTTTTTGCTTGAATGTCATTAAAGTATCTTGAACTTTTTGAGAAGGCTTGAATAGTTGAAATATGTTGTGCAGGCTTCATTCTTAACTCTTTCTCAATTGACCGTAGCTAATTTCTGCCATTATGACTTTAGCAGCTTGATTGTTTTATAATTTGTAAAGAAGAATGGTTAATCTTAACTGGACCAGACTGTAGTGCCAAAGTAGCCTCTAACAAAAATGGGAAACTTCTATTAGGTGGCTAGAGGGTACAGTATTAACCTTTGAACTCTATTCTGGCTGAATGAATATTATTGGACTAGACCTATTGCATGGAAATAGCAGAATGTTTTACAAAACCTTCTCAAATGCTCATCATATTTAATCTGATTATGGAAAACTTAATCAGTGCTTATCACATATATGGTTAACTACATTCAATTCAAACAAACTTGTGTTTTATTTCAAAGCATTATACTTAAATCTGATAATCCAACTTAAAACAAACAGCTTTGAACCAGATTCTAGTGTTGATGGCCATCTAAAGTTTATCTAGGTTTGATTAGAAGGCCAAAGCGTACAGATTTCAGAAAAAATACCGTCAGAGTTACTAATGAATTTTACAGAACATACAAAGCCTGAAAACTTTGTAAGGTGACATTGTTTCAATCTAATGGTCCATCTTTATCAAATAAAAATGTTATGGAAAATGAACTCTTTAGTGTTCCTCATTTGTACATGCACCAGGGGGCACTGCACCAGAAATCATAGATTCGTGACAGCACTGGCTAAAAACCATGAAGGAGAAAATTCCAGTTTAATTTGTTCTTATATTATGAACTAGTAGTTCTCTATTAGAATGTAAAGGGAATTGAGTCAATGCCCAAGCATTGACCAGGTGTTTGTTAACTGGCTTGTTCTGCCTTTTTTCATATACTTCACGTTACAGCCAATAAAAACAGATCAGCGAACCGGTTATGTGAAAATATATTCTCAAAATATTTTGATGATCTTTCATAAACTGATGTCCTGGAAAACCATTTTATTTAATGACTGATCTTTATGCTGAAACCATAAACACAGAAATCATTCTAGATCAAGAGATATTCTCAGATCTGATCTTCCTCCATGTGCCATTTGCAGCTGCATAACTCAAAACTAAAATTTTTTTGAACCACACACTGCAAATTATTTAACCATTTAGAATTAAAAACAAATTTTTGGCCTCTTTTTAGTGCTGCTTCCTCCAAGAGTGTGGGATTTCCACCCTGCATCGTAAATGGGACATATTCCATAGGCCTGGAAGCCCCAGAGTTATACCTGATCTACATTTCCTTGAAGCATTTCTTGAATATACAGAGAGTATTGCAATACAGCAATTTCCATTCAATCTGTGTTATGTACAATAAGATACAATGATAAACAGAGGCAGCAGGGTTTTACTTAGAAAAAACTGTCATATTAAGTGGAATGAACATTCAGATAAATTGAAACTTTGGATTTAGAAGAATTTACATTTCAGTACTACGAATCTAAATTTAGTACTGAGATACTGAACAGGCTGGAAATCAGAGTTCCCCAGACTATCACAAACTGTAAAGGATCCAAAAAATATTTTTCTTTCCAGTTAACCACAAGGAATCATATTAATAAAAACACAGACACTAAGCTCAGTGATCAATCAGGATAAAAAAAGCTGAAAAGTCCACTAATGCCAATGGAAAACATACCATAACATTAACTTTAAACACACCACTTACCTATCAAGCAAATCACACCCACTTTGTTCATTGTTCAACTTCACAACTCATCACAGGAAGTGAGATCATTGATGTGCATCAGGAATCTTTTCCCTCTGCCTGTGTTTTTTTTACACTCAATTCAATTATGTAAATCACAATTTGATGCATCACCATGTTGAAATAATGTACAGCTATTCTGGCTCTTACCCCTTACCTAACAACAAAAAGTCTGTTCAATGTTTTTTTTTAGAATGATAGTTTCTTTCAAATATGCCTCAATCTGAATTCAGAATTCAGATCCAATGCTCACCTGTTAAGTTAATCATTTAGTGTAATCATCTGGGTCTGCTTCTGTCATTTTATACCTATTAACCTTTTCTAACACAATGAGAATCATTTTAACTACAGAAGTTGTTTTCTTGGATTGAAAGGAAAGCAATTACATCTTCAGCGATATACACATATATATTCTTCTAGAAAGTATTTCTATAAAGTGCTATAGCATTTGTGATGGGTCTGAATTAGCCCTCCACACTTTATTATGTTCTTATACAGGAAGCTAGTGGTGCAGCATGCTGTGGGTACTGACTGGGGTTTGTTTGGAGTTAATATCATTTTCAATCAATGGTCAAAGCTACAGAGACAAAACTCTTCTAGTCTGATGGTTCCTTCACTGACCTGCAGTTGAACTGAACACAGAGTTGCAAAGATACAAAAATCCCCTAATGGTAACCAACAAGGAATACATATGGAAAGAGACAAAATTGAGGAGGAGGCAATAATAGCATTCTTCTTGCCGATCAAGGTGAAGGATGTTAGTGTTACCCAATGGAATGTTTTTCCACTTTCCGATGTCAGCAACAAGCACTCCCAAGTCAGACATCCTGTAGGCAAAATTCGATCTCCCTGTGATCCGTGGACCTGGACAGTATTCAGCCAAAGAAAGTCATACGTACATGGTAGGTTCATTAAAGTGATTATTTAATGATTTAAACAATTCACACAAGCATCAAGCAAATCATACAAGGATTTCAGTATCAAGGCAGAAGAGTGATCAGCTCTCTCGTAGCTCTTGAAGTTTCTTCTTTTGTTGTTGGACGTCCTTCCTCTAGGTGAAGACTCCTCCAACTGCAGTAAAGAATCTGCCATGATGTCCCATTTTTATATGGCTTTTGCTAGTTGGGTTGTGAGTAAAAGTTAAGGGAAGACCCATTTTGGCCACTCACCCACTGTTGCATCAATGATAGACGGTTGGCTGTTAGTTCTCGTGTGTCACTCAACTTCCCGAGATTGTGTGAAACGAGGTGCAGCCTCTCGACCGTGTGAAACCAGGTGCAATAGTTTTAGTTGTTTTTCCCAAGGATTTCTAACTGTCTCAGCACTCTTTACCAAGTAGTTATTGACCCATTTCGATCTTATCAGTTGTTTTTGAAAACCAAAGGTCTGTTCAAAGCTTTTGCACATTGCTGCCTTTGCATTTTAAACTCACAATGTCCAAAGGTTGTTAACCGCTGCCCTTCAGTCCCTCCTCAAGTGACTCTGTCTGATCTTCTGACTGATTCACTTCATACACCTTGAGCAATGTCCTTGGTTTTTATCATTGATTCACGTTTCTGTTAGGACGGGTTTGCCGTGACAAACACATAAATGAATTATCATAACAAGCACCAGTACACATTGCGTACCGATTGAAGCCATACTAATCATTCTGACCCATGGATGTTGCCCAATATTATACACTGCTTCCCACCACTCTTGATCTCCTAGCTTTAATATCTTTTCTTCTTTAAGCACACTAGCTTGTTTCATCTTCACCAGGTGGTGAAGTGAGGCATGTGAATGTGCCAGTATGAACTTAAGACTTAATGACAATGGAGGAATATGGTGATTAAAGGGTACTATGGCTTGTTATGCCTCCTCCTGTAGTGTGAGATTAACGTGAATCTCCATACCATTGTGTCGTCACATTGGCGACGTATGTTCCCCAACCTGAGTAATCTCTGTGTGGGTAAGCAAGAGAGGGGAGTAAACGATAAGACAGCTGATGGTGCCATGCCTGAATGTAATGTCACTGGTGGTCATGTAGTATCGACCTCGGTTTTGATAGGCCACTATTGATAACTCTTACCAGGCACACGGGGTTCTCATCTCTCAGGGTCAACCCGCAGGTCGACATATTTCTCTGGAGTATATCACATCGATAGACCCAGGTTCCTGCACTATATAATTTAGTATGGGCCGGAAGGCATGGCCCTGGTGGTGAAAAGGTTATCTCTGATAGGGATATCAATACCAGTACCAATTCATAACGGATATTATCATGAACTCCTTGCTGGGTCCAGATGTTGACTAATCTATTAGCTGGCCGTGGCTCTGTTTCTGGACATTCCCTTTTAAGACTTTCCTCCTTGGGTTTTCTTTGGTTACCATTCCCAGAGTTCCGTTCTAAAAACTGTTTGATCATTACAGACAGCCTCTGTTGGTAAAAATGTTCAAATGTCTCGTTACACAGACCATTGGATAAATGTATCTTTGAAAGATCAAGAATTACAGGAAAAATTTCATATCTTACATCATTATATAACCATTCATGAGTTTCAAAAGTCACCAGATCACTTCCAAGTCCTGTGTTTAGGGTTGGACAGGGTGACTCCCTAATCTCGGTCCCAATTTCATTGTTAACTCAAAGGAACCCAAACCTGAATTTTGGAAATCCGAATTTCTATGTCCCTCTTTACTTCAATTTCAAACCCTCTGATAGGAACCAGTGTGTTTAACTCTATCCTGATTGTTTCATTAACTAGTCGGTTTCTCTATGGAGTCAGTGCCTTGGTTAAAATGTTTTCTCACTCTCCTGAGCCACATTAACCATTTTATCTCCCCCTGCATGGTTCCAATGTTTTGGATAGTGACCAGGCTTTCAAATGCAGTTTCCTCATTGTTTAGTATAGACAAGGTCACAAACATCTCCAAGAGAAAGCTATCAATTAACCAGTTCATCTCATTCATGAGCCCTGGAGGAACTTTACTGTCCAATACAATATTTACAATTTGGTCCAATATCTTAATACATTTTTTTGTTTATTTTACTTAAACTGTTCTTGGACCACTTTTTATTTCCAAAAATATCCTGCTATATTGTGTTTGAGTCCATTTTATCATTTCAAAATTATCCCAATTCCAGACAGCAGTATTGTTGGACTGACAGGACTTGTCAATGGGCAGGAACCACTTAGACTTAAAATTTGATTATGCCCTTAAACTTCAGGTAAATGTTCCCTTCTCGAGTGCTTGAACAACAACTCATATCAATTTATCTTATAAATTTCAATTTCATAAAAAAATTATGCCCAGGCTTGGTGGTTTTACAGTAGAGACAGAAGTGCTTGTAATTACTTTTGGATGTAATTCCCATATCTCCCCGCATCTCCCCCCACCAGCTCAAGCATACTGTCTCAGAAAATAACAAATAACTCTGAACGAGTTAAAGCCGAGCCTTTGGGAGGTGAAGTCTTAGTCCAAATCGTGACCATAGTGTGACATTTAGGGCTCAATTTTCAAGCCTGATTGATGGGCTGGCTGCTGACAGAAGCTGCAACGCTGGGTGGGGGGGGGGGTGGGGAGAGAGAGAGAGAGAGACGTCATCCGGCACTGGAACAGAGAGTGGGGGGTGGACAAAGATCGGGGGGTGAGGGCACAAAGATCGGAGGGGGGGACAAAGATCTGGAGGGGGGGGATAAAGATCTGGAGGGGGGGGATAAAGATTGGGGGGGGGGACAAAGATCAGGGGGGACATCGGACATTGTCGGGGGTGAGACATCGGAGAAGAGACATCGGGGGGGTGAGACATTGGACATCGGAGCAAGGGGTGCAGGTCAGATCGTTTGAAAGGAAGGTTTATTTATTTTTTTAACTTTGTGGAATATTAAATTATTTAATTTATTTTGTTTATTTTTGCCTGATCTGGCCTTCGCATTTGGTTTCACCGGGCGTGAATCGGAAGCCGTGGGAAAACCGCTCAGGTAAGTTGAAAATCATTGCAACTACCTACGATGTAACAAATAAAGTACCTTAAGTACCTCAATGAGGTACATTTGCTTCTTTAAACATTGTCCTGCTGGCTTTAATTGCCGGTGGGACTTCCGGATTCCAGAATCCTTCACGCACACAGATGCGTCTGTGTGAGACGCAGAAGTCGGCGGGTTGGAGGCGGGTTCTTTATCCACTCGGGATTTTCCAGCCCCCAACACACCCAGACTTCGATTTGAAAATCGAGCCCTTGATATCTGCCGATGTCTGCAGATAAGGTCTTAAGTTCTTAGTATCACTGGATCGCTTCCTGCACCAACACTTTTGCGGTCCCGAAAACTATGGTCCCCTGTTTAAAAAGAAAAGAAAAACAGAAAATCCATTATAGCTCTTCTTGAGAGCCCAAGGGGTTAATTTGTCAATTCACGATTTCCTTCTATCACCGTGGGGAAATAGCTACTTAAATTAAGAAATTTTTTAAAAATGTATACGCTTGACTAAAGCAGTGCGACAAGAGCACTAATTGATCTATTTAAAGAAAATCCCTTTAACCGAAACAAACCTAGAAAAATATGTCCAGAAAATCATGGGAGAGGCTACCTACCCTTCTCTGTCCTATCTCCCATGGTTTATCTCTCTCTCTTTTGGAACTCATTGTCTTTATTAAGAGACAATTGTCTCTTAACAACTGCTATTCCACTCAGAACTGGAAGCTCAAAAGGTAATTAACTTCAGCAATGCAGAAATAAGGGTTAATTACTTCTTGCTTGTCAAAACCTTAGGGGGTGGAGGAGGAGTCAATCACATTAGCAGGTCTCAGATGTTACCAAATTAGGAAAACAGTGCTTTGTAAACATTCGAATTGATTTAAAACAAGACCATGCGTTTTATACTTTAAACTGTATAAAGCAATAGCAATTTTTAGCTGTAATCCAATTAAAAACAAAATGCTTTGAAGATGTTCAAATTGATCTTTTTTTCCCAAAAGTCTCTGTGCTGTTAAAACTGATAATTGGCACATAATTAAATTCTGGATAATAAAATACATTAAAACAAGCAGATATCATGATTAACATCACTATTAATTTTAAACACATTCTTGTCAGGAAGACAGCATTTCAGTTCATTCATCTCATTTTAGAAACAGTAGGTTGTGCCTACTCTTTTTAACTACAAATCTTTCAGATAAAACCCCAATTGTTGTTCCAGCATATAGCATTTATTTAGGTGTCCAAAATGTTATGGACTCTTAGATAGAGTTAGTCCAACTACAAGACATCTCTAGGTTGTTGTCATAGAGATAGCAGATTGAGATCCTTTAATCATTCTTTTTTTCAATCACTTTTATTTCCTGACCACAGTCAATCACAAGATCAAAGGTACTGTCAGTTTGTTAACAGCTATCACATCCCAGTACAACCAAGATGATTAAACAAAGAGAGTCACCTCAAATATCCCAAAATATTAACACATCAATTCACGCTCTCCAATTCTCAACACAGCTCCAAACACATCAATTCACCCGACATTCACTCCTTATCCATTTTAAATCATTAAGCATTTAAGAAATTCAAAATGCCAATTCTCATATGTAATAATCTCATGTCTGGAATTAGAGATTCTCACATAATTTACAATACCCAAAATTTCACCATGGCCATGATAAAAGTCTGGTTTTCACAATTTGATGGTTAGGGTTAACATCAATAACTCCAGTTTAATTCAGCAATATCAAAATTAAATACGAGACAGAATAGATAAAAGCCCAATAAACTACATTACATAAAAGGGAAAAACACAAAACAAGCATTGAAAAGGGACATAACCAGCAACAGTGAAAAGAAAGCACTCACACAGGTTTATAAAGAGACAGTACACTGAAAACAAAAGAACACATTCTGTAGCTTGTAACTCTCTCCCTTTCTCCTATATTCCATCATAGACTAATTTATCCTTTTTCACTCAAACCAATTTTCAATTTTCAATGTTTCTTATCTAATTCAATTTTGTACCAATTTAAAATCTCAGAGCTGCCTTCAAATCCTCCCTTTGTTGCTCTACTTTTCCCAATTTTCTAACGTCTCTTATTGGGCTGCCTGATTTCGGGTCAAATTACTTTCTTTAACCAGGGCTTGACTCTGGAAGTACTCTATGTGGTCTTCCAGGGTCTGGATATGTCTTGCATTATTCTGACCCCCCTGTTTCCAATTATCAAGTGTCTTTCCCAATTGTTCCTTTACCTCTTCCAGTTCTCTCTATAGATTAGATACCTCTGTTTCTAACCCTTGCTTTCCCTTCTCATCACTATCTTTTTGTTTGCTGAGGGCTTGTAGCCATACGGCTTTAGCCCATCCCTTTAGTTTCGGCCACTCTTCAAACATAGGTATCCATCTATCATTGTATGCTTCAAAGGGGTCTGACTGATGGTCCTCTACTAGGAACCATTCTCTCCTTGGTAACTCCTTCTCTATGTATCCTTGAATTGCCACTTCCATTTTTATATTCCACCCTCCTCTGCCCAGAAAACTCTGTTTCTGCTAGGATGTTGGACACAGTATTTTTACCCTTTCTTTGTCTAACTACATCAGGTCCCTGTTCAGGCACCACTTTGTAGGGAAAACCCGATTTTCCAGTGTTTCGTGGACCTGGACAGTATTCAGCCAAAGAAAGTCACACATACGAGGTAGGGTCGTTAATCAAAGTGATTATTTAATGATTTAAACAATTCACACAAACATCAAGCAAATCAAGCAAAACATACCAGGATTTCAGTATCAAGGCAGAAGAGTGATCAGCTCTCTCATAGCTCTTGAAGTTTCTTCTATTGTTGTTGGACGTCCTTCCTCGAGGCAAAATTTCTTAAGACTCCTCCGACTTCAGTAAAGAATCTGCCATGACATCCCATTTTTAGATGGCTTTTGCTAGTTGGGGTGTGAGTAAAAGTTAAGGGAAGTCCCATTTTGGCCACTCACCCACTGTTGCATCAATGATAGACGGTTGGCCGTTAGTTCTCTTGTGTCACTCAAAGTCCCGAGATTGTGTGAAACGAGGTGCAGCCTCTCAACCGTGTGAAACCAGGTGCAATAGTTTTAGTTGTCTTTCCCAAGGTTTTCTAAATGTCTCAGCACTCTTTACCAAGTTGTTATCGATCCATTTCGTTCTTATCAGTTGTTTTTGAAAACAAAAGGCCTGTTCGAAGCTTCTGCACATTGCTGCCTTTGCATTTTAAATTCACATTGTCCAAGGGTTGTTAACCCTTGTCCTTCAAAACCAAGACTAGATACAGAGTAAATCCACTTTCAACTGCCACAATAGCAATGCATTAACCCCCACCTCAGAAGAGAACTTTCCATTGCAGTAGTGTGGAATGTTATACTTCTCCTTGAGTGACACTGGCAATTCAGTGGCAAATTTTATCACAAAGGACACTTCCAGCCAGCAGGAAAGGTGATCTTCTATCAGTTTGGTCTGGATTCAAACCCAGATCCCATTGTTAAAAGGATAATATGCTTACTCACAGTATCATATTGGCCCCAGTTACCTATTGTGGCTTTTAATGGTGGACCGGTTGGGTATTGCGTCCAGTGGTAAGGGCATTGATCAAGGACAGTGATCTGTCCTGGATGGGGTCGAGCTTTTGAGTGTTATTGCAGCTGCACCATCCAGGCAAGCGATGAGTATTCCATTATAATCCTAACCTGAGCCTTGTAGATGGTGGAGAGGCTTTGAGGGATCAGGAGGTTAGGCACTTGTTGCAGAGTACCCAGCCTCCGCCCTGCTTTTTTATCCACGGTGTTTATATGGTTAAGCTTCTGGTCAATAGTGACCCCCAGCATGTTAGTGGGAGACTCAACAATGGGTGGTACTATCAAAGATTAGAGGTTGATGGTTGGGATTTTTCTTGTTGGAGATGGTCATCTTGATAAATTGGGCCAGTGGGCCGATGAATGGCAGATGGAGTTTAATTTAGATAAATGTGAGGTGATGCATTTTGGTAGATCGAATCGGGCCAGGACCTACTCCGTTAATGGTAGGGCGTTGGGGAGAGTTATAGAACAAAGAGATCTAGGAGTACAGGTTCATAGCTCCTTGAAAGTGGAGTCACAGGTGGATAGGGTGGTGAAGAAGGCATTCGGCATGCTTGGTTTCATTGGTCAGAACATTGAATGCAGGAGTTGGGATGTCTTGTTGAAGTTGTACAGGGCATTGGTGAGGCCACACTTGGAGTACTGTGTACAGTTCTGGTCACCCTATTATAGAAAGGATATTATTAAACTAGAAAGAGTGCAGAAAAGATTTACTAGGATGCTACCGGGACTTGATGGTTTGACTTATAGGGAGAGGTTAGACAGACTGGGACTTTTTTCCCTGGAGAGTAGGAGGTTAAGGGGTGATCTTATAGAAGTCTATAAAATAATGAGGGGCATAGATAAGGTAGATAGTCAAAATCTTTTCCCAAAGGTAGGGGAGTCTATAACGAGGGGGCATAGATTTAAGGTGAGAGGGGAGAGATACAAAAGGGTCCAGAGGGGCAAATTTTTCACTCAAAGGGTGGTGAGTGTCTGGAACGAGCTGCCAGAGGCAGTAGTAGAGGCGGGTACAATTTTGTCTTTTAAAAAGCATTTGGACAGTTACATGGGTAAGACGGGTATAGAGGGATATGGGCCAAGTGCAGGCAATTGGGACTAGCTTAGTGGTATAAACTGGGCGACATGGACATGTTCGGCCGAAGGGCCTGTTTCCATGTTGTAACTTCTATGATTCTATGATTCTATGATTAGCTGGCACCTATGAGGTGTGGATGTTACCTGTGACTTGTCATCCCAAGCTTGGATGTTGTCCAGGTCCAGGTAGGCCTGACATAGGCTGCATGATTATAAAAAGCAGTCCACTTGATTGGCATCCCATCCACCACCTTAAACATTCACTCCCTCCATCACCAGCGCAATGTGGCTGCAGTGTGTACCATCTACAAGATGCACTGCAGCAATTCGCCAAGGCTTCTTTGACAGCACCTCCCAAACCCGCAATGTCTACCAACTAAAAGGACATGGGCAGCAGGCGCATGGGAACTCTACCATCTGCACGTTCCCCTCCAAGTCACACACCATCCCGACTTGGAAATATATCGCCGTTCCTTCATCGTCACTGGCTCAAAATCCTGGAACTCTCTACCTAACAGCATTGTGGGATAATCATCACCACACGGACTGCAGCGGTTCAAGAAGGTGGCTCACCACCACCTTCTCAAGGGCAATTAGGGATGGGCAATAAATGCTGGCCTTGCCAGCGACATCCACATCCCATGAATGAATAAACAAAAATAAGAGGAATTATCAATGGAGCTGAACACTCCAGTATTTTCAGCAAACAGGCCCACTCCTGACATTGTGCAGAAGGGGAGGTCATTGATGAAGATGGTTCGGCTGAGGATGTTTCCCTGAGACACTGCTGCAGTAATGTCCTGGCCTGCGATGATTGGCTTCAAACAGCTTTGGCCTTCTTCCTTTGCATCAGGTATGACCAGCCACAGGAGGTTTATTCCCTTGATGCCCATCGGCCTCAGTTTTGCTAGGGATCTTTGGTGACATACTCAGTCAAATGCTGCCTTGATATCAAGGGCAGTTACTCTCACTCCACCTCTGGCATTCAGCTCTTAGGTCCATGCCTAGTTCAAGGCTGTGACGAGGCCTGCAGCTGAGTGGTTCTGGTGGAATCCGAAATGAGCATTAATGAGTAGACTATTGGTGAGTAGGCATTGCTTGAGGGACTCCTTCCATTACATTGTTGATGATTGGGAGGAGGCGGGTAGGGCAGTAATTGGCATTTGGGAGGTTGGATCTAGCAATACCCGAGGATATCTGGGGTCTAGCAGTACTCAGGAGGTTGTGTCTAGCAGTACTCAAGGATATCTGGGGTTTGGCAGTACTCAGGAGGTTGCGTCCAGCAGTACTCGATGGTATTAGGGGTGTGCAGCACTTGGTGAAGCTGTGTTTTGTGCCTATTAACAACTGTGAGGGTGGGGAGGAGGCTCAGGAGTGCAGGACTGGACCTAGGAGCACAGTACAGGCCTGGAACTGGCAATGCCAGGACTGGAGCAGCAGGCAGGAATGGAGGGCAGGTTGGAAGTGTTGGAACACAAGGGTTGCAGTGGAGGAGAGCCCTGAGGGACTGTAGCACAGGGTTTTAAAAGAGGCTCTGGAGCAAACAAGGTATGAAAATATCAAGATGGAAATCACAACAAAGAGGAGCAAAAAAAAGGCTAATTAATTATTATTTAAATTTACTGCCACCAGTATATTTTTAATCTGCATTTAGAAACCTGTAAAAGATACTTATAGTTCCTCAAGATAATTATTAATAATTTGGCTAAAGATTTTAAATACTTTACAACTCTGAGAAGTGATTTATTAATGTTTCGCTTGATGTCACTGTTGGTCACAAAGCTCCTTCATTATATTGTTCAATCTGTTATGTTGAACAAACCTATACTTCTCTACATCATATCTGCATATTGTGAACAATAGAATGACCAAAATACCCAAACTCATCCAAGTCCAAAAACCTGAATTTAATTATAAATCTTTATAATAAATTAACTTAGCAAATTCACAGCTGCTCGGGCTGCACTCGAAATAGTTAATAACTATTGAATGGGCCGTCACAAAATCACCAGTAGATGGTGATAATCCAGCATAGCAATATCAATTGTAAATTTACTTAAAATCATAACAAATGGAGAAACAAAGATTTCTTCATTTGCTAACACTTCTTTAAAAATGCTATCTCTCAAAACACTAATTTGTCTGATTAACTTACGATGCCTTCTACTTTCTTCATCATTCCTTATCTGTGCAAGTCACAACATTCTGTTTGCAATAAAATTGTGTTCAGTGCTGGTTGTAGTAAGCCCATTCCAGGGCCCAAAATTCCTCTTTTAGCAAAATACAACCCAGTATCTATTTCTCTTTGTTAGTTAACAACTTGCCTTTTTGTTATGCCTTTAGCATAAAAAATGTCTCAAGACACTTCACAAATAGGCACAATTAAAACACACGGGTAGGATGAGATTAGGAGGGGTGACTGAAAACTAGGCCGAGGAGATGGGTTTTGAGGAGGTTTTTAATGGTGTCAAGAGAGGTTTAAGGCGGACCCTGGAGATGAAGAAATCCATGAGCTCCACACATTTGCTGTTTGAGCTAAGGGTAGAAGGGGTGGAAGGCAAGGCTTTAAGGAGAAGGTTGGTTGTGGTAAAGAGGAGCCTGGGATTGTCCTAGCCCTCCAGCAGAGTGAAGTACGGTGGTGCCTGATGTGGTCAAGCCAGATTTGCTGGTTCATGACTCTGCCGGTTGGGCACCAAGTATATTCGAGTTTCCACCATTCTGACTTGAGGAAGTGAAGATGGAGGTTATACCTAATGAAATCGTGGCAACGCATGGCTTTGGAAATGCTATCTGATTAGTGGATTGCTAATTATGAACAAAAATAGGAATTATAGGTTTTTTTTTAATTAAAAAAGGAATTTAAGCCACACCTCAACTGCCTTGGTACCAATCTTGCTTTGCAACACAGCACAACAAAATTAAAGCAATTTCTATCACAAGATATTTCTGATAATGTGCCTGGTGTCGAGATTACAGCTACATGCTTTGAAAAGACCAAATCAACTTTATAACCACAAGAGTTAAATTCATACTTTCACTTATCTTTACAACCTTACTCCTTTTTAATGATGCTAACTAAACAAAGTTAGGTGTTGAAAAGGGTGTAAACCTGCAGCAGCCTTACGGTGCGATTACTTAGCTAGGATTTTGGCCTCTTTTGAAAAATAGTTCACATCCACTGACAGTCAATATTGGTTTAAAAGGATTATTTCTAAGACTGCTTGGAAATTTCTAAGTCAACAATAAACAAGATTAAGTTTTAGTTTATTGAGAATTTGAATTGAGAATGATCTGTATGTTTCACTAGAAAATAGTGTACACTAAAATCTTACTGAAAATAATCGTGTTTGGTGCATGGTAGAAAATATATTTATACCAGCCCAAGTACAAACTACTGAATATGCTTTCATTATTCAATACACTTTCGTTTGCATAATTAATTCAACAGTGACATTTGGACTGCTCTCCCACTCCTGTGCCACTCCCAACAATTAATTATCATAACTCTGGAAACACTAAATTTTAGTTATTTCTCCCAGAGCTACATCAAATGTGGTTCTATGACTAACTGGTAATGTTGCATTAATTGACATAGAAAGGGGCTTCATCATTTTGAAAGAAGTTTGACCTCCACATAGAATCAGGTTTTGCCACAAGAGCCTTTAAGAAATTCACAAGCTTGTGCTGCCATTGTTTTCAAGTGATAGGTTTCCTAAGGTTTGTTCCCATAGGTAACAAGCAGTTCTTTGGCTTGGCAAATATTTTTGTTTCTATTTTAAACCGAAGGCAAAAGCACAAATCAACAAATGTGTATTTCAACAAAGGTGTATTTCCTTTAAATGGGAGAAATGGGAGTTGGTTAATAAAATTACACCATTGTGATTATTTGTGAGAAAATTGAAACTCCAACTCAATTTTCACCAAATGTGACACACCTTGCTGATGCCTATCATATCCATACGCAAGGCAAGATATGGCTGATCTACTGTCAAAGTCCACTAACCCTTCATCTTGAAATTAGGACAAATAACAGGTGTAGGTGTAAGAAACTTAAGTTACATGAGCTCATAAGTTCCAAGTTTTGGCATCAGTTTATTCTGAACCAAATTCAAACCCCAGCCAGACTGACACATGACTGACTTGACTTGCTATTCCAAGTAGAATAAGATTGAATATCAAACCAAGTGGATTATAGTTCCACTTATTTTCCCAGCATTATAAGCCATTTTCCAGAAGTGTTTTAACCGTGGAGTTGATAAAATCTTGCTTGATAGGAGTCTCAGGAGTTATGCAGTGATTGGAGGCTCTTGGATCACAATGTCATAGCTGACCCTCAATTTGTGTGAACATTGTAAACAATTTTACAACACCAAGTTATAGTCCAACAAATTTATTTTAAATTCCACAAGCTTTCGGAGGCTTCCTCCTTCCTCAGGTGAATGGTGTGGAAATGAAATTTTCGAATCCTTCACATTTGAAAATCACAGAACAATGCCTGGTGATTACTGCCCGTTGCCAAGGCAATCACAGTGAGCAGACAGAGAGGTGTCACCTAAAAGGCCACCGAATATACAAACCCCCCCAAAAAAAAGAGAGAGAGAGAAGGAAGACAGACAATGACCCGTTATATTAAAAACAGATAACATTTGTTCGCTGGTGGGGTTACATGTAGTGTGACATGAACCCAAGATCCCGGTTGAGGCCGTCCTCATGGGTGCGGAACTTAGCTATCAATTTCTGCTCGACGATTTTGCGTTGTCGTGTGTCTCGAAGGCCGCCTTGGAGTATGCTTACCCGAAGGTCGGTGGCTGAATGTCCATGACTGCTGAAGTGTTCCCCGACAGGGAGAGAACCCTCCTGTTTGGCGATTGTTGCGCGGTGTCCGTTCATCCGTTGTCGCAGCGTCTGCATGGTCTCGCCAATGTACCATGCTCTGGGGCATCCTTTCCTGCAACGTATGAGGTAGACAACGTTGGCCGAGTCACAGGAGTATCGGCCAACGTTGTCTGCTCACTGTGATTGCCTTGGCAACGGGCAGTAATCACCAGGCATTGTTCTGTGATTTTCAAATGCGAAGGATTCGAAAATTTCATTTCCACACCATTCACCTGAGGAAGGAGGAAGCCTCTGAAAGCTTGTGGAATTTAAAATAAATTTGTTGGACTGTAACTTGGTGTTGTAAAATTGTTTACAATTGTCAACCCCAGTCCATCACCGGCATCTCCACATTGTGTGAACATGTTCAGCCTGTGTGGAATTCGATTGGACCAATCAATGTTTAGGTTTACAAGGTCTGAGAGACAGGATTTCACTGACCAGTAGAGAATTACCAGAATCACTGTGAGTGACTTTATGAATGAGAGAACTTTTTTTCGCAGGGAATTGTCAAACCATTGAGAGTTACAGGCCAGCTGTTCTACCTTCTACCACTGGACTTTGACAATCCTATGTTCTGGCACATCATTATAAATTCTTTCTCTGAATCTAACCCTACTTGTATAAGATCATTTGTACAGGCTCATGTTGAATAATCCTTTGTCCCTTCAGAGAGCTTCCATTATAACATTCTGAACCTTTGCTCAGTGAGGTGTTAAGTGAATGATCTGTAAAGTTTTGATGATACTGATGCCCTGAAGTAAGGAAATGGAATTGTGTCCCTTTTTGTTTGCTGTCTGTCCAGAACCTAGCTGATTTACTATGGATAAATGCTTTGAAGAATACAACCGGACTGATTGCAGCTCAATGCTGTTTATGTACAAAGAGCCGCATGGTTGCGTCAAAACTCCCCACTTCATTCCCCTTTAAGTTGGGTGCTGATCCTGTAAGGGAAGCATTGGTTATTAGTACAAGAAACAGAGGCAGCTATTACAGCCACAATCCACAGAACATATTTTATTCTTATGGCAAGGGTTGCTCCCTGGATAATCACAAGATCTTGGGAAAATGAAGAATGTTTCAGTGAGCTTACCTACAAGAGATTCGTGAAGAGCTTTGTGTCAAATAATGCTGCTACCATTTTAAAGATTCACTTGTAATGTTGAGCCAGGATCTGCTTTCTACTCTGAGGGTTAACCATTCATGAAGAATAACTCCTGAAGACCACAAGTAGTGGAGAAATTGTGACTTAAATGGGCTCCTATGATGAACAGGATCCACACTGTCTGAAGCTAGGATTTTATCAAGTTATAATGAAGCCCAGACTCTCCAAAAGACACATTAATTGTAGCACATGCCTATGCTGCATTTGGAAAGAGTTCTGATCTGCCAGCCATGCAGATAAAGGTAAGTTTCTCAGTCTGAGAAAAGCTGCTACTGTAGACATGCATTTGGTGAACATGTTGTTATGTTGTGAGACCAAAGAGGATCTTGTATTGACCATGAAAATCGGGCTTGTCAAACCTCAGGTACCTTCTCTGGGATGCATACTTTCATATAGACACTTGAATCTCTTTATACAAATATAATATCCATGGCCAATCTCCCAGATGGAACAGCTGATAACCTGTGAAAGTAAATCTAGTACAGATCAAAATCCGATAAATATGTTTTGAGATTATAAATTACAAATGACATTTCCTGAGCTGCGTTGGTTCCCTTCATTATTACATATCTGCTATATCCATGTGCTAAAGTCTGACAATTATATTTAGTGCTGGAAAGGTAAATCATTGAGTATTATTTGGGACATTGAAAACACATATATGAAGTCTATCGCACATCTCAAAAATGATATTGTCTACATGTCTATTGCAGACATTGCATAGAATATAATTAGATAAATGGAGAAAACCACAGAATGTTTCTTGAGCTGTATTACCGCCTAAATTGATTAAACTGCTTTTTTCTTACACTACATTTTTGTACAGTACATAAAGCATTAAACTCATTAGCAAGTATATTGTCAACTGAGCAGCTTTTTAAGCACAGACACATCAGTGTCTTCTTAGAAGGATAAGAAGGTTCTATGAATTTAAATCGGGTTCTGTTCGAAATTTCAATCATAGTATAATGTCACTAATCGGAAGCACTGGGATTTACCAAAGCTTTAAGAACAAAATACTTTTCATCTATTTTCTTAGGGTTTACACACAACCTGCCTAACATGTTAACAGGCCCATGGATCATTCTGTCATGCATTTATTGTTGCGATTAACACCCACCATGTAATGTGGCAGCTTATGTTTGCATGGAAGTCACTCATCTAATTAATGTTTCCATATCTATCTTTCACTGTATTAGCAGCTAGATTTAATTCACTCTATCTGTGACCAGCAGAATACAAATGTCACCTCCCAAGACATTACCTGTACACTTATGGTATTAGTTGCCAATTAAAGTAGCAGACACCTGTCCAAATTTTGTACACCTTTACAATTGATAATAAATTCCAGCTCCTAACTATTCAGTGAAATATGCCAGCAGATTAACAGATGTGCGAGGTTCTGCATAATTATTGTTTTAAAGAAGTCTTAATGTGTGACTTCAATAAAAACAGGCTCCCTTTGTTGCCTCGATGCCTCAGTGAGCTCTTCCACTGAGTAACAAATTTGTACAGACCAAGAGGAACCCTGGTTCTATTGCTGGTGTTTAGCTTTTTTCAGTGAGGTTTTTAGGATTTTGAAAGGAATTGGTAGGATAGAGAGAAATTTTTTCCGCTGGTGGGGGAGTCTAGGACAAGGGGACTTAACCTTAAAATCAGAGCCAGGCCATTCAGGAGAGAAGTTAGGAAACACTTCTTCACACAAAATGTGATAGTAGTGTGGAACTCTCTCCCACAAAAAGCAGTAGATGCTAGCTCAATTAATAATTTTAAATCTGGGATAGATTTTTGCTCACCAAGGGTATTAAGGAATATGGAGCCAAGGCGGGTAAATGGAGGTAGGATACAGATCAGCCATGATCTCATTGAATGGTTGAAGAGACTCAAGGGGCTGAATGGCCTACTCCTGTTCCTATGAGAGCAGTTTTAGAGATGCTACAGCTAGCCCCAGTGTTTCTTCGTTAATGAAGGGAAAATCAATCAGGGTTCTTGGTTTCTGATTGCATGTGCCGATGTTGGGTAAGGACAGACGTGCTGCCTCCTGTGAGTGAAAGGCCTGCCAACACTCACCGCAGAAGCTCACAATTAACTGGAAGTAACTACTTGAACAAAGGTAGTAGAGGGTGACTGAAGTCCTTGGAACGATACCCCACCCAGGAGGTGATGCCTTCAGGAGAGGAGAAAGGAAGAAAGAAATTGGCAAGAAAGTTTAAAAAAATCATAACTAAAATAATAAGCAGACTTTTGGATTGTTTGTATATATGTTTGATTTGCACCTCCTTTTCAGTTTAAGACGTATATATCTAAATTTCCTTTGTCTCAAATCAAATTTTGAAGGAAAATTCTGAGCACTGTATCTACAGATTTGGGTGGTTCTAAAATCATAATGTGTTTTACAATACCCTCATCATGAGATACCGGTGACAGGTTTTTCCTTAAATACTAAAGCAACTCCAGAAAGTTACAGATTTTCATTCAAGCTTTTATTTAGGAAAAATTTTGAGGGCTATATGAATTGTAGAATTTGTGGTTAACGAAAAGCAAAGTTGCTATTTTGTGATTTTTTGTGGAATTATGATTGCTGTAGAACCGTTCCCACAGCATCTGTGTTTCACCATCATCTCGATTCCATTACTTTATGGATATGAGGAGATAGAGATATACTCTGTAACACCTTAACTTGGCAGCAAATGTGTCAACCTCCTTTCACAAATCCTTGTGTGTCTCTATAAGGTTGCTATGGGATACAACAAGGCCACTTGAATATGCAAACAGGAAATCAATCATCTGTTCTGATACGTCTAATTCTTTTATATTACTGAATAAGCAGATAAAACTCCATTCTTTCCTGAATTTATACTTAATTATTTGTAGTTTGGAGTTCTTGGTTTTGCTTTGTATTTGTTTTATACATAACATAACAATCACACATTTCAAAACTAAATAATTGCATGAAGCATTTTGAGATATTTTGACATGACCAGGCACTATATGCAAGCATTATTATTATAAAATATTCTGCAGTGTACCTTTAAATTCCAAAATATTGTGGGAAAAACTTCAAATCAGTTCAGAATAATTTGCCGAGTTGAGCAGAGCACTGCAAATTCTGTGAGCACTCATTAGTTGCTGTGGTAGAGATCTGTCCAGTAAATAGCTGAATTATATAGAACAAGCAGGCTCTAGGTTTAATCCCTAGGCTCATACATGAATAGCTACTTCGCCAAGGGATCAGAAAATGAACAGCACCTGCAGAACTGTATCTCAACAAGGAGTTCTTCTCAAGAGGAGAGAAAACTGATATCAGTGATGGTGCATGTAAGAACATAAGAACGTAAGAAATAGGAACAGGAGTAGGCCATACGGCCCCTCGAGCCTGCTCCGCCATTCAATAAGATCATGGCTGATCTTCGACCTCAACTCCACTTTCCCGCCCAATCCCCATATCCCTTGATTCCCTTAGAGTCCAAAACTCTATCGATCTCAGTCTTGAATATACTCAACGACTCAGCATCCACAGCCCTCTGGGGTAGAGAATTCCAAATATTCACAATCCTCTGAGTGAAGAAATTTCTTCTCATCTCAGTCCTAAATGGCCCACCCCTTATCCTGAGACTATGCCCCTAGTTCTAGATTCTCCAGCCATGGGAAACAGCCTTTCAGCATCTACCCTGTCAAGCCCTCTCAGAATCTTATATGTTTAAATGAGATCACCTCTCATTCTTCTAAACTCCAGAGAGTGTAGGCCCATTCTACTCAATCTCTCCTCATAGGACAACCCTCTCATCCTAGGAAACAATCTAGTGAAATTTTGTTGCACCGCCTCTAAGGCAAGTATATCTTCCTTAGGTAAGGAGACCAAAACTGTACACAGTACTCCAGGTGTGATCTCACCAAAGCCCTGTACAATTGTAGCAAGGCTTCCGTACTCTTGTACTCCAACCCCCTTGCAATAAAGGCCAACATACCATTTGCCTTCCTAATTGCCTGCTGTACCTGCACGTTAACTTTCTGTGTTTTGTGTTCAAGGACACCCAAGTCTCTCTGCACATCAACTTTTAATAGTTTCTCACCATTTAAAAAATATTCTGTTTTTCTATTCTTCCTACCAAAATGATTAACCTCACATTTCCCTACATTATACTCCATCTGCCACCTTCTTGCTCACTTAATCTGTCTATCTACTTCCTGAGGTCCATATGCATGCTCTCAACCTCTTTCTCCAGCAGTACCGACTCACTCTATTTCAGAGTTGTCCTGGTCTGTCGTTCCATTTCATCCTTCGCCTCATCCGGCACTTTAACAAAAAACATTTTTTTCTTCCTTTCAGTTGTCAAGGACCGCAAGCTTCAACAACTCTTAGATACCACGCCCCTCCTGATCCTTCCTCCCCTTCACTTTCCTCTGACCCCATCCCTCCCTCCAATCTCATCTTTTGTCATGTTTTCACTATTCCCTCTGACCTTCCCCTCTCTGACCCCGAATGATCAGTCCTCAGCAAAGGCCTTTGCTTCATCCCCTTACACCCCCACCTCAATGAATTTCAAGCTCGACAGGAGCTGAACTCTTCTTCCGTCGCCTTCGCCTTCGTGCCCACTTCTTTGGCCGGGACAGTGAACAGCGAACCCTTTCTCCTGTCTTCAGAATTCTCGTTCCACCTGGACCCCTCCCTCTGGCCTGTTATCCTCTCTTGACCTTTTCATTGTGAACTGCCGGCGTGACATCTGCCATCTCAATTTCTCTACTCCACTCACTCGCTCTAACCTACCTCCCTCTGAATTTGCAGCACTCCGCTCTCTCAGGTCCAACCCTGACATTGTCATCAAACCTGCTGACAAGGGCACCACTGTTATTGTGCGGCCCTAACTGACTCCTTTTCACCATGGACATCCAGTCCCTCTAAACCTCCATCCCCCACCAGGACGGCCTTCAGGCCCTCCACTTCTTTCTTGAATGGAGGCCCAACCAGTTCCCATCTACCACCACCCTCCTCTGCCTGGCTGAACTTGTTCTTACGTTGAACAACTTTTCCTTTGACTTCACTCACTTCCTCCAAATAAAAGGTGTTGCTCTGGGAACCCATATGGGTACTAGCTATGCCTGCCTTTTTGTGAGACATGTGGAACATTCCTTGTTCCAGTCCTACTCAGGTCCCCCCCTTCACCTCTTTTTCCAATACACTGATGACTGCATTGGTGCTGTTTCCTGCTCTCGCCCCGAACTGGAAAATTTCATCAACTTTCCACCCTTCGCCCGCCTTCAAATGGTCCATCTCCGACTCTTCCCTTCCCTTCCTCGACTTCTCTATCTCCATTTCTGGGGATAGGCTGTCAACTAATATCTATTATAAGCCCATAGCTACCTTGATTACACTTCCTCCCACCCCACTTCCTGTAAGGGCTATATTCCCTTCTCCCAGTTTCTCCGTCTCCATCGCATCTGTTCTGACGATGCCACCTTCCACAGGAGTGCTTCCAATATGTCTTCCTTTTTCCTCAACCAAGGATTCCCCTCAACTGTAGTTGACAGGGCTTTCGACCGTGTCAGTCCTATTTCCCACCACCACCCCCCCCCCCCTCCCTCTCAGAACCATGATCGGGTCCCCCTTGTCCTCACCTTCCACCCCACCAGCCTCCACATTCAACGTATCATCCTCTGCCATTTCTGCCACCTCCAGCGTGATCCCACCACCAAACACATCTTCACCTCCTCTCCTCTTTCAGCATTCTGAAGGGACCGCTCCCTCAGTGACACCCTGGTCCACTCTTCCATCACTCCCAACACCAGCTCGCTTCCCCACGGTACCTTCCTGTGCGAGCGCAGGAGGTGCAACACTTGCCCTTTCACCTCCTCCCTTCCCACCGTCCAGGGCCCCAATCGCTCCTTCCAGGTGAAACAGCGATTTACTTGTACTTCTTTCAATTTAGTAGACTGTATTCACTGTTCACAATGCGGAATCCTCTACACTGGGGAGACCAGACGCAGATTGGGTGATTGCTCTGCTGAACACCTCCGCGCTGTCCGCAAACGTGATCCTGACCTGCCGGTTGCTTGCCATTTTAATTCCCCATCCCACTCTCACTCTGACCTCTCTGTCCTCGGTCTCTTACACTGTTCCAATGAAACTCAATGGAAGCTCGAGGAACCGCACCTCATCTTTCAATTAGGCACTTTACAACCTTCCAGACTCAACACTGATTTCGATAACTTTAAATCATAACCACTGCTCCCATTTTTTTTGTGGGACTGCAGCTGCTGGTTATGGTTCTGCTGTTGCCATTTACAGCTACTCTAGACCCATCTTTTGTTTCTTTACTTGTCCCATTACCACCCTCCTTGCCTTGCACCATTATCCCTTTTGTCATTTAATCATTCTTGCCCTCTACTCTATCATAGACCTCCCCTTTTGTTCTTTCCTCCCCTCCTCTCCCTCCCCCCATCCCTGACTCTGGACTTGCTTACAAACTTTAACTCTTAGACCTTCCAGTTCTGACGAAAGGTCTTTGATCTGAAACATTAACTCTGTTTCTTTCTCCACAGATGCTGCCTGACTTGCTGAGCTTTTCCAGCATTTTCTGCTTTTATAATCTGTCTATTTCCCTTTGCAGACTCTTTGTGTCCTCCTCACAGCTTACATTCCCACTTAGCTTTGTATTGTCAGCAAACTTAGATACATTTCACTCAGTCCCTTTATCTAAGTTATTTATAAAGATTATAAATCGCTGAGGCCCAAGCACCAATCTTTGCGGCACCCCACTAGTTACAGCCTGCCAACCTGAAAATGACCTGTTTATTCCTACTCTCTCTTTTCTGTCAGTTAATAAATCCTCTATCCATGCTAATATACTACCCCTAACCTCAGGAGCCCTTATCTTGTGTAACAACCTTTTGTGTGGCACCTTATCGAATGCCTTTTGAAAATCCAAATATAATACATCCACTGGTTCCTCTTTATCTACACTGCTAGTTACATCCTCAAAAAACTCTTAATAGATTTGTCAAACATGATTTCTCTTTCATAAAACCGTGTTGACTTTGCCTAATCATATTATGATTTTCTAAGTTTCGCGTTACCACGTTCTTTATAATAGATTCCAGCATTTTCTCAACTACTGATGTTTTTTTTATCCTTTCATGGGATGTGGGCGTCGCTAGCGAGGCCAGCATTTATTGCCCTTGAGAAGGTGGTGGTGTGCCGCCTTCTTGAACCGCTGCAGTCCGTGTGTTGAAGGTTCTCCCACAGTGCTGTTAGGAAGGGAGTTCCAGGATTTTGACCCAGCGACGATGAAGGAATGGCGATATATTTCCAAGTCGGGATGGTGTGTGACTTGGAGGGGAATGTGCAGGTGGTGTAGTTCCCATGTGCCTGCTGCTCTTGTCCTTCTAGGTGGTAGAGGTCGCGGGTTTGGGAGGTGCTGTCGAAGAAGCTTTGGCGAGTTGCTGCAGTGCATCCTGTGGATGGTACACACTGCAGCCACTGTGCGCCGGTGGTGATGGGATGTTAGGCTAACTGGCCTGTAGTTCCCTGTTTGCTCTCTCCCTCCTTTCTTGAATAGCAGTGTTACATTTGCTACCTTCCAATCCATTGGGACTGTTCCAGGATCTAGGGATCTAATGCATCCACTATCTCTGCAGCCACCTCTTTAGAACCCTAGGATGTAGGCCATCAGGTCCAGGGGATTTGTCGGCCTTTAGTCCCATTAATTTCTCCAGTACTTTTTCTCTACTGATATTAATTACTTTAAGTTCCTCACTCTCATTAGACCCTTGTGTCCCTACTATTTCCGGTATGTTTTTTGTGCCTTCTACTGTGAAGACACATACAAAATATTTGTTTAACGTCTCTGCTATTTCCTTATTCCCTATTATAATTTCTCCTGTCTCAGCATCTAAGGGACCCACGTTTACTTCCGCTACTCTCTTCCTTTTTACATACTTGTAGAAGCCCTTATAATCTGTTTTTATATTTCTTGCTAGTTAACTCTCATATCTATTTTCTCCCTCTTTATCAATTTTTTGGTCAATCTTTGCTGGTTTCTAAAACTCTCCCAACCCTCAGATGTACTACTCTTCTTGGCAATATTATAAGCCTCTTCTTTTAATCTAATACTATCATTAACTTCTTTAGTTAGCCACAGAAGGATCACTTTTCCCATAGAGTTTTTATTCCTCAATGGAATGGAATTATGAAATATTTCTTTATTAATGGCTTAACAGTATGGTATTTACCATCTTTCGGAGTTGACATGAGACTGAGGTAAGCATCCTACCTGGTTTTTGGTGTATTATTCCATAAGAGGGTAATTGTAAGTCCTTTGGCACATTAACCCATTCACAACACACATAGAGTATAGTTTCAGTTCATAGGAAACTGCCCTTTTGCTGTGAACGCAAGCGTAAAAGTGTTCAGAAAAAGCCGAAATCGTATTAAATGCCACTGCTTTTCTTTGCATAGCAGATGCTACTTTTGGAAGTTAGGATTGGGATTGCTGGGAGTTTGTCACTTTTCCAGAAGTCCCTGGGTGTGCGTCAATACTCGTAGGAAGCCCCCTACAGAGAAAAAGGTCATTGAGGTATATAAACTTTTCAAGTAAACTATATTTCTGAATCAGTATCTGTGAGTTATATAAAAAAGTCAGCCTCTGCAGAAATATTTAAAGTGGGTCTGAAGAACAAGAATTTTCACTATTGGTATGGGTAGAACAGGTTGTCTCTGGTGAGAACCTTTAGTTGGGCATGGAAACAAGGAAGCTACTTAAGAAAAATCAAATATTTTTAAATTGTATTTTTGTGCATACAGACACAGCCAAAATGATTATTTGAAAAAGGAACCCATTCATATTCATCCTAAGCTCAGCAATTCCACATAGATAAATCTCACCAGCAGGGGGGCTCCATATTGCATGAGTATCTCGCACCTCTTAAAGGCAATCTGCACCTCTTATGTGCAAGATATAAGATATGGGTCCACATGGAGTCTGAACGGAGGTCAGACATAGCACATGTAAAATACAGGTGCAAATCACGTCCCTCTGTTTACAAACTGATGAGTTATGTTAAAACATTGAATAAAGGTTGCACACTACTAAATCCCACATCCTCCAATCTGTACGTCAGACCTCATCAATCTGCCAATCTGAGTTTGTACCAGGCCTGCGAGAGAGCGTGCACCAAGGTTCTCTGCTGATGCACCAGAGACCTTGGTGCAAGAGGTGGACAGAAGGAGGGGCATCCTATATCCACAGGGGAGCAAGAGGCCCTCCAGACATAAGCTCAAGAGGCAGTGGGAGGCAGCAGGGGACAAAGTCAATGCCAGGCGCATAGTACCACGAACATGGATGCAGTGCAGGAAGAATTTCAATACTTTAACACGATTGGTCAAGTTGAGTGACGTCAACTGTCAAGTGGTGTCTCCTACCACTAGCCGCATCCACTGCTCCACGCACTACACCCCCCTATCACCCACATACCAACAAACTCTTTCCACCAGTACTCAACCCTTCCAATCAGATGCTTCCTCTCAGCTTCACACATTACCGCTGTTGCAAGCCGCACACCCACAACTCACAGGTCATACACACTGGAAGCTATTCAACCATGACAAACATATCACCCAAACATCCTACAGGACACTCACCAACACACGTCCCGCTTTCTTGCAGGAGAAGGTGGTGCATAACAGGAGGCAGCAAGTGGGAGTGGCATTTAGTCCCTCGAGCCTGTTCCACCATTCAATGAGATCATGGTTGATCTGTGACCTAACTCCATATCTCTTAATACCTTTGGTTAACAAAAATCAATCTCAGATTTAAAATTAACAACTGAGCTAGTGTCAACTGCTATTTGCAGATGAGTGTTCCAAACTTCTCCCATCCTTTACGTGTAGAAGCGTTTGTTAACTTCACTCCTGCAAGTCCTGGCTCTAAATTTTAGGCTATGTCCCCTAATATTCAAGTATAGGAGTCCTCCAAAAACAGGTACAAATGCATCAGCAGCCAGAAGTAATAATCCAGCAACAAACCTCTAAATCTTACATGGTCCCTTTAAATAGGGCTGGTGGGGATCCTCCAGGCCGACTACGACATATTCAGCTGTTCGTGGTTAAGACAGTGCATTGGCTGAAGCGTTGAGTACCAAAATGGTATCTTTCCCTTTAAATCAGCGTTGCAGACTGATCTAAAGTGTATTCTCCTTACTTTACATGGTACCGGCATTCGTTATCTGCGCGTTCACAAATGCCTTTATAAAGATGGCGTCCGGCGCACGTCACGCTAGAAGTGTGCGCCCGCATTTTAAACGCCATTTTAGGACCTTAGGTGGCTGCGTAGCGCCTACAAAACGAGCGCTATGGGACGAATTTATCGCCCCAACTATCCGAGTTATATTCTTGCTGTTTGAAAGGGATTATTTAAAATAAACAGCTAAAGCTCAATTATTGTTATGTACAAGAACAAATTTATTCCCAAGTTTTTTTTTCCAATACAGCAAGAAACTGGATCATGCTCCATTTCTTTAAATATTAAAAATTCAACATCTCAGTACTACAGAGATACAACCTTTTATTGAAAAGTTTGTTTACATTGCACATATTTTCAAGGACCAGAATTCAGTCCAAAACAATGTATTATTCATGCAACAAAAATACATAAATAACATTTGAATACATACAGTAGGTTTTTAAAATATAATTTACCATTTGCCATTATTTCTGACAGGTATCTTCAAGTAAATTGAGCTATGTGACTGCTGATATTCAACGGTAAAAATTCTGATCAGCAAAGTTCGTAGATGATCGCCTAGCATTCTTGTATTGCATTCTTGCATGTGCTATTTTTACACCTGTTTATCTTAAATGAGTTAACATAAAACCAGCGCATACAAAAATTAGTACCAGCGCATTAAGTGCTCTTATGTGAACTTCACCAATTGGAATTTCTGCCTTTCTGTCTCATCAAACCTCTTTAAGGTTCTCTTTTACCAATTATAATAGCCTACTGTAAAAGCAGCTGTGATACCAAACATCAGTTATGCGTATTTTATTAATTTTCCTACTTTGCTAATACATTTTGTAGCTGATCACGCTGTATGTCATTCAAAGCAATAGTATACACTGAATGTGACAAATTGAATATTAATACCATTTCAAGCCATTTAGTAATATGCTAATGAGATATAGCTAATTGCATGTTATAAATGAAAATGTCAGTGCTATAAAAGCTTTGGCCTCCTTGCCCATAAGGTTGTGCCTGCACATTTGAAACTTTTTTGGAAATAGTGTAAGCTTTTGTATGAAAATTTGGTTTAATAATACTTTTTCCTATCAAAGCTCTCCACATAAAACTGTGGATACACAACAATGCTGTCACTATTTACACATAAAATCTTCCAGTTCTGTTCCCCCTCCCGCCCTGTATGAAAGATTCTGAAGCAATAGAAACCATTGTTTAATTATTTCTATGGTATGATGATGTAGTCCAACAATATTTTGTAATTTTCTTTTGTTCTAATAAAATTATTGTAAATTATTAATCTGCTTTTCTGTCAAATTTGTATGAAGAATATGATGTTTTATTATAAGGACCATTGCATGTAAAGATTTTCACATACTAATAGCAAGACACTAACAAAGCACAAAAACTAAATGAGAAATACAGATTAAACTTGTTTTAAACATTCAACATCCTATTAAATTGATGACATAATGTGCCATTATATGGTTGCATAGAGAATATCTACCTTTCAGTTTTTAAGAGAATCAACCGGTCTATTTTCCAGTGCTTTTTTTTAAATATACGAAATAAATTCACTGAGCAATGTTTTTTTGTTGTAGTTCACTGGATATCCAGAGATCGCTCCATGGATGAGTTTTTTTCCAAACGCCGTTGAAAGCTTTGATTTAGCCCAGTGAAGCAGCCTGAGAAACATTAAGACAGATGGAAAGAGCAGCCTGACCTTTTAGTCCTAGCTGCTGCTTGTAGAAGAACACACTGAGCTACACATGTGTAGGTTTCCACTTTCACCTTCATCTTCAGCAGCTGCTTCCGCCTTTGCTTCAGCCCTCGATACAGATGTTGTTGGTTCTTCGGGCCTCTTTTTCAACCTACGTACAGTTTTAAAATGTAGGAGAAATGGGAAATATGTTACCATAGTGAGCATGCACCAAACGCTTTTGATAACATACTTGGGAATGGTAAAAATCCATATTGTGTGGTACTTTAAATATGACCTTCAGACAGACAACCTTAATTCACTGACATTGAAATGATCCAATTCATTCATTTTATACATATATATGTATGTATATATATACACATACACTAATCAAGTCCACCAATAAATTAAAGTGAGGAGGCTGGGTGACACATGGATGATTTGGGTTTGCTCAGCTGAATTTATACAACCATCTTTGCTTCCAAACTAGGTTAAAGCTAAAGAGAAACTAAACTCCACTGCTGGAATCATTCTTACCATAAATTACTGTTAGTTCCACTTGGCTTCTGTGGATATGCCTTGGTTGTTTGTTACTTCTCTGGCGAGAACTTTCTGTGCTCACTTACATAGGTGACCTGGCCTGCCACGACCCCTTTCCTGTTGAATGATCCCTCAGAGACTTTAAAGTTCAGTTCCTGTGCCCATGACAGGATTTTAACTTAAGCAACCAAACTACAAATTATTTTCATATCTTGTATTTGACCAACAAAGGAATTAAAGTATAGCAGTTATCAGGATCAATGTTTCTTCATTGTGTGAGAAAGTTAATAATTTAATGAATCTGACATTATGAAAATCTATAATTTGCTTATTAATTACGTGGAGATAAAATGTCATGGCAACCCACCAAAATAGATGCACATGCTACTTTTTGTGGCTTTACCAATATTTGCACAGTGCTTGCTCCCTTTAAAGAGTGCACAATTTATCAAGGTTGAAAACTTCAGATCTAGGCAAGTACTGCCAAGAGTAGTCACTGCATTTAAGAAGTATTTCATTGTGTGAAACATTGTGACATTTTGATGTAAAGGGCACTATATAAATGCAAGCATTATTACAGTTTAGTAGTGGAATTCTCTATGATGGCTTGAGTTGCTGTACCAATAATTATTATTATCATAGCACTAACCCTTTCCAGTTTAAAGAATTCAAATCTATCCATTGGGGAACAATTTGACCAATTTGTAGTTTCCTTCCCTCCCCGGCTAAAACAGTTCAAATATCCTTAATACATTAACGAAAAAATAATCACAAACATCCAGACTCTATTGTGATGTTCAAATGTGGTATTGTTCAAGTCTATATGGATGGTTAAAAATGGTGATAGATCGCTGCTAGTCCAGTCTGCTACGGTATTACCTTGGGGATAAATATTTGAGCAGAGAAAAAAAACTTGCTTTTATATAGCGCCTTTCACGACCACATGACGTCCTAAAGCACTCTACTGCCAACAAAGTACTTTTGAATTGTAGTCATTGTTGTAATGTAGGAAACGTGGCAGGCAATTTGCACTCAGCAACTCCCACAAACAGCAATAAGATAATGACCAGATAACCTGTTTTAGTGATGTTGATTGAGGAATAAATGTTGGCCAGGACACCGGGGAGAACTAGGGCACACCAGTGATGAAACATGAATTGGTTATTGTAAACCTAAAGCTGCAGTTTTAACGAACTTAATTTGTTTTAACAATCGACCCCAAACCACTGCTTTCCACTTTTTTGTTTTCACTGAATTTTAAAATCAAATCATCAAGGTAAACCCTTTATTTTGTTGATGCATGTGGTTACAGTTTAATGTGAGCCTGAAAGATCCCATGCCCTGGCGAGGGCTGTGCTACAATGGTGCTTTTTCAAATTAAATAACATCTCCTTTCTTCTCTTTAATTAATTTTGTTTTACGGTCTAGGTTTATTCAAGGAGATATTGAGAAGACTTAATGTTAGCAATTTCTGAACTGTGAGCTGGATTGTTCATTTAGATTTTGTTTTGCAGAACTGCCGATCTTGATAGAAATTAGATTAAGAGAGAGTTAGGTTTAATCTAGGCCCTATCTTTATTGGCGTCTCACACATTCTCTGCTCCCTTGATCCAATCTTAATACAATTCAGAAGTTACGATTGGTATTAGGACTGCACAATTTAGACTAACATCTATAGTTCCAACCCCTGGGTTAATGAATAGGTTTGAAGGTAAGCAAATATAGTAAACTTTACATTGTTATACCTGACTAACTAAAGGAGATTGGAGGCTGATTTTTAAAGTTATGGTTATTTTGGAAAGGATGTTAAAATTAAACTTTTAAATAAATGTTTCTAAAGAGCACTGCAGCTTTAAGCAAGTTTGAGCATTAAAGGGGAAAGTAACCCCTGGTCTGAGTAGGTGGTATTATGAATGGTGGGTATATACTCCTCAATGAGTCTCAGGTACTTTTCACCCATTTTCCAAATATTGTATTCTCATTTACAATGTTTCTCCATGAAGTCAGTTCAGCAATTTAATGGAAACAGTGGATGCGTTGGTTGTCATCTTCCAAAATTCTATGGATTATGGAACAGTTCCTGCACATTGGAGGGTGGCAAATGTAACCCCACTGTTTAAAAAAGGAGGGAGAGAAAACAGGGACCTACAGACCAGTTAGCCTAACATCAGTAGTAGGGAAAATGCTAGAGTTTATTATAAAGGATGTGATAACAGGACATTTAGAAAATATCAATGGAATTAGACAAAGTCAACATGGATTTATGAAAGGGAAATAGTGTTTGATAAACCTACTGGAGTTTTTTGAGGATTTAACTAGTAGAATAGATAAGGGAGAACCAGTGGATGTGGTGTATTTGGATTTTCAGAAGGCCTTTGATAAAGTCCCGTATAAGAGGTGATTGTGCAAAATTGAAGCACATGGGAGTGGGGGTAATATGCTAGCATGGATTGAATATTGGTTAACAGACAGGAAACAGAGAGCAGGAATAAATGGGTCTTTTTCGGGGTGGCAGGCGGTGACTAGTGGGGTACCGCAGGGATCAGTGCTTGGGCCCCAGCTAATCATAATATTTTTAATGATTTGATTGAAGGAACCAAATGTAATATTTCTATGTTTGCTGATGACACAAAACTAGGTGGAATTGTGAGTTGTGAGGAGGATGCAAAGAGGCTTCAAGGTGATTTAGACAAGTTGAGTGAGTGGGCAAAAACATGGCAGATGCAGTATAACGTAGATAAATGTGAAGTTATCCACTTTGGAAGGAAAAGCAGAAAGGCAGAATATTATTTAAATGGTGATAGATTGGGAAATGTTGATGTACAAAGGGACCTGGGTGTCCGTGTACACCAGTCACTGAAAGCAAACATGCAGGTGCAGCAAGCAGTTAGGAAGGCGAATGGTATGTTGGCCTTCACTGCGAGAGGATTTAAGTACGGGAGCAAGAATGTCTTACTGCAGTTATACAGGGCCTTGGTGAGACCACACCTGGAGTATTGTGTGCAGTTTTGGTCTCCTTACCTAAGAAAGGATATATCTGCCATAGAGGGAGTGCAGCGAAGGTTCACCAGACTGATTCCTGGGACGGCAGGACTATCGTACGAGGAGAGATTGGGTCGACGAGGCCTGTATTCACTCGAGTTTAGATGAGAGGGGATCTCATTGAAACGTATTAAATTCTGAAAGGGCTAGACAGACTGGGTGCAAGGAGGATGCTTCCCTTGGCTGGGGAGTCCAGAACGAGGGGTCACAGTCTCAGGATACAGGGTAGGACATTTAGGACTGAGATGAGGAGAAATTTCTTCACTCAGAAGATGGTGAACCTGTGAAATTCTCTACCACAGAAGGCTGTGGATGCCAAGTCACTGAATATATTTAAGGAGGAGATAGATAGATTTCTAGGCACAGAAGGCATCAAGGGGTATGGGGAGAGAGCGGGATAGAGGATCAGCCATGATCATATTGAATGGCAGAGCAGGCTCGAAGGGCCGACAGGCCTACTCCTGCTCCTATTTTCTATATTCCCATGTATGTTTCTATACAGTGGAACAAATACAGAATATATTCCAGAGTTGCCTCTATCAGCAATTGTGCCATGGGCAACAATCCTGCAGTATAATTGATCCTGCACTCTCAGCATTGATGGCAGGAAATTTTTTGGGAGCTCAGGTATTGCTCCCTATCACTCCAGAAGTAAATAGCTAACGCTGGCAGTGTTAGGCATCAGATCCCTCTCAGCCAACTCTGACGTACCAGCAATGGGCTTTCAGTGTTGCTCGCCTGTACAAACCTTCGTGTGACATTGGAGGAGGTTTAAGGCTAGACTGGCAAGGTTAACACTGACTTTGCCATAAACTGCACATACACAAGGTTTACAAATGCACACTAGTATTTAAGTCGTGTTTACAGTGTTAGAGAAATTCACGATTGCAGTTTCCTGTTGACATTAAATTTATCCTGAAGTATAGAGAGGGCAGATTTGGCACAACACAAATCTGCACAACTACAGAGACATATAAAATGCGTACAAGTGGCATCCTGGAATAGCACTACTTCTCATCGTTGGCATTAGTTTGATCAGTATGTTTTCAGATCAATTTTTGGCAGTCTTTTTTTCCCTGCAGTCTCTGCACAGTTTTGGCTACAATTTAGGAACTGTTTGGCCAAAAGTGGGGGAACAGCAAGTTTGTCACATTGATACCAATGATAAAAAGCAAACGATTCCTTTAGCTTATGTCATCTCAACATATTTGCTTCATTGTTTAGCCAATGAAATTAAGAATATTTAGGACTCCAGGGAGCAATATGTAAATTGGAATATTTGGAAAATGATGTATTTAAAGTAAACTATGTCCTCAGTTCATTTCAGGGTAATGACTAAGGCTGTATATTTGTCAAGGTGCCATAGATCCCATAATTTTAATGTTCCTCTGGTTCTACCTTACATTCTTCAGGCATATCTGAAATAGGTGCATCTGGTTGTGAGAGAGGTGCACTAACTCTGATATGGATTCAGATATGAAGTAATATGTTTGGGGTGCATCTATAATCAAAAAAAGGGACATATAAAAATGATAATGGTGAAATACTTAGCCCATAAAATGCCATTGGCAGATTCGTTGCTCCAAAAATATTACAGCTGACCTGCAGCTAGAATTTTGTAAGTTAAGCACTTCTCATGTGTCGTGGTCAGCTAAAAGCTTTTTAATTATAATAGGGAGTACTGGGTAAATGGATTGAATGCTGAAATTCTGAACCGATCCAATTTATAAATGCACCCCTTGCAATTCCCATCAAATATAAATTCATGACAGAGTTGATATGTCTCACACATGCAACAAAAGGTGCTTACTTCAGATCCTCCAGGCAGCAAGTGATAACGGCACCTTCAGAGGGACAGCATGTGGTGAACCTACACCTTCCAAGGCCTATGACCATCCCCCTCTTTAAACCTGGGACACTGACACAACTGCTGTGTGGTCATAATGGCAGCTTATCCCTCCCACCCTGAAGCATTATTCCAAGGTTCATATAGACCTGCTGAACCAAAGGCCTGGCAGCAGCCTCCCAACTGATGGTCTTCAGAAGGAAGAGATACAGTCAACTGGGACAACCCTGGATTCCCCTCTACTCCCAGCACAGGAGAGGATCTTTGGCAACTCCATCTACAAGATCCCACATTTAGCAGTTGATGCCTGAAACAACCTAGGAAGAAAGCAGCACCCACAATCCCCAATGCAATGCCCCTGACGCTATAAATTGCTGTTGTGTTTGTATAAAAAATATGGAAAAATAAATCTGGTTTAGGTATCAAAAAATGTCCATTGCTTTTCTTGATTTTACAATGATATCCGTGACTTTTGATGTTTTATCATGGCTGAACCATGATTTTTACAAACATGTATCATGACAAAATTACAGCCCTACTCACAATTCTCAGTGCTCATCCACAGAGTTATCTTCACCTTTAACATTTTCATGAGTAATACTTTCTTTCTGGTTTGTGTAAGGACATTTTGTTCCATTTATTCAGACTTTTGCAGGACTAAATCAGCAAAGACCGACAAACATAAAGACCTTTTTTCCCTTTCCAAACATTAAACCCGTGTCATTACCATTTTCTAAAAGGAAGACAGCTGCCAGTCCAAACTGTTGGTTTTGATCTTGGTAAAACTTTGCACTGATTTTTCTCCCTAGGCATTTAAAAATATTTACAGTGAAATAAATCTGAAGATGGATTCACACAAAGAATATTGCTGCTATCATTGAGCCAGTTTAATTTTACAGAAACAGTTGGGGTTGATCTGATCAACCAACCTGCAGAGATGTTTCCATCCTTTTATTACCAAAATAAAAACAAATTTGCCTCATGTGCTGATGAGAATAGACTGCACTGCTGATAACCTAGTATTCCGAGTGGTGGTAACCAGGAGCAGTGCTAACATCACTGGTGATGTGATTTTCTACCTGCCAGCAGTGGTAAAATACCACAACTACTAGTTGCTCAATTATATTCCTCTTGTGAGCATCAGTGGCAGGATAGAGTGGGTCAGCAGTCATTAAGACCTCCCATTTGATGTTCCCCTTTGTGTATATGAACAAGGGCTAGTTGGGAGCTGGTTTGACCTCTACCAAAATAGCTAGTTTACTCTATGCACCTCTCACCATGAGTACAACCTAGAATCCTGTTCTCCTCAGAACTAGACTCTAGCTGTGTTATGTCACAAAGTAATAGTAAAAGTACAAACCATACAAAACAAAACACTTACCCTTCAGAATGTGCCAAATGCAATCTGGCTGCAGCCAAGTAAAATGGCTGTTCCAATGCACGAAGTCCACTAATGGGGTATTTACATTTAATCCTGGTAGACATAACAACAACTTGCATTTATACAGTGCCTTTAACGTAGTAAAACGTCCCAAGGCACTTCACAGGAGTATTATCAGACATACAGTAAAATGCTGACTTGCATGTGAGAGCAGATTCACCGCTGGTATTCCCAGTGATAAATCTGCTACTCTCCATCATGGGAAAAATTGCACTTGGAATGTTTTAAAAAGTACTTATCCTTACAAATGTGTCAAATTAAAAACAGTTTCATTCAAGTAAATGTTTAATACATTACAAAATAAAAGCTTTGCTGAACAGTATTAAATAAAATCACTTGGATGAATTAACAGTCTCGGGAGGTGAGGGGGTGGGGGGAAGATAGTCAGGTCTGCGTTCTTCTTGTGCTTAACCTTCATTTGCTCTGTAGCTTTAAGATTAATGATAAAATGCTCTTACCATACTTACTTTTCTCTGTTGAAGATCATAAACTCTTGTCTCACTACTTCTAAACACTCTTGGAGATATTCATTATCCTTTCAGAGAAATAAAAAGAACAATTACAAGAACCTACGAATTCCAAAGATCAAAAGAATTCTAGCTGAACATGTGCAGTGGTTGTGCCACAGATGTTACACTGTTAAATTCTGGATCCATCACGAGTTGGGGCACAAATTGTTCCCGAAATAACAGAGGAGCTCAACAGCGCTCTCCGTTGTTAGTGGCGAATTGAAGGAGCAAGTTCCGGTGTTTGCACATGTGCAGTGAAACGTGGAAATCCGGAACTCGCTCCTAATGGTTCGCCGGCGATATGACAGTTTTGAATTAAAGGGACATCGCACGCTGCAATCAGAGAAATCATTGAAGAAACGCCTACTTGCTTATCTGCCTAGCTGGAAAGTAACTAATTACGCCACCAAACAGGTATGCTTAAAAATACCAGGTCCAAACTAAGTTTTAACAGCATGGTTAGTTTTAATGACTGCCAAACAACTACAAATTAACTTTTAAAAATGTGGAATCTTGTATTACTCCTTATTTTAATAGTTTATGGTCATTAAAAAAAAATTAAATTAAAAATCTTTAACTTTTTCCTTCTGTCTCTTACTGAATTCAATTATTTCTTTAGCTTTTTATAAAAAAAAAAATTTTATTTACAATGACATCCAGAATACTGACTTTAAATGAATGAAGTCTGCTTGCCTGCTTGAGCAATGCAGGCTGAATCTGTGGGCGTGACTTCTCTTCCTGACAGATTTTGTGGGCATGTCTTCACCTCACAGACTTTTCCAGCCGCAGCAACTCACGCTGCTCAGAGGCTGGGTTGACAGTGCACAATTTTTTTAAAGTTCAAATTCAAGCAATTCATTCATTTAATTTGCAGGAGTGTCGGTGAGCATTGCCTCGCCATTCGGACCAATTTCTGGCCTGTTGTTTTTTTTTAAGTATCCTGTGCATGTCTACATGTAATAAGAACTGGCCTTGGATGATCCAGGGCCATAGGCTAAGTATTCAGCTGCAACAGTCACTATGGCAAACAAGAATGGGTTTTTCCTTCCACATTTTGTGACGTAGATGTTAGAAACCTGTACAGATCCCCTCAGAGCGTCATTTCATCAGACAGAATGTGTGTTCTTGGACTAGCAATAATGTATGTAACTATACATGACAATGTATATGCAGATATGATGTGGAGATGCCGGTGATGGACCGGGGTGGACAAATGTAAGGAATCTTACAACACCAGGTTATAGTCCAACAAATTTATTTTTAAATCACAAGCTTTCGGAGATTATCCCCTTCGTCACCTGAAGGGGATAATCTCCGAAAGCTTGTGATTTTAAAATAAATTTGTTGGACTATAACCTGATGTTGTAAGATTCCTTACGTATATGCAGATACACATATATCTTAGTATGAGTTAGTTTGTATCATACTGAGAAACTTCTGCATAGATGGGCTATTTAAGTGCACCGTCACCCATCATGTGAAGACTTACTGACTGGGAGCTATCCTTGCTGTTGTCTCTGGATTTGTTCTTCGCCAGTCGTTTTTTCTTTTTGTGCAGTGGTCTTGACTCTAAAATCATTTCTTCCAGTTCAAACGTAGGGTCACAGTGCAGCCGACCTTTCTGTTTAAATGGTACATTGTTACTGATTGAAACAGCATCGCTTCCCAAGCTGATTGTGGGAATTTAGATTTTTTTTTTACATATTTAACAGTAATCGCCCATGTAAGAGGATTGGCCGGTTACAGTATGTATTTTAATCATTTAGATCTAACACCAGCATTTAGAATTGTATTGCACTGGGGTAGGTGGTTTTCATTGCTTACGTTTGGAACAAAGCCAGGTTCCATCTTCTTCTGGTGGACGGCATCCCAGCTGACATCAGATAAGTAAGAGCAGTGCTGAATATCTGAAAGGCTGGAGAGTCGGTGCTCAGGTTTGACAGTAAGTAACTAGAAACAAAGACAGCACTGCTAACTTAGGATTTTGTTAATATTGCAGCTTTATTTATCATTTACATATTTTTAAACTGGATCTTTCTAATACACGAACAAATCACTAATCCACAGTTAGGCCAGCCTCTGGGGGCTTTTTACTGTAATATTTACTTCCCTTTCTCCCATTCTTTCTGTCAGAAGCACATGCTGATCCCACTTCTGCTACTATAGTAACGGACTGCTTACAAGATCCTCCCCCCCATGTTCAGTTCCCTCCACGGCTGCACCCTAGCTCTGTGATTTCCTTAAGTCGAATGCTCACACACACACACTCACTCTCCGCTCCCTCCTCCACCAACAGATTAGTCTTCATTTCCCACTCTTTCTGGAACACTATTTGCAGCTGTTCTTTCAGTTGCTATGCCTCTGTGCACTTGAATTCCCTCCAAAAGCCTCCTTAAAACTCTTCTGTTGACAATGCTTTTGCCCAACCCCCTCCAACCGTTGCTTTTCCCTCTTATTCTCTCCAGCTCCATATCTGTGTTTGTTGTGAGATGTCATTCTCTACGTGAGCAGTGTGATAGAGATGTAAGTTCTGGTTGTAATTGTTACAGAATCTGAACTTTACTCATGTACAAGTTTAGAATCAGTCTGTGCAATACTTTTAATAAATGGGCAAGGATGTTCAGAGAAAATTCCTGTACTTGCTAGTTTAACAAAGTGGTTTATTTGAAACAAGTTAACAACTTCAATTGAACACTGGAATTTCATCAGACTACACTCAACTCCTGGGACTGCTCACGAGAAATTAAAAATATTCTGGTGAACTTTAATAATCTTTGGATAGGACCCATTGCATGATTAGAGAACAGCAGGGGAGTTCTCCCAGTGTTCTGAGCAATATTTATCTCTCCACTAATAAAGCCAAAACAGATTAACTAGCCATTTATCTCATTGCTGTTGTAGAACATTGATGTATGCAAATTGGCTGGCATGTTTGGCTATAAAACAACAGTAACTAAACGTCCAAAGTAATTCATTGGCTGTGAAGTGATTTGGGATGGACTGAGGGTGTGAAGAGCACTATTAAACACAATTTTTATTCATTCAATAAAAAATTTCCTGAAATAACTTGGTCCATATCTAACTGAACAATTGTACTCAGATTTGGGAGCAAGATTGCTGAAGCAGCTGGGTAAATAACTATCTATAGATGCTCAATTGATCTTCCTTTCATTGTCAAAATTGGCAGGTGATACTAAAATAGGAGGCATAGTAAATAATTTTGAGGACCAAAGGAAGCTGTAAGAATGATGAGGTGGGCAAAACAAGTGGCAGATGAAGTGTCAGTGAGGCAGTACATTTTGGTAAAAAAAAAACCATAAAAGTATACTTAGAGAAAGGCTGGGTGATGTTAAAGAGCAGAGAGATTTGGGGATTCTGGTCCGCAAGGCATTAAAAGCAACACCTCAAGTAGATAAGGCCATAGAAATGCGAATGGAATACCAGGTTATATGGACATATGTAAGGAATCTTACAACACCAAGTTATAGTCCAACAAATTTATTTTAAAATCACAAGCTTTCGGAGATTATCTCCTTCGTCAGATGAATGAATTCATTCATCTGATGAAGGAGATAATCTCCGAAAGCTTGTGATTTTAAAATAAATTTGTTGGACTATAACCTGGTGTTGTAAGATTCCTTACATTTGTCCACCCCAGTCCATCACCGGCATCTCCACATCAAGGTTATATGGAAAAAGATATGGGCCCCAATATTAGCAGGGAGGCGGAATGGCAGCGGGGGGGAGGGGCGGGGGGAGGCACGATTGGGCGCGTGGCAAACCCGCATGAGCCAAACTTACCGTTTCCGACGCGATTGCACGTTGATTGATAATGGTTAACATCCTCTCCGGGTTTCGTGCCTGGCAGCCAGCCTGATTGACATCAGGAGCTGCAACGTGAGGGGTGGGGGGTGAGAAAGAGAGAGAGCCAGACGTCATCCGGTGCTAGGCCGGGGAGGGGGGAGGGGGGGAGGCGGGGGGAGAATGGAAGATTCGGCACTGGACTGGAAGACTGGGAGGGGGGGAGGGAGAGGGGAAAATCGGGGGGGGGGAAGAGGGGAAGATCGGGGGGTAGAGGGAAAATCGGGAGGGTGAAGAGGGGACATCGGGGGAAGATCGGGGGGACATCGGGAGGGTGAAGAGGGGGACATCGGGGGAAGATCGGGGGGACATCGGGAGGATGAAGAGGGGGACATCGGAGCGGGAGACATCGGAGCAGGTTTCAAAGGTAGGTGCACTTAGTATTTCCACTTTATTGCATGGTTTTTTATTTAATTTATTTAGTTTCTTTTTCCCTGATCTGCCCTTCATGTCCGGTTTTACCAGACATGAATCAGAAGCGGTGGGCAAGCCGCCCAGGTAAGTTAAAAATCTTTCTAATCCCTTCATCTGTCACAGGTAAAGTGCCTTAAGTACCTCAGGTACATTTGGCTCTTCAGCTGTCATCCCACCGGCTTTAATTATTGGCGGGACTTCCGTTTTCGGGTCACCCACATGCACACAGGTGGGTCCCTGGGAAACTCGGACGTCGGCGGATTGGAGCCGGCTTCCGAACCCGAACGGGATTTGCATGATTTTTGGAGCCCCCCTGCCCCCAACGCACCCGCATTTACCTCCTAAAATCACCCCCATGGAGTATAAAAGCTGAGATGTAATGATGAATCCATATGAAACCTTAGTAAGACCACAGATGGATTACTGTGTGGTTTGGAGGCCCACACTATAGGGAGGATAATGAGGCAATAGTGCAGATTCATTAAAATGCTGCTCAGTATGAGGAAAATATGAAGAAAAACTTAAACACTGGACACAGCAAGATCCCACAAACAGCAATGAGACGAATTATCAGATCACCTGTTGAGCGATAAATGTTGACCAGGATACCAGGTTAATTCCACTACTTTTCTTCGCACAGTGCCCAGAGGATCTTTTACATTCGTTCCAGCAGACAGATGGGGCCTCAGTTTAATGTCTCATCCAAAAGACAGAACTTCTAACAGTGTAACACTCCCTCAGTACTGCAACAGAGTATCAGCCTAGATTATGTACTCAAGTCCCTGGAGTGGAGCTTGAAACCACAATCTTCTGAATTAGAGGCAAGAGTGTTACCACTGAGCTAAGGCTGACACTTTGACAAAGTAAAAGAGAGAATGAAGAGTCAAAAGAAGATATGGAAAAAAGGAAGACAGGAAATACTGAAGCGTTTAAATTTTTTAATTTAAAATTGTTTTGCAGTGATTACTTTAGTTGTATGTGGTATAATTGTTTAGTTATGATGTGGGAAATATTACAGCAGTAATGCTGCTCCTGAAATCCGAGTAGCTTTATTCATGTAATATTGGGATAAATGATCTGAAAAGTTAAAAATTAGCCAGCCCAGGGAGACTGCAATGTCCTGTGGCAACATGAATAAAATTTCATGTACAATGTAACTATTTTTAAAATGGACATGAAATATTTGAATCTGTACAACAACAATCATCAGATTAAATTAAAGCATTTGCTTCTTTCTAAGCTTCAAAGCATAGACTCATCACAGATAAGCAGCACTTCATTAGATTTAGTTCTCCCTATGTGAAGCGTACAACTAAAATCGATGCATGATCTGTGTGGCATGGATGCAACTTATATGTCGGACATCAATAGGGCTTTAAAAAAATTAGGTCAGCATACCCTTGAATTAGTGCAAAGCACTAAACTGTAGTAGTGCGAAATCAGATGCAATGTTAACAGGCCGCAGGCCTTTAGGACATATCTATATATAGCAATAAAAATAATTAAGATGGAGTAATAGAGATCTTTTGTTCAGGCAAAGTCAAATAAAAGACAAGGGGCTCAATTTTGAAATGGTGGCAGGTTGGCAGCGGGCGGGGTGAAGGTGCGACAGGCTAGCTGCCAACAAGAGCTCCAACGCCGAGGGGGGGTGGGGGGAAAGAGAGAGAGCGAGACGTCATCCGAAATTGGAGCAGAGAGTGGAGGATGCTAAGGATCGGGGGTGGGGGGGGGGGCGAAGAGTGGAAGATCAGGGCGGGGGGGGCGGGAGAGTGGAAGATCGGGTGGGGAGAGGGGAAGATCGGGGAGAGACGGGGAGATTGGAGAAGGACGTCAGGGGGGAAAGGGGGAGATTGGAGACGGACATCGCGCGGGGGGGGGGGGGGGGGGGGGGAGAGGGATACTGGAGAGGGAGACATCGAGGGCTGAGAGGGACATCGGAGAGGGAGACATCGGGGGCTCAGAGAGGCATCGAAGAGGAAGACATCGGGGGGAGAGGAGGACATTGGAGTGGGAGACATTGGACATCAGAGTAGGGTGGAAAGGTAGGTTTATTTTGCTTTTTACTTTGTGCAATGGTTTTTTATTTAATTTATTTTGTTTATTTTTGCCTGATCCGGCCCTTCACGCTTGGTTTCACCAGGCGTGAATCAGAAGCCGTCCAGGTAAGTTTAAAATTGTTTCAACTATCTACTACGTCAGAAATAAAGTACCTTAAGTACCTCAATGAGGTACATTTGGTTCTTTAACTATCATTCCGCAGGCAATTAAAGCCAGCGGGACTTCCCAGATTCGTGAAGCGCACGTGCACACAGGCGCGTCTGTGGGGAACTCGGAAGTCGGCGGGTTGGAGCCGGCTTCTGAACCCACTCGGGATTTTCACCATTTTTAAAATTGAGCCCAAGATCATGGGAAACACTTTCTGGTATGTAGCATCTCCTAAGCATTAGTCAAATTAACACTGCCCAGTTTCCAACCACTGAAATGTCTGACGTTTTTCTGCATCTATGGGGAAAGAGCAGGGGAATGGGATTAATTGGATAGCTCTGTCAAAGAGCCAGCACAGGCACGATGGGCCGAATGGCTTCCTCCTGTGCTGTAACTACTACCATGATACTATGATCTCCCAGAGAAAGCAAGTCTTTTTTTTAAATCAGTAAATAGAACAGCAAGCCATAAAAAACGTGCCAGTTTTTAAGGTTAAGCTCATGAAAAGAAATCAAACTGTGTTCCACAGGCATCAATGAAGTATTCCATTTGTATTGCAGATATTGTATAGCATATGATACAATGTTACCCAATCTGTATTATTACCTTATTTCATTTTTCATTCATTTTACAAACTATTATGAGATAATTTTTCTTTTCTCTCCAAGGTGCTTGCACATCATATTGCAAACATCTAAAAGCAGGGATTACAATTAAAAATAAGGTGCAAGTATAACCCCAAAACGTTTGTATGTAGGTAATTTGCCGTGGCATCTGTAGAAATGTGTAGCTCTGTGAATGTTAGCACTTAAAAAAAATCACACAAATTTCATTGCTGTGGTTTTACTGCTAACAAGGATTCATTCATTCTCCCTTCATCCCATACTAAGCAAACAAGTCAATATTTTGTCCCAAAGTTCATTTAAATTACTAGCTCCATGAATCACTTGAGACAATGTTTATTTTTAAAACATCAAAATAAATATAAAAAAGCTGCAGAACGCAGGACCAAGACTGTGCTCATTCCTGTAGTTCCCAATTTATCACGTCAGACACCAAATGCCACGAAAAGTCACCATCCAATTAATGGAAGGTGTGAGTACATTTTAGCTAAGTAATCAGTACATCAAGAGTTGCTAAATGAATACACACCTGCAGATTTATTATCTCACGATAGGAAAGTACTCCCAAAGTGTGAAAATATGATCCATAGTTCCACCACATCAGTGGTGCACTAAATGATGCTCATCAAGCCAATCGCTCCAGTAATATTATTGGTGAGGTGCCAGCAACTGAAGATGATTCACTGAGAATGGCAGCACTAGCAGTGTACATATTTTTTGCTTGGTGTTATACCATCAACAGCTAATTAGTTAATATATTCAATAATAAGGGAAGTGAAGATGAACCTTGGGGAGTATCATTCATTGACATGTTTATCTTTAGTTCCATGTAGGGGGACGTCAATTGATAATTAAAAACAGGACATTAATAAAATCACAGCACGGCAGTTAAAAAGAAAAAGTAAAATCCTGCACATGCTGGAAATTTGAAATAAAAATAGAAAATGCTGCAAACAGATGTTTATATAACTTCTGCCATTTAACCATCTCCTGTTTTCCACTTAAGCACTTTATAGGTCATTCTTTTTCTTTTCTGTGTGTGTATATTTCCCCTTCCCCTTGTTGTTTTTTAATTGCTGTTCATCTGTAATATCTTTGTGTTGAGACATAAAGTCGACACCTGAAATGTTAACTGGCCTGTTCTCTCCACAGATGCTACCAGGCCTGCTGAGTGTTGTCAGCATTTTCTGTTTTTTTTAGTATAGCAGGTAAGATACTAGGTTCACACCATTGTGGCTAAAAGCTAATTTTACAATTCTGCCATTAAAAAACAAAAGAGCATATTTATACCAGCAAACCAAAAGTTTTTTCAATGTGTAGACAATGAACTTTGTTTTATAAATTTCAATAGGTTTCAGGGAAAATTCACACCTGGTTTTGGCCCCTATAAATGAAAAAGTGTTGTATTTGATAAAACCATCCCAACACTTGGGAAAAAAAAAGGTACCATCACTGCTGCAGAGGATAAAGAGACATTTTAAAAATACATATATTTGGTGTTGCACACAACCGTCACAGGCAAGAGCTGTCCTCAGGTGAATTGGGGTTAGATGGTGGAGGATAATTAGACCAGGACTGAGGGAGAACTGCAACACTGGGGAGTAAAAGAGGCCAGGTAGGAAAGGTAGCATGTGGTGGAGGGCTGAGGAGAAGGAGACAGTGGGATTAGAAGTTGGGGGAGGAAGGCAGAAGTGTTTATGGTCTGGAGATGGAGAACACATTTAGAGGCTGGGAGGGGGGTAAAGGAATGTACAGTATGGTTAGAGGCCATGAGGAACAGGGGCCAGTAGGGTGATCTATTCCCTTTTTTTGCCAATGTCATCCAAACACCAGGGAGTAAAATTTCCATGGGAATTCTCCCGATCGTCCGCTGTAACTTCAGCAGAAGATTGGTGGAAATCCTGGAGATATGGTGTAAACGTAGACAATCAAGTTAGAAATACTACAAATGGGGGCGAAGAGCAACAGGCACGCTACTAGCATGTTCGAGGGAACCCGGCAGGAGGTCATAACTGCATCACCACCGACTCCAGCTACAAACACAGATCAAAATATCTAGGCGGAAAATACTTGGTCAAAAGTAAATGTATCCTGGAAAGATTTCATTATATTTCACTTCTTTCCACCAAACAGATCACTCACACGAGAGGAAGGAGACACACTGATACCGCAGGCCAATTCACCCAGTGGGATACCAGAACCAGGGCAAGTAGACCAGAAACCAGCACACCCAGTGGGATACCAGAACCAGGGCAAGTAGATCAGATACCAGCACACCCAGTGGGATACCAGAACCAGGGCAAGTAGATCAGATACCAGCACACCCAGTGGGATACCAGAACCAGGGCAAGTAGATCAGATACCAGCACACCCAGTGGGATACCAGAAACAGGGCAAGTGGATCAGATACCAGCACACCCAATGGGATACCAGAACCAGGGCAAGTAGATCAGATACCAGCACACCCAGTGGGATACCAGAACCAGGGCAAGTAGATCAGATACCAGCACACCCAGTGGGATACCAGAAACAGGGCAAGTGGATCAGATACCAGCACACCCAGTGGGATACCAGAACCAGGGCAAGTAGATCAGATACCAGCACACCCAGTGGGATACCAGAACCAGGGCAAGTAGATCAGAAACCAGCTCACCCAGTGGGATACCAGAACCAGGGCAAGTAGATCAGAAACCAGCTCACCCAGTGGGATACCAGAACCAGGGCAAGTAGACCAGATACCAGCACACCCAGTGGGATACCAGAACCAGGGCAAGTAGACCAGATACCAGCACACCCAGTGGGATACCAGAACCAGGGCAAATAGAAAAATAGGGCAAAAATTTCAGAAATCTAATGTTTTCTTATGGCCACCCCATCTTCAAAGAACTATTTCAAAAATTATAAAAATATATAGGAAGAAACTTGTGGAAGAAACTTTTAGAAAACTTTTACAGGGGAAATTGGACTGTGCAGTTTCTCTATTTTACAGGGGAAGTTACAACATGCATTCTCTCTTTCACTGGTGAAATTACAACGTGCAGTGTCTCTCTGTTTTACAGGGAAAGTTGGAGCAGCAGTCTCTTTTACTCGTCTCTGTCATCTTCCAGTTGCTGCTTCTATGTATGTGTCTGTCTCACCTTCTGCTTGTGTGTTTCTCTCTTTCTGTCTGCTTCTCTCAAGCTCCATTTCTTCTCCTTTTGACATCTGTTCCATTTTCAGCTTCTGCCTACTTTTTTCTTTTTTCAGGTGGTGGTGCTTGATAAAAAGGGGAGGCTTCATTTTCCAGTTCCCTCTGTAAAAGTTTTCATTTTCCAATGGTACCAGTAAGTAACATGAAGAGGTTTGCAGCTCTAATTCCCTTGCCCTACATTTGCTTTGAGCCCCACATCATTTGCCATTCACCTCACCCCCTCTATTCTCCTCTCCACCATTCCCATTTTGTCTTCTTAACCATTCTCTCTGATCCTCCCTCTCGACTTAATTCCCCCTCCCCATTGTCTCTCCTAAGCCCCATTGCTTCTTTCTCTAACATCATCCTCATGCTCCTAATTTTCCTCTCTGCCTTCCTGTGTCCCCACCTCCCTAACCACTGTCTGTGTTCTCCAACATACTCCCGTGCCCTCTCTCCCACATAATATCCACCTCTGCCCAATATCCCCCATGACCTTTTGCAGCTTAACACACCCATCCAACATTACCTTCTGGCTCCTTGCCCCCCTCATCTCTGCCTTCCCCTCACTCCCCAACATCCTCCTCTCCTCCAGTTGCTAACAAGTTCCCATCCGCCCCTTGCCTCTTCTCCTAAACCCCAATCCGTTCCCCTTCACCCTTGCCCCCTTACATTTCCCTCTAGCCCCTGAAATCCCCTCTTCTTTCCTGCATTCCTCAAATGTACCTCTAGTCCACTCCACTCTCTCACCCTCTTACGTTGACCCTGAGGCCTGGAAGATGGTGCGAAGGCCCAAAGAGGACAGTAGCTGTGCAGCAGAGCAGGACCAGGAGCCGCACCTCCCAAAAATTTAAATGGCCAGAAGCCAGAAGATAATGGCAGCTGGTCCATCAGCGACAGTAGGAGTCCCAGGTGACAGCTGAACCAGTCCCCTGGGCTGAGCCGAGAATTGGCCGACAGCCGTGCCAACAATGCCACCACTAACAAGCAGGGAGCTCAAGTGAGATCACAAAGGAAGCCCAAATGGAGGGAATGGAAATATATATAAAAAAAATATTCAAGCAACACTGGAGAAGCTGACCAACAGAGGAATAAGAATTTTTTTTTTGGAGCTCTGCATGAGCCAACGCAACAGAATAAAAAATACTCACCTTCCACTTCCTGTGCTTCAGAACAATCTTCTTGTCCATGTTCTTGATTCAGTGAGAGCCACAATACCATTTTTGGCACACACCTTTCCAGTTTTATCATTATTCAGCTGTGAGGCCACTTCACAAAATTTGTGGACAGGTTCTGACAGACCTGCATTAACTTTTGCGGATTACATTTTACTCAGAAGTTACGGCTATTTAATTCGGGCCATGTATGTTGTGTTAAAATATTGTCTGTTCGGTTTGCCGGTCCCTGGAAGGTCACAAATGCAATTTTTTTTTTAGAAAGGAGTACCTGAGGATTCTTAAAAAGTTCAGGGTGTGGTTGTCACATTATGTTAGATGATGTCCCACTGTATGCAATGAGTTACATATTGTCACATATTATTCCCTTACTCTAAGTTAGAGTTGTAGCAATAGGGCAGAGTCAGATGGAAGAAGCAGTAGAATAGCATAGAACTAAGATATAAGGTTGTCATCCTAGCAAAATTTCCCTCCCTTCCTGAACAAATTAGTAGGCATATAACAAATAATTTAATAGACGTCCAAGGACTGATTGTACAAATGCATTCTTCCAGCAGGAGCCTCACAATATCAGGACAACCTAGGCATGCCCCCAATTATTTTCTGCCCATTCATTTTAATGGACTCAAAATCATGGGGAGCACTTCTGTTGCTTCCCCACCAGAAGCATCACTTTTGTAAAATTGGAACAGTCTTTCATCAAAAATAGTTAATTCTATGTCAACTCGCACTTTTAAAAAGTAGCTGCGCAAATATTATAGGGACTGAAGGCTGATGAGGTAAACAGAGACATAGTTGACAAATAGCCTTTGGTGGAATGGCTCCACTGCCTCTTCTACTTGCAAGAATTACTAGTGGTTATTCAACTTCCTGACCAGATTGCCTTAATTAGGCCTTAATCCCTGAAGTACAAACAGTACTTCAATACACAATGCATCAGAGCCATTAGCCTAGAGTTTCTGCTGCCGTGCATCAGATTCTCTGGTGTTAATTGGGCAGGGAAAGCAGGAAATGGGGCAGAGATTTGTTAAACTGGATCTTCACCCAATTTTGTGCCTGTCCCATTTTTGCTATAATTTCCAGTGCCACCCAAATGTGAAGGAAGAAAATACATTTTACACATGTGCAATATGAGCCTTAGAAAATGGTGCGAGTTCCATTTAAACACCAAATATTAGAGCTCAACCAGACTAATGCCTGGTTTCAGCATGTCAATGCTACTTTCTCCCAACGGTAATCTAGCAGTGTGCAATACCAATGGGTTAAATGTGTGCTGCTTTGCACTCATGAAATTACTGATGAACATCACAGGTCATAGAATCATATAGCACAGAAGGAGGCCATTTGGCCCAATGTGTCTTTGAAAGAGTTATCCAATTAGTCTCACTCCCCTGTTCTTTCCCCATAGCCCTGCAAATTTCTCCTTCTTTATTTCATTGTAAAATCAACAGCAAATTTCTGTCTATGATTTTCTCTTTCAGTCTAGGGGCATCTGAGTACTGATGGAATCTCCACAGGATTTTTCTATAAGTCTCTAGTGATTCTGTTCAATAAAAGATTCATATAATTCCCTGCTGTGTTCATTTTCAACTGGCACTTGCCTTTAAATGTGAAAAAAAAGTGCCCCTTGTTACATTTTTTGGTTTTTTTTACACTGGATATTTTTGGCTTCTGTGTTTGAGACTGCTCTGGTGCTCCCTACATCTTCGAGAGTGTTTACACTTGCCTTGATATCTAGGTAAGTTTAGTACTGTGCGCAGAATAATGACCAGAAAACCTTTCTTTCAATTGCACTGCTCACTGATTCGATCCCCTGCCCCCACAGGATCGTCTTTATCCTTGAGAAGTGGGAGGATGACACTACACTCAACCTTGTATCAGGCTTTTAACTATCAAACACGTTTATTGAAAGGTAAATAAACATGCCAATAAATAGCAAAAACTTAACATACTCTTACAGTCGTCACTAACTCCTGGTAGAGTAAAAAACATGAATAGTTCACAACGCTGTGCTAAACTAATTGGAATAAATCTTCTGATATAATGGTTCTTTTTCCCTTTTCTCATCAACTATGGGAGTTATTACCTTTATTAATACCCTTTGGGCATCCCAAATAGACCGTCTTCAGAGAAACTCAATTGATTTGAAAAGTCCAGACTCATAAATACCCCTGAAACAATTATCAGGGCTTGGTTGAATTTAAATAACTATGATAAATTCAAAAGGAGTTGCTGATCAGACACATATCTGAGCATGTCACACAGTATGTTAGTGCTTGAAATGAATGGCTTGGCTCCTCCCTCAAGCTAACTATTAGTTGGCAATCGAAACCTTCTATCACAATGTCTGGGACACGATTTCTGAGAGTGTTTTAAATTTTTATGTGAATTAAAAGACCCAATTTAGACATTTTGTTACATTGCAGTACAGTTTCTACTTTAAAGCATGTAAGGACAATGCTGAGTCAGATGCTACATTCACAACAAAAATACTTGGAATGTACATTCAAAAATCCATTTTATTAAGGTTTATGAATACCAATAATAACAATGGACACGATAGTCTAGATTTTGTGATTGGCAACATTTCCGGCATAAAGTGTGTATCTTTAATCAGAAAATGAGGCAGAAATGCCCCATGCCCAATCTCTGCCCATTTTGCACACCACACGCATTTATTGGGGGGGTTGGGCTTTGATTGACGCACGGAGATCCTGCCTGAAATAGGCAACAGCTTAATTTGAAGCCCCAATAATGTTTTTTAGACATTCATGTAATTTGCTACCATGTATAATGCTGAGTCATCTACCCAGCATATAAAATGGATGCCCAGGGTTGTTGGGACTGAGCTGTATACCAATGTTAATTTGAAGAGCCCAGATCATTAAAGAGGATCATTTTTCAAATTTTGTGGCCATTTCTTAATTATGTTACTTGGTTTATATTTGCGGCTGTCACAGCTGCTCAGAGACCTTTGTCCCCAGCCAGCTGTAATAGTGTCACAATGGGTATCTCCATGGAAACCCCCCATATCTGTTTTTTTTGTTAGAAGAGGCGGCTAACTGATGGAGGTATGCCAGCCAGTTCAGGCTTCACCAGAAACATTTTGCACACGCCCACCAATAGCCCCAAGCCACAATCTACAAGCAGAGGTGCACATCCTCCCATTTGTCCAAATAGCAGAGCCGGTGGAGGGTTCAATTTACAGGGAACGCCGTAACAAGAGTTGTGTCACATGCTCCATACTGATCTCCAGCCAAAATCCTCCACAGGCACAGCACTGCCAGTAGCTGTCAATATCACAACTGTTTTAACTTTGACACGGTGGGTTTGTTCCAGGCTATCTGGGGGCATCAACTACATAAGCCAAACAGCTGTCTACAGATGTATAAGCAAGTGACTGATGCCATATTTATTCAAGCAAGTAATTTCATCTCCTTCCCCAAAGACAACTGGCAAAACAATGTGAGGACTCTCATTTTTACAGGAAGGATTCCCAAAAGTCAAGCAGGTTATAGACTGTACTTGCATGGCCCGACATGCTCCCTTGCATAGTGCCACTACCTACATGAAAAGGAAAGAATTGCACTCTCTGAATGTACAGCTTGTTTGTGATCATCAGCACTGCATTATACAAGTCAATGCTCTCTAACCAGGCAGCTGTCATGATGCCATCCAACCAATGTTTTTACCCTGAAAGTCAAGTTTCAGAGTGGTTCCTGGCTGATCAAGGCTTTCCTCTCCAATCATTGCTCATATATCCCAGGACACCAGTTGAACACAAGTATAACTAGATTCTGGCATCCACCCAAGTAATCATAATGTATACCATTGGAATGTTGGAGCAGCACTTCAGATACCTGTATAGATCTGGGAATCCTGCTGTCCAACTCTGCTACGGTCTAGAGGATTGTTGTTGCGTACTATATACAGCACAACTTTGTCCAACAAAAGCTCTTGATCATGGTGCCAGAGGAGGGAGTGCCCTCGGTGCACCAAGAGGCCAGGAAGAGGAGCAGGGGGAGCCTGAAGAGACTGCTGGGCAAAATCTAATGCTAGCTTCAAGAGCCATTCAACAAGCTCTAACTTTCTCTTAACTTGTAAATGTCACCACTGCATTAACAGTCCTGTTTATATCTTCCCATGCCATCCACAAATATACTTTCACCAACATTGCTCTAAACCTGTCGGTCAACTAACAAATATTACTTTCGTACCACCTGCTAGCAAATCTTTGCAAGAACACTGCACACAGCTTCACTGCAATCAGATTTTTAATGTCAAACCAAGTTGTGTGTGTGAGTGCCTAGTGTTTGCTTACACAGTGTTACCCCTTGGTGACAGTGTGCAGCATATGTGATCTCAACTCTAGCTTTGTGCTATTTCGAGGTGCTACCTTAATGGCAGGAAAATGTGATTGGCTGCTGTGTGTACATCGACTTCAGTGGAAAGGAAAATCAGGTGGGATGTATAACAAGCGGCTGATCCGCTAGCGCTGGTTCTGTGCCCCAGGCAAAGTCGAATTTCACTCCCTTGGGTCCAATTTGGATCAACTATAATACTGGCTCTTCATTACTGCTCTTCAATATAGCTTTTATTGATTCTGATATACATATTATGAAATAATGGGGGAGAAATTCGGCAGCACCAATTTTGGGCACCTCCCCACCACGGCCCAGATACTGGGCCTCGGATCTCATTAAACAGAAGATGGTGCTGCGGGAGGAGGCCACGTGGTTAACTGCTGCAGGTTCTGGCCACTGTACTAAGCGATCAGGGCCTCGGGGAGGGGAGCGGACGGCGCCTCGGGGAGGGGAGCGGACGGCGCCTCGGGGAGGGGAGCGGACGGCGCCTCGGGGAGGGGAGCGAATGGCGCCTCGGGGAGGGGAGCGAACGGCGCCTCGGGGAGGGGAGCGAACGGCGCCTCGGGGAGGGGAGCGAACGGCGCCTCGGGGAGGGGAGCGAACGGCGCCTCGGGGAGGGGAGCGAACGGCGCCTCGGGGAGGGGAGCGAACGGCGCCTCGGGGAGGGGAGCGAACGGCGCCTCGGGGAGGGGAGCGAACGGCGCCTCGGGGAGGGGAGCGAACGGCGCCTCGGGGAGGGGAGCGAACGGCGCCTCGGGGAGGGGAGCGAACGGCGCCTCGGGGAGGGGAGCGAACGGCGCCTCGGGGAGGGGAGCGAACGGCGCCTCGGGGAGGGGAGCGAACGGCGCCTCGGGGAGGGGAGCGAACGGCGCCTCGGGGAGGGGAGCGAACGGCGCCTCGGGGAGGGGAGCGAACGGCGCCTCGGGGAGGGGAGCGAACGGCGCCTCGGGGAGGGGAGCGAACGGCGCCTCGGGGAGGGGAGCGAACGGCGCCTCGGGGAGGGGAGCGAACGGCGCCTCGGGGAGGGGAGCGAACGGCGCCTCGGGGAGGGGAGCGAACGGCGCCTCGGGGAGGGGAGCGAACGGCGCCTCGGGGAGGGGAGCGAACGGCGCCTCGGGGAGGGGAGCGAACGGCGCCTCGGGGAGGGGAGCGAACGGCGCCTCGGGGAGGGGAGCGAACGGCGCCTCGGGGAGGGGAGCGAACGGCGCCTCGGGGAGGGGAGCGAACGGCGCCTCGGGGAGGGGAGCGAACGGCGCCTCGGGGAGGGGAGCGAACGGCGCCTCGGGGAGGGGAGCGAACGGCGCCTCGGGGAGGGGAGCGAACGGCGCCTCGGGGAGGGGAGCGAACGGCGCCTCGGGGAGGGGAGCGAACGGCGCCTCGGGGAGGGGAGCGAACGGCGCCTCGGGGAGGGAGCGAACGGGGCCTCGGGGAGGGAGCGAACGGCGCCTCGGGGAGGGAGCGAACGCCGCCTCGGGGAGGGAGCGAACGGGGCCTCGGGGAGGGAGCGAACGGGGCCTCGGGGAGGGAGCGAACGGGGCCTCGGGGAGGGAGCGAACGGGGCCTCGGTCTGGGCCGGAGGTGGGGGGCATCGAGTTCTGAGGTTGAGGATCTCGGGACTGGGAGCGGCAGAGATTGTAATAAGTGATTGCAGTAAGTAACTTACCTTTTTTTAAAAAATGTAGGCGGTGTTTAGGGTTAGTTTCCCTCAAGGCAAACCAATGTTGCAGCGGGGACCTGAAGCAGGTGTTAGGCCCCTTTTGTGTATATGCAAACAGCCTAATACCTGTTTCAGGCGTGGGTAAAGCAAGCCTCTTGTTTGCTCTTACCCAATGTGGCGGGCAACGCACTTCCAGTTGGAAGCGACAAAATACAGGAAGACATTAATAAACTTGCAGAATGGGCGTGTAATTGGCAAATGAATTTCAATATAGATAAGTGTGAGGTAGGAAATTTTCCTTGGAAAATAAGAGTCTAAATGGGGTAGAGGAGCAGAGGATCTGGGGGTACAGATACCCAAATCACTAAAAATAGTGTTAATAAGGCCATAAAAAAGCAAACAAAGCATTGGGGTCATCTCTAGAGGGAAAGAATTGAAAAGCATGGAAAGTATGTTAAACTTATATAGCACCTTGGTTAGACCACACTTGGAGTACTGTGAACAGTTCTGGTCTCCATATTATAAAAAGGATAAGAGGCACTGGAGAAGGTGCAAGAAAGATTTACTAGGATGATAACATAACTGAGAGATTATACCTAGCAGGAAAGATTGAACAGGCTATGGCTCTTTTTCTTGAAGAGAGAAGACTGAGGGGTGACCTGATAGAGGTCTTTAAGATTATGAAAAGGTTTGATAGGGTAGACGTAGAGAAGATGTTTTCACTTGTGGGGGAGACCAGAACTAGGGGCCATAAATATAAGATAGTCACTAATAAATCCAATAGGGAATTCAGGAGAAACTTCTTTACCCAGAGAGTGGTTAGAATGTGGAACTCGCTACCAAAAGGAGTAGTTGAGGCAACTAGCATAGATGCATTTAAGGGGATGGGGTTAGATGATGAAGGGTGGGAGGAGGCTCATGTGGAGCATAAACACCGGCATGGACCAGTTGGGCCGAATGGCCTGTTTCTGTGCTGTACAGTGTAAGTAATTCTATGAAGTGCATGTACGCTTCCTGCCTTAGGAGGCCTTGTAGAGCAGCAGTACGTGGCCCAATTTAATCCCCATTGTTCTGTAGTATTCAAACAAAAGATAAAAGAAACACCTTCTGAAATTTCATCGTGCAATATTAGGAAAGAATGTTAACTGAGATTGAAGCCTTTGATACAATAACAAGAAATTGATGTGAACACTTTAGCCTGTTCATGTTAATATCACACAGCACAATTTCAAACAATTCAAAACTTCCACTTGGCTAGTGTTTTTTCTTGTTCAAAAAGATGGGTTCTACACATAATGGATTTAAAATGTCCAGGAATGGAACTACAAGAATCATCAGTTAATGGAAGATAGGAGAGTTGAATGATTTGTGAAAAAGTAGATGACATTATCAGTATCACTGGCTTGAAGAGAAAATGCTTGTGTTTGGTAATGAGATGGGAGCTTAGAAACAAGGAACTATTGTCTGCAGGTGTCCTTGGCTTGTTGTGACTGTCCTTCAAATAAGTCCTGAAGATCCTCAGTCATGGAGTAGGTTATAATCGAATCTGCATTTATTTTACATGTACCATACAAAGCACACAAACATGATTGCCACATGACTGCAAAGGATACTTAAAGGGAAAACCCATCTAGACATTATATATACTCAAAACTGCTTTGCAATGACACATCAGCGTAAAACTGTAGCCATCAGTAGTCTTCACAAGCATTTTTAATTTGAAGTTTACAGTTTAGGATGGCTATGAGCTACACAGCATTGTGAGTAGACAGAATTTTCATACATTCGCAAAATTTAAGGAGTAATTTTAAAAGTCTGTGCTCCTGGCATGGAGCTTTGCCTCCTGTTAGCACTTATCCGGAATTTGGGGACATCATCCCACAATTCTCCATCCAATAAAATTGATGGATGAAAAATTGTGAAAAGTACGCACCCAAAAACCAATCTGGCAAGCAAGACTCCGCACTGGGAGTGCAAACTTGTTAAATGACGTACTTTGTGCTTAAAATTAATTTTGTCTTTGCTCATTATTACGATGGTGTCCAAATCAGATCCGTGGAGGCTCAGAATTATGTCATTATTCTTCCTCGTTGATTAAACTAAATCTAAGTGATTTATGATTACAAACCACTTTTTTTAAACACCGTTATGAAATAATTAGAATGTTATAATAGAGATTACGCAGTTGGTAAAGCATGACCCATATTTCTACTTCTAACAAAAGGGATTAGGCCAATTCTCCAGATAATTAAAATGTTAACTAAAATCCTTCAAATAGATTAACATTCTTAACTTTAAAGAGAAAATGTAAGTCAATCCAAAATCCCTTTTCCAACACTAAACACATCTGCATTGTGCTGAAAGAAACATGGTACAAAACTTAAAAATTTCCAACAAATGATTTAAGTGATTAAAAAAAAATCACTCTCCTGTCATCACACAACAGTGCCTAATTTTCCAATGTTTTTTCCTTTTACGATTGCATATAAAGTTGCAACAGAGACAACTGCAATGAGCAGCAATGCCTCACAAATTTGACTCTGGTAGCTGCTGGAAGCAAAGCCACACGCACGTTATGCAGCTCATGATGATTAACTCTGTCTTTAAATATTTGTGTACAAGAAACGGAGTTGCATTTTGCTGATCTCTGATCTATTTACCTTGCTGTTTCACCTTGTAGAGCGCATTTCACAATTAATATAGTTAACTTTTCGCCGAGCGTTCTTTGTCAGACATGTCCTACTTACAAAATAAAATGGCCTACTCCTGCTCCTATCTCTTATATTCATTGCAATATTGCTTCAGAAAATTGCATGCACCTCTCGCTGCAAAGAAACAAACCTGTAGCATCATTATACAGTACAACTACATTTTTCGAGCTCCCATTATTTATATTCTGAATTATTCAAGAATTTTTGTGCTGTCCTACTCCTGCCACAAGATTAACTGCCTCAAAGTTGTCCCACGTATCCACCCTGAGTCTAGTCACCAGACCTGACCAAAAAACTTTCCCCCCCCCCCCACCCCAGTTACAGAGCTGTGTGTTAAAGACAACATGGTCTTGCCTTCAGTGATCCTATCAGCAGCCTCAGCAGAGATAGTCAACTATCAGCACTGCACTACCAGTGGGAATAAGGTACCTACTGCCTTAACGTTATACAGTACAGCAGCCAAAGGGAATAACACAGAAGCCACTCGCTATGCTATCTGCTTCTATTAGGGGATAACTAAATTTCTGGTTCATCATAACTCAGCCTACAATCATTTCAATGACCACTGAAGCATGAGGAAAGGTCGCTTTATAACATGAATCTCTTTCCCATAGTATAAGGTATAATTAATTGTACACATAGCCATCATTTGTCTGACCTACCAATAATACTGTGGTCTGCCTAATTATGAAAGGATATTATTCCATCAGTGTGAAAATGTTATGGGGTCACCATCAGAAAACTCACTTCAGGGGCCTATTTTAACTGGGAGGTGGGTTCTCAATGGGGGAGTCAATAATCGAGTGGACTGGGAAAATAGATTAAAGGGTAAGACGGTACATGAGCAGTGGTGTTCATTTAAGAAGTTATTTTACAACATTCAAAAAATATATATTCCACTGAGGAAAAAAGGGTGTAAAAGAAATGACAGCCATCCGTGGCTAAGTAAAGAAATTAAGGATAGTATCCAACTAAAAACAAGGACAATAAAGGTAGCCAAACTTAGTGGGAGGATAGAAGATTGGGAAGTCTTCAAAAGACAGCAAAAAGTAACTAAAGGATTGATTAAGAAAGGGAAGATAGATTATGAAAATAAATTAGCAAAAAATATAAAAACAGATAGCAAGAGTTTCTATAGTTATATAAAAAGAAAAAGGGTGGCTAAGGCAAGCGTGGAGATGGCAAAAATGCTGAACAAATATTTTGTTTCAGTCTTTATGGTAGAGGACACTAAGAATATCCCAACACTGGACAAACAGGGGGCTCTAGGGGGAGAGGAGCTTAATGCGATTAAAATCACTAAGGAATTGGTACTCAGTAAATTAATGGGACTCAAGGCGGATAAATCCCCTGGACCGGATGGCTTACATCCTAGGGTCTTGAGGGAAGTGGCAGTAGGGATTGTGGATGCTTTGGTAATAATTTTCCAAAATTCTCTGGACTCGGCAAACGTCCCGGCAGATTGGAAAACTGCTAATGTAACACCCTTATTTAAAAAGGGTAGTAGGCAGAAGGCTGGAAATTATAGACCAGTTAGCCTAACATCTGTGGTGGGTAAAATTTTGGAGTCTATTATTAAGGAGACAGTAGCGGAACATTTGGATAAACATAATTTAATTGGACAAAGTCAGCATGGCTTTACAAAGGGGAAGTCATGTCTGACAAATTTGCTTGAGTTCTTTGAGGACATAACGTACAGGGTGGATAAAGGGGAACCAGTGGACGTAGTGTATTTAGACTTCCAGAAGGCATTCGACAAGGTGCCACATAAAAGATTATTGCTCAAGTTAAAGAATCACTGGATTGGGGGTAATATTCTGGCATGGGTGGAGGATTGGTTATCGAACAGGAAGCAGAGAGTTGGGATAAATGGTTCATTCTCGGACTGGCAACCAGTAGCCAGTGGTGTTCCGCAGGAGTCGGTGCTGGGTCCCCAACTCTTTACAATCTATATTAACGATTTGGAGGAGGGGACCGAGTGTAACATATCAAAGTTTGCAGATGATACAAAGATGGGAGGGAAAGTGGAGAGTGAGGAGGACATAAAAAACCTGCAGGGGGATATAGACAGGCTGGGTGAGTGGGCGGAGATTTGGCAGATGCAATACAATATTGGAAAATGTGAGGTTATGCACTTTGGCAGGAAAAATCAGAGAGCAAGTTATTATCTTAATGGCGAGAAACTGGAAAGTACTGCAGTTCAAAGGGATCTGGGGGGTCCTAGTGCAAGTAAATCAAAAGGTTAGTATGCAGGTGCAGCAGGTGATCAAGAAGGCCAACGGAATGTTGGCTTTTATTGCTAGGGGGATAGAATATAAAAACAGGGAGGTATTGCTGCAGTTATATAAGGTATTGGTGAGACCGCAACTGGAATACTGCATACAGTTTTGGTGTCCATACTTAAGAAAAGACATACTTGCTCTCGAGGCAGTACAAAGAAGGTTCACTCGGTTAATCCCGGGGATGAGGGGGCGGACATATGAGGAGAGGTTGAGTAGATTGGAACTCTACTCATTGGAGTTCAGAAGAATGAGAGGCGATCTTATTGAAACATATAAGATTGTGAAGGGGCTTGATCGGGTGGATGTGGTAAGGATGTTCCCAAGGATGGGTGAAACTAGAACTAGGGGGCATAATCTTAGAATAAGGGGCTGCTCTTTCAAAACTGAGATGAGGAGAAACTTCTTCACTCAGAGGGTAGTAGGTCTGTGGAATTTGCTGCCCCAGGAAGCTGTGGAAGCTACATCATTAAATAAATTTAAAACAGAAATAGACAGTTTCCTAGAAGTAAAGGGAATTAGGGGTTACGGGGAGCGGGCAGGAAATTGGACATGAATTTAGATTTGAGGTTAGGATCAGATCAGCCATGATCTTATTGAATGGCGGAGCAGGCTCGAGGGGTCGATTGGCCTACTCCTGCTCCTATTTCTTATGTTCTTATGAGTGGGAAACCCAGAGGAAAAAATCGTACTGTTTCCTGCGCGTTTGCGACTCAATTGGAGCTACTTAACTCAGCTTTCAGGTTTCGCGTCCTCAAGATGCACAGCGGGCGGACTATGCACCTGTATGATGCGTTTAAAGCCCACTATTTGTAGGGCAATTCCAGCAATGCATTTTGAAGGAAAAAGGAGGAAAAAATAGGTAGAGAATATCATAGAGCGAAGCCAACATCTAGATTCTCCGCCATCGCCCTGGAGACATTGCTGGGCGCAATAAGAAGCAGGAGGGAGGTGCTGTACCCAGCAGGCCGCAGCAAGAAACCTGGTCGTGTCACCAAGAAGGCATGGCTGGAGGTGGCGGACGATGTGAGCAGCAGAAGCACTGTGCCCTGGTCGTGGTTTCAATGCCGAAAGAGATTTAATGACCGAACTAGGTCAGGAAAAGTGAGTACAGTTACTGATTGACCTGCATTCCATGATGAAATGTACCCCCCACCCCCCAACACTGCCCTGCGAAGCCTATTCCGATATATCACTCCTCACAACCACTTAAGGCTCAGTCTCAAATCACCTTTACTTTCTGTGCACTTCTTCACCCCCCACACCCCCAATTTGTGCACCCACCTCTCCCACTCACCCCAATCCTGATCCAATGTGATCAATCTGTCTGATAGTCATCTTCTGATGCATCTGTTTCATTGTCATCCTGACCCAAAGCAATGCATCCATCAGGTGACCACGTCACCCTCACTCACTCACACGTCTGTACTTTCTCCCCTTGTAGAAGAGAGCGCAAAATGCAAGAGGGCGAGGATTGGAGGGCGGCATCCACAAATTCTGGCCCTCACAGAGGCGGAGGAGGATGCCGTGGCTATAAGCCGGATGGTGGAGTGCCTGGCCGCCGGGGATGCCGAGACTGGCAGCCCACAAACATCTGGTGACAGAACTTTAACATCACTCACACACATCATGGATTGATGTTATCAGTGATTGATCTGTTGCACACCTCAGTATGCTCATCGCAACAATACTTCTGCGATGATTATTAATATTGCTGTATGTTCCCTTCCGGGGCATCACGGACCAAAGACATGGTCGAGGGCGATTCCTCAGAGGAGCCATATAAACCCTATAATAGTGGTGGGTGCGGCTGCTTGTGGAACGCATGGGACCTCATCCACCTCTAACCCTCTCTGTTGAGCGATGTTGTGCAGGACGCAACGCATGAGTATTATTCTGTACACCCTCACCGGTGAGCACGAAAGGGCTCCCCCAGATCAATCCAGGCACCAGAAGTGCATCGTCAGCAGTCGTATGGTTTGCTCTATGACAGACCTGGTGGTGCTGTGACTGTCGTGTGTGCCTTGCTGGTGGGGTTCCTCACAGGTATCATGAGCCACTTCTGCAGGGGGTATTCCCTTGCCATCCCGTAAGTGTGTCTTGTGCGAGGAAGAGGGGCGAGGTGTTGAATTCGCGCAGGATGAAGGAATCATGGCAGCTGCCTGGGAATTTGGCACACACCTGCAGAAACCTCTTCCGGTGGTTGCAAACCATCTGCGCATTGATGGAGTGATATCTTTTTCTGTTGATGAACATTCCTGGCTCATGTGGAGGTCCTCAGATTGCTATGTGTGTGCAATCAATTGCGCCCTGTACCGATGGAAAGCGAGTCAAAGAGTTGAAACCCACTGCCCTCTCAGTCTGGCTGACGTCGTCGATGGGGAAGTTGACGTAGTCGGATGCCCTAGCAAATAAGCCATCTGTGACCTGTCGTATACACTTACGGGCAGTTTGAGGGGGTCCAAAATGTTGGTAAATGTGTGTGAACCCAAGAATTCTGAGTGTGAACCAAGAAATCTGAGTTGAAACAATAAGAACTCCCAGCCGAAGGTTTGCCTGAGAGAACTGCTTGCCCTGCTGCAAAAACTCCTTTTATCCATATTTGTCAATCACTGGTTTAAATGTCCAAACGGCTGCCGGCTGCAAACTCGCCTCCGTTTCTATGGCGTGTTTCAGAGGCCACAGTAAACACATTCAGGCAGAGTTAAAATAGTTTGTCTGCCTTAAACCCCACAAATTTAATTGATTTAAGTAATTCAACGATCTTAATTCCGCCTTTAAATGTCGTCCCGCCGGTTTTAATTGTACGCATGCACCCAGATGCGTCTGGGTGAAACTCGTTTTTCGCCGAGTTGGAGCCGGGACTTGTTCCCGCTCCCAACTTTTAAAATTTTTACTGCCTCCCCCACCCCGACCACAACCCACCCGTTCTTCGGGGTTAAAATCATGCCCCGGGTCTTTGGACCAGTCAGTAGGGCAGTTACATTATGATCCGTATTCGACCTCCTCTCAGGACCTCATAGGATCGACTCCAAGTTCAGGCAGTCGGAAACCTTTTGAGTTGAGTGAAAGTTTGAGGGCTGTGTGCCTCCTCCTGATCCAAAAATTCAACTGATTTTTGACACATAGGGCTCAATTTTCCAGGGAAATTGTGGGTGCGTTGGGGGCGGGGGGTCTCCAAAAATCGCAGAAATCCCGAGCGGGTTCGTAACCCGGCTCCAACCCGCCGACTTCCGGGTTCCCCACTGACGCGTCTGGGTGTGCGCGCGCCTCCCGAATGCGGAAGTCCCACCAGCAATTAAAGCCGGCGGGACGATAGTTAAGACACTTATTTAGATACTTAAAGAACTTAAAGTACTTAATTTTGTCCACATTAAAGCAGGGGTCTGATTTTGAAACATCCCCAGCGTGTTTCCCGTGCTGTGGGAAACACTCCACGTTCTACCAGACGTGTCTCAGCCGGCAGCCAGCGGGACATTCAAATGCTTTTTTAACAGATGGGGAGAAAAGGTGAGTTCTTACTGCAGGGCACTCAGTTCTTTCACACAAACTTTTGGCTGAAAGATCTTTGTGTTTTCACTGAAAATTCTTACTTTCCACTCACAATTCTTCTGTTCAAACATATTTAACAACTTTTTGGACCCCCCTCAAACTCACACCATCAGGATGGGGGGGCACCATGGCTGCATTCACCACTACATCTGAGGACGAGCAACATCACCGGCCTCGCCAGGCGCGGTGTGCACCTCCGCCGCTTGGAGCTCCACAACACAGTGCTGCGCCACAGGCACCTGCACAAGAGCACAGAGGGCAACAACAGAGAGGGGTGCCGCTTGAGGAGTCCCCATCCACATCTGCCACCCACATGGAGGAGGAAGAGGAGGAGGAGGAGGAGGAGGAGGAGGAACCCTTGGGCAGTGCAGTGGCTCACCTGGCTGCTCATGAGGCCAGGGAGTTACTGATATGTTTACGGTTCTCCTAACATCAGAAAATGTGAACAGTCAGTCGTCACACCACCTGAAAAGAGCAGCGCCCACACCAGACCGCCCACCCCTTCCTGCACAAAACAGTCCTGCAACTACACATAGACCCACTGCAAAGTGACCCAATGAGTGGCATCAAGTGTCACCATTCATGGTGAACTTCATGAAAGGGCCCTAGCACAAAAGCCAGTCAAGAATGGGCAAGATGTGGCAGCAGTGGTGACAATCATAAAATTTAATGTCACTTTAACAAAAACTAAATATAAATGAAAAACATGACAGTCTGTCAAACACCCTTGTGCATATCCTTTGTGCTCACAAAACCTTTGCCTTTCTCTTCCGACTACTTCTACATGGTGCATCCCCTGTGGCTGCAGCAAAGGTAGTGGCAGGTTGCTCATGTTCCTGCCCTGACTGTTTAGATGCTTTGGGCCTACGCCCTCTGGGTTTTGGAGCCCGTGAGCTGGGGATTATGAAAACGTGTGGCAACATTTTTACTCTTTATATTGTTGGTTATTGCAGGTTGGCATGTTACTGTTAATGTTATATTGGCCCGGAAATTGCGCTGAGCAGAGAACGAACGTCACCCGTTAGTTATAAACTCACCCGCAAAATATTCGCAGGCTTTAGTGCAGGAACTTCCTCTAATGGTGAGCTGCAAAAAGTGCAGTGGTCTTTCCCAAGCTTCTGTGAGCTGTGAGAGCGGGGAAAGGATCTCTCTCTCTCCCCTCAACCGATCAACTTAAAGCATCCTAGACAAGCCGCGCAGAGTCAGAACCAGGAAGTGAAAGCTACAACAGTGAATTCAATGTAAAATCAGTTAGAGAAAGCAAAATAAAGAGAGGGTAAGAAATTTTTATCTTTTTTATAAATGTCCAACAACAATTAAAATCGGAAGTAATGAGACTCAACATTTTTAAAAGTTAAAAATGAGGTTGTTTGGCAGTCATTAAGACTTACCACGCCGTTACAAGTTAGTTTAGACCTAAAATGGAAAGATTAGTTCGCTTCCAGTTGGGCAGGAGAGCAAGTCCGTGCTGGTCCATTCATTCAGCCGGCGAGCTGTCCTTCCCGCTCAGCTTTCGGAGGAGCTGGGCAAATGGCAGAGCAACTTCTGTATTTCCGCATTTGACTGCGCATGTGTGCTCGTCGGAACTTGCTTTTCCATTTGCCCTGAAATGTTAGCATCGCCATTATTTTATGAGCAATTTCCAGTGCATTTCCAGGCATGATTTTTCCCCCGATGACTGCAAATCACGAAGTGTTGTAGAGTCAATTCAAGTTCTGAGGGAGGAGTTTTTTTTGGAAATGACTATCTTAGAGGTACACAAAGGGTCTAATACTTCAGCATTAGAAGTTACAATACAAGCTAAACTTCACTGCATGCTGTGACCTTAACCACAAATCCATTTACACAGATGCTGCTACTGTTCCAAGCTATTTTATGTACACAGAACAATGGTGCTTTAAACAACTTGCTCAGGTTTTAGATTGAAAAAGTCCATTTAGAATACTAACCACCTCAAATTCAGCAGATTCCCTGACCGAGATTCACCTCAGATCTTGACCTGCGGCCTAACCATCTTGGAGTCTGAGTCATCAACAAGCACACAAGCTCAACTCTTAGAAAATAAGTCTGTTGGTGCTTTGATATAAAGTGAATCAGTACAAAGCCTGAATGTTAAGTACAACAGATATTTCACAAGTCGTTTTTATTTTCAACACTCCAGGAGTAAACATTTAACTCCATCTTTTTTTCTTTTTGCACAACAGCTTAACTACTAACAGATTTTCAGTACAGGTGAACGGATCGCGGTATAAGTCACGGATGTGCCCTGACATGCTCCTGATGATAATAAAATCAACAGGATCAATTATGGTGTGAAACTTCTGTAGTATTTACTGCAAGTTGTACAAAGCTCAGTATTGTTGCCATGGTGATGTGCAAACCCGTCTCAGCTAACATCGCAGAGTATTCAATCTCTGATCTCTTCAAGGCAGGAATTAATTTGGCCTGGCCTTGACGAATTGTTTTCTGAATCTGCGTGACACTACACATATTTGCCACTATGTGGATATAAATTAAGCTGTAATACGAAAACATAAATTATTTTTAAAATAATGTTTGATGATAATAGTATAGTAGATACTTCAGGACTACTTGAAGAGCTTGGATTATGCTATCTGCACTTGCTATACACAAGACACAATTAGCAGTTATAACTGGTTTGTAATGATAATGTATGTGTATACAACAGCATACATCTAAACGCCCCTGCTCTATATTTAACAGAACATGTTCCCATAATGAATGGGATAAATATTGACTCAAAGTCATTTACACTGAAGTGAATGATGTGAAATGTATTATATGATTGAGAATTTTTAAGGAGTGTCTCTGTCACCACTATTACAAAAAGGACCTTTTTACTAAATTACGTTAGCATCAACATGCCACTCAAAGGGGTAAGTACAAAAGACCTGTCTATATTGACTGTCTCCCTTTTGTCCCTAAATTTTAAATTTAAAGACGAATAATAAATGAAAATGATTCAAAAGTGAAACTGTTATAATTGCAGTGAACTGTGACTAATGAATGTTGACTATAGTGAACATGTTGACTGCAGTGAACATTGTGACTCGTGAATGTGTTGACTGTAGGGAACATTGTGACTGTAGGGAACATTGTGACTGCAGAATATGGTGACTGCAGTGAACATTGTGACTAGTGAATGTGTTGACTGCAGTGAACATTGTGACTCGTGAATGTGTTGACTGTAGGGAACATTGTGACTGTAGGGAACATTGTGACTGCAGAATATGGTGACTGCAGTGAACATTGTGACTAGTGAATGTGTTGACTGCAGTGAACATTGTGACTAGTGAATGTGTTGACTGCAGTGAACATTGTGACTAGTGAATGTGTTGACTGTAGGGAACATTGTGACTGCAGTGAATATGGTGACTGCAGTGAACATTGTGACTAGTGAATGTGTTGACTGTAGGGAACATGGTGACTGCAGTGAACATTGTGACTCGTGAATGTGTTGACTGTAGGGAACATGGTGACTGCAGTGAACATTGTGACTCTAGTGAATCTTGAGTCAGTCATAAATGTGTCAAATCACTGCAACAAAATACATTTCTCTATAATACAGGCACTAAGACAGTTCCTCGCATGCCCCACTATGATCCTAAGAACAAACCATCACATAATTAACATGTTAAAAAGATTCAATAAGCTACTAAAAAAATCATAAACTTAATCTCTTGTCCTACCTTCCAATTACTGCAACTTCTCCCATCCCTTCCCCATGCAAATTCAAACAACTGTTACACTCTCTCCCACCAGCACAAACAAAAGTTCAGCCTAACTCTGGCCTAACGTCTGGCATGAAGAACACATCTGCAGCAGACCAAAGGCTCTGGGCCTATCCGTCCTCTGGTGACATCTCCAGCTGCCTGATGATTTCAGACTTGCTTCCTCTCATTAGTTCTTTGCTTAATGACAAACCTGTTCACTCTTGTTTTCCTTTTCACCATTCTAGTGATAATCCCGAGTGTATACTATCATGTTACTGACTCGTGACCTACAATTTTGAAAAGCTCTATTGATCTCCCTTTACCCTTCTCTGTTGCAGTGAAATAAGCTCCAATTTTTCAAACCTTTTTCTCATAACTATAACCTCTCATTCCTGGTATCATTCTCGTGAATCTTCACTGTACCCTTTCCATGGCTTGAATATTGTTCCTATAAAGGAATGCCCAGAACTGCACACAATACTTCAACTGCATCCTTAATAATGTCTTGTACAAAATCAGCATCACTTCCTTGCCATATTCAACACCATTCTGCATAAAACCCAGAATCCCATTCGCCTTTTCTACCTGTACTCTAGATATATGAGTTTGCATCCTAGATTTCTTCATGGAGTGCAGGTACATAACACCATTGCGTTATGTCACTGAATTTATGAAACTCAGATTAATCAATCAGATCTTACCTTTCTTAATAAAGTAACAACTTCCTTTGTCCAAGTTGAGGAGTATTGTACACTTACTGTACTGAACAACTGAATGAGAGATTCAACTGTAACGCTGGAATGGATATCATATGGCCTCTAGTAAAAGAAAACAAAACCACTGTCAGCAAACCAGAACACAGGTACGATCAATGCAATATAACTAAAAGTAGACAAATTACAGAAAACTGTACCCATCCTCGAAGAAGTTCATACGCAGTGACACCTAGTGACCACCAATCTACCTCAAACGAGTATCCTGTACCACCATTAACAAAGGAGTGAAAAATCTCTGGAGCTATGAACAAATAACAGAGAAATTAACTTAAGTAATAGAATAAATTTACTTTGAAATCCAAACTGTCGATTAAATAGAAATTATCATTGCATCCAAATAAGATAAAAGCATGTGTAGAAAAATATTATATGGACTTTTAAGTGCCTGCAAATTTACAGATTATATTAGCCATAGTATACTCTAGGAATCCACAATTGACTACTGGTAAAACAAATTTCATTGCACAATTCTCTGCATAATTCTAACTGGAATGGAAAATTTTCTGACTCTTTAAGCTATTTCATTCTGTTATTATTTGTATTTTTCAATGGGTTAGTGCACTGCTAAAGTAGGAATTATACAAGTTTATAGGAGGTGCCTGTGTAATCATTATTTTAAATATGATAAAATGTGAAACGCGGTCAGTATTCCATTATCGGGGTAAATATGATTTAGGTCTTTTGTGATGCTGCAAGGCCAGCTGGAACTGGCAACTCAGTGGAGTAATAGTGATGTAACTACTACATTTTCTCTTCATCCACCCCATGCTTTACCTGACCTGAAAGTGCTTGTTGCTGATGCTTGGGAAGATTGAAATAACGGTGTACAATATTAGTGACAAAATGCATTAGCATATTTGTACAAGATTGCTCAGTCTGCTATCTCAGCAAAGACATTAGCCCATTTAAAATAAATAAATGAAATCAAGTTATTTAAAGTGTTCCCTGCTCTGTCATTGACAATCCCATGTGTATACAATTCACTTATCCAATAAAAAGGTATAAGGAAAACCATTGAAAGAGCACAATATTGGCTCTGACCTGTAAGGTAGTATTAAGACAGTATTGTAAGGTAAGGAATGGTGCAAACGTTACAACAATTTATAATTTACACCTATAGTTTTAAATCCAGGAGCCTGCTCACTAACCATTTGTATTGGCTCAAAGGACTCTCGGGTTTGCAAGTCATAAAAACTTGAACTACAACTTATGTACCAGATTTAATGGTAATGTTTTTGCTTCAAACTGAAATTTATAGACACTGTGAATCATGACTGTCAAAGTTTAATGCAAAACTTCGCTACTGTTTCTCTTTTTCTTTTTTAGACGTGTCTTCAGTCTTATAAGATCACAGTACAGAAAATGACAAACAGTACAATTGCTCTTGGATTTTGTTTATGTGTGTTAGAATTGGTTAATGCTGGCTTTCCTGTAATACAAGCACAGCACTGGGGCCTGATGGGGCAGCATATTCATGTACTAACACATTGGGGGGAATTTTAATCCCCGAGAACCGGTGGGTTGGAGGCGGGTGGGTAGGGAAAATCCTTGATTTTTGTAGTGAGACCGCAACCCAGCTGAACGGGCCCACTTCCGGGTTTAACGTGGGTGCGTGTGAATGCGCACGCGCAGCCGAAAACAGGAAGTCGCGTCCCCAATTACTGCTGGCGGGCAGGTACTTAGCACATCAATTAAGATGAGATAGTTCAGGTAGGTATTTTTAAATTGATCCTTACACAGAAACAAATTTAACGTCTCCTGCACGGGTTTCCTGGGGCTTCTGAATCTCGCCATTGAAACGGAGGCAAGATTCATCCAAAGTTGATTTGGGCTTTTAAACCTGTGATTGACATATCTCAATAAAAGCTCAGGTATTGCAGCTTGTCTCTGGCTCAGGCAAATATTTGGCTGAGTGTTGTTGTGTTGAGACAAGATCAGAATGGAGGGCACAAAGGGTGTATCCCAGCGGACATCTGAGCAGGAGGAAAATGACCATCCACGGCATCTGCGTCGTCTGTGTTGCAATCTGCAGATGCACAAGAAAGAGGCGCGCAACAAGGATCTGGAGAACAGCAGAGAGGGGACCAACAGAGGGGCCGAAGTCGCAGGAGGTACTACCTGACCTGAAAGTGCTTGTTGCTGATGCTTGGGAGATTGAAATAACAGTGTACACGTAAAAAAAAGGAAACTTAATAGCATAACATGTCTTCAAGCACCCGTGTGCATACCTTTGGTGAACTACAATTGCTTGAACTTATGCTTTCTACTGCTTCTATGTGGTGCATCGCCTGTGACTTCAGCAGAGGTAATGGCTGGTTGCTCAGCACCCTGCCCTGACTGTTGAGATGCTCTTGGCCTATGACCTCTGGGTTTTGGAGCCCGTGAGGGCCTTGCCAAAGACTGCTCCACCTGCACCTCTGCAGGGGCGGACTCGGCCATCGGGCGACGAGGCAGCATTTCGGGTACTGGTTGAGGGAGGGACAACAGGTGAGAGGTGGGAGCGCTTTGAGAGGAGTTCCCACTTCCACGTCCCCTCTCGCCATCATTCCTCTCCTGGGCGAGGCCCACATCTCTCCTGCCACTCTGCTGGACAGCAGCTCGGTGCACATCTGTGATGCGTTGTAAAGCCACGGATAAGGTATACGTCATCCTATTTAAGGTGGCAGACATCTCCTGCATGGCTGTGGCCATGGCCTGCATAGATTCATTTAAGAGCCATTGAAGCTCCATGGAGGCGGCCACTCTCTCCAATGCAGACATTCTCGTACTTATCTGTGACAACAATCCACTAGTGTTGGAGTTGAACTCCTCCATCCTCTCCACTATTGTGGAGAGTGTGCGTGGCATGTTTTCCAGGTACAGCTGTACCTCAATCATTCTCATTCTGTCCAGCTGAGCGGAAAGGAGTGTGCCCTCCGATGCGGACTCTCCGCAGCTGCCCCTACTACCGGTGTCTGATCATGCTCACTTGTGAGTTGTGAACCACCAGATGACAACCCAACTAACTGGCTAACAGGACCCACCGAAGTACCAGTATCTGCGCTGGTGCAACTGTGTGCAGTTTTGATCTCCTTATTTAAGAAAGGACATATAAATTGCTTTAGAGGTGGTTCAGAGAAGGTTCACTCGACTGATTCCTGGGATGAGGGGGTTATCTTATGAGGAAAGGTTGGACAAGTTGGGCCTGTATACATTGGAGTTTAGAAGAATGAGAGGTGATCTTATTGAAACATATAAGATCCTGAGGGAATTTGAAGGGGTCGATGCTGAGGGGATATTTCCCCTTGTGGGAGAATCTAGAACTTGAGGCCACAGTTTAAAAATAAGGGGTCTCCCATTTAAGACGGAAATGAGGAGAAATTTTTTCTCTCAGAGGGTTGTGAGTCTGTTGTACTCCCTTCCCCAGAGAGCTGTGGAGGCAGGGTCATTGAATATTTTTAAGGCTGAGTTAGATAGATTCCTGATTAATAAGGGAGTCAAAGGTTATAGTAGGTGGACGGGAAAGTAGGGTTGAGGTCGCAATCAGATCAGCCATCATCTTATCAAATGGCAGAGCAGGCTCGAGGGTCCGAATGGATCTACTCCTGCTCTTAATTTGTATTTTCGTATGCATGGCTGTATGTCCTGTGACAGTGCACCCTCAAAAGGAATAAGGTCCTCTGAGGAATCGATGTCATCCATCTTGCCACATTCTTCTTCTACATGTGACGGCCCTGGAAGACAACAGAAAGCAATATTAATTAGTCATGGCAAAGTAACAATCTTGTCAATCACTGAACTCAGGTTTCTCATAGTTCAGTCATTGATGAAATAAAGTGATCAGGTGTGTGAAAGATGTTTAAGTTCTGTCATCAGGCACCTGCGGGTACCCAGTCTCTCCATCTCCAATGGATAGGGATGCAGATGTGCCACTTATCTCCATAGCCTCCTCATCTGCATCTGTCAGCTGGATTATTTGTGAAGGTCCACCTGCAGTGCTTGCCCTCCCCCTTGGGTTTTGTGCTCTCTTCTCCTACAAGGGACGAAAGAACAGACCTGTGAGTGACTGAAGGTGACGTATTCACCCGATGGATGGAGTGCATTGGATGAGGCTGACTATCAGACAGATGCATCAGAGGGTGACTATCAGACAGATGCATCACATTGCATAAGGATTGGGGTGAGTGGCAGTGGTGGGTGCATAAATGGGGTGGTGAGCAAATGCATAGAAAATGAAGGAGAGTGAGAGGGGGGTGTTGTACACGACAGAATGTAGGTGAATCAGCAACTGTACTCACTTTTCCTGACCTGGTTAGGTCATTAAACTGCTTTCTGCACTGCAGCCAAGACCTGGGCACTGTACTCCTGCTGCTCACCTCTTCTGCCACCTCCAGCCATGCCTTCTTGATGGCAAAACCAGGTTTCTTCCTCCCATCATGTGGGTAAATTACCTCCCTCCTGGTTCTCACAGCACCCAGCAGTGCTTCAGCATCTGTGAGTGAACCTGGATGCTGTCTTTGCTCTCTTGGAATCCACATTTTCATGTCCTCCTTTTGCCTCCAAAATCCATTTTTGCATTGGCTCTTTAAATAGTGGACTACAGATTGCGTCATGCGGGTGCACAGTAAGCCCGCCGGCAGCTTGGAAACACGAAACCCGGAAGCAAAAATAATTGCCTTTAATTGAGTTGCGATCACACAGATTCCGACACTTCACTTCACTTCACTTCTGGATTTTCAACACGAAAATTTACCCACCCGCTCTCTTCCCGGCTCCAAGTAAAAATCATGCCCATTGTGTCACATAAATATACGGCTTTCCCCACTTGCTATATTCCCAATATCAGAATGAAGTCCGGAGTGGAGGCTACATTGAAAAGAGGAGTGTCACTCGAGGCCACTCTCACACATCTCCTATTTACAGTCCATTACTGGGATCTAGTCATCTGTTTGCCTTCTCTCCAGGGGAACCATGTGTGGCACAGGTTATAAGTGTAAAAGGAAAAATACATTTTAAAAAATGATCAACCCCTGTAATTTACATAAACCTTATAATCCTTACCCATATATGGCTTTGTTCCGGCTAGAGCAGTTGCTCTTTCTCCATCTTTAATAATTGTTGCTATGTTGAAATCTGTCAGATGCGCATGTCCTGAAAGAATGGACTTGTTTAATAACAGAGGCATCAGACAATGTAAACACCAGGAAAAAAAATCAATTCTCATACTTTGCATAATATTCACTGACAGCTGCAAAATATAACAGAGATAAATCCATTAAGTATGTCATTAGGAAGGAAACTGTATGTGTTGCTGGCTGTAAATGCAAATTAGCAACTGTTTTCTAACCTTGTTCATCAAGAAGAATGTTGTCAGGCTTGATATCCCTGGAAAAGAAGTAAAGGTAAATCCACAACTGAAGGATATAGTTCAGTATGATCTGTGCTGTCTTCATTTCCTTATTATTAATATCTTTAATTTCAGTTTACCACTTCCTTGTAGTGTCTACAGAAACAACTTTGGCATTCATTGTCTCATTTGTCTACATTTTATTCAAAGAAGCATTTAATTAATTAATATATTATCACGAATAAATTGTACATTAGTGTATTCTTATGGAAGTCTACTTTGCCTCAAGTGAGGGAGGGAAGGGAAATAGCTGCGTGTTTTGCTGTCATTGTGTTGAACTATAATATCCCCAACCAAATGTACTATATGCCTGACGTCACTCCCGGCAGGAAATCTCAGGGGGGGTGGAGAGCCAATGGGACAGCTCAATCTTCCTTCTCTGCCTGCCTAGGTTACATGGGTTTACCAGTGTAACTGAAGAAAAAAATTATTTGATGCATGTTAGTGAACAAACAATTATCTCACAGAAAAACGTATCTTGTAATATGCTTCTGCTATTCCCGAGAGATCACATTTGCTTATAAGAACACAAGGAACAAAAAGGGCATTCATCTCTACAGTCCACTGTAAACTCCCGATAATTTCAAGCCCATTCCATCTACAAACTACTGTCAACACTTGATAATTTAAAATAGTTTTTTGCACTAAAGAATTTGAATTATCTAATAAATCCAATTAAACAATTTAAGTAGACTGTACAAACAATTTGCCTTTAATGGCTTGTGTCCATTTTACTTAATTTCTTGAAAGAAGTTTCTCCCCGATTCCTAAATGTAGTCAAGCAAAACTCCAGAATATCTATCCGCTCTTACAACCTGTATTATTCCATCCTAACCTATCACAAAGCTTCTATGATTCCATTTTCATACAGTAAATGACCCCACTGCATAATGTAAGTCACGACACATTCTGTTAATGTTTCAAGAAGTGGTGTCTGATTTACAGAAACTTGATTCACAAAAGGTCATATGGATATGTAATTTTTTTTTATCTACTGCACACAAGCAAGTGGGAAGGTATATGAAGAGAGATTTATACTGCCTAAGACAGATCTAGGTCAAAGCTATGTACAGAAGCCCTTTGTTAGAGATATTCAGCAAGCGGAGAAGAAAATGGTGATGATTATAATTACTATTTCACTGTCAATTGTTATTCCAATACCTGCAGCAGCTGATACTGTGATATAAAAGGACTCAAGTTTGTTTTAGGCAGTGAGAAGAGCAGCACATAAGACTAAATCAATGCCACTTTTACCACCAGGTACCTGTGGATAATATGTTGGCTCTGTAAATAGTCCAATGCCAAGGCCATCTCGCAGATATAAAGTTTCATCGCATCCTCCGTAAACTGGACATTTTGCTGAAGGTGATAGCGAAGGTCTCCACCTAAAAGAAGGTCAACCACCATGAACATATCTTCTTCATCCTGAAAGGAGTACCTAAAAATTAAAGGAGTAAAAATTTTCAACAAAGAAATTCTGCTGCAGCACTTTTTTCTATTACAGAGCGCAGAATCTGCAATTTTTGTTCAAATGCTAATACCCATTTTATGAGCAACGGTTTCTTATAAAAGTGGTACATCCCTAGGAATCAAAAGTTCATTTTAGAATTTAATAGGGTTTTAAGTTTTTTTTAAAATTTAATAATTTTAGAACTCAATGGTGGCTTTTATCAGCATCATATGGCTGCAGGTATAGATCCCTTCTTATTACCATTGAGATGTAGGGCTAAAATTCCTGGGTTTTGGGAATGGTGCATCTTCCACCTGCCCCTAAGTCCTAGGAGCAGTTTGGGGCCACCTCTGGGAGCGTTCCTGCCAACAGCTGGTGTGGGTTTCCATTGCAGGGCTACTAAAAGCCCCAAAGATGCAATGAAACAAAGATAATTGATCTCAGAGGGATAGGTTATTTACTGACTGCAGCCCCTTTCCTTTTGTTTATGAAATTACCTCTTCAGCCCTTCCATGGCTTTGAGCTCCCTCCCTCAGAGCAGCAGATTGCCACTCCGATTTTCTGGCACCTCATCCAGGCAGGCATCTCTGTTGCACCTCCACAGTTATGTTCCTCCTGCCTTTGGCAGTTGGCAGTCGGAAGTTCTGCCCCACCACATTTCTGGCAGCGGAGTGGGATCCCAGCAATTTCGGGCCCTTCTTCTCCTTTTCACAAGAACTGGCAGTTACTAGTGGTGTCCTACTTATTAGCTACGCACTACTTAGCTGCAGATTAAACTGGATTCACAGAGTTTCAAATTGAACACAAAACTGTAAACCCTTTTATCCCCTGAGATAACTTACCTTGATGTTATTATGATATGTTTTAAAATATACATGTTATCATTAAGAGGGTATTTCATCAGCAACACTCCTTTTAGTTTGTTACTGTGTGATTAACATTTGGGTGACAAAAATGGCAACAAAATTGTCCACTGTAGCAATCTCATTAATTTATCAATTACATGTACAACAATAACTTTACAGGAGACATCCAGCATGAATTTAGAACAGGAGATTCTCCCTGAAAAACCTTCTCAATTTCTTTGACTTCATTACAGATAAAGTAGAGAGTAACACATCTGATGATGTAGTTTATTTTGACTTTCACAAAGCTTTTGACAATGTTCTATAAGAAAGACATAATTATCATAGAATCATAGAATGGTTACAGCACGGAAGGAGGCCATTCAGCTCGTCAAGTCTGTGCTGGCTCTCTGCAAGAGCAATCCAGCTAGTCCCACTCCCTCACCCTTTCCCCATAGCCCTGCAAATTTTTTCCCTTCAAGTACCCTTCCAATTCCCTTTTGAAAGCCATGATTGAATCTGCCTCCACCACTCCCTCAGTGCATTCCAGATCATAACAATCTGCTGTGTAAAAAAGTTTTTCCTCATGTCACCTTTGGTTCTTTTGCCAATCACCTTAAATCTATGTCCTCTGGTTCTTCACTCTTCCCCCAATGGGAACAGTTTCTCTCTATCGACTGTAATATTAAAACTGAATAACTCAAGTATCCGGGGTAGAACATGGGATTGGATAAAAAATGGTTAAAAATATAGGAAACAGTGCTGACTTATGAGAAGTGTAATGTCAGACTGGAGGATATGTTGAGTGGAGTCCCACATGGGTCACTGCTTGGACCCTGTTTCTAATGTGAGTCAGAAAGCAGATACCAAGCGGATCAAATTAACCGATGACACAAAAATAGGTAGAGTAGCAGAGACAACAGAACAGTGCAAACAGATTTAGATAATTTACTCAATTAGGCAGACAGATAGCAAATGAAAGTCAACATTGATAAATGTAAATATTGCGCATTAATGAAAAACGTGGGCATAAGTGTACAATGAATGGAATTGAATTAGTACAGGAAGGCTTAGAAAGGGATCTGGGACCAATGGTCGACAGGTCAATGTCAATGGAGTGAATTTTAGCCCCACGAATGGGAAGGTGGGAAGGTAAAAATCGTAACTAAGGAAAACCTAACCCCAACCTGCCTCCAACCCGCCCACTTCCAGTTTTAACGGAGGTGGACCGAGGGGCGGGTGACCAACCCAATCTCAGGAGGTGGGTCAGTCAGTGAAATCTTTTAAGGAAGCAGTGGGCCTCCATTTTAATAGGTTTTTTATTTTTAACCCTTGGGATCAGGGATTGCTGGGCCTTCTGCTTCACGTAAGAGGGGGTGAGAAGGCCCGGATCAACAGGTAAGTGCCTTTACTGCACTGCTTGTGGGCCAGGAGGAGCAGGAGTGTTTCCTCCTGGCTCAACAAGCTTACCTGCCGCGATCCCACACACGCGATCGACTGACCCATTCCCCATGTCCGACTCCCCCACTAAGATCTCTGATTTCCCCACGATCTCCGACCCCCCCCCCCAAGATCTCCAACCCCCCCAGATGTCTGACCCCCCCCCCCCCGGAAATCTGAGCCCCTGATGACCGACCCCCCGATGATCCCCCCCAATGACCGCCTACCCCGATGACTCCCCCTGACGGCCGACTTGCAGTGAAGGAGATTCCACACTGGAAGTGCAGCCTTGTTGCATTTGCCCTTGTATGTCTAACATATTATGCTAAGTATTTACAAAACATTTAGAATACAGTGTTCAAATTTGGTTATCATATGCCCAAAAAAGATATACTTGTATTAAAAAGACTACAAAAAAGAGAAACCAGACTGATCCCAAGTTTAAAGACACTGAGCTATGAGCTGGCTATACATTATTCACGAGGCTCTGTGAAATTGGGAATGTTCTGCAAAATGAATCTTTAAAAAAAAATCAATTGAAAATGAGCAGAAATTCCCAATTAGAATTGCTGGCAATATGTGTCATTTGTCTCCCTGCCAGATTTCCAACCTGCTGCCTCCCACCCAACTCCCAATCTTTCACCCTACTCAAGCAGAGTAAAAGAGGATATTTTTAAATACTCTTCATTTTTCATGAGCAGTGAATATTTCCTTATTTATTTAAAAACGCTCAACAAGTTCACTATAAAAAACCTAAATAACCTATAATGTACCCTTATATCTGAATATGTTTTAAATCTGCGCATAAACCACAAAATTTGTCTTTATGACTCTGCAAAAACCATGAAACATGACCAAAAAATCAGCCCTACCTAGGGGGAAACTAGAGTAGCTTGTGATTTACAGTCTTAAAAGGGAGTTATGAGGAAACCACATCAAAATAAAGAAAATATTAAATGATATAGTGGTGGTAAATCCAGATTTCTTTTTCTCATTAATTTGCTGTCCAAAGAGCCAACTGTATTTCAAAAAATCTTCATTGAATGGAATGGAGCAGGGGTAGAAAATTGAGGAACAGGAAGAATGTTGTGCTTTACAAATTCGTCGGTCACCCACATATCGCAGAATTGCACAACATTAAATTACTGCTTTTATTTCCCAGCATCGCATCAGTTATCCAGCTTCCCGATTCAGTGAGCCATCTATTCTTTTAAGAGACAGTAGATTCACATGAGATCTTGAGTGTTATAACAGCACCAAGAAAATTAATTGAAATTCAGCAATAAAGCAGATCATCAAACCGCTCATGAAACAAGTATTGGAAAATCACAGGCAGGCTGCTCATTATTTTCTGTCATAATGTGACACTTCATAATTGTAAGCTGTTTCAACACATGTGAATTTACTGTAACGAGGACTGGGAGCAGCCTGTTGAGAAAGAGGAAGAGTTCCTCATCCTCCAACAGGAACAACTGAAGAAGAGTTTCAGAAATGTTGTACATTGGGGAACACTTGGGCTGAAGATACAGAAGGCAATGTTAAATGTCTTGGAAAATCCATGAATAGCCAGTTGCAGACACAGGACAATGGGAAAATTAGTGGTGATATGAAAATACATCTCAAAAAAATTGTGACAACTGGCGTTCGTGAAGTCTTGCTTACCCTATATGAAGCTATGGAATAATGTGCTGATATCCTACATACAGTGAGACTTGAGGTTACATTTTGCAAGGCCCCAAGCAGGGCCTCGCACACAGCCAGTGAAAATTGGAAAATCACAGGCAGGCTGCTCATTATTTTCTGTCAACTTATTTCATTGAAATGGGCCTGGCAAAAACATACCCTGTAATGTCTTGAATGGAGAGGGTGTTTCATGACTAGATGCCCCACGGGATTCAGCAGGTTAGAGTACGTAGGAGTTAAACTGGATAACCCCAAAAACCGGGTGCGGGTCGCGTGATCCACGATTAATCTGCGGCCGGTGCTTCCTGGCCAGGCAGGACGAGATTTTCGTCAGGCCTGTGGACTTACCTTCAAGCTGTGTTAGAAATCAGCGTTGACACGAGGATTCAATGCAATTCGCACTTTCCACCATCAGGGGGAGCCCCAATCTCTTAAAGGCAGGCTGTCTCTTAAAATCTCTTGAAAGGCAGTCGGTACCTGTTATTTGCTGAAAATAACAGTCTGCTGTCTGCATGGAGTCTGAACAGAGATCAGACATCGCATACGTAAAACACAGATGCAGGTCCCGTCCCTATGTTTACAAACTGATGAGTTATGTTAAATCATTGAATAAAGGTTGCACACTACTAAATCCCACATCCTCCAATCTGCATGCCAGACCTCACCAGTCTGTCGATCTGAGTTTGTACCAGGCCTGCAAGAGTGCGTACACCAGGTTCTCTGCTGATGCACTAGAGGCCTTGGTGCAAGAGGTGGACAGAAGGAGGGACATCCTATATCTGCAGGGCGGGTGCAAGAGGCCCTCCAGACATATGCCCAAAAGGCAGTGGGAGGCAGTAGGGGACGAAGTCAATGCCAGATGCACAGCACCATGAACATGGATGCAATGCAGGAAGAAGTTCAATGCTTTGACACGAGTGGTCAAGGTGAGTGAGGTCAACTGTCAAGTGGCGTCTCCTACCAACTGCACCACTAGCCACATCCACTGCTCCACACACTACACCCCCCCATTACCCACATACCAACAAACTCTTTCCATCAGTACTCAATTCTTCCAATCAGATGCTTCCTCTCACCCGTACACATTACCACTGTTGCAAGCCGCCCACCCACGACTCACAGGCCACACACAATGGCAGCTATTCAACCATGACAGGCACATCACCCAGACACATGTCCCGCTTGCTTGCAGGAGAAGGTGGTGCATAACAAAAGGCAGCAAGTGGCAGTGGCATTTAGCCTCTCGAGCCTGTTCTGCTATTCAATGAGATCATGGTTGATCTGTGACCCAAATTCATATACCCGTCTTAGCCCCATATCCTTTAATACCCTTGGCTCACAGAAATCTATCAATCTCAGATTTAGAATTCACAATTGAGTTAGCATCAGCTGCCATTTGCAGAAGAGCGTTCCAAACTTCCATCACCCTTTGCATGTAGAAGCGTTTCCTAACTTCACTCCTGCATGCCCTGGCTCTAAATGTTAGGCTATGTCCCCATGTCCTAGTATTGAAGTGTAGGAGACCTCCAAAAACAGTTACAAATGTATCAGCAGCCAGAAACAATAATCCAGCAACTAACCTGTAAATCCTGAATGGTCCCTTTAAATAGGGCTGGTGGGGGTCCTCCAAGCACTCTAAGGCACGTTCAGATGGTCGCGGTTATGACTGTGTGTTGAGTTGAGCGTTAGACACCATTTTGGAACTTATCACTTTAAATCAGCGTTGCAGACTGATTGTATCCATTTTCTCCTTATTTTACATGATTCCGGCGTCCGGTATTTGCACGTGCGCTAATACCTTTACCAAGATGGCGTCCGGCGCATGTCACGCTGGAAACGTGCGTGCGCAACCAAGACGACACCTTGGCCCTTCAGGAGGCCGTGTAGCGTTATAACAATGGGCGCTAGGCGGCTGAATTTCGAGCCCAATGACGTTTTCACAATGGAAATTTACATGAAAATACAAAAATTTGTCAAATTTTCATAATTCTGTTGTTTTTTGTATTGGTGCATTACACGGTTAATTAAAGAGTTTCATTTCACACTGTGGCTTGAATTAGTTGTGTTTTTCCTGTGATGGGGATAGATCTACAAGTTGGATTTCACAAATCCATGCACCGAGTGCAGAGCTTTATGGACTGGGTCCGTTTTCTGGCAATTCGGATATGAAGGTCTGCACGCCCCACAAGATTTTCTGTCCGTTCATTTGAATGGATGGAGCATCCTGTGGGTCCGGCTTGACGTTTGCACTAGAATTCCTAATATGTGTCTCCCGTGTGCAAAGCTCTGCACCTGAAGCATGAATTCATAACATCTACCCTTACATACACAAGTACTGCGACGTATGTAAAATATTAATTGGTATAGATGAGGATTACCCAGACTATTAAAGTATGATGATAAAAAAGGCCATTACACATAGGCAGAATTAATGAATTTATAACAGGTATTAGGAAAACCTTCTTTACTCAGAGTGACACATCTACCAACAAGGTCATGGGGGGGAAATTGGGGTTACTCAAAATACAATTAGATGTTATATAATTAGCGGGTTAATGGTCTGAAAGTACATGTTTTCCTAAATTTAATTTTACTGCATATTGTCAAATGTAGCTTTCACAGTGGAAAAATAATTTAGGCTGTGGATGTGCCAGTGTCAATACTCTATAAGGCTCTCATCGCCACATTTATCAATTTAAAAAAATAGATTGCCTTGTACTTCATCAAATTTGAATTCCGTCCACTGTTCTATTTCCAATTAACAGGCTGTTTTCACAATATCAATTTTATAAAACACTGGTTCAACCACAACTGGAGCATTGTGTCCACTTCTGGACACCGCACTTTAGGAAGGATGTGAAGGCCATAGAGAGGGTGCAGAGGAGATTTACTAGAATGATTCCAAGGATGAGGGACTTAAATTACGTGGATAGACTGGAGAAGCTGGGATTGTCTCCTTGGGACAGAGAAAGTTGAGAGGAGATTTGATAGAGGTATTCAAAATCACGAAGAGTCTAGACAGAGTAGATAGAGAGAAACTGTTCCCATTGGCAGAAAATTCAAGAACCAGAAGGCATAGATATAAGGTGATTGGCAAAAGAACCAAAGGTGATATGGGGAAAAACCTTTTTACACAGCGAGTGGGTAGGATCTGGAATGCACTGCCTGAGGGGGTGGTGGAGGCAGATTCAATCATGGCCTTCAAAAGGGAACTGGATAAGTACTTGAAAGGAAAAAATGTGCAGGGCTACGGGGATAGGGCGGGGGAGTGGAACTAGCTGGATTGCTCTTGCATAGAGCCGGTGCAGACTCGATGGGCCGAATGGCTGTAACCTTCTATGATTCTATGAATTTACTTTTTAATAATTGCTTTTCGTCATTTGCTTATTGGAAACAGCAAAAAACGTTGCAAATGTTTTTATTCTTCTCAACATTATTAATACAGATGAATATTATTCATGCATCATTACACTGTTTACCAATGCATAGCATAATCATCCAGAACTACACAAAACTACATCAGGTTAACCTGTAAACTACACAAAATAAAAGTGATGAACCTCTAAATGCAGAATAATAATCTGGACCATCTCCAAACATTTGGTGTAGGATATACTGGTGATAGTACTAACATAACATTCCAATAGCCTGCCAAAAATGTTCCAATGGTACTTAATAACCACACCAAAGTGCTGCATACGCCTGTATTTTAGTTTGTACTATTAAAGTACTTCGTTAAATATTTTCCCAAACCGTTCTATACTAAATTGAATTTCCCCTTCCATGTGGTGAGCAAAGTCTGCCTGTAAATTTAATGCATTGGTATTGTCCCTAAATGTATCTGAATCCTCTTTCAATGAATCTTACAACTTTTAAACATTCATGCTTGCTGTCATATGTTTTGAGAAAAAGCACCGTCTCTAAATTAATGTTGGCAACTGCAAGATAAAATTGAACACCAAAGAAATTACATTGAAGGGTTACAAGATTTGGTACTTAATTGAGTTTGAATCAGATCTACAGAAACTGAAGATCCAATTCAGATCCTATTCAAGTCTCCCTCAACGCCAGGGAAAAGGGATATATCGGGCACCAATTTGCCGGGAAATTGCGGGTGCGTTGGGGGTGGGGTTGGGGCTTCAAAAATCGGGGAAATCCCGTTTGGGTTCAGAACCTGGCTCCAACCCGCAGACTTCCGGATTCCCCACTGATGCCTCTGGGTGCGCACGCGCCTCCCGAATGCACAAGTCCCACCAGCAATTAAAGCTGACGGGATGATACTTGACATAGTTTCTTAGATAGTTTAAGTAGTTGAAAAACTTAATTTTCACCACATTGAGGCAGGGGTGTGAATTTGAAGCTTCCTCAGCGTGTTTCCTGTGATGTGGGAAACACTCCATGTTACAATAGACATGTTTCAGCCAGCAGCCAGTGGGACATTCAAATGCTCATTTGACAGATGGGGACAAAAGATCACTTATTGCAGCAGGGCACTCAGTTCTTTCAGACAAAGTTTTGGCTGCGAGATCTTTGTGTTTTCACTGAAAATTCTTACTTTCCACTCAAAATTCTTCTGTTCACACATATTTAACTACTTTGCAGATCCCCTCAAACTCACACCATCAGAATGGCAGCATTCACCACTACATCTGACGATGAGCAACATCACCAGCCTCGCCAGGCACGGCGTCCACCTCCGCCACATGGAGCTCCACAACACAGTGCTGTGCCACAGGCACCTGCACAAGAGGGCAACAACAGAGAGGGGTGCCGCTTGAGGAGGGCCCATCCACATCTGCCACCCAGATGGGGGAGGAGGAGGAGGAACCCATGGGCAGAGCAGTGGCTCACCTGGTTGTTCATGAGGCCAGGGAGTCACTGATATGTGAAAGGTTCTCCAAACATCAGAAAGTGTGAACAGTCCAGTCCTCACACCACATGGGAAGAGCAGCGCCCACACCAGGCTGCCCAGCTCTCCCTGCACTAAACAGTCCTGCAACTACACATACACCCACTGTAAAGTGACCCAATGAGTGGCATTATGTGTTGCCATTCATGATGAACTTCATGAAAGGGCCCTATCACAAAAGCCAGTCAAGAATGGGCGAGACGTGGCAGCAGTGGTGACAATCATAAAATTTAATGTCACTTTAACAAAAACTAAATATAAATGAAAAACATGACAGTCTCTCAAACACCCCTTGTGCATCCCTGTTGTACTCACAAAACCTTTGCCTTTCTCTTCTGACTACTTCCACATGGTGCATCCCCTGTGGCTACAGCAGATGTAGTGGCAGGTTGCTGATGTTCATGCCCTGACTGCTTAGATGCTTTGAGCCTATGCCTTCTGGGTTCTGGAGCCTGTGAGGGCCCCTCAAAGACTGCTCCACCTGCACCTGTGCAGGGGCAGACTCGGCCACCAGGAGAGGAGGTAGCATTGTGTACTGGTTGAGACGGGGTCAACGGGTGAGAAGTGGGAGCACTTTGAGTGGTGTCCTCACTTCCATGTCCCCTTTCGCCATCATCCCTCCCCTGGGCCAGGGCCACATCACTCCTACCACTCTGCTGGACAACAGTTTGGAGGACATATGTGATGCCTTGTAAGGCTAGTGCTAGTGTATCTGCCTGCCTGTTTAAGGCGGCAGAATGTTGTTCAGCCTGAATCCAAATGACCGTTGTCAGGGCCTGAATGGACTCATTTGTGAGCCGTGCTTGAAGCTCAATGGAGGCTAGCCTTCTCTCCATCGCAGACATTCCCTCACATCCCTGTGACAGTATCTCAGAGATTCCCTCCCGTACCTGTACCACCATTCCACTCATGCAGGAGTTGCACTCCTCCATCCTCTGCGCTATTGTGGAGAGTGTGCGTGGCACTTCCAGTACCTCACAAATGTGCTGCTGTCCTGCGATCATTCTCCTTTTAAAGGACGGTCCCCACGGTTCCGCATCTGTGTCCAACTGAGCAGAGCCTGGAGAGGAGTGCTCCCACTGACACGGATTCTCCACAGCTGCCCCTGCCACCAGAGTCTGCTTGTGCTCACATGTGTGTGGTAACTCACCAGGTGCTAACTCAACTAACTGAGGACGGGGACCCACCGAGGTGTGAGTATCTGCCCTGGTGGATGGCTCGCTCAGATGTGACGGTGCGCCCTCAGAGGCCGACAGGTCATCTGAGGAATCGCCCTCTGCTGTCACAGCGGTTGCTGAAGGCCCTGTGAGAGAACAGAAGGCAATATTAAGCATGATCACAGATGTGTCATGTTGCGATGAGCATACTGAGGTGCTGAAGATGGCAAGGCATGTTAACATCAATTCATTTTGTGTGCGCTGAATGTTAAAAGTTGTGTCACCAGCCGTTTGTCGGGTGCCAGTCTCGGTGTCCCCAACAGACAGACACTTGAGGGTTTGGTTGAGCTCCAGCGCCTCCTGCTCCGCGTCTGTAAGGATGAAAGTTTGTAGTGGCCCCTCTCTGGTCCTCGCCCTCTCGCGTGCATTTTGCGCTCTCTTCTCCTGGAAAGGGAGAAAGAACAGACATGTGAGTGAGTGATGGTGAAGTGGGCAACCAATTAATGCATTGGTTTGGGTGAGGCTGACCATGAGAGAGATGCATCAGAGGGTGAGTATCAGACAGAGCCACGACATTGTATGAGGATTGGGTTGAGTGGTAGTGGTGGGGTGACTAATGGGGAGGTGATGAAGTGCTGAGGATGTGCTTGTAAGTTGAGGATGAGCCTTAAATGGGTGTGAGGAGTGATGTGATAAAATAGTGTTGGCAGTGCAGAATGAGTTGGGGGTGGGGGCGGTGATGTGTAAGATGGAACATAGGAGAATGAGTAAGTGTACTCACTTTGGCTGATCTAGTTAGGACATTGAAGCGCTTCCTGCACTGGATCCAGGTGCGGGAGATGTTGCTGCTGCTGGTGACCTCCTCTGCCACCTCGAGCCAGGCCTTCTTGGTGGCAGAGGCAGGCCACTTCCTCCTGTCTACCAGGTAAAACAGATCCCTCCTCCTCCTCACTCCATCCAGTAGCACATTAAGTGAGGCATCATTGAATCTTGGAGCAGCATTGCCACTGTGCTGCTCAATTGTGGTGTGTGGGTGTTTGCTCCAGGAAAAGCCACTGGAGCAATACCCCTTTAAAGAGAGCTCCTTCAGCTGACAGCCTGTGATGCGGGTGCGCAGTCCGCCTGCTGCACAGCTTTCAGACAGCAAACCCGGAAGCCACGTTAAATGGCACCAATTGAATCACGATCACGTGGGGAGCGGATATTTTTTATTGGGCGAGTTACCCGCGCCCCAATCGCTCCCCCCCCCCCCCGCTGCCATCCCACCTCTACTCTAATATCGGGGCCGTCCCCTCACAATACTGTGGAAATTACTCTTGACGTTGAGACTCAGAAGTGAATATTATCAGCGATACACGTGATCTCTGCAGTTTGCAATAACGTAAAGCTTGTTGTTTCTAGCCCCTGTTTTGATTTGCTGTAATTCTTTTCTCACAGCTCTGGGAAATAACAATCATGCAGTCGGCTGACTAAACTGCTGCTTTTACAGCGCTTGAAATCATCACCAGTGGTGCTTAGCATATGTGTGCGGCCATAAGTTCCCATTTGCAATAGACAGTACAGTATAGGCATCACATGTCCCAAACTAGAGGCTGTGCACTTTCTCTTAGACTTCTGCTTGCCCACTCCTTCCAAGGTCTAACTGCCTAGAATCACCTCCTCATAAAGTTAGTGGATGCAGTTGCAGAATGCCACCCTCCAGTGCATTGGTGCACTTTCTCATTGGAGCTTATTCATGCAAAGAGCAGAAGAGCCAGCAATTATTATGTATGTACCATGCTACAACCACGGATGGCTGCAACCTTGTATCCGGGCCAGCATGTCTGCTCCTGTGCACTTTTATTGCTCATCTTCTTCTTTCATACCTAGGTCCTGTCCAGTCCCTTCTGCTATGTATTTTCTCGACAGTTACACACGCACGCTGGCATCTTCACAAGGACCGTAGAATTATCATGTCTGGGTATAGGAGCTGCATGCCAGTAGGTGACAGAGGAAACTGTACTGCTTTCATTCACCTAAATACCTATTGCTGGACATGAGCACCCTGTCCTCATTAAGCTTCCATACTGTTTCTTCTGCGAGAGACTTTGCTCAGCCCATAGTAAATCACCTTTGACCCTATAACAGCTTTCACAATTCATAGATGACATATATGTCACAGTTTGACTCTTTAATCAGCGGTAAGTACTTAAATTGGTCATTTATTCAAGTTAACTTTTTCCAGACTTCAATCCAGATCCATGAAGTCCTGGCCAAAAGCACTCGTGTTATCGGTGATTGCCTCCTATGTTTGTAGTCCGCACTGTGACATTGTCATCTAGCTGGCCATTTCAAAAACATAGATTGTGTGCTGCATTTCCAAGGCTAACACCAACAGGCACTGCTTGCTGCTTAACCACTGTAATGATCTTTCAACCCTGAAAGGCTGGTTCAGTGCCTGATAATTACTTGAACAGCTGGGGGCGGAAGGGAAAGGAGCAGAGGAGGCAGGCGGGGGGGTTTCACTGCAGCCATGTAAACATTGGCTGCAGATAATGGGTGACCTCTAATGGAATGGATCGTGCTGGACACTAAACAGGAAACAGCTAAAATTTCATGACTCAGAGCAACAACTTCAATTAGTAACAAGGTCAACACAATTTTCCCAAGCTCAGACGGATTTCTGGACCTATGTCATGAGCTGAAATCGACACATGCTTACCCCTACTTCAGCAGGGCTTAGATGGTAGGAGTGTGTATTCACAATTTCTGGAATTGGTCCACATTTGTGTGTGATGTTGTGAGCAACAGTGTACAGATATGCAAATCTGCTATTTTCCCTGCATGCAGCACATTGTGTTGTGCATAAATATTCAAATTTAAATGAATGCATTTTGTGTCTTGGCTCTTGCACATGAGAGAAATGGCTCTGGGAGCAGTCTGGTTAATTGGGTTTTCCCTCCTACCTTTTTAAAATGTGGAATAAAATTTTACTTTTTAAATGTAGATTGACATTGCTGTGACTTAAGTTATTTGATCATTTTCAAAAGGAAGGGGTAGAAGAACTGAAAAGAGCAGTTTGTAGATCTAAGGTACAGTTGAAGCAGGTCTCACCCGTGTGCAGAATCAGGTTACTCCATCTCAGGAGGTAAAAACTCCAAAACTCAGCACATGATGCAAATGTTTGCCCTCCATTCCAGTTGCTACATTCCACCTAAGCTTCCTCATTTTTGCATTTGTTTCGGACAAGGCTCTGGAATTCCTTCCGTAAACTCGTCTGCCTCTCCATCTCCCTCTCCTCCCTTAAGACCCACTTTAAAACTCACTTGTTGACCGAGCTTTTGGTCACCATAGAAAGAAAAGATACAGCACAGAAGGGCCCCATTCAGCCCATCGTGTCCACACCGGCTCGAAGAACAACCAGGTGCCCATTCTAATCCCACCTTCCAGCACCCGGTCCGTAGCCCTGCAGCTTACAGCACTTTAGGTGCAGGTCCAGGTACTTTTTAAAAAGAGTTGAGGGTCCCTGCCTCGACCACCAATTCGGGCAGCGAATTCCATACACCCACCACCATCTGGATAAAAAAGTTTTTCCTCATGTCCCTTCTAATCCTTCCGCCAATCAGCTTAAATCTCTTGAACTCTCTGCTAAGGGAAACAGGTTCTTCCTGTCTACTCTATCTGGGCCCCTCGTAATTTTGTACACCTCAATCAAGTCTCCCCTCAGCCTCCTCTGCTCCAAGGAAAACAACCCCAGCCTATCCAATCTCTCCTCGTAGCTGCAATTTTCAAGCCCTGGCAACATTCTTGTAAATAAATCTCTCCTAACATCGTCTCTTGATGTCCAGTTGTTTATTACTTCTGTGAAGCGCTTTGGGACATGTTTCTAAGTTAAAGGGGCCATGTAAATGCAAGGTATTGTTGACACATTAAAATACACATGAATATAATTTTCAAGTTGTGTCCAAATGGAAAATGGGAGACTTGTGGTTTCACTGGCTCTTGCTTAATCTCAGAAGTACTTAATATTTCTATAGTTATTTGCTTGATCATACTGAGATATAGTGGCCACAAGTGTAGGAATTAAACTATTTGTTCCAAGGCCTTCATTCCTTTCTTGAATAGAGGTGTTACATTGGCTACTCTCCAGTCTCAGCACAGTTTGCATATCTAAAGAGGATTGAAAAATTGTATCATAGCCTCTGCTATCTCCTCAGAGACGTCCTTCAACATCCTAGGATGCCTACCATTAGGATCTGGTTCTGCTATTTTTTCAGGAACAAATACTTTTCTACAATTATCTCTAATAATTTTCGCACATCCTCCTCCAGTATAACTTACATTCACACTTCCACCACCATTTGCAAAAACTGATGGAAAATATTCATTTTCTATCTTTGCCATACTTTCATCCTTTTCACGAGACTGCCTGCTTCATCCCCAAGCGATCCTACCTTCTCTTATAATTATCTTAAAAGTAAAAGAATAATTAAAAAGCCTTATTTCTTCCTGTAGTATCTGCTAGCATTTTTTATATTCCCATTGAGTTCTTCTAAACTCTCTTTTCACCTCCTCACTACACTTTCTATATTCCTCATGATTTTCTTCAATATTGTTAGCCCTAGTTTGATTGTATGTTTCTATTTAAGTTACAGTTTAGTTTTCATCTCTATTTATCCTTGCAACACATTCCCTTTGAGCCTTGTAGGAATATATCTGTTTGATACTGTAAGGACCTAAAGTTCCTACTGTATGGGTTGGCTTCCTCCTGTTGTGAGCCACCTTGTTGAGTCATTGGACATTTAAAATACACAGTAACACCCAAGTGCCTACCCTGCAAAACAGTATGCAAGAGAATGATTTCATCTCTGGCTTTTGCTGGAAGCATACATTGTGAGCTCACCGTCACAGATGCTAACATAGCAATAATTTCAGTTTTAAGTGGCAATTAGAAAGTGCTCCCTACTGCAGTCATGTCCATGTGAAACTATGAAAGCCCACCGAATGCTTTGTGCAACAGGTTGAATAAATTCTGCAGTTAGCATACTTTGCCCATTGATTTGGTAAGGGGATATGCGATCAACCCTTACCTTGCCAGATTTCCTGAGGCTGCCAAACTTCTTTCCCACCTGCTCTCAGATCCTCTGGATGTTGGAGACTGAATCCACCCTTTACACCACCTCCTCCCAATCAGTCTCCATGGCTCTCCTGTGGTGATTGTCAAAGAGGGGACAACCCGTTTTCAGCACTTCCTTCAAGAGCAACTCGAAGCCGTATCACTGAATGGAGGTGTGCAGTGATGCTACTGATCCATTAGGATGTTCCAAAGATTTTTTGCCTGCCCAACAAAAAAGGCTTTGCCTTTAAAGACAGTTGCAGCTCATCCAAGATCTGAAGCTGCACACAATTTATTGCCTCTGCTTGAAGCAAGCTCCCAGCAACAGATCCAATCCTGGCTGGCAATCTGCCATAAATAACTAATGAGGCCAACCTTAGAAGTTGGCCATTTCAGAAACATGCGAGCACAGAGTTTGCAGTGTTCCCATCCCATCATCTCAGCACCAGAACCAGAACCAGGAAATAAATCCTGGTCCTCGGGGCAAGGTGGAGAAGATGAAAAATCTTCATTCAGGAGCCAGTTGGATAATGTGATGGGATGGAGGGAAATGGTGATATTTGGATTTAGTATGGATGATCTAAGATGGGCCAAATAGCTTCCCTCCTCTGTATTTATTTTATGATCTTGTAAACTCTGCACTGTAATGGAATGTTTCCAAATTTACCTTTTCCAATTTATATCAATATTTTCTACAACTGAAGTATTTAATGTGAATAGCTATTAACAAAATAACATTTTCTGAACAGTAAAGGACACTAAAGTTTGTTACGCTAGTTACAGCAAGGGGAGTTGAGATGAAGATTTAAATCATCGAGGATGAGGATTTGCTCAGAGTAGAAATTGAGGAAGGATATCTTTGTGAGCAACTTGGGGTTGGGGGGGTGGTGGTAGATGGTCAGGATTTTAAAAGAGTGGGCAGAAGTGAGATAGGTGGGAAAAAGTGAGATGCTCAAAGAAGGAGAAAGTATCAGAGTAGCAGGGAGAAAGTCCAGGGTGTAATATGATGATAAGGGAGACACCGCCTCAGTGGTTTGGGCGTATCAGGTGACAGGAAGTATAGCCAGGCGGGGAGGCTTCAGTAAGGGGTAAGATGTCGCCACCCATGAGCCAAGTTTCAGTCAATGCCATGACGGCAATGCAATCATCCAGAATAAGGACCCAAGCCTGTCCTGATTTCCTTATGGTTTACTGGGTAAAGTCACCTCAGTTAGTATTTAGCTGTCAGTCAGTGTGTATCTCTCTCTTACGGTACATGAAGGTGGCAACATTATGTGGAGGAGCCCGCAGGGCGCTGTGGATACTGTCAATAATATCCTGGACTTGGGGGAAATCCTGCAATCTGTGCAAACCCCACACCTTTACCCTGCTCTGCTTCCTGATGACCAGGGGAAAGTGATGAACTGTTTCCTCTAGCGAGAAAGACATCTGTCACCTGTCTAATACAAGCATGGACTGCATATTGGCTGATGTTGGTGCTATCCCCATTGGCAGCCTTGATGGACCCTGAGGCAAAGAAGTTAATGGCTGCAGTGACCTAGACTCCAATAGGCAATGCTGTGCTAGCTGTGGCAGTTGGCTGTAGGTACTCTAGCAGGATATGACACAAATCAGTTGCTGCCTCCCTGGAAAAACGAAGCCGCCTTATTCATTGTTCCACAGAGAACTGTACTTAAGTCAGAAACTAGAGTCTTATACTTAAATAAAGCCAATTGCATAGGTATGAGGGGCGAGTTGTCAAAGATAGATTGGGAAATTAAATTAAAGGGTTTGATAGTTGAAAAGCAAAGGCAAACATTTGAAGAAATATTTCAATATTCTCAAAAAGTATACATTCCATTGAGAAATAAAAACTCCACGGGAAAAGTGATCCACCCATGGCTAACTAAAGAAGTTAAGGATAGTATTAGATTAAAAGAACAGGCCTATAATGTTGCCAAGAAGGGTAATAAGCCTGGGGATTGGGAGAGTTTTAGAAACCAACAAAGCATGACCAAAAAATTGATAAAAAGGGTGAAAATAGAATATGAAAGTAAACTAGCAAGAAATATACAAAACAGATTGTAAGAGCTTCTACAAGTATGTAAAAAGGAAGAATGTAGCAAAAGTAAACATTGGTCTCTTAGAGGTTGAGACATGAAAAATTATAATGGGGAATCAGGAAATGGCTGATGCATTAAACTAATATTTTCTATCTGTCTTCACAGTCGAAGACACAAAAAGCATACCAAAAGTAATGGGGAACCAAGGGGTAAATGAGAGTGAGGAACTTAAAACAATTAATATCACTAGAGAAAAAGTACTGGACAAACTAATGGGACTAAAAGCCGACAAATCCACTGGACCTGATGGCCTACATCCAAGGGTTCTAAAAGAGGTGGCTGCAAAGATAGTGGATACATTGGTTATGATCTTCCAAAATTCTCTAGATTCTGGAATAGTCCCAGTGGACTAGAAGATAGCAAATGTTACCCCGCTATTCAAGAAGGGAGGGAGAGAGAAAACAGGGAACTACACGCCAGTTAGCATGACATTGATCGTTGAGAAACTGCTGGAATACATTATTAAGGAAGTGGTAACAGGGCACTTAGAAAATTATAATATGATTAGACAGAGTCAACATGGTTTTATGAAAGGGAAATTGCGTTTGACAAATTTATTAGAGTTTTTTGAGGATGTAACTAGCAGGGTAGATAAAGGGGAACCAGTGGATGTAGTATATTTGCATTTTCAAAAGGCATTCGATAAGGTGCCACATAAAAGGTTGTTACACAAGATAAGGGCTCATGGGGTTGGGGGTAATATATTAGCATGGATAGAGGATTGGTTAAAGGACAGAAAACAGAGAGTAGGGATAAACAGGTCATTCTCAGGTTGGCAGGCTGTAACTAGTGGGGTGCCGCAAGGATCGGTGCTTGGGCCTCAGCTATTTACAATCTATATTAATGACTTAGATGAAAGGACTGAATGTAATGTATCCAAGTTTGCTGATGATACAAAACAACGTGGGAAAGTAAGCTGTGAGGAGGACACAAAGGGGTTGATTTTGAAATGGTGGCGGGTCGGCAGCAGGGAGGGGGGGGGGGGGTGAAGGTGCGCGTGGCAAACCTGCATGAACAAAACTTACTGTTTCCGACACAATCGCCTGATTGACAGGCTGGCTGCCATCAGGAGCTACAACGCGAGGGAGACGGGAGAGAAAGAGAAACATCATCCGGCACTGGACTGGAAAACCGAGGGGGGGTGGAAAGTGGAAGATCGGGGGGGTGGGGGGGGGAAGAGAGGGGAAGATCGGGGGGGGGGGGGAGAGGGGAAGATCGGGGGGGGGGCAGAGGGGAAGATCGGGGGGGGTGGGGGAGAGGGGAAGTTCTGGGGGTGTGGGGGGAAGATCAGGGGGTGAGGGGGGAAGATCAGGGGGTGAGGGGGGAAGATCAGGGAGTGAGGGGGGAAGATCAGGGGGTGAGGGGGGAAGATCAGGGGGTGAGAGGGGAAGATCAGGGGGTGAGAGGGGAAGATCAGGGGGTGAGAGGGGAAGATCAGGGGGTGAGGGGGGAAGATCAGGGGGTGAGGGGGTGATCAGGGGGTGAGGGGGGAAGATCAGGGAGTGAGGGGGGAAGATCAGGGAGTGAGGGGGGAAGATCAGGGAGTGAGGGGGGAAGATCAGGGAGTGAGGGGGGAAGATCAGGGAGTGAGGGGGGAAGATCAGGGAGTGAGGGGGGAAGATCAGGGGGTGAGGGGGGAAGATCAGGGGGTGAGAGGGGAAGATCAGGGGGTGAGAGGGGAAGATCAGGGGGTGAGAGGGGAAGATCGGGGGGGAGAGGGAAAGATCGGGGGGGAGAGGGGAAGATCGGGGGGGGAGAGGGGAAGATCGGGGGGGAGAGGGGAAGATCGGGGGGGGAGAGGGGAAGATCGGGGGGGGAGAGGGGAAGATCGGGGGGGGGAGAGGGGAAGATCGGGGGGGAGAGGGGAAGATCGGGGGGGAGAGGGGAAGATCGGGGGGGGAGAGGGGAAGATCGGGGGGGGAGAGGGGAAGATCGGGGGGGGAGAGGGGAAGATCGGGGGGGGGAGAGGGGAAGATTGGGGGGGGAGAGGGGAATATGAGGGGGTGAGGGGGGAAAATCGGTGGGGGGGAGAGAGGTGAAGATCGGGGGAGAGATGGGAAGATTGGGGGTGAAGGGGACATCGGGGGGGGGGCGGTGAAGAGAATGAGATCGGAGAGGGAGACATCGGACATCGGGGCAGGGTGCCATGGTAGGTTCATTTTGTGTTTGAACTTCCTTCAATGATTTTTTATTTAATTTATTTAGTTTCTTGTTCCCTGATTCAGCCCTTCATGCCTGGCTTCACCAGGTTTGAATCAGGAGCGGTGGGCAAGCCGCCCAGGTAAGTTAAAAATTGCTACAATCACTTAATCTGTCACAAGTGCCTGAAGTACCTCAATGAGGTACATTTGGCTCTTTAACGGTCATCCCGCCAGCTTTAATTGCCGGCGGGACTTCCGTTTTGGGTTGCCCGCGCGCATACAGGTGGGTCCCTGGGAAACTCAGAAGTCGACGGGTTGCAGCCGGCTTCTAAACCCGAACGGGATTTTCACGAATTTCGTAGCCCCCCCCAGCCCCCGCAATTGCCCCCTAAAATTGAGCCCATATAGAAACTGCAAAGGGATAGAGACAGATTAAGTGAGTGGGCAAGAAGGTGGCAGATGGAGTATAATGTGGGGAAATGTGAGGTTATTCACTTTGGTAGGAAGAATAGGAAAACAGAATTTTTTTTAAATGGTGAGAAACTATTAAATGTTGGTGTCCAGAGAGACTTGGGTGTCCTGGTACAAGAAACACAAGAAGTTAGTATGCAGGTACAACAGGTAATTAGGAAAGCAAATGGCATATTGGCCTTTATTGCAAGGGGGTTGGAGTACAAGAGTAATGAAGCCTTCCTACAATTGTACAGAGCTTTAGTAAGACCTCACCTGAAATACTGCATACGGTTTTGATCTCCTTATCTAAGGAAGGATATTCTTGCCTTGGAGGCGGTGCAACAAAGGTTCACTAGATTAATTCCTGGGATGAGAGGGTTGTCCTATGAAAAGAGGTTGAGTAGAATGGGCCTATACTCTCTGGAGTTTAGAAGAATGAGAGGTGATCTCATTGAAACATATAAGATTATGAGGGGGCTGGACAGGGTAGATGCTGAGAGATTGTTTCCCCTGGCTAGAGAGTCTAGAACTAGCGGGCATTGTCACTGGATAAGGGGTCAGCCATTCGAGACCGAGATGAGGAGGAATTTCTTCACGCAGAAGGTTGTAAATCTTTGGAATTCTCTACCCCAAAGGGCTGTGGATGCTGAGTCATTGAATATATTCAAGGCTGAGATGGATAGATTTTTGGACTCAAGGGGAATCATGGGATATGGGGATCGGGTGGGAAAGTGGAGTTGAGGTCAAAGATCAGCCATCATCTCATTGAATGGTGGAGCAGTTTCGAGGCGCCGTATGGCCTAGTCCTGCTCCTATTTCTTATGTTGTTATGTTCTTAGAACTGCAGATTTCTTCTTCTGGGTCTATAAACTGTTGAGAGGGTAAGGGTTTCTCTTAACATGCATTCCTCTATTTGCTCTCCCTCCAGTTGCAGCTCTCTTTACTCCTTTCTTCTCCTCTTACACCTCCCAGAGTGGCATTCCTAAAGGTGCCCCCATGAAGAAATAAATGCAATTCTTAAAACCCCTTCACAGTCCAGAGCCTACAATAGTGATAAAACAGCATTCACTAACTTTAAGGACAAAATACCCACAAGCTAATGCAAGAAAAATTAATCCCAAAGCTGCAAACATCTTTACCCGGAAGCAGTTGAGGATCCCTTTAAATACTGGATGAAATAGCCACCTAACAACTTCTGCCACCCATGATCTGTGTGTGGGAGTGAGAAGTGGCATTATTCAGGTGGTACGGTTAGGAAACTGACCCTTTTAAGTGCCAACGAGGCAGTAAGGAGACCAAAATCACCTCCAACGTGTTTTGATTTCAGAAAACATTCATTAGTACACAAGGACAGATCATAAATTATGCAGCTACACACACAACTACAAACAAAAGCTTTAATAGTATCCCCAAGGAACTAAAAGACTTAAGCACTGAGATTAATACTAAATATATTGGTTTCGGTGTTAAAATTAGCAGTTAAAGATAAGGTAAATCAGTTACTAACATGAGAGACTAAAACAAACTGTAGAATGTAAACTTGTTTGACCTGCTTTTAAAAAGCGACACTTAAAATGTGGAACACATTTGGGAGAAAAAGCTATTGCAAAACTGATAGCTCTGAGTCAACCATAACGTTATGCTCCAATTAACACTAAAAGAGAACAATTGTAAAGTTAATACAGCAATAGTATAACTACACTCAAGTGAACAAACCTGCCTAGAGTGGGCCCACAATAAGATTGAACACCTATCTACACAACCTTGGTGAGATTTCCAGCCCTCCTCCACCCTGAAGCCTTATACCAGTTAAATTATGCGCATTCACTTTTGTGATGCCATGCCGTGCCAGTTCAGGTACATTACACACATTTATAACTGTGAAACCACATAACCTTGATCTACTTGAGGCTTATTCCTATACATAGGCAAGTCTTAAAATCAGAATCAAATGCACGTGCAGTTATTTTTCAATCATTTGGAACATATTTCTACTCATCTAATATTTTGTTTATGATTATACAAATCAGATAGGACTAGCATTAGGGTACTTCAGATAATTTTGTGCTCACCAAGGTTAGATCTATCATTGCAAGAAATGGAACATTTTACCACTTTCTGCAACCAGTTTCATTATCGAACTCCCTCCATTCAGGTACAGCAGTCTTGTGTTTCCCCAGCAAAATATTCCCTGCCATTTTTTTTGTCCCTTCTCCCCTTTCCTGAAGGCACTGACTCTTCTTTGGAAACTGATTCCAGTGGCATTTGTGACCCTGGGCAGTGAGTGTAGGAAAGCTATTGTACCATACAGGGCATCACAGGCAAGGCAAATTCCATCTTCACCTGCCATCTACACACTCCCACTCCCAAGAGCGGTCACTGGATAGCAATCCCCGCGTCCCCATCCCAGGACATTGTGGCCAATTGTAGTGCCTTTTCTCCCATTCTGACTGAGATCAGCTAATTCAGCACAGACTAGGGGTCAAATCGGAGATCTTCATGCTCTTTATGGCTAGTTACTCACTGGATATATTCACTGAGATGTCAGGGGAGCCTACAGCACCTGCTTAATACAATGTAAAGCTCCCTCAACTGTGCTCCAACAATGTACCTTAACCTTAACATCAGAACAGCGCCAAATACTGCATCAGTGTAAATTTTGCCATGTTGTACACCAGGCTCTGAGTTCGGTCCAGTAACTGGCTGCTGGGGAGTACTGAACAGTGAACAAAGTTGACCAATTCACTGATATCCTTCTATCGTTAGGGCTGCATATATCTGAATGGCCAAGATCAGAAGTCAGAGTGATGCGAGCCATTGTCATATGGTTGTACAGCATTGAAAAATGTGATGGCTAACATTGGGTGTTGCATGTGATATTGCTAATTATATTTACAATTCTCAGAATCTTGAGAGTCATGACATAGAAACAGGAGCAATGATTTATTGGATTTAATTAAAATGGTCAGATATGACCTGTTGTAACGATTTTTCCATTAGCTACTTAATCATTCTCTTGACAGAAACAGAGCAGAACACTTTTATCGCTATGGTTTTATCCAAAAATACACGTTATTAATTATTTTTTGGGGTCATCCGTTAACGAAATGCAGTTTCCTAATATATAGAATACTTTAGCTCACTTTTCACTATACATCGAACACCTTTTCCTGGTATTTTAATCAACACTACTTGACGCATTTTTCTTCCATTTGATTTTTTTTGTGTTGTATTATAGACTGAGTCCAAAAATCTATCCATCTCAGCCTTGAATATAGACTGAACAGTTCTCGAACCAGAAATTGTTAAAAATGCACAGAAAGTCAAGCAACATCTGAACAAATAATGTGAATTCAATTCTGATTAAGAGGCCTATCTGAATCATAGAAACATAGAAAATAGGAGCAAGAGTAGGCCTTTTGGCCCCTCGGGCCTGCTCCGCCATTCAAAATGATCATGGCTGATTGTCTAACTCAGTACCCTGTTCCCGCTTTTTCCCCATATCCCTTGATCCCTTTAGCATTAAGAAATATATCTAACTCCTTCTTGAATACATCTAATGACTTGGCCTCCACTGCCTTCTGTGGTAGAGAATTCCACAGGTTCACCACCCTCTGAGTGAAGAAATTTCTCCTCATCTCGGTTCTAAATGGCATACCCCGTATCCTGAGACCGTGACTCCTGGTTCTGGACTCCCCAGCCATCGGGAACATCCTCCTTGCATCTAGTCTGTCTAGTCCTGTTAGATTTTTATATGTTTCGATGAGATCACCTCTCATTCTTCTAAACTCTTGTGAATAGAGGCCCAGTCGACCCAATCTCTCCTCATATGTCAGTCCTGCCATCCCAGGAATCAGTCTGGTAAACCTTCGTTGCACTCCCTCCATGGCAAGGACATCCTTCCTCAGATAAGGGCACCAAAACAGCACACAATACTCCAGATGTGGTCTCACCAAGGCCCTGTATAACTGCAGTAAGACATCCCTGCTCCTGTACTCAAATCCTCTTGCAATGAATGCCAACATACCATTCGCCTTCCTAACTGCTTGCTACACCTGAATGCTCGCTTTCAGTGACTGGTCTACAAGGACACCCAGGTCTCGTTGTACCTCCCTTTTTCCCAATCTATCACCATTCAGATAATAATCTGCCTTTTTGTTTTTACAACCAAAGTGGATAACCTCACATTTATCCACATTATACTGCATCTGCCATGTTCTTGCCCACTCACCCAACTTGTCTAAATCACATTGGAGCCTCTTTGCATCCTCCTCACAGCTCACATTCCACCCCAGCTTTGTGTCGTCTGCAAACTTGGAAATGTTACATTTAGTTCCCTCATCCAAATCATTGATATATATTGCGAATAGCTGGGGCCCAAGCACTGATCCCTGCGGTACCCACTAGTCACTGCCTGCCACCCCGAAAAAGACCCGTTTATTCCTACTCTCTGTTTCCTGTCTGTCAACCAATTCTCAATCCATGCCAGTATATTCCCCCCAATCCCATGTGCTTTAATTTTGCACACTAACCTCTTGTGTGGGACCTTATCAAAAGCTTTCTGAAAATCCAAGTACACCACATCCACTGGTTCTCCCCTATCTATTCTATTAGTTATATCCTCAAAAAACTCCAGTAGATTTGTTAAGTATGATTTTCCTTTCATAAACCCATGCTGACTTTGTCCAATCCCATTATTGCCTTCCAAGTGTTCTGTTATCACATCTTTTATAATAGATTCTAGCATTTTCCCCACTACTGATGTTAGGCTAACTGGTCTGTAATTCCCTGTTTTTTCTCTCCTTCCTTTTTTAAATAGTGGGGTTACATTTGCCACCCTCCAATCTGTAGGAACTGTTCCAGAGTCTATAGAATTTTGGAAGATGATCACCAATGCATCCACTATTTCCAGGGCCACTTCCTTTAGTACTCTGGGATGTAGATTATCAGGCCCTGGGGATTTGTCAGCCTTCAGCCCCATTAATTTCCCTAGTACTATTTTTTTTTACTAATACTGGTTTCCTTCAGTTCCTCCCTCTCACTAGACCCTTGGTTCCCTCACATTTCTGGCAGGTTATTTGTGTCCTCCTTTGTGAAGACAGAACCAAAGTATGTGTTTAATTGTTCTGCCATTTCTTTGTTCCCCATTATGATTTCCCCCATTTCTGACTGTAAGGGACCTACATTTGTCTTCATTAATCTTTTTTTCTCGACATATTTATAGAAGCTTTTACAGTCAGTTTTTATGTTCCCTGCTAGTTTACTCTCATACTCTATTTTTCCCCTCTTAATCAATCTCTTTATCCTCCTTTGCTGAATTCTGAACTGCTCCCAATCCTTGCCGCTTGTTCTGGCAATTTTATGTCTCCTCTTTGGATCTAATACTATCCCTAATTTCTTTTGTAAGCCACGGTTGAGCTACCTTTCCTGTTTTATTTTTTGCTGCAGACAGGAATGAATAATTGTTGTATTTCCTGCACACGTTCTTTAAATATTAGCCATTGCCTATCCACCGTCATCCCTTTTAGTAAAGTTGCCCAATCTATCATAGCCAACTCGCACCTCATACTTTCGGAATTTCCTTTATTTAGATTCAGGACCCTAGTTTCCGATTCAACTACTTCACCCTCCATCTTAATGAGGAATTCTATCATGTTATGGTTGCTCTTCCCTAAGGGACCCTGCACAACAAGATTGTTAATTAATCCTTTCTCATTGCACAATACCCAGTCTAGGATCGCCTGTTCTCTAGTTGGTTCCTCAACGTATTGGTCTAGAAAACCATCACGTACACACTCCAGGAATTCCTCCCCCACTGTATTATTGCTAATTTGGTTTGACCAATCTATATGTAGATTAAAGTCACCCATGATTATAGTTGTACCCTTATTGCATGCGTCTCTAATTTCCTGTTTAATGCCCTCCCCTACATCTCCACTACTGTTTGGGGGCCTATAGACAACCCCCACCAACGTTTTCTGCCCCTTGGTGTTTCTTAGCTCCATCCATACAGATTCCACATCGTGATTTCCGAGCCAATATCCTTTCTATTGCATTGACTTCTTCCTTTACTAACAACGCTACCCCACCTCCTTTCCCTTTTTGCCTGTCCTTCCTAAATACTGAATACGCCTGGATGTTCAGTTCTCATCCTTGGTCACCCTGCAGCCATGTCTCCGTAATCGCAACTATATCATAACCGTTAATATCTATCTGCGCTGTTAATTCATCCACCTTATTGCGAATGCTCTGTGCATTAAGACACAATGCCTTTAAACTTTTTAAGATTGCTATGTCATCTAAGTTTTATTTTGCACTATGGCCCTATTTGTTTCTCACCCTTGTTTTCTCTGCCTTCCACTATTGCTTCTTCCCTTTCTGTATTTTGTTTCTACCCTTGTTTCCCCCTCCTCTGTCTCCCTGCTCAGGTTCCCATCCCCCTGCCATTCTAGTTTAAACCTTCCCCAACAGCACTTGCAAACACCCCAGCGAGGACATCAGTCCCGGTCCTGCTCGGGTGTAACCCATCCCGCTTGTACAGGTCCCACCTTCCCCAGAACCGGTCCCAATGTCCCAGGAATCTAAATCCCTCCCTCCTACACCATCCCTGCAGCCACGCATTCATCTGGTCTATTCTCCTGTTCCTATACTCACTTGCACGTGGCACTGGTAGTAATCCTGAAATCACTACCTTTGAGGTCCTGCTTTTTAATTTACCTCCTAACTCCTTAAATTCATTGAGCCGTTGCCTCTCAGGTGCTGACTGACCCACTGTATGCTTCCAGTACTTTTGTTTTTTATTTCATATTTCCACCATTTGGGGGTTTTCTTATCCCTGGTTTTCATTCAATAAAAAAATTGAGTACTTCCAGGTTAGTCGTGATTCCTTTAAAGTTGTCACACTTCCACATGATAGGTCGGTGTCAGATTATTGTCTTTTTTATTCTTCTGCTTTTTAAAAGAAGTAATTTCTTCCTCTTTCTTAGTTCTAACTGATTCTCAATTATCTGTATTTTACAATGATGGGGCTGCAATGGAAAGTCGAGCAAATTGCACTCCTTGCAAAAATATCAAAGTATCTTTGCATCCCAAAGAGTATTGCACTCCCATTGATGTAGATGTAATTACACCTTCCTGGGAGAAGGGAGTCTGTGGTGGAAATGCTGCTAGCACAAATTTAAGTGCACACAGATGTAACGTTTTTAAGAAGATAAAGATAGATTTACTGTGAAAAATGTAATCAATGCAGAACGTTCTCTGATGGTCTGTCAACTTTTGATTTGCATTTCTTTCAAGCTTCTTCAGTGTCTTTTGCTCCCTTATTACTATTTTATGCCTGTCTGGCCATCCTTCTTACGATCTCTTTTTTTGTGTCACCTCTAACACTAAGTATTTCTTTTATATCACAAGTCTGGACTAATGCTTGTTGAATTCCAGCAGCTACTGTCCTTTATGTCCTTTAAAAGTGATCCACAATCAATATATCTCTGAGCTGTCTATTGAGCAGTAAAAACAAATGTTGCAAACAAGGGCTTCTTATAGAATCATAGAATAGTTACTGCACAGAAGGAGGCCATTTGGCCCATCGAGCCCATGCTGGTTCCTTGTAAGAGCAATCCAGTTAGTTCCATTCCCCCACTCTTTCCCCATAGCCCTGTAAATTTTTCCCTTCAAGTATTTATCCAATTCCTTTTTGAAAGCCATGACTGAATCTGCTTCCACCACCCTTTCATGCAACGCATTCCAGATCATAACCACTCATTGCATAAAAAAGTTTTTCCTCATGTCGCCTTTGACTCTTTTGCCAATCACTTTAAATCTGTGTCCTCTGGTGCGCAACCCTTCTATCAATGGGAACAGTTTCTCTTTATTTACTTTATCTAAACCCTTCATGATTTTGAACACTTCTATCAAATCTCCTCTTAACCTTTTCTGCTGTAAGGAGAACAACCCCAACCTCTCCAGTCTATCCATATAACTGAAGTCCCTCATCCCTGGAACCATTCTAGTAAATCTTTTCTGCACCCTCTCTCAGGCCTTCACATCTTTCCAAAAGTGCGGTGCCCAGAATTTAACACAATACTCCAGTTGTGGCCGAACCAGTGTTTCATAAAGGTTCAACATAACTTCCTTGCTGTTTTACTCTCTGCTTCTATTTATAAAGCCCAGGATCCCGTATGCTTTTTAAATGGCTTTCCCAACCTGTTCTGCCACCTTCAAAAGATTTGTGCACATCTACCCCCAGGTCTCTCTGTTCGTGCACCCCCTTTAGAATTGTATCATTTAGTTTATATTTTCTCTCCTCATTCTTCCTGCCAAAATGTGTCACTTCATACTTCTGTGTTAAATTTCATCTGCCATGTGTTCGCCAATTCCAGCCTATGTCATCTTGAAGCCTATTACTATCCTCCTCGCTGTTCACTGCACTTCCAAGTTTTGTGTCATCTGCAAATTTTAAAATTGTGCCCTGTACACCCAAGTCCAAGTCATTAATATATATCAAAAAAGCAGTGGTCCTAGTACCAACCCCTGGGGAACAACACTGTATACTTTCCGACAGTCCGAAAAACAACCAATCATCACTACTCTCTGATTCCTGTCACTTAGCCAATTTCATATCCATGCTGGCACTGCCCCTTTTATTCCATTTTGCTTGCAAGCCTATTACATGGCACTTTATCAAACGCCTTTTGAAAGTCCAAACACACAACATCAACCGCATTGCCCTCATCAACCCTCTCTGTAACCTCATCAAAAAACTCAATCAAGTTAGTTAAAGACGATTTGCCTTTAACAAACGCGTGCTGGCTTTCCTTTATTAATCGACCCTTGTCCAAGTGACTATTAATTTTGATCCGGATTATCGCAGTAAATCTCAGTAAATCTTAAGGCATTAAATCTCAGTAAAATGGGCATATGCATAAATTCCGACATTCACTCCCAGTACAAGAAGCTGTGTGTCGGGTGCGTTAAAGTTGAAAATGTACCCGTGTGTGTTTGTCTAGCCGATGAACATTGCAGGTTATTTGACTGTCTGGGAATGATGGCCGAGACAAGTCCTGTCTTTACCTAACATTCACACGTGCAGTCACTGCATACTGATCATGAGAACACGGTCTGATTTTGGCCCTCCTCAACCTACAACACTGAAGGCAACTGCAACCCACCCACCACTACCCGAGCTGAAGTGAGCATACTCGGCATAGAACAGGGATCAAACCAGCTCCAATTCTGTCTGTTGGACACGGTACACAATGAGGGAAGGTTTTCTTCTATTCACTTTTTGTAGCAAAATTATAATTGTGAGCCTAAGTTGCAAACAAAGGCGATCTCTCTGGTGAACGCCTTTTGAAAATCCAAATATGCAACATCACACGGTGAATATACCCACAGAGGTATTGGGATGAGGTAGCTCATTTTTTTTTATACATAGGAAAACTGGAGTTAGCTTTGGTGAGATTAGCTTTGGATTGTTCCAGCAAACAGTTGGCACCGGTCACTTTGGCCAAATGGCCTCCTTGTGTGCTATAAACTTTTAAGGATCTATGGGTTTATAATTAAAAGTAATTGGTGGTACATTCATTGACGCTCCAGAGACTTCCATTCACACAAAGTTCCTGCTCTACAAGAGAACTAGCATGGTATTTAGCATACTGCAGATCAGCAGAGAGGCTCAGCTGAAGATTTGCACTTCAGAAGCCGAATATTTACCAGGGAGCAGGTTCTAGACAGAGGCAAGACTTCACGCTCATGAGTAGTTTCCTGCAAATCTTTCAATTTATTTTTAATTTTCTTGCCAATTTCCTCCCCTTCTTACCTCTCCTGAAGTCAACAATTTGCCGAGTTATGGTTCTTCCAGCACCTTTCCCAAGTGGTCAATATTCAAGTGTGAGCCTTGACAGTGAGTGTTCGCAGGCTTTTTGACTGTAGCAGGCATCACAACTGAGCCAGATCCTGTCCTCCCTTGACATCCACATGTGCCCCTCCCGGAATGTCTGACAGTGATCAGGAGTAAGAATCCTGGCCAATTTTCCCCTCCCTAATTCAAGAGTGCTGAGGCCAATTAAAGTACTCCTATTGTCACGCCATGTGAGATCAGCAAACTTAGCACAGAACAGGGACTGAACTTGCTATCTTCCTGATCTGTGAGGCTCAGCTACTTGCGGGATAAATTTGATGAGGCATTCAGGGAGACCTTGCAATTTATATATTTTCTTTTTCTCATTTCGACCAGGAACTTTCTATACTGCTTTCTAATAATCCTGATCAAAGGTCAGAGCCATAAGCAGCGCATATTTTGGAACCCCAAAACCTGAAGTGCAGTAATATTAAACTCATGACAGTTTCCCATAAGGTTAATTTTTCCAGAATGAATTGCACAAACCATTTTAATTAGAATACAACTGTATTGTGAAAATGTGATTCTACATAAAAAGGACTTTCATTTTTGCTGTACCAATTTTCTCCCTCCTCTCCTGACGCTATTTGCTGGGTTACAGTTCCACAGGCACAGGTCACGCTCCAGTACCTTACAGAAGTCATTATTCTCATACGTGAACCGTGACCGTGAGAGTCTGCAAGTTATTCACAGGGGCATTTTGGACACTGGATAACCTAGAGGTGCTGAAGCCAATGGCAACGCCTCTATCACTGCCTGGCTGAGTTCAGCTAACTCAGACCTGGGATCAAATCTCCAACCTTCCTATGGCTCAGCTATCCAGTGATTAAATTCCCAAAACAAACTGTGTCAGTGCTGACTTACCCACACCTCCTGATCTACAGACTGCTTGTGTATCCACACATTTTCTGAGTCAGTTTTCAAACAATGTTATCTCTGCCCCTCAGTCATTCCGTTACAGGTACCGCTACAGGTCTTGGATCTTGAGGTCCCCAAAATATGTGAATATGTTGATTGGAAGCAGTACAATTGAAAACAGTAAATATTTATACTCTGCAGATGCACAGAGCAATTTTTTAAAACTCCTATTCCCACTTTCCTCAGCCTCTGAAAAATTAAGACTTTTTCTCTCTGCTTTTAAAACATATTCATTACTGCTCAGCCCACCTTAAAACTAAACTGCCCATTGAAAACAGGACAGGTTCTCATTCAGAATGAGTGAACTGGATAGTCTGAAATATAAGATTTTTCTGTGCAGGATTAGAACCATTATTCTTTTTTATGTCAAGACACTAAATCAAAATAAAGTTAAACAATGCCAAATTCTACAATTAATTTGCCAAGCAATTGCATTCTTGGATATAGGCTTCCACATGATGGAATTGGTGAATGGTGTGCTCAAATTAATCATAGAAGCAACAATTAATTTCCATTCATTAATAGCAGTTTTTAAACATTTGCTTCTGTTCTAACCATTGCTTGGGCCCTTCAATTCATCTATTTTTCTTGGGATCAAAATAAATCTGTCTCCAGTATGTTATGTACTCTTCTGAATTAAAGTGTCAATAACCATATTGATTCATTTCTAAATGCATATGTTTCCCATTTCTATTGACAACATTTCCAGTGTAATGTCACAAATGGTTACAGTTATCACACAGGAACAGGAATAGGCCATTTAGCCCCTCGAGCCTGTTCCGCCATTCAATGAGATCATGGGTGATCTGTGACCTAACTCCATATACCTGCTTTAGCTCCATATCCCTTAATACCTTCGGTTAACAAAAAACTATCATTCTCAGATTTAAAATTAACAATTGAGCTAGCATCAACTTCCGTTTGCAGAAGACAGTTCCAAACTTCTACCACCCTTTACGTGTAGAAGTGTTTCCTAACTTCACTCCTGAAAGTCCTGGCTCTAATTACAGAAATTTATATGTCGCCTTCCACATGTTCTTAAGGATTTATAATCTAATGTCTGGATAATTTCTTCCATTTTGTGTTTTATTGTTACATTAAAATAGACTGCTGTAACTTTCCTTTAATTGCCTGAAAATGACCTAATATCAGTGAACTGATAATTGTAAGAATTTAACTCTCAAGATCAATTGAATTACTCAAATTGATCTAGTCAACTGTGTATAATGATGCAAATTTACTTTAGCTACAATTTTTAGATTTTAATTCAAACATATCTGTCACTTTCAAATATCTTGATGTGTATCTCTTTGTCAAAATATTTCTAGATTGTGTAAAAAATATATTGACATACCTTCAGAGTCATCATTTGCAATTTTAAATTGCTTTGTGATTATTCAAACTGACAAACTCAAAAAGGTAATTCATTATAATTTTGGTTTCTGTTTTGTAGTGATTATGTTGCAATTGATAAGTTGAATAAGCAGATCTCTCAATGGCCTGGTGGGTAAAGGCACCACATGGTACAGCACTACACCATATGGGTTAGCAGGTCCTAGGTTTTTGGATATAAATAGTACTGGACTTGGCTCACATGTCCCCCTGCCTGCTGGCACTGTCTAGAAATAGTCAGTTGGAAGAAGAGCTGCTGGTTGTTAATGTTAAACTGTATACCAGTAAGATGCAGTACTTTCAGGAGAGTAGTGGAAAATGGAAAAGAGCAAACTGCACAAGCAACTGTAATATTTTCTTTTTTTTTTGTTGCTGTCTTACAGTGTTGCTTTCACAGCTTGTATCAAGAAAAGTTCAATCTTATGCAGTGCACAACCAACTGTCTGAGGCTGAACCAGACTGCTCGCAACCTCAGCAGCTTATTTGACCCCCTATCCTCTCCATCACTAAGACCGCCTACTTCCACCTCCGTAAGACTGCCTGGGGGGGGGGGGGAAATTGAACAAGGCCTGTTATCGGGCGTGTGTGGCGCGATCCGCTATTAACCTGCGCCTGATGGCCCCTGTGCAGGCAGCAGGTGAATTTCATTGCTAATTAGCATGATAGCTCTGTGCAGCCTCTCAGTAGTGGAGAGTGAGGAATCCCGAAATGGGGCGTGTTCAACGCATGTCATCGGCAGCCCGCACCTCTTAAAGGTGCAGGTGGATATTTTAACTGGGACGTGCACAGATCACTGGGAGGAGGGAAAGATGGCCAGAAGGATGGCAGGACCGGTGCAAGAGGGCCCCACGCATCTCCGATGATGCACTGGAGGCCCTGGTGGAGGGGTGGATGAAAGGAGGGCCAACATATACCAGCAGGGTGGCAGGAGACCCTTCAGACTCCAGCTCCGCAGGCATTGGGAGGCTGTGGCCCAGGAGCATTGCACCATGCACGTGGGTGCAGCGCCGAAAGAAGTTTAACGATTTGACATGAATTGTCAAGGTGAATGAATGCAAGTGTCAAGTGACACATCCTACCAACTGCACCAATGAATCCACGCATCACATCCCCCCGTCACCCACCCACCAACAAACACTGCCCATCCGCAATGCTGCACTCGGCACGCTGCATCTCACCCGCACATAGTACCACACTTGCAGGCCACACAACCACCACTCACAGTTCGCACATGCTGGCAGCTATTCGATCATGACTGGCACATCACCCAGACACCCTGCAGGATACTCACTGACACACTGCCCTCTGTCTTGCAGGAGAAGGTGGTGCATAACAGCAGGCAGCAGGAGAGACCTGAGGGAGGGCAGGCACTCCTACACGTCCTCACCCCCTTGGAGGAGACTGTGCTTCGGATCATTGGCCGGGCCGTCACTGCAGCCATGAACACAAGCCGTTCTGCCCCCGGATGAAGGGGATCTCTGCATATCTAATGCTCCCTCTCCTTTCCCACATTTCCCTCCTCCCATAATCTTTTCTGACTCATATGCTGCAGATGCTGTCGGCAAGCATGCCCTACTTGCTCCTCTCCCCACTCCACAACTCAACCTGTTTCCGACTGTTATTGCAGATACCCAAGAACACATGGCGGCAGCGTCCGAGGAGGAGGAGGAGAGGTACATTGAAGCCACACCATCACTTGATCTGACATACTCATCCAGCAGCTCAGAGACTGACACTGTGCGTCCTTCAAAGGCTAGGATAGAGGAGGGATCTGCACGCGGTAAGACACCAGGCACAAGTGCGTGGGAGCCGGGGCAGGAGGAATGGATACCACAGGTGCCAGCTCGCGGAGGGTGGGGTCGCTCACTAGTTCTGCTGGAGAGGGGTCAGATGAGGACTTCGGTGGGCCAGGCTACAAAAGACGGCTGATGGGCGTACACCAACAAATGCTTGGGGCACTGGAAAGCCTGCCAGAAAGCCTGCGCACAATGACAAGGGGCATGGAGGAGTCCAGCTCCAACTTGGCACAGGGCTTTGCGCACAGCTTGGAGCCCATCCTTTCCAACATGGAATGGGTGGTCACCTCTATCAGCACACCTGTGGAGCCCACCATGATGCAGTGCCTGATGGCCGATGTCGTGGCTTCCATTGCAGCACAAACGGACGTGATCAAAGGTCTGCAAGCTATGGTTGCAGCTCAGTTTGCTGCAATGGAAGCTCATACTGCTGTTATCATGGCTCTGGGGACCACTGTGGAACGGGGGCTTCCAGGGCGTCAACACACTCCAGCAATCCGTTCTCCAGCTGATCACCAGGATTGCTGAGGCGCCGCCCCGGGAAAGTGGCAGTGGTGCCATAGCTGTCGGACCTGCTGATCTCTCTCAGGATGACAGCATTCCTGCTCTCACCCCTGCCACTCCCCCAGTGCCCTTGCTGTTGCCTGTCAGCCAGCCAGGCCAGACTGCTGCAGCCCAGGCCGAGATGGTGCAGTCTGAAACTGGGCTCTCCCGGCCCAGAGCTGCTCAAGGTAGTCCATCAAGGCCATATGCACTCCCCTCAATTGAAGGCCTGCAACCTTCCACTACCCATGCTCCAGCCACTGGGGATGCACGTCGTTGGAGCACTAGGATATGTAAAGGTACACGAACAACAGGCACTAAGTTAATGCTTAAGGGTGAATAGTTCTGTTCTGTTTCCATAATTTGATTTGTTCATTGATAAATGTGGCTTTGAATTTGCATTTGCTGGTGGTTTTTATTTGTGCAATGAGCTGAGGGGGAAACCAATGTGTAATCAGATGGAGGGCGATTTGATGGTCATGTGATAGTGGACAGGTGGGGAATGTAGGACTGTCGGTGAGTTCAGGGATGTAGTTCACATTATTGATAGCAGGCACAGATCAAGCAAGCATCCAGAGCCCTTGCAGACAAAGCGTGTGTTCCCAATTGCACCCTTGCGCCTTCCCCTACTTCCTTCTCCGGTTCCTTCCCCCCCTCCTCCTCAGCCTCTTCCTCCTCCTCCCCCACCTCTGGCTCAGCTGGTCCCTCATGATGGCGAGGTTGTGCAGCATGCAGCATACCACCACGAATCTTCCCACCCGCTCAGGGGAGTACAAAGGGTGGTAGAAGTTTGGAACTCTCTTCCGCAAACGGCAATTGATACTAGCTCAATTGCTAAATTTAAATCTGAGATAAATAGCTTTTTGGCAACCAAAGGTATTAAGAGATATGGGCCAAAGGCAGGTATATGGAGCTAGATCACAGATTAGCCAAGATCGTATCAAATGGCGGAGCAGGCACAAGGGGCTGAATGGCCTACTCCTGTTCCTACTGTAGGACTCCTCCAGAACGGTCCAGGCGGTGGAAACATTGTTTCAGGAGGCCTATGGTGTGTTCCATGAGGTTGCGTGTGGCAGCATGGCTCTCATTGTAGGCCTGCTCTGCACGTGTGCATGGGTCCCTGACTGGAGTCCTAAGCCACGGAGTTCGTGGCTAGCCCTTGTTGCCCAGTAGCCAGCCTTTGACTTGCCGAGCCGGGTGAAAGATAGCTGGCACGTTGGACTGCCGCATAAAGAAGGTGTTGTGACTGCTCCGAGGGTAGCGGGCATCGACCTCCATGATTCGCACACCAACCACAAGTTCAGGGAATGCAAGCCCTTTCGGCTGACAAAAGACGGACGAGTTGATGTGCGGGGCATGCAGGGCAATATGTGTGCAGTCAATGGCTCCCTGCACCATGGGGAAACCAGCAATGCGAACGAACCCCCGTGTTTGCTTGTTCTGCTTGTCTCTGTCAAGAGGGAAGGTGATGAACGAGCAGAGTCCTAAAATGATCCTGAGCCATAGAAGTTCAGCGCCACGGTGACCTTCACAGCCACAGGCAATGCTGTCCTCGCCCAGCTCTGAGGCTGCAGTTGTGGGCGCACCAGTTGATAGATCTCCATCACAGCCTACTTGGTGAACCTCAGCCGTCCGATACAATGTTTCTCGCTCATTTTGAGATAAGAGAATTGGTCCCAGAAGACCCTCATTGGATAAGGCCTCCTGCTCAGTGCCCTGCGCCTCCTCCTCCCTCTCCTCACAGCTTGACCTGTTGTGCATGGCCTCTCTTCATGCTTCCAGTAGTGCTCAATGCCCAGTGGGAGCCCTAGCAGACCACCCATGGTTGCCAGGAATGTTGTTCAACCACGGTTGCAACTTTCCAAACCGTAAGTCAGTACCTGCCAAACCACTCTTAAATGTACTGTAGCAACTCTCAGTAAGTATAGGGAGCTTCAAAAAACACTTCCTATTCCACCAGCATCCAGAAGCAATAATCCAGCAACTAACCTGCAACACCTGCATGGTTCCTTTAAATAGTGCTGGTGGGGGGTCCTCCAGGCACACTAAGACATGTTCAGATGTGCGTGGTTAAGACTGTGTGTTGAGTTGAGCATTAGGCACCATTTTGGACCTTATCACTTTAAATCAGCGTTGCACACTGATTGTACGCATTTTCTCCCTACTTTACATGCTGCTGAGGTTCGGTATTTGCACATGCGCTAATACCTATACCAAGATGGCATGCGGCGCACGTCACGCTGGAAACGTGCGTGCGCAGCCAAGATGCTATCTTGGCACTTCGGTAGGCCATGTAGTGCCGAAACAACGGCCGCGAGACGGCCCAATTTCTAGCCCCCTGTCTCTGCCCCTGCCTCAGCTTATCTGTTGCTGAAACCCTCATCCATGTTTTTGTTACCTCCAGACTTGACTATTCAAAAGCTCTCCTGGCTAGCCTCCCACCTTCTGTCCTCCATAAACTTGAGCTCATTCAAAACTCTGCTGCCCGTGTCCTAACCCGCACCAAGTCCCATTCAACCATCACCTCTTTGCTCGCTGATCTATCTTGTACCCTGTCGACCAATGCCTCGATTTTACAATTCTCATCGTCGTGTTCAAATCCCTCCATGTCCTCGTCCCTCCCTATCTCTGCAACCTCTTCTAGACCTACAATCCTCCAGAACTCGGCGTACTTCCAACTCTGGCCTCTTGTGCACCCCCGGTCTCTTTGCCTCACCATTGCCAGCTGTGCCTTCAGTCGTTTAGGCCCTATGCTCTGAAGTTCCCTCCCAAAACCTCTCCACCTCACTCTCCTCCTTTAAGATGCTTCTTGAAACCTTCCTTTTTGACCAAGCTTTTAGTGACACGTCCTAATATCTCCTTCTTTGGCTCGATGTCAATGTTTGTCTGATTACACTCCTTAGGACATTTTACAACGTTAAAGGTGCTATATAAATGCATTAGTTGTTGTTGTTGCCAGTGTTAATTAATGTTATCATTTCACCTACATACTAAGAATAATCAAAGATTAATTTTTCTCACTTTGTAATAGCGCTCCCATTAAACTCCCACTTCCTGCTGATTCACGTGTGTCTCTGTTTATATGAATTAATAGTGACGTTTTTTCTGGCAATTGTTATAAATATAGAATCAATTATGAGAAGTGGAAGTTTATTAAGGATAGAACCACCAAGTGATAGCAAAGCTCACAACCCGCAGTCTCAAAGGACTCCTGACTTTGGTAGTCTGAATGGTTTATTTAGCAGTGAAAGACTTTTACTTTACAAATTATACTTCATTTTGACTCAGTTATCTACATTTTTTTTTGCCTCGTTTCTGATAGAAACATTTCTGATAAATTCTTTAGGCAGAGACAAGCCAGGAGATAGAATGTCAGAAATGGAAACTGAACATTGGACAAGTACCAAGATGTAGATGGAAATGCTTGAAGGGAAACAGTGTGACATGCTTGTGTGGGAAGTGATGAAACCACATTTACATTGTTATAGAGGGAGGTTTACAGTAATTCAGTAAGAATAGTGCTGGTAGAAATATAAACCATCACAAATAAATCAATAATGCTTAGCAGCTGATGGTTTTTTTGGATCAATACAGCCTACAAAAGAACAGTTAGAAAAGGTATTCATCCAGAACAGAAATTGCTTCAGTTATCGTATCACAAACTATTCCATCCTTTGTTTTCTAAATCTCTGAAGACACTCCTGGCTATGGATTATGTTGAAATTACTACACCTTGCTACTTATACAGAGAACCTTAAGGCTTATACTTCCAACCATCTGAGTCAACCTTACAACCAAGGTATTGGCTTTTACCAAAATCATTGAAGTGGTGTGTAAATTTTCTTTTAAAGTGGCAGTGATGTCTGTGTCCCCAAAGGATTTGGAGAGAGGATTTTACTTGATATCATAGAGCTACCTCCAACGGAAAATCAAACTGCAAATCAACCCTTGGCTGGAAGTGGGGTTGGAGATGACACCAGATCAAACCCACACAAACTTTGCTGGTCTAGTTAGTTTGGTTTTGGGCTTTATGATGTATTGAATAAAATTTTGTTCAATAAAAAATGTCAACTCTAAAACTGAAAAAGAAATCTGCAAGCGATGCCAGATTTCACCTTTGTTAGTTATTCTAATGGAATTTAAAAGTTTGGACCAGGGCTTGAGCTCGATGGGCCGGCGTCAGTTGGGTTGACTGACCCGAAAGTCTGAACAGTGGTTACCTTGCAAATTCCTTCTTCGCAGATCACCAGGCATGGTATAAAAATAGCATTTCACAACTTAGGGCTGTGTCTAATTCAGAAATAAAAGCATTAACATTAAACAAAGATTATAATATCACGATGCATATTTAATGAAACATGAAATAGTCACCAGAGGTTTACTAAGAAAATATGTTCAATTTCCTGCAGGATCTCCAATTCTCTGAACACATTTCGAACCTCATCTCTCTCGATGCATTGTTGTTTATTCATGTACTTCATAGCATACATTTTCTCTGTGTCTCGCTTTTGTACAATGCACACCTGGAAGGGAGAAAAAGAAGAAAATGAGTCACCTCGGTAAAGGAATATGCATTTAAAAGGCTTCATCAAAAAAAAAATCAGTTCTGACAATTCTGATGAAACAGTTTCAGTCGAGGTTCTGAGTCCTGCATGCCAATGTTAGAAATAACTTATAATGCTACTGCACGTATGTACCCCTGCTGGCTCTGGATAGACAATTAACAGTCCTGGAAATGAAAAGGATGTTGCTTCCCCACTGTTTCAAAACAGGTACTTGGTGATTGAGTCTGTGACTGATGTCATTTCAGTGTGCTTCAGGCCTGTACACAGCCTGAAATATCAGCTGTCAATGGGCTCTCAACAGAGAGGAAATGTTTTAAGACTACAGACAGTGAATTACCCTGCATTGAAAATATTTTCCCATGGATAATTCCTGCCCTTTAAATCTACAATAAATTTGTTTAGCTTATAACATTTTCATGTCCCATGCTTTAAATCTTCATTGAAATAATGTTTAATAAACAGGAGTCACTATGACACGAATGAATTTTGAACCAGTGGTTTACACATCCTATAGGTGGTCTTTGGCTGATGCTGGACAGGACAATATGGCTTTCATGCATCACAATATTATCTTGCCCAAATGCATTGTCCTCCTGAGAAAAGACACAATACAAAGCAGAAAATAAAGCACATGAATAAAATGGAAGATAAAAACAGCAATTTGTTAAAAAATAAACTTTATATAGAATTACATTACATAGAAATTACAGCACAGAAACAGGCCATTTGGCCCAACTGGTCTATGCCAGTTTTTATGCTCCACACGAGCCTCCTCCCACCCCTCCTCATCGAACCATATCAGCATATCCTTCTATTCCTTTCTTCCTCATGTACTTATCTAGCTTCCCCTCAACTGCATCTATGCTATTCGCCTCAAGTACTCCTTGTGGTAGCGAGTTCCACATTCTAACCACTCAAACTACAATATTCACTGCCAGGTTAAGAAAGAGGTTGTAGCATTCTGTGTTAGACAGGCAGGATCAGTTTTCAACAGAAGGCCTCATTTTAATAATCAGCATCCTGTAAAGGCAAGAACATTGCAGTAATATGATTGGGGAATGCGAGAAGAATAATTAGAGATTGATGGCCTTTGAATTCATAACAAATTGATTAGGAGCCCATTAGGCTCTGGCTGATTGAGATGCTGCTATAACTATTATTTTCCACTTTCACATTAATTTTGATTACTTATATCGCAGCAAGCTGTCAGCCTGTAGTATTTATAGTTTGCAGCTAATGAGTGATCAGTGCACAGAAATTCAGAATAAGAGCACTGGATGAATATTGTACACAGTTACACAATACTCCTGGATTCTGGCCAAATCTCGCAGTCACAGCTGTCTTGGTGTTTAACTGTGGATACATATTACTGCCTCAGAGTTACATCATGGTGACTGTAAGTGCTTAATTAAAATGCTTAATTAATGTGACACTATTTAAACTTCAGTACTTATAAGATGTTGCTTGAAATTCTAGATGATAGAAAATTTGAATACAAAATGTACAGCCTTTTAATTTTTTTATTGTGCCTCCTCAAAATAGATATGAATAATTTACGGTCATCTTTCATTCTGTACTAATTTTGACAACAAAGTAGAATTGTATAATCAGGAGATGGGACAAGACTAGTAAAATGTACTTATTTGTACCAATATTCTGAGTCTTGCTCCCACCCTAAAACACGTTCACAGAAATTAGCACAAACAAAATTCTTCACGATAAAGACCTTGTTAAAAGTCAATCATGAGAAATCGATGAAGAATTTTGCCAAGAGAGGGGAAGCAAAAACAAAAAAAGTATTGAAAACTAGGTCAGACCATGTGGTCGTCAGCTAAAAGGAATTTTCTGGCACAAAGCACCAGAAGCTGCTACTGTGAGGTATGTTTTAGTGGAAATGAGGGTGGCTCAGGAGTACAAAAGACCAGAGTCACAGCACATCCAGAACAAACTACTCCAGGCAGCAAATGTACCACAAAAGAGCCAGCTACTGACTACATGACAGAGGAAAAGATAGCGGTTGGGGCTGAAATATGCCTCCTAATCCATGCAGAGACATTCAACTGTCTGCAGTTCAATACGCCACTGTCCTTATCCTTAAAGCCATACGGACTTTACAGGCACAGCTGGAGTACTGTGTGCAGTTCTGGTCGCCACACTACAGGAAGGATGTGATCGCTTTGGAGAGGGTGCAGAGGAGATTCACCAGGATGTTACCAGGGCTGGAGCGCTTCAGCTATGAAGAGAGACTGGGAAGATTGGGTTTGTTTTCCTTGGAGCAGAGGAGGCTGAGGGGGGACATGATTGAGGTGTACAAAATTATGAGGGGCACAGATAGGATGGATACTAAGGAGCTTTTTCCCTTCGTTGAGGGTTCTATAACAAGGGGACATAGATTCAAGGTAAAAGGCGGGAGGTTTAGAGGGGATTTAAGAAAGAACTTTTTCACCCAGAGGGTGGTTGGAGTCTGGAACTCACTGCCTGAAAGGGTTGTGGAGGCAGGAACCCTCACAACATTCAAGAAGCATTTGGATGAGCACTTGAAATGCCATAGCATACAAGGCTACGGACCAAATGCTGGAATATGGGATTAGAGTAGACAGGGCTGATGGCCGGCGCGGACACGATGGGCCGAAGGGCCTCTATCCGTGCTGTATGACTCTATGACTCTATGATATCACAGAAGTCAGATATGTTGCATGACAGCACCCACACACTTCAGCATTAACCAATAGAAGCAGAGGCAGTTAAAATTTTACCAAATTGGTTGCAACCCTAAGGTAAAGGGGACATTGACTGTGTGCACGCTCCCCATTTGTGTTCCTATCAGTAATCCTAGGACATAGCTAAATAAGAAGGCCTATTATTCCGTCAACATGCAAATGGTATGCGACCCCCACCAGAAAGTAATGCAGGTCAAATAACTATTCCCAGGGATTACCCATAATACTTTCATTCTGAGATAATCAAATGTGATATAGTTTTTTGAAGGAAGGACGATGGTTGGCTCTTCAAAAATATGGACTACGAGGTATTAACCATGGCTGATAACATCTTTGCAAAACCCAGTACTGAAGCAGAGACTAGATACGGCGAGGCATATGACACATGACACTCAATCAGCTGAGATTTGTGGTTCTAAAACAATGATTCAGATCCATAAACAGTCAGGGAGACTTTAAAAAATGCCTCAGAGATAGTTGGCAAAATTGTAAGAGTGTGGTTCACACTGCACAACATTACTGTGCGGAGAGCTCACCATGGACTTGGCCAAGGAGTAGTAGCAAGCCATGGAAGTCCGGGAGGATGATGGCCCACAGGAACCATATGCAGCCGACCAGCCATAGCCACCATGGAGACTGCTGCAGAAGAGTCTCATCCCTCCACTGTTTCAGTGTACTGTGAAACTTGCCATTAATACGCTCTACTGGACATATTTACATTCACTGAGTTCCAAGTTGCTTTACCTGTTTGGTTTTTGCCCAGAACTATGTATGTTCAGTTTGCTTTACTTTTGAATGACTGACACTTTCTTTTCTGCACGACAAAACAATGACGAACAACAAAATATATTACAAGTGAAATAATTTTATTCAGTGAATGCAGTATTTCAGTGTGTGTAATGTGCGTGTTCAATTTGTACTTTTTTGGTTACCTATTGTGACTCATGTAAGCCTTGAGCATGTGTCCCACTCCTAAGTGCTCACCTGACAGGAGAGTAGCAATGCTAGGTGCTTGCTCATCCAGTGAGATTCAGAAGTCCTGTGACTTGTATGTGCAACTAACCCTGATATACTTGCATCAGTGCCAGGGATCTCCTTTGCTGGTCACTGGAAACTCCTTTCTGGAAGCTGTACTTACAGCCACTTGTGCAGTGTTATGTGATGGCATAGAACTGCAGCTAAAGTGAGCAGCAACTGACTATTCCTGTGCTTCTACATGAAAGAACTCAGCTGGAGCTTGTGAAATGTTGGACACGCACAAGGTCTCTGAAGCCCTTCCTCCCAAAGAAAATTTAAGGTAACTTTAACTGTTTATTGGAGTTTTGGAACCCAAGGCAATCATAGCAGCATTCACTTACTCCTGCCACAATGTCTATAGCCTGCATTCATGAAATTGCCACTGCGGCTCCCAATTGGTGCTGCTCTCTGTACAATTAGCAGGCTGCTGTGCAGATAACAGTCTATATAACCTAGCCAGACCATCTTACACTGCCATGAATGAGGAGGCAATTGAGTGCTCAACACCCTTTATGTGTTGTTATATCCTCTGGGAAAGCAGGCCTGTTAAGAAATGTATCGCGAGGTAACTCACGAATATTCAGCAAACCAGGCCTCTGCTCTGCTTACACTGGCCCTTCGTCACCCCCACCTCTGCTACTCCTACCTCGCCAGTGCTCTGTGCATCACCTTGTGCTTCCTCATCCACATCAATATATTTCTGTCACTGTGTTGCTGCTTAATGAAACTGTGTGTAGTGATGGTTATTGGACTAGTGAATGTTCCTCCAAGGCTGTAGAGAGCAGACAGACGATATAATGATGATTCCGCTCTTTGCTGGGAGCATTGCATCAAGCATTCACCCCTTTTAAGCACATAAGCACACTTATCCATTTGAATATTGCGTTGCAAATAGGTGAGTTATTCAACATTTTGACACACTGCTGCAACAGGATGGGATTCACAGACTATATGATCAAGGCCACTTGTTTTTGTTTTTCATGGAAAAATGGATGGAACTACAAGATTCAATTCTCAAAATAAATTCCATAATCCCAAAGGACAAAAATAGAATTGGACTTATTCAGTAAATAGTCGTCCCTTTGCATGTTATAGGCAAGATCACCAGTCTTCCCTTTTCACAGGAAATTGGACAGAATCGTAGAGTACAATCCCCAACAACAGACTAAAAATCCTAAAATCATTTGTAATTAAAACATAATTTGATTTATTCCGTCACGATAGAGTAGTGGCCTTGGATATAATTAATATAGTGGATACTGGCTGGTTTGGTTCAATCTCCTTAGGTTCAAAATCTTCCAACAATCTCCCTCCCTATTAATTGCACAATTCTGTCTTCAATTAAAAGTTACTCGCCTGTTCCACTCCATGCCTTCCTATTATGTGCATGTTTTGCCTTTAAAATAAAAGCAGGGCAGATTATGGCATAGTGATCTGGCCTACGGGGATTCCTTCCTGGAATGCATTCTCTTCACCATTGTTGCCTACGTAAGGATAGATCACAACAACAACAACTTGCATTTTTATAGCGCCTTTAATGAAGTAAATGTCCCAGGAGCGATTTTTAAACAAAATTTGACACCGAGCCACATAAGGAGGTATTAGGACGAGGTAGGTTTTAAGGATTGTCTTCAAGGAGGAGGGAAAGGTAGACAGGCAGAGAGGTTCAGGGAGGGAATTTCAGAGCTTAGGGCCTAGGCGGCTGAAGACACGCCGCCAATGGTTCAGCGATTAAAATCGGGGATGCGCAAGAGGCAAGAATTGGAGGAGTGCAGAGATCGCGGAGGGTTGTAGAGCTGGAGGAGATTACAGAGATAGGGAGGGGAGAGACCATGGAGGGATCTGAAAATAAGGATGAGACTTTTAAAATCGAGGTGGTCCCGAACCAGGAACCAATGTAGGTCAGCGAGCACAGGGGTGACGGGTGAACGAGACTTGGTGTGAGTTAGGATACAGGCAGCAGTTTTGGATGAGCTCAAGTTTGTGGAGGGTGCCAGGAGAGCATTGGAATAGTCAAGTCTAGAGGTAACAAAGGCATGAATGAGGGTTTCAGCAGCCGATGAGCTGAGGCAGGGGTGGAGACAGGCGATGTTCCGAAGGCGGAAGAAGGCGGTCTTGGTGATGGAGCGGATATGTGGTCGGAAGCTCACCTCAGGGTCAAATAGGACGCCAAGGTATCGAACAGTCTGGTTCAGCCTCAGACAGTGGCCAGGGAGATGGATGCAGTCGGTGACTAGGGAACGGAGTTTGTGGCAAGGACCGAAGACAATGGCTCCGGTCTTCCCAATATTTAGGTGGAGGAAATCTTTGCTCATCCAGTACTGGATATTGGACAAGCAGTGCGACAAATCAGAGACAGTGGAGGGGTCGAGGGAAGTGGTGGTGAGGTAGAGCTGGGTGTCTTCAGCGTACATGTGGAACCTGACGTCGTGTTTTCGGATGATGTCGCCGGGGGGCAGCATATAGATAAGAAATAGGAAGGGGCCAAGGTTAGATCCTTAGGGGACTCCAGAGGTAACGATGTGGGAGCAGGAAGAGAAGCAATTGCAGGTGATTCTCTGGCTATGACTGGATAGATAAGAATGGAACTAGGTGAGCACAGTCCCACCCAGCAGAATGGAGGAGGATGCTGTGATCTTGTTAAAGGCTGCAGACAGGTCGAGAGGATGAGGAGGGATAATTTACCATTATCACAATCATATAGCATGTCATTTGTGACTGTGATCAGGGCCGTTTCAGTACTCTGGCAGGGGCGGAAACCTGATTGGAGGGATTCAAACATGGAGCTGCGGGAAAGACTGATTTGGGAGACAACACCACGATCAAGGACTTGAGAGGAAAGGGAGGTTAGATATCATTACCTACCTGATAAGTTCTGAACACACACATGAAAATACTGAGCACACACATGAAAATACTATATCATATGAGTGTGTTCCCCTCCTCTTGCATCATACAAATCCCTTTATGTCTAATAGGAGAGACCAAGCGTCCAGTTCATTTTGACCTGAAGCTAAACTGAAACTAACTAACCATTGATAATTAATGTCTTCTCTGCAAAACTATACTCCTACAGGGACTGTGGGATTGGATGGATGGCACCATGGTGTGCAGAGGATGCATATCATTCAAAGAATGAAGACAACCCTAACAGATAGGAAATCTTTTCTCCTTTTTCATCCCATAACTTGCACACACCATAGCAGCACATCAGAGTTGTACAATTTTAGGAGGGAGTAGGCCTCCCTAGTAGGAGTTACAACATCAGTTGTCAGAACCGATCTGCCAAAGGCCTTGTTATGTGGTACAGTTAAATGTAGACAGTGTGTGGCAACCTTGCACATGCTGTCACTTGGAACTCGATGGAGAAACACAATGTGTCACGAACTACTGAAATTAAACCAAGCTTTAAATCATCATCCAACAGATCCTGGAGAAAATCCAGGATATATGGAACATGACATGAAATTGTACTAACAGACTCAGTACAATAGCCCTGCTCAAACTTCTCCATTTTACGTTATACCTTCCATTTGTGGACGCCGAGGGGGAACTAATCAAGATACTTAACAACAGAGATGAGAGACCCTAATCTAACTGTCTTCATCTTTTAATAATCAGACAATAAACTGGCATGTTTCTGGTTACAGATGCATTTAACCTTCTAACCATGAGAGGAGATTCCTCCAGTAAAGCAGTGGGATCTTGCCTCTGCTGACTGCTGTGAATCTGAGAAGTGTAGCTTGCAAGGCCAATAACGGGCAACAAATATATCCTTCACTTTCTCTGCTCTTCTGAAGTATTAATGGGACTGGGGAAAATGGAGGAAATGCACATAAAAAACTTCCTGTTCAGGAAAAAGTGAGACTTTTTTATAATTCGTTCATGGGATGTGGGTGTCGCTGGCGAGGCTGGCATTTACTGCCCATCCCTAATTGCCCTTGAGAAGGTGGTGGTGAGCCGCCTTCTTGAACTGCTGCAGTCCGTGTGGTGAAGGTTCTCCCACATTGCTGTTCGGAAGGAAGTTCCAGGATTTTGACCCAGCAACGATGAAGAAACGGCAATATATTTCCAAGTTGGTATGGTGTGTGACTTGGAGGGGAACGTGCAGGTGGTGTTGTTCCCATGTACCTGCTGCTCTTGTCCTTCTAGGTGGTAGAGGTCGCGGGTTTGGGAGGTGCTGTCGAAGAAGCCTTGGCGAGTTGCTGCAGTGCATCCTGTGGTTGGTACACACTGCAGCTACTGCGCGCCGGTGGTGAAGGCAGTGAATGTTTAGGGTGGTGGATGGGGTGCCAATCAAGCGGGCTGCTTTGTCCTGGATGGTGTCGAGCTTCTTGAGTGTTGTTGGAGCTGCACTCATCCAGGCAAGTGGAGAGTATTCCATCACACTCCTGACTTGTGCCTTGTAGATTGTGGAACTCCAAGCAGAAGTGGCTTCTTGCCTTGAGCAGAAATAAAGGAACTAACAATTATCTCGACAGGCAAACATGTCTATATCTGGGTGCCCTTAACTCTTGAAAATGCCCTGAATTGCCTCTTCCCCTCATGAGGGTGAACTGTGGCCAAACTCTGTGCTGAGTGTAAAGTTTCAACTTGTGCCTTGGTCCCTGATAAGCTAATGCTCTCTGTTGTACGATAATGCTCTTGTTTCTGTTTGTTTTATTTTATCTCTATTGGCAGTCAGCAGTGTCCAAGCTTTCTTATTGTCTTGCTTCGCACGGAGTCTCAAAGGGCACAGAAGACTGATACACCGATGATGGGCTGAAGTACATCAGGCCCCCACTCTCTGGAAAATTGTGCTCAAAGGCCGAAAAACTACAACGTGCCCCATTGCAGATGGTGAGTGCAAAGGAGGCTGACCGCTGGGCTCATTAAGCCCCCTACTGTCATTTAAAATAAGCCGGCACCCCACAATGTGGTTGGAGAGCATGAGCAATGCTGCAGCGACGCAGAGCCCATTTGAAATGTGTGCTGAGGGAGATCACATTATATATAAAAACGAACCCTAGTACCACTGCCCAGTATACCCCTAGCACTCCTGCCATTTTCCACCTCTCCATCCAGTGTCCCTCGCCCAATGTTGAACAATCGGCCAGTACAGAAGGGAATGCCAAATGCCAATGCCTGGCAATCCAGCCCTGGCACAACACAAACAATGGATCTAGAGCACATATGACAAATAAGCCGACCATGTGTTGTTCAGTGAGCTCAGCTGACAGGCGCATGCAGCTCCTGGATCACGCCAGTGGTGTCGTACGGGAGCTGTATTGTTGGCCCCAGAATATTTAAATGAATGGTCCCCCATTCATCTGCATATATCTCAAGTTGCTGATATTAACCAATTTTGGTTTTCTGATTTAGGATTTATGCACCAGCTAGGCAACCATACTAAGAACAGCCCTTTCCAAACCTCCTGGCCCAGAAAATTCAGAAAAAGACAAGCCAGCAAATAAGAAACAAATAGGATTGAGTTGCCTGGACTTTGAGGGCTAGATTGCCAAACCTCTGGACTGTAGTTTGGACACCCCATCCTAGAAAGCATAGCGTCCGTTTCTGGAGTAGCAGTGTTGCGTTTCTTCCAATTTATTAATTGTCCAGAAAAGGACACTGTAGTATAACATTTCCTAGAGGTTAATCAACCAGTGTTGATACATGGAAAACAACAACAGAAACACCTGGACAGGCCGAATTAACAAACAAAATGTTTGATATACTAATGTTTGTCTAACCTAACTTTATTTTGGCAACAAGACATCTGTGCAGTTCATTTTCCCCTGGCTAAATAACAACTGGTGCAATGGTTCAGGGACTTGATGCAACACAGAAGTCGAAGACCACGGCCAGGATTTTGGCCCGGAAGTACGGGTTTCCCAGACATCCTTACAATTTTGCGTAAGGACCTCTTTTATTTTTTTCTGTCGGTTTGCTGTCCGACAGGCCGACCTGATTGACAGGCTGACCTCAGTCAGACGGGAGCAAAGCAAGGAAGAGGACGTGAAAAGGTATGTCTTCAGACAAGACTTTGATTGTATGGATGGGGGGGGGGGGCATGGTGCGCATGGGTGGGCACGAGTGGGCAAGGGGGCACCGATGAGCATGGGTGAGCATGGTGGCACCAGTGGGCATGGGGTCAAGGGGAGTCAGTCATTGGAGGAGTCAATCATAGAGGGAAGGAATGGGAGTCATTGTGGTGTTCCGCGATCGTTGGGGGTCAGGATCAGAGATCGTTTGGGGGATCGACGATAGTTGGGGGGGGGGGGGGGGGTCCTCGACTGTTGGGGGTTCGCTATTGGTAGGCTTGTTGGGCCTGGGGGAAGCACTCCTGCTCCTCCGGGCCCACAAGCTGTGCCAGAAAGGCACTTACCTACAGTTTCGGGCCTTCTCGCCTCCTCTCATGTGGAGTGAAGGAGAAGGCCCAGGAATCCCGGCCCCCAGGGGTTGAAATCACAAAACCTTTCAAAATGGAGGCCCACGGCCTCCTTGAAAGTTTTTAGTGACCAACCCACCTCCTGGGAGCAGGTTGGTTGCCCGCCTCTCGTCCCGCCCCCGTGAAAACCAGAAATGGGCGGATTGGGGGTGGGTCTGAAATTGTTGCAATTTTAATTCTCCCCCAGCCCCCAACCTACCCGTTTTTCACTGTTAAAATTCTGCCTAGTCAGTGGTGTCACATATCTGCAACGAAATGATGACAATTTCATTTGTGCAAGTAGCACATGCTTCCTCTGGAATCATAGAATGATACAGCACAGGAGGAGGCCAGTCAGCCCATCATGCCTGTGCTGGCTCCTTGAAAGAGCTATCCAATTGGTCCTACTCCCCTGCTCTTTCCCTATAGACCTGCAAATGTTTTAACCTCAAGTATTCATCCAATTCCTTTTTGAAAGTTATTTGTCTGCCATGTGTCTGCCCATTTCACCAGTCTGCCTATGTCCTCCTGAAGTCTGTTACTATCCTCCTCACTGTTTACTACATTTCCGAGTTTCATGCTAAACTATCCTCCCATAGTGTAATTTGTTTGTTATTTTCACTTGGACTACCTTCCTTGATACATCCTTTTTAGCATGTGTGAGCAGTATTTTTGCACATATCTGTAACAGCTACCAGTTCTTCATATCTCTTCTGTGCTGCTACCTTACAAGGAACATTCTTTTCATGCCTTGGGGCTTTTTCAAGTTGCAAATCTTCTTCTTGATCTCCTTCCAGCTCTTCACAGCAGTTGGTCCTGACTTCAGGTTATCGGTTGTATTTTCCATGCAATTTACCTCCTGAGAATGCTTGTGGGCTACTACGCCTACTTTCAAATCCCATTTCTCTATTATACAATTGGCAAGGACCTCCATAGCATGGTCAATGAAACGGACTTTATAAATTTGTCATTGAGCCATTTCTCAAAAGTGTTAAACACACCACAGCTGAATTCACAAACTTTTCATCATTTATTCCAGTTCATTGACTTATTAGCTGGCTAAGAAGTATTAGAGGATCATTATTACATTTGCTTTTCGATTAGCCAGCTTTAAGTCATTCTCATCAACTAAATTGTTGCGCAAGGTTGTCCTTACCAAAACACATACAGCCACCATTTTGATTGCAGGTTGTTAAAATCTATGGGAAAAGGGCAATTAACGCTTTTCTCAAAAAAAAAGGAAAATATGGCCCCCAGTTAGATGTACATGTATGTATAACAAAATGGTCTCGAGTCAAATGTACATCTGCATGAAGCAAAAACGTGCTGCTGGTTTCCCCAAATGAACAGAAAATTCCATGATAATGTAATGGCTGACAGGTTTGAGCTGCCACATGATTCCATGAGCCTCCTACTTTAGTTGTAGGTGCACACCGAGCAGTGGAACTCATGCAAGTGCCAATGCAATGTTACAACGGGCCTCAGTAACTCCTGGCCAGGGAGAGGCAAAAAGAAAATCATGGTTAGGAGGTACTTACATAAACCATTAAACAAAGGTTGAAAAGAAAGATTTGGGTTTAATTATTGAACATTCACTGACAAAATCCAGTTTATGTGAAGCTGCTATCAAAAGGATTAACAGAGAGTTCAGGGAAGAGTGACTGGACTGATTCTATGACAAAGCTCTAAGGATGTAGTAAGATTCATAGCAATTAACTTGTTTTCATTGCAGAAAATAAGATTGAAAAGAGGTTCAAAATATTCAGCAGCAGGATATCAGAGCTAATATGATTTGGACTGTGGTCGCAGAACTGGAAGATTTCAGCTCAATACAAGCAAGTTTCAAGCAGCACTACAGAATCAAATCATTTCACCCTTGCCCCAGAGAATAGTGGATACATGACATAAAACAATTAATGCTTTCTCAACTGACTCCTTTAAAAAGATGCTCGATAAATATCTTCTTCAGCATAGGATTGAAGATCATTAGGATAAGGATAGATACAGATAATCAAATATTCCATGGAAGATAATGGTTCATGCACTGCTGGTCCATGGTTGAAAACCATGACCTGCAACTGGTCACAGCAGTAACAATGTGTTCAGATTGGTTTGCTTTTCCATACTTTTCCTCAATTTCCTTTGAGGGAATTAATGGAGAAATTGCACAGAGCTTTTTGAAGGTTTACCTGTGACGGCTTCATCCCTCAGGAATTTAGTGCGTGAACTGCATGATTGGGTAAATTATACATCGTTTGTTGAGGGAAAGGACTTGATGGGCTATGTGTCTTCTTTTGTTATATACTTTATAATCTTGTATTCTGATTGAAAGCCAGCAAGCTATGCTAGAAGCCTTTATGTGTAGACACTTGATATAGGGTTTGATGTCCCCGATCATTGAATAGTCCACTTCTGTTCTGTTTGATTGATTGAAGATCCTGTTTACATATGCTGGGAGATGGCAGTTAAAAGATCTCCAAGTTTAAGTGGCTCTCAGTCTGATGTTAAAATCTTGATGCTTTTAATTGGAAATATAAAAGAAATTTAGTACAAGGCATTTCATGAGATAAATAAAGAAAGAAAGACTTGCACCTTCACCTCAGGATGTCCCAAAGCATTTTACAGCCAATGAAGTACTTTTTTTGAAGTGTAGTCACTGCTGTAATGTAGGAAACATGGCAGCCAATTTGCGCACAGCAAGGTCCCACAAACAGCAATGTGATAATGACCAGATAATCTGTTTTAGAGATGTTGGTTGAAGGATAAATGTTGGCCAGGACACCAGGGAGAATTCCCCTGCTCTTCTTCGAAATGGTGTTATGGGATCTTTTATGTCCAACTGAGAGGGCAGACAGGGCCTCAATTTAACGTCTCATCCGAAAGAAGGGTGCATTGTTTACAATGCTTTATTTAGTTGCAATTAAGCCAGACTAGTTCTGGTTATCCTCTTGCTTCAACAGCCTGGGAGTTATAGTCATGTTACAGCTGGGTGGATTTAAATCTGGAATAAAAGAATTACCATAATCCAATATGGCTTTCAAAATGGTAATGGTACAAAGAGAAGCAATAAAGATTGAGGAAAATTCTTTTAATATTAAGTAAAAATTGTGTAACCATTTTTAAAACAAATAACTTTTGCGTGGCAAATTGAAACATACACCAACACAAACCGCAATGGAATAAAAGGCAGCAAAACATTTTGGGTTTTAATCCAGGTACAATAAACCGAAAGAGTGACGAAATGACAAGGACATGGATTCTATTGGGATATCAGAACTGTCAAAGCAAAAATGCAGGTGCCACAGACAAATGATCATCAAGATTTGGAAGGGCTGTGGTATTTAGTGCATTCACATGGCAGCAAAGATTCAGCTACTTGATGTAAAAACTTGTAACGATTTAGTCTGACAGGAAGAAAGATAAGGTGAGCCGCATAGAGTTAACGGTGGATATAACAGATTGCAGTGATGAATATTACTAGTTTATACCACATAAATGTGTATAACTGAACAAAGGATAGGAAACAACAGGTGTAGTTATACTGTCATTTTTGGATTGCTGTAAAACTGCAAAAGTGAAAGTATAAATCTGGAATGAGGACCCAGGGGGTGCCATCTCACACTTCTTGGACTTGACTATAATAAAAGCTCCAGTACAATATCAAACTGGGTATAAAAACACCTGCCATCTGCAAAATACTCACTTCTCTCTAAAGTTGCAGCAATAACACTGTTTTAACCATTGCCTATGAAGTGAAATCTTGTTGTTGAGATTGCTTTATCCAATAGCCCAAATGAGCTATAACCAGTTTCAATGGGGGTAATTTTAACCCCAAAGAACGGGTGGGTAGGAGACGGGTGGGAGGTTAAAATAATGGCTTTTTGAAGCACGACCATGACCCGGCTCCAACTGTCCCACTTCTGGGTTTAACCCAGGCAAGCTTGGATGCGTGCGCACATCCGAAACCCAGAAGTCCCAACCCCACTTAATGCCAGCAGGCGGATTGGTAAAGGGGGAATTTACCTAATTGAAATAGTTGAGATACTTACTTTTTTGTTGATTCTCAGTCAACCTCACCAGCATGGTTTTCCCAGGGCATCTGAATCTCATCAGGTGAAAGGAGGTGAGAAGGGCCGGTTCTGTGAAGTAAGTGCTTTTATTGCACTGCTTGTGGGCCAGGAGGAGGAGTGCATCATCCAGGCCCAACAAGCTCACCTGGAGCGATTGGAACCCAATGATCGTCTGAACCCTCCCCCCAACCAGATGGTACGCACCCCCCCCCACCACCAAGATGGTAGACCTTCCCCCCCCCCACCAAGATGGTAGACCTTCCCCCCCCCCACCCCGCGATGGTGACACCCTCCTTACCTCTGACTCCTCCTGACCTCCAGTCTCCTCCACGGTACAGAAGATGAATCTGATATTTAATTTTCTGATACTTACAGCTGACGAGTTTACCAGTTTACATGTGCTTCTTGGTGATTTTTCACATCCACGACCCGGTTTCAGCTTTGCTGTGACAACACCGATCCTCATAATCAAAGCTTTTTTTTACAAACTGCAAAGCTGGGCTTACAACTGGTTTTCAGCTAAAGGATACCCTTTGGTAGCTTCTAGGATTGCATCCCAAGTTGTCACTTTAAGTAACTCTTTATAATAAAGAGCAAAATACTGTGGATGCTGGAAATCTGAAATAAAAACAAAAAATGCTGGAAAAGTTCAGCAAGTGAGGCAGCATCTGAGGAGAAAGTTCTGACGAAAGGTCTTCGGCCTGAAACGTTAACTCTGTTTCTTTCTCTCAGTTGCTGAACTTTTCCAGCATTTTCTGTTTCTATCTTTATAATAAATCCTGAGTCTGATTTTTCTGTTGGGTTCGAGATGCATTCAGACATCACCATACATAGTCTGAGGCTCTTTTGAACGTAAGTTCTGCAAACAGTACCACAGTGTCTTCTCTTCCCCAACAACCACCCAAACCCCCCGCTCCGATTTCCTCGATGGCCCATGATCTCTCCCTCCCTCCCTCCCTCCTCTTTGATCCCCGGCCTTCCTGCCCGACAAGCCTGTCAATCAGGCTGGCTGCCAGGCGCAAAACCCAGAAATAAAATTTATTGCCTTCAATTAGGTCGCGATCGCAGATTCCGACCTGCCAACTTTACTTTCGGGTCTCACATCCGATTATCTTCCCCTCCGCTCTCTTCCCGGCTCCATGTAAAAATCATGCCCAGTTTGTCAGGAGGTAGCAGTCCCTCATGTGTACTGTTGATCCACAATGTGTATTGTACTTGACCCAAAACTGTCATTCTGAGTGGAGCACCACTCAGTTGCTAAAAGTGCTGGTGAATGCACAGAAACACTGCTCAGAAGTGCAGTCACTGGCCGAGCTTTTTCAATGTGGTGGGAATCCCGCAGGATTAGGCTATGCATCCTCTGACCTCGATGAATGCTGACCCTTGTGGATCTTCTGAGGTAAGGCTCATTTAAATGTTCTTGGCGGGCTCGCGGCAGTATTTTCACCGCCGCCAGGTTGGGCAGGGAGGGAAATGTTCCCGCCACAGTGTAACATGGTCGGTAATCCGGGACTGAAAGTTTTTTTTAAAAAATGCTTTGCCTTGTGCAATCAAGATCGACTGCATTAGACAAGGAAGTACTTTAAGAACTCTCCGCTGCCTAAGCAACACAGGGCACCAGGAATGTCATGTCATTACTGAAACCTCAAGGTCTCTAAGGTTTTAATAACAGGAATACATTAGATGTTGTATTCCTGTCATTAACATATCATTTGAATATACAGCAGCACTGCTCAGTTAGGTGGGCCCATTCAACGTCCACCATCACTTCCAGTGGAAACTCAAAGAGAAATTCCAGCCACCTCTTCATGACCTTCAATGGCATTACCATTGCTAAGCCCCCACCATCAACATCTCGGGAGTTGCCATTGACCAGAAGCTGAACGGAATCAATCCTCTCAACATTGCAGCTACAAGAGACAATTGACTCACCAGCTGATCCCTCAAAGCCTCGCCACCATTTTTGAGGCTCAAGTCACACGGGTGATCGAATACTCACCACAAGCCTGGAAAGGTGCAGCCGCAATCATACTCAAGAAGCTTGACACCATCTAGGACAGAGCAGTTCACTTCATTGGTGGCCATGCGACTGCACTAAATATCCATCCTCTCCACCACCAGCACACTGTGGCTGCAGTTTGCACAATGCGCAGGATGCACTGCAGCAACTTGCCAATGTTACTTTGACCACACTTCTCTTTACCACCCAGAACACCATCACCTCCAAGTCACCCACCATCTTGATATGGACATACGTTGTTGTTCTTTCATCGTCGCTGGGTCAGAATCCTTGTATTCCCTAGGACAAAGTTTAAAAATTCTGGATGTCGTAGCTTATGCCAGACAGCCACAGGACTGGCTCCTGACTGCCCCGCTATTGCTGAAAATCCAGGCCTCTGAACCACCTTCACAATTCTTTACAGTTGATCAGTCAGGGCCGGTTAAGAACAATGAGCAGCCCCATTACCTATTCATATGCCAGATCCTGCAGATTAATGGTGTTACAACTAAGGCAATTGTCTTTCAACATGGGGAACTGTCACTAAAGTGACCTGTATAACTAAATTGCACTGATAACTATAAATAATAGTCATGATGTGGAGATGCCAGTGATGGACTGGGGTTGACAATTGTAAACAATTTTACAACACCAAGTTATAGTCCAACAATTTTTATTTGAAATCTACAAGCTTTCGGAGGCTTCCTCCTTCCTCAGGTAAATGTTCAGGAGCTCCTCGAAGCCTACGCATTTATACATATAGAACAATACATGGTGTTTACAGACTGCCCCTGCAACTGCCCGTTGCCAAGGCAATCACCGTGTTCAGACAGAGAGGTGTCACCTACAGAACCCCCGAATACACATTCAACAAAAAAACAAACAGGAAAAAAAACAGAGGCAGAAACACCCGGAAGGCAGAGAAAGCCAGCAAATGACCCATTATATTAAAAACAGATAACATTTGTTCGCTGGTGGGGTAACGTGTAGCGTGACATGAACCCAAGATCCCGGTTGAGGCCGTCCTCATGGGTGCGGAACTTGGCTATCAATTTCTGCTCGACGATTTTGCGTTGTCGTGTGTCTCGAAGGCCGCCTTGGAGAACGCTTACCCGAAGATCGGTGGCTGAATGTCTCTGACTGCTGAAGTGTTCCCCGACTGGGAGGGAACCCTCCTGTCTGGCGATTGTTGCGCAGTGTCCGTTCATCCGTTGTCGCAGCGTCTGCATGGTCTCGCCAATGTACCATGCTCCGGGGCATCTTTTCCTGCAACGTATGAGGTAGACAACGTTGGCCGAGTCACAGGAGTATGAACCATGCACCTGGTGGGTGGTGTCCTCTCGTGTGATGGTGGTATCTGTGTCGATGATCTGGCATGTCTTGCAGCGGTTACCGTGGCAGGGTTGTGTGGTGTCGTGGACGCTGTTTTCCTGAAAGCTGGGTAATTTGCTGCGAACGATAGTCTGTTTGAGGTTGGGTGGCTGTTTAAAGGCGAGTAGTGGAGGTGTGGGGAAGGCCATAGCGAGGTGTTCGTCGTCATTGATGACATGTTGAAGGCTGCGGAGAACATGGCGTAGTTTCTCCGCTCCGGGGAAGTACTGGACGACGAAGGGTACTCTGTTGGTTGCGTCCCGCGTTAGTCTTCTGAGGAGGTCTATGCGATTTTTCATTGTGGCCCGTCGGAACTGTCGATCGATGAGTCGAGCGTCATATCCCGTTCTTACCAGGGCGTCTTTCAGAGTATGTAGGTGTCCATCCCGTTCCTCCTCGTCTGAGCAGACCCTGTGTATTCGCAGGGCCTGTCCATAGGGGATGGCCTCTTTGACGTGGTTAGGGTGGAAGCTGGAAAAGTGGAGACCATGCAGACACTGCGACAACGGATGAACGGACACCGCGCAACAATCGCCAGACAGGAGGGTTCCCTCCCAGTCGGGGAACACTTCAGCAGTCAGGGACATTCAGCCACCGATCTTCGGGTAAGCGTTCTCCAAGGCGGCCTTCGAGACACACGACAACGCAAAATCGTCGAGCAGAAATTGATAGCCAAGTTCCGCACCCATGAGGACGGCCTCAACCGGGATCTTGGGTTCATGTCACACTACACGTTACCCCACCAGCGAACAAAAGCTATCTGTTTTTAATATAATGGGTCATTTGCTGGCTTTCTCTGCCTTCCGGATGTTTCTGCCTCTCTCTGTTTTTTTTCCTGTTTGTTTTTTTGTTGAATGTGTATTCGGGGGTTCTGTAGGTGACACCTCTCTGTCTGAACACGGTGATTGCCTTGGCAACGGGCAGTTGCAGGGGCAGTCTGTAAACACCATGTATTGTTCTATATGTATAAATGCGTAGGCTTCGAGGAGCTCCTGAACATTTACCTGAGGAAGGAGGAAGCCTCCGAAAGCTTGTAGATTTCAAATAAAAATTGTTGGACTATAACTTGGTGTTGTAAAATTGTTTACAATTATAAATAATAGCACAGCATTAAATTGGTTGTGGTTTTTGAAATCAGATGCTTTACTAAGTGACACATCACTACGAATAGTGATCACCATAAAAGTATTGTACTGCAAAGAATAAAAAGGACCAATTAGACGAATGCAAGCTGTTCTTCTATTTACCTGGTTCAGGATCATCCTTTTATAAGTACCAATATCCATAGCCAAGGCTTTCAGCTATCCAGGGAGTTGAAAAACCATATTTCCCCACTTTATACTCTCACCAACATTTTCAAATTTGAAGATGGAGGAAAATATGTCCCATTGTCTTAGTGTGAGAAGTTTTACCAAAGCTACCTTAACTTAATTTTCTCCATTAGTGGATGTCTGTCCTTCAGCTGACATTAGTAGCAATAGAGGGAAAAGTCTGAAGGGCAATGCCTTTCTGTGCATTGCTTTAAGTTATCATCTTCTTATTTACAGATGCATTTCAACTGTAAAATTCTGTAACAATTACTTTTTGATTCTTTTGATGAAATCAGTATTGCCTTCATTGTAGAATAAAAAAAGAACAAAAAAGAAACTTACTTTGATTCACTGTCATACTGAAAGACAAAGCAGCCCTATTGGATTTAATGGGCAGTAATTTATATTGCCATAATTTTGAATTGGAGATTTTAAATCACAAATGCTGTCATTGTATTTCACAGGTTACTTGGCATCACCATCAGCAGGCTGACATATCTAGGTGCTGCAGTTGGAATTGTTCCATTAGCAGACGCTGAGGTGCTGCCTGCCATAAACAGAATGGTTCCAGCTCCCACTGTTAGAAATCCCGTATCAGCAATGATGAATCTAACAAAGCAACTAACGTGTTTTTACTGTATCTGGCATGAAAACCAGAATTCAAATTGGTTCCAACTTAATTGCTGTCTATTTTATTTATTACTTAAAACTGCAGCAGAATGGCTTTAACAACAGAATGTCTTGCACTTCTGCAGCATAAATCATGCTAACTGACAGCTGTTGGCACTGACTTACTCACTGCTTGTATAAAAAACAACCTACTTATAAAAGCACTGTGTGAGAAATTTGCCTTTGACTATGCATTTTTGTACTGTAGTTTGTACATGACTATTATCTAGATTCCTTTTCAATATGCTCAATGTTTCCAGCAGAGACATATTAATCATGAAGTAAAGAACTTTTAACTTGAACTATATTTTAGATTACAAACACAATAGCTCAAATGTTTTATGCTACTTTGTTACCAAGACAATAGGCTTCAAAACAAAAAGTATATATTAGGCCAGATTAAAATAAAATGTAATTGTAAAAAACTTAAACTTAGAATAATCCCCATTCTCTTTATGATTACTTCAAAACAATAACATCCTTAAAATGAGCAGGTACAAAACAAAACAGCATATCCACCCCCAAAAAAATAAAGATGGACGGTCATGAATACGATTTGCACAGAATTTATTCCTAACTGGAACAGTCTTACTTCTTTATTCATTACACAGGAAATCAATGACCTATATGAGATTGTAAACTGGTGCCTTGGTGCAAATTTCTTCACTCAGAGTTGGTGTCTACTTCACACCAACGCTAAACTTATGTAGTGTAAATGCATAATTACATTAAAAGCCTGACCTGAATTCAGAGTGAAGCAGAATGAGATTCCTTTCTGCAGAGACTTACTCTGCCTTGCTCGGATGTCTGGTTGAGCCCAAATTCCAGATTTAGCTTGTAGTCACACTATCACTGTAGCTATCAGTACCACTTTGCTCTCTTGCTACAATTGTAATGCAAATGCACTTGAGGATCCTATTAACCAGAAGGAGCATGCCATCGCCTATTGTTTCTTACACCAGTCCCCCACTACCACATAGCTGTGCATAGAGTATTGAGATATTAAAAGGTGTTATTATAAAAGCTGGCCTTCAATCGTGGTACTTTTTAAGAGATTGTGGCAATTGGACAAGTTTCCCTACCTCTCACACATCTTTGCTGCACAACAGTACATCCTTCAGAGCATTTGCTGTGTACATAGTGATTTCTACTTGAATAGGAATCGCAGCTACACTGTTATACAAAGTAAATTTTACTTGCTGTAAAAATATCAGAGAATTTTTGCAACTCTAGTTATGCTGTGATTTCTATAGATGTGCAGGCACTACACAGTGAAGAAAACTGCTTTGCTTAGGAAAAATTGTATAATTTGTGTCAAGACTGAGGGATATTCTCAAGATATATTTGAAGTTACTTTATTTGTAGTGGAATGCTGTGTGCACATTAAACATTGTAGTGATTTGAATAACAAATTTTCTTTAAGAATTTGTATTTGCAAAAGTAGATTCTGCAAACCTCCATATGAAAATGCAGTTTTCCAACAAGATAAAGAATGCAACAGAGTAACAGGGAAAATCAAATAGTACAGATTTATAAAATTGTCTTGTATATCATCCTTTTGAAAAGTCCTCAAAACTTAACATTTTCAACTGTCATTCACATGCAAGTATCAAGCTCACAATTATAAATTAAATCTGCACTTGAAATCATTTTTGCATTTTAACTCGTCTGCACCAATAGGAACAATGCAATTGGAGTCCCAGAATGGTAATTCGCTAATGTTATTTAGAATGCAAGATTTAGTGCAAGATTCCGCAGGTGCAGCCAAAAAAGACATTTAAATCTTTGCCTAGTCAATTATGGGATTAACTCTTCCCTATAGATCCTGCTTAGATGTACTTGCAGTGAGATACAAGTGTCTGCTACTTCAGCTTTTGTCCTTTCCTTCAAAATGGACAGAAGAAAATAATAGGGCTATCTGCAATGGTCAAAGAATTAATGGTTTCTTACTAGTGTAGAGAATTACATCTATTTCACATGAAAAGTGACCAATAATCAACGAATGTGCTTGAGTACCAGATCGGTTTCTCCTCCAATTCTTGCCTCTTGCACATCCCCGATTTTAATTGCTCCACCATTGGCGGCCATGCCTTCAGCTGTTTAGGCCCTAAGCTCTGGAATTCCCTCCCTAAATCTCTCTGCCTCTCTCCTTCTTTAAGATGTTCCTTAAAACCTACCTCTTTGACCAAGCTTTTGGTCACCTGTCCTAATATCTCCTTATGTGGCTCAGTGTCAAATTTTGTTTGAAAATCACTCCCGTGAAGCGCCTTGAGACGTTTTACTAAATTAAAGGCACAATATAAATGCAAGTTGTCATTGTTGTTGTTGTTGAACTATCCTCTTCCATCCAAGCCTGCATGTTGAGAACAGATGGTTCTTTACTGGAAACGGGCATATTTTAGCTCTTCCAAATGTTAACTGCATGCACATTATCATTGTTTTTGCAGCTAACACAGCAACGCTATGTAATGAAGAACTGTACTCTTCTTCATAGCTATTCAATCCTTTAATCCAACATTAAGTGCTTGTAGTGGGAGATAATGATGCAATTCTACTTGTCATTAAACACTAAACTATTTTCTGATACAGTATCAATACTGTTTGGAGAAGTGGCTGAGCAGTAGGAGATCGTGGGGGGGGCGGGAGAAGTTGGAGATCGTGGGGGGGCGGGAGAAGTCGGAGATCGAGGGGGGGCGGGAGAAGTCGGAGATCGTGGAGGGGGGGCGGGAGAAGTCGGAGATCGTGGAGGGGGGGCGGGAGAAGTCGGTGATCGTGGGGCGGGGCGAGAGAAGTCGGAGATCGTGGGGGGGGGGGCGGGAGAAGTCGGAGATCGCGGGGGGGGGGGAGCGGGAGAATTCGGAGATCGCGGGGGGGGGGGCGGGAGAAGTCGGAGATCGCGGGGGGGGGCGGGAGAAGTCGGAGATCGCGGGGGGGGCGGGGGAAGTCGGAGATCGAGGGGGGGGCGGGGGAAGTCGGAGATCGAGGGGGGGGGCGGGGGAAGTCGGAGATCGAGGGGGGGCGGGGGAAGTCGGAGATCGAGGGGGGGCGGGAGAAGTCGGAGATCGAGGGGGGGCGGGGGAAGTCGGAGATCGTGGGGGGGTGGGGATGTCGGAGATCGCGGGGGGTGTGGGAAGTTGGAGATCGTGGGGGGGGTGGGTTAGCAGTCGGAGATCATAGGGGACGGTGGGGGGTGTTGGACATTGCGGGGTACGATCGCAGAGTCTGTAAAGTGGTTTGCTCGAGGGGAGCTGGAAGAAGAACTCCTGCTCCTCGTGGCCCACAAGCAGTGCTGTAAATACACTTACCTCATGGATCCGGCCCTTCTCACCCCCTTTTACCTGCTGGGAATCCCATGACCCGGGAAACCCAGCCTCCGTGGAAAGTCCGTGTCGGGGGGCGCACTCCTCTCCAAGCTCTGCTCAGCTGGACACAGATACTGAACCCCGGGGGCCATCTTTGAAAAGGAGAACGATTGAGATACAGATGCACCTTTGCAACGTACTGGAAGATGTGCCACGCTCACTCTCCACAAAAGCAGAGAGGATGAAGGAGTCCACCTCCAGTGGGTAAGTGCGGGAATGCCTGCGATGGAGAGAATGGCAGCCTCCATTGTGTTTCAAGCACGGATCAAAAATGAGTCCATTCAGGCCCTGACAATGGCCGTGTGGACTCAGGGTGACTAACATTCTGCCACCTTAAACAGGCAGACAGATACATTCACAGTGGCCTTACAAGGCATCAGACATGTTCTCCAAAATGTTGTCCAGAGTGGTAGGAGTGATGTGGCCCTGGCCCAGGAGAGGGATGATGGCAAAAGAGGACATGGAAGTGGCGACGCCACTCAAAGTGCTCACCCATTGCCCCCCTCAACCGGTACCCACAATGCTGGCTCCTCTCCAGATGGCCGAATCTACCCCTACACAGGTGTAGCTGGAGCAGTCTTTGGCGGGGCCCTCAAAGGCTCCAAAACCCAGAGGGCGTATGTGGAGAGCATCTCCGCAGTCGGGGCAGGGATCTGAGCAACCTGCCACTACCTCTGCTGAAGCCATAAGGGATGCGCCCCGTAAAAGTAGTAGAAAGTGGAAGGCGAAGGTTTTGTGACCAAGGGTATGCACAGGGTGTCTGACTAAATGTCATGTTTTTCATTACTCTTTGTTTTTTTTTATATTCACAATAAATGTCACACTTGCTACCACCACTGCCATGTCTTGTCCATTCTTAAATCCCTTTCTTGAAAGCTCCCTTTCATGTCCCTCATCATGAACGGCGGGACGGGGTCAGGGGGGGTTGGCTGGTGTTGATGTTGGTCGTTCCAGGTGGTCTGAGTACTTCACTATCTTCACTTTGCAGATCTCCCTATGAGAATATCAAATATGAGTGACTCCCTGGCATAACGAGCAGCCAGGTGTGCTGCTGTTCTGCCAATGGGTTGCCCATCATCCTCCTCCTCCTCGTCTTCTTCAATGTTGATGGCAGGTGCGGATGCTTTATGAGTGCATGGGAGCTCATCCACTTGTAACCCTCTCCGTTGAGTCATGTTGCGCAGGACGCAACACACGACTATTATTCTACACACCTTCGCCAGTGAGTACTGAAGGGCTCCCCCAGATCGATCCAGGCACCTGAAGTGCATCTTGAGCATTCCTATGGCTTGTTCAATGACAGACCTGGTGCTGGGGTGACTGTTGTTGTACCGCTGCTGTGCCTCATTGATCAGGTTTTTCAGGGGTGTCATGAGCCACATCTGCAGAGGGTATCCCTTGTCTCCAAGGAGCCAGTCCTTAAGTCTGTTTTGTGCATGGAAGAGGGGCAGGATGTTGGATTTGCGCAAAATGAAGGAATCATGGCAGCTGCTCGGGAATTTGGCACACACCTGCAGAAACCTCTTCCGGTGGTTGCAAACCAGCTGCGCATTGATGGAGTGATATCCCTTTCTGTTGATCAACATTCCTGGCTCATGTGGAGGTCCTTGGATTGCTACGTGTGTGCAATCAATTGCACCCTGCACCCATGGGAAGCCAGCCGGAGAATGGAAACCCACGGCACTCTCAGTCTGGCTGATGTCGTCGATGGGGAAGTTGACGTAGTCAGATGCCCTGGCAAACAAGCCATCTGTGACCTGTCGTATACACTTATGTGCAAATGACTGACAGATCCTGGTGATGTCACCGGTGGCGCCCTGGATGGATCTGGAAGCGAAGAAATTGAAGGCGATGTTGATTCTAACTGCGACGGGCAATGCATGGCCGCCAGGTCCAGCCGGGAGCAGCTCTGCATGAAGGAGCCTGCAGATGTCTGCGACTCAATCTGAGCCTTCGAAGACACTGCTGCTCAGAGAGGTCCAGGAAGCTCAGCCTCTGCCTGTAGATCCTCTCATGTGGGGAGTGCCTCCTGCAACCTCGGTCCCCCCGTTGGTCCCCTCTCTGCTTTTCTGCAGGTCCTTGTGGCGCACGTCCGTCTTGTGGAGCTGCAACTCCCAGAACTGCATGCCGAGCCTGGCGCAGATGGTGATGTAGCTCCTCCTCAGATGTACTGCTGAATAAATCCATTGTGCCCCCCCCCATCCTGATGGTGTCAGTTTCCAAAATGTAGGTAAATATGTGTGAACACAAGAATTCTGAGTGTGAACAAAGACATCTCAGACTAAACACAAAGAACTCCCAGCCAAAGGTTTGTCTGAGAGAACTGATTGCCCTGCTGCAAAAACTCACCTTTATTTCACGTGTCAATCATTAGTTTGAAAGGTCCAAATGGGTGCTGGCTGCAACTCGCCTCCGTTTCCATGGCGTCTTTCAGAGGCCACGGGAGACACGTTCAGAAGCAGTTAAAATGGCCTGTGTAACTCAATACACAAAAATTTAATATTCTTAAGTAATTTAAATAACTCAATTGGCCCTTTAAATATCGTCCCGCCGGCTTCCGGGTTCGAAAGCGTGCGCATATCCAGATGTGTCTGAGTGAAACCCGGAAGTCGGCGGGTTGGAGCCAGGATGAGGTCCCGCTCCCAAAACCGTCAATTTTCACTGCCCACCCGCCCCCATCCCACCCGTTCTTCGGGGTTAAAATTTCCCCCATGTCTCTGCTTCCCAAACTATTGTAGGTTTAGTTATTTAACTATAAATAATAATATAAAATCAAAGTACTGTATGAAAAATATAAGAACAGAATGTGTGACTAAAATGGTAACTGAATTATATCTGCACATCCTGATCCAATTATCCCCAGTCCTCTGATTCCACATCACCCAAAGATTATCCTGGGTCTTGACTCAGCATTCATTTTTTTTTTGATTGTGCCTCTGTGAAGTTCCTTGAGATGCTTTTGAATCATGATTAGAGGGAACTGCCATCAAGTTCTGTGAGACTTCAAAATGATGAATGTTTCATATGAGCAGGTTAGGAAGAAGTTTGAGCATTTTAAAGAGTGACTCGTCAGCAAGAGTGTTATGAGGGAACTGCCATCTCCTTTACAAGAGGGGGTGGGAATACAATTCCTCTCAATCCAATTTTTATTGCATGTAGACCAAAGCATTTCTAGAAGGCATTCGGCAGAACAAATATGACCAGGAAGATCTTGCACCTAAACACTATTCACAGTATGCCAACAAAGCTGATCATGTTTATAGGATCTGCTGTTAATTGTATGAATTATATCAATGAGTGTTAATTGTATTCGGGTGGTGGGTATCAATTGGGGACTCTCGTATCCTTTTTATAGGAGAACTTGTCTCGGGTGTGTGTGTGTGTGTGTGTGTGTGTGTGTGTGTGTAAGGGGAATCCCTGTGAATAAAGGCTTGGAAACAGCTAAAGACCAGGCTCTAGAATTCTATCCTTCACCACATGGCTATCGAACTGTAACATCTGCTCTTGCTTTCAACAAGAGAGACTAAATACAGACTTGGCAAGTGTCACTCATTAGGAATGTCAATCACTCAGTTTGGTTTGAAAACATGACCTTTTTTGAACTATATCACTAATAATAAATACAACATGTTTAAATGAGTTTGCAACCTGTATTACACTTCCTGACAATATAACATTTCTTCAATGTCGACAGCTGTTTGCATCTTTTCTTACTGAAATATCTTCTGAATCAAAGTAGATATTAATGGACATACCTTCTGGAGGCAAATAGCCAGAGCTCATCACTGTGATGCAGAAGAATGTTAATTAAATGGCCCATCCAAATATACAATGTGACTATAGTTTATAGTCCCACTAGGCTGCTGACTGAATAATGCAAAATAAAGAGGATGGCCCAGTTTATTTCTGTGCTCACAGTACTGACATTAGTGAATCAAATAGGCACCCAGTAAAAATTGTCAGGAGAGAGTCTATCTTGTTCTCTGCTCTGTGTCAACGCTGTCAGAATAATAAAGGACTTGGTTCAAGATTCTTCAAGGAATACCATTTTGTCCTCCAGAAGGCTTTGGAACACAAAAGAATCCTTTTTCTGAAGTCATAAGAGATAATCGAAATTAATGGAAAAGAAAATGGGCTGTGGTGCAGGATGGGGCGAGTCGCTATCAGCCTGTTTTTTTTGCTACTGGCGTTGTTCATTTTCACCCCAATGTTTTCTCTAGAAAATACATTTAATGCTATCCTAAAACCAAACTGGCAAGATACCCAGTGTACAATTAGTGTGTAGAAAAAATGTTACTCAAGCATGTAAATGAGAAGTATTTCTGGAGCTTCTAAGCAAGATTAATAAAATACTAATGACTCCGTTTTTGCTTAGAGGACCCGAGTGCCACCAGAACACGGTCCACAAGCATTGTAATGCATGTGGTAAACATCAGTGTTTCACATTGACAGTCATGGATTCACCAAGCCCATCAATGTGTCAGCATTTGCTGACCAAAATCAGAATTCAATTTTTTTTTTTAACAACCTCAGGAATTGCTAGAAACTGGACAGGAATGGAGTTGAATGAAGACTACAATGCAAAGCAGCTCATTAAAGGCTCTATTTAGTGAGAGGGCTTCTTCTGAACCACGTTGTATTTAGTCACCTCCTCTGCTCTCTGCATCCCAATGTTTAGGAACTGCAACTCAAGTTACTTACACTCACTACTTGTTCTCTCACTACTTGGCTGCTCCTGCATCTCAATGGCTCCTCCTTTGCTCCACTTCTGCCAGCACAGACCTGTGGTCACTGGTCCATCTGTGCTCTACTCAGTTACCATTTTTTGACTGCTTGTTCTCCACTCTGCTGGACTCCTGCTGCTGTTGACCTTCTGATTCTGAACTCCTGCTGACTGCAAATTCTTCTGTGGGACAGCTGCCCTCGCCTCTAATAATCTTTGCTGTGGCCCTTCTGCACTCTACTCCACTCCCACTAACCTCTGACCCTGCTGGCTGCTAACTCTATTCTGGGGAGCTACCCCAATCTCTAATGCTCCAAATTGCATAAAAATCATCAGCTGCACAGAGAAAAATGCAGAAGCTGAAAAATCCTCTGGAAATCGTCATCTGGGCAACACAGAAAGAAACAGGTAACTCTCCTCTGTATCGAGCCTTCTCATGGATTCCTGAGCTCCGCTGGCTCGCTGGCCTTTGGACTGAGTTCTACTCACTTCTGGGATCTTCTCTTCTGCTGCATTGTGCTTCTAGGCTGGAGTCCACTGTTTTGTTGGCTTTTGATCTTCACTCCATCCGGCATAGGAACATAGGAAACAGGAATAAGCCATTCAGTCCCTCAAGCCTCTTCTACCATTCAGTGATTTCATGGCTGATCTGTACCTCATCTCCATTGACCCGCCTCTGATCCATATCCCTTGATACCGTTATCTAATAAAAATCTGTTGATCTCAGTTTTGAAAATTTCCATTGACTCAGCACCCGCAGCCTTTTGAGCGAGATAATTCTGCATTTCCACTATCCTTTATGTGAAAAAGTGCTTCCTGATTTCACTCCTGAATGGCCGAGCTCTAATTTTAAGATTATGCCCCTTTGTTCTGGATTCCCCCCACCAGAGGAAATAGCTTCTCTGTGTCTGCTCTATCGAGTCCTTCATCATTTTAAACACCTCGATGAGATCACCCCTCAACCTTCCAAACCCAAAGGAATACAACTCAAATTTATTCAAACCTGTCCTCATAATTTAACCCTTTAAACCCTGGTAGAATTTTGGTAAATCTGTGCTGTAACCCCTCCAAGGCCAATATATCCTTCCTGAGGTGAGGTGCCAGAATTGAACGCAATACTCCAGATGGGGTCTGACCAAGGCTCTATACAAATGAAGTATAACTTCCTCCCCTTTGTATTCCAACCCCCTTGAGGTAGAGGCCAACATTCCTTTAGTCTTGATTACTTTTTGTACCTGTGCACCAGCTTTTAATGATTTTTGTGTACCTGGACATCCAAATCTCTTTGCTCCTCTACAGTTTTTAGGTTTCTACACTCGCCATTTAGAAAATATTCCGATTTGTCTTTTTTGAATCCAAAGTGGATTACCTCACAATTCTCCACATTGAACTCTATCTGCCACACTTTTGCCCACTCATTTAATCTGTCTATGCCCCTGTAACTTCCTGCTACCTACTGCACAACTTACTGTTCCTCCTAATTTAAGTGTCATACCACATTGGCTCTGGTCTGAAATCTGCAGCCCTATAATTTCTTAGATATACCTCTATTAGCTTGCTGGACTCCTGGGTTGGACTTCCCTTCTCTGCTGGCTCCTGAACTTAGCCACACTCCTGGTTTCCTGGACTCCAGTCTGCCCTACCCACATACGGCTTTCCTGGGACAATCTCCAATGTCCATTGGTGAGCTGGTTTACGAGGCCGTGCTCCACCCTTTCACTGGTGGCTGGATGTCATTCTGCTCCTCCACTGCACACATGGATCACCATCCACTCCTCCACTGGCCTCCTGGATTAACTTGCATTTCTTGACCATTGCCTTGGATCAACCTGCACTGCTCCAGAAACCTCCAAGATCAACACTGCTGGTTCTTTGCAAATTCGCCACTCCTCTGATAGCCACTGGATCAACTCCAACGGCTCCTGGATTGACCTCAATTCCTCTTCTATCTCCTGAACCATGCTTCACTCCTCGGCTGCCCACACCACTATCATCAATTTCAATTTGTACCTTTGCTTGTCCCTGAATTAAACTCACTCCATTGTTGCCTCCTGTCCAGAGATGCCTCCGCACCCCCCTCCGCGCTCCCCACAGAGCTAAACAGGAGAGAGAGAATTGAGGAGGGAAGAGGAAAAATAATCAGTGGAAAGAGAAAGGAACAACGTGGAGAGAGAATAACTGGAAAGAGAGAAAATCAGGAAAGAGAAACAGAAAAGAACAAGAAAAGTACGAGATAGAGAAGGAGGATAGAGAGAAGAAAGAGAGAAGCAGCAAAGAAGAGGCAAACAAACCATAACAGTAGTGGAAATGAACAAAAAATGGATGGTAAACCAAACAAAAAGGAGAGGGACAGAAAACAGAGAGGGGAGAAAGTGAAGACACACACACACACACACACACACACACACACTCACACGGAAAGAGCGAGACACATGCACAGTAGGGAAGACAAGGAAGGAGGCATCCACAGAGGAAAAAAAGGAGAGAGAGACATATACAGAAGGGATGGGAAGTGGCACGTTCCCCAATAATCAAAACTCGTTGGAGATATGGAACCTATGTCCTGAATTTAAGTTTATTTTGGTAACATTAAGTAAGCTTGAAGAAATATGCGGTAATAAAAAATGTAAGTTAGTTAAATCATTTAAGTTTTATATATTTTTTGGCCTTCGCTATAAAACAGATAGAAAGTGAAGACCTGCTCTCCAGTGCTAGTCTTAGTGCTGGTATATGTCTCTCCTTTTTTTCTTCTGTGGGCGCCTCCCTCAGTGTCTTCTTCCCTTTTGTGCGTGTGTCTCGCTCTTTCCATGTGTGTGTGTCTTCTTCACTTTGTCCCCTCGCTGTCTTCTGTCCCTCTCCTTTTTGTTTGGTTTACTATCCATTAGTTCATTTCCACTACTGTTATGGTTTGTTTGCCTCTTCTTTGCTGCTTCTCTCTGCAATGCCTTATTTATTAATGCAAGTGTGGAATGTGAGTGGACAAATCTGTTTATCTACTCAGAGTGGGAAAGCACGACAATCCCTTTAAATTTTGGCTGCAGCTTTTCTGGTTATTTCCCCCTCCCCTTTTAGCAATCTCCCAACAGGAGGTCCAATCCAAGCTGGGAGCTTGCTCTGCATAGCTGTTTAAGGACAACCCCGGAAGATCAGGGGCTCCTATTTCTGGTAAGTGCAAATCTCACAGCTCATCAGTCTCACAGCTCAAGCACCCAGACTGGAAAATGTAGCTCATTCCTTTTTGTTTTGTGCATATTGAGAATTCAGCAGCAATTTTCTTTTGAAACAATATATCCACTGGCAAGATGACACCAGTGAACCATGACCTGTGTATAAATCTATTATGTTCTAATTTTATATTTTGTGGCTGGTTGTGCTCTCACTTTAGACTGTCCTTGGGATGCAGAACTGTGCTCTAGTTTGGTTGTCATTGCTATACATAAACATAGAAACATAGAATGGTTAGGGCACAGAAGGAGGCCATTGGGTTCACCGAGCCCATGCCGGCTCTTTGTAAGAGCAATCCAGTTAGTCCCATTCCCCCGCTCTTTCCCCGTAGCCATGCAAATTTTTTCCCTTTATCCAATTCCATTTTGAAAGTCATGATTTAATCAGCTTCCACCACCCTTTCAAGCAACGCATTCCCAAATTAAAACTACTCGCTGCGTAAAGAAGTCTTTCCTCATGCCGTCTATGGTTCTTGTCCCAATCACCTTAAATCTATGTCCTCTGGTTCTCAACCCTTCAACCAATGGGAACAGTTTCTCTTTATTTACTTTATCTACACCCTTCATGATTTTGAACACTTCTGTCAAATCTGCTCTAAGGAGAACAACCCCAGCTTCTCCAGTCTATCCACATAACTGAAGTTCCTCATTCCTGGAACCATTCTCGTAAATCTTTTCTGCACCCCCTATAAGGCCTTCACATCCTTCCTAAAGTGTGGTGCCCAGAATTGGACACAATACTCCAGTTGTGGCCAAACCAGTGCTTTATAAAGGTTCAAGATAACTTGTTGAAGGCCTATCCCCAGAAATGGAGATAGAGAAGTCGAGGAAGGAAAAGGAAGAGTCAGAGATGGACCATGTGAAGGCGAGGGAAGGGTGGAAATTGGAAGCAAAGTTAATTCAATTTTCCAGTTCGGAGCAAGAGCAGGTAACGGCACCGATACAGTCATCAATGTACCGGAAAAAGATGTGAGGGAGGGGACCCGAGTAGGACTGGACAAGGAACGTTCCACGTATCCCACAAAAAGGCAGGCATAGCTGCCACTAATTCCACCCTTCCCTCGCCTTCACATGGTCCATCTCAGACTCTTCCCTTCCTCGACTTCTCTATCTCCATTTCTGGGGATAGGCTGTCCACCAATATCTATTATAAGCTGACTGACTCCCACAACTACCTTGATTACAGTTCCTCCCACCCCACTTCCTGTAAGAACTCTATTCCCTTCTCTCAGGTTCTGTCTCCGTCGCATCTGTTCTGATGATCCCACCTTCCGCACCAGTGCTTCCAATATGTCTTCCTTTTTCCTCAACCGAGGATTCCCCTCCACCATAGTTAAAATGGCCCTAGACTGTGTCCGTCCTTTTTCCCGCACTTCTGCCCTTCCCTCCCAGACCCATGATGGGGGGTCCCCCTTGTCCTCACCTTCCACCCCACCAGCCTTCACATTCAACGTATCATCCTCCGCCATTTCCGCCACCTACAGCGCGATCCCACCACCAAACACATCTTCCCCTTCTCTCCTCTTTCAGCATTCCGAAGGGACCGCTGCCTCCGTGGCACCCTGGTCCACTCTTCCATCACCCCCAGCACCCGCTCTCCTCCCAAAGGCACCTTCCCCTGCAAGCGCAGGAGGTGCAACATCTGCCCCTTCACCTCCTCCCTTCCCACTGTCCAGGGCCCCAAACACTCCTTCCAGGTGAAGCAGGGGTTTACTTGTACTTCTTTCAATTTAGTAAACTGTATCCGCCGCACACAATGTGATCTCCTCTACATTGAGGAGATCAAACGCAGACTCGGTGATTGCTTTGCTGAACACCTCCGCTCTTTCCGCAAGCATGGCCCTGACCTACCGGTCATTTGCTATTTTAATTCCCCGTCCCACTCTCACTCTGACCTCGGCCTTTTACACTGTTCTAATGAAGCTCAACGTAAACTCGAGGAACAGCACCTCATCTTCTGGTTAGGCACTTTACAACCTTCTGGACTCAAAACTGATTTCAATAACTTCAGGTCATAACCTTTGCTCCCATTTTTTCAGACAGCTAGTGCTGGTAATGCTTCTGCTGCTGCCATTTACAGCTACTCTTGACCAATCCTTTGTTTCTTAACCTGTTCCAATACCACCCTCCTTGCCTTGCACCATCATCCCTTTTGTCATTTAATTACTCCTGCCCTTCACCCTATCACAGACCTTCTCTTTTGTTCTTTCCTCCCTTCCCCTCCCCGCTCCCTTTCCCCGGCTCTGTGTTTGCTTAAAAACTTTAACTCTTTTAACATCTTCCAGTTCTAACGAAAGGTCTTTAACCTGAAACGTTAACTGTTTCTTTGCTGAGCTTCTCCAGCATTTTCTGTTTTTATTTCAATTATGACTTCCTTGCTTTTGTATTCTATGCCTCTATTTATAAAGCCCAGGATCCTGTATGCTTTTTTAACTACTTTCTCAACCTGTCCTGCCACCTTCAAAGATTTGTGCACATATACCCCCAGATCTCTCTCTTCCTGCACCCATTTTAGAATTGTACTACTTAGTTTATCTTGCCTCGCCTAATTCTTAATGCCAAAATGCATCACTTTGCACCTCCCTGCCATTTTTCTACAAGGGGCTTTACTTTTCTGCTTGATGCAGAATAATTCTTACCTTTCGATAATAGGAATCGATTTCCATCTCAGTTCAGCAGATGTATTCTTTTCACTAACACCTTGCTTATGTCCTTATACTATTGGGGGTGAGCTCAGCCTCCACCTTCAAAGATGACAAAAGCCCTTTCTGATTAATGTGAGGAACGTTGTTTAGTCAGTCTGGGGACGTCGACACTCTGTAACCTTAGCCTCCACCTTTTATTCCAATCATCATAAATCTTTCTTAACGGAGAAGGAAACTCTACGGAGAGCATGTTTTGTTGAAAGTATTCCACCCACATCTCTGGGTACATGTACAGTGTACCCAACCAATAGTATGCTTTGCCCAGAGTCGGCCAGTTCTGCGTCGAATTCCAATCAAGCCTGTATTGTGACCCCCATATATGATGAATGGATGCAGGTCCCCGAAAGGCCCCATTCGTTTAATGGGGGAGGGCGGGAGAAGACAGGAAAATGCAGGTTTTCGTTGTGGAAGAATTTTTTTTAAACTATAAAGAATATTTTTGTTATGTGTATTATTTGGAAAGAAGCTTGTAAGAAACGGTGCAACAGGTGCTTTGTGAGTGGTTCCTGAAAAATAAATAGACAACATTTTTCTTACAACTGGCTCTGTGATGATCCGGATCCTGTCGAGGCAGTTGTCCTCAATCCTTGCTGGGTAGGTATTTCAGGATTTATACAGTTAATGGTATAATGGTGGGTCTTACAATTCAAATTTGATGCTGATGATCTCCCTGGCAAGCCTTCTTTCAACTTGTACCATGCCAATCATGAAAGATTGTATTTAGGGCATTTTAAAAGCAACATGCATAATTAATTTTAAGTTGACTTGCCAACTGGTACAGGATTCTGTAGCTTGCATTTAGAAACCTTGTAACTCCCAGAACAGCAGGACTGAAAGTTTGTATTGTAGAAGAATCTTTTCATATCCCTTTCTTCTTTTATGCTATTCCTGGTCTGCTGAACTCTTGTAAATGCTTCAATTACAGTTGGTGTTCCAATGATTTTGCAAACAATATTTGGCTGTTTTTGCTTTTGCATAAACACTCCCTAAATGTTCTGGTGCCAACATCCCCCAAAATAAGCAGCATTGCCAAGCCAGAGGAAAGATGAAATTTAAAAAAGAAAATCAAGAAATAGTCTGTGTAAGAGAGGACTGGAATCAGGAGAACCATATTTAAAAATAGAAACAGTGGAAACAACAGTAGAAAAATAAAGTGCAGGAACAGCTGGAGCAAGACGTTAGCAGATTCTAAACTTGTATCAGCAGATGAAACATAATTCTTTCCCCCAGATACTAGTATTTTAATTCCAGATTTTTATTTAATTAATTGAATTTAATTAATTAATTGAATTTAAATTCAATTTAAATTAATTAAATTCAATTAATTAAATAAAAATCTGGAATTAAAATACTAGTATCAGTAATGATGGCCATGAAACTACCGGATTGTCGTAAAAACCCATCTGGTTCACTAATGTCCTTCAGGGAAGGAAGCCTGCCGCCCTTACCCGGTCTGGCCGATATGTGACTCCAGACCCACAGCAATGTGGTTGATTCTTAATTGCCCTCTGAAATGGCCTAGCAAGCCACTACAGTTGTAAAATCTCGCTACGAAAAGTCATAATAAGAATAAAACCGGACGGACCACTAGGCACCGGACACGACAACGGCAAAACACCAAGCCCAGTCGACCCTGCAAGGTCCTCCTTACTAACATCTGGGGACTTGTGCCAAAATTGGGAGAGCTGTCCCACAGACTAGTCAAGCAACAGCCTGACATAGCCATACTCACAGAATCATATCTTTCAGCCAACGTCCCAGACTCTTCCATCACCATCCCTGGTGAAGCTACAACTCAGGACTACATGCATGCTAAACAGCGGAAGCAACATGCTATAGACAGAGCTAAGCGATTCCACAACCAACGGATCAGATCAAAGCTCTGCAGTCCTGCCACATCCAGTCGTGAATGGTGGTGGACAATTAAACAACTGACGGGAGGAGGAGGCTCTGCAAACATCCCCATTCTCAATGATGGCGGAGTCCAGCACGTGAGTGCAAAAGACAAGGCTGAAGCGTTTGCAACCATCTTCAGCCAGAAGTGCCGAGTGGATAATCCATCTCAGCCTCCTCCCGATATCCCCACCATCACAGAAGCCAGTCTTCAGCCAATTCGATTCACTCCACGTGATATCAAGAAATGGCTGAGTGCACTGGATACAGCAAAGGCTATGGGCCCTGACAACATCCCAGCTGTAGTCCTGAAGACTTGTGCTCCAGAACTAGCTGCGCCTCTAGCCAAGCTGTTCCAGTACAGCTACAACACTGGCATCCACCCGACAATGTGGAAAATTGCCCAGGTATTATCCTGTCCACAAAAAGCAGGACAAATCCAATCCGGCCAATTACCGCCCCATCAGTCTACTCTCAATCATCAGCAAAGTGATGGAAGGTGTCGTCGACAGTGCTATCAAGCGGCACTTACTCACCAATAACCTGCTCACCGATGCTCAGTTTGGGTTCCGCCAGGACCACTCGGCTCCAGACCTCATTACAGCCTTGGTCCAAACATGGACAAAAGAGCTGAATTCCAGAGGTGAGGTGAGAGTGACTGCCCTTGACATCAAGGCAGCATTTGACCGAGTGTGGCACCAAGGAGCCCGAGTAAAATTGAAGTCAATGGGAATCAGGGGGAAAACTCTCCAGTGGCTGGAGTCATACCTAGCACAAAGGAAGATGGTAGTGGTTGTTGGAGGCCAATCATCTCAGCCCCAGGGCATTGCTGCAGGAGTTCCTCAGGGCAATGTCCTTGGCCCAACCATCTTCAGCTGCTTCATCAATGACCTTCCCTCCATCATAAGGTCAGAAATGGGGATGTTCGCTGATGACTGCACAGTGTTCAGTTCCATTCGCAACCCCTCAGATAATGAAGCAGTCCGAGCCTGCATGCAGCAAGACCTGGACAACATCCAGGCTTGGGCTGATAAGTGGCAAGTAACATTCGCGCCAGATAAGTGCCAGGCAACGACCATCTCCAACAAGAGAGAGTCTAACCACCTCCCCTTGACATTCAATGGCATTACCATCGCCGAATCCCCCACCATCAACATCCTGGGGGTCACCATTGACCAGAAACTTAACTGGACCAGCCATATAAATACTGTGGCTACGAGAGCAGGTCAGAGGCTGGGTATTCTGCGGCGAGTGACTCACCTCCCGACTCCCCAAAGCCTTTCCACCATCTACAAGGCACAAGTCAGGAGTGTGATGGAATACTCTCCACTTGCCTGGATGAGTGCAGCTCCAACAACACTCAAGAAGCTCGACACCATCCAAGATAAAGCAGCCCGCTTGATTGGCACCCCATCCACCACCCTAAACATTCACTCCCTTCACCACTGGCGCACTGTGGCTGCAGTGTGCACCATCCACAGGATCCACTGCAGTAACTCGCCAAGGCTTCTTCGACAGCACCTCCCAAACCCGCGACCTCTACCACCTAGAAGGACAAGGGCAGCAGGCGCATGGGAACAACACCACCTGCACGTTCCCCTCCAAGTCACACACCATCCCGACTTGGAAATATATCGCCGTTCCTTCATTGTCGCTGGGTCAAAATCCTGGAACTCCCTTCCTAACAGCACTGCGGGAGAACCGTCACCACACGGACTGCAGCGGTTCAAGAAGGCGGCTCACCACCACCTTCTCGAGGGCAATTAGGGATGGGCAATAAATGCCGGCCTTGCCAGCGACGCCCACATCCCGTGAACGAATTTTTAAAAAAGTTGTACACATTGATGCAGGGTCTGAAGGAAGATGGTTGGTCCAGGACCAATTCCCCACCCACAGGGACAAAGCAGATAGCGGCAGCCCCACGGCACAAACTGCTTCAGGAAGGAAGGCAGGCATGCCCTGCAGGAACCAATTCCCCAATCATGGAGAAAAAGTAGATGGTGGGAGGCAGGATTCTAAAGGAAGGTGGATGGACCAGGATCGATTCCCCAATCAAAAGGAAAAAGCATGACCAGCTCCAGAATAGAATATGGGGGGGGAAGGCAAGCAGATTGCTAGAGGCCTGAGGCCGAGGGAGGATGACAGGGCTAGGACCACGAAGGTACGGGAAGGGCAGAGAGCCAAAAAGGGACCCCATGAAGGGAGAGGGAAGACCAGATGGTTGAAATAAAATTGGCATTATGTGTGTGTAAAATATATGTATAATAATAAATTAAAACCTTTATTATAAAATATACAAAGTACTTACTTGCATGCAAAGAGCACACAGAGGGAGGCCAGAGCTGCTCAAAAGCAGCGAGCAGTCGACCATCGATTCACACACTATCCAAAAGGCAGGTGTCTCTCAAGAAATAATGAAGGAGGCTTCACATGGGTACGATTACTGTCACTCTTGTAACTTCATTTAAAATGCTGCGTATGAATGAGGACGCCGTCTGTATGATTTGGCACAGCAGGGTGTAACTGGCTCGTGTAGTCCTATGAATATAAAGTGCTCTCCCTGGCTCATCGATGAATATAAAGCAGCTGCACCTTTATACCTCTATCAGCAATATTTTGTACAATTGTATATTTGGTTCTGTTAGGTCAAGGTATTGTACAAAATCATAACCAGAAATAGCACTGATGGTGATTTCCAGAAGACTGTACTGCCCTGTGGGTCCCATTTACTGCAGTTGCTCATGTGCGAGATACGTCTGGGAATAGGCTCGCCCGAGATGAATGGCTGGCAATTCCAAGAAGGTACGAACCATATGCTGAGCATAATCTATCTGTGGTTAGTATCACACAACATTCAGGCACCATATATTTCCACTATTGCACATGACCAAAGTGTCCTCTCCATTACTCATTTTGTCCCATGTGCTCTCTTCGCAGATGAATGATCCAGAAGCAGAGTCCCTGGCACCTTGAAGAACCGTGATGTAGAGAATAATGAGGAGCATTTTTCCTCCTGACATTTTAGCAATGCAGCAACCATTTCACAGGCTAAGAATGTAGAGGAGAGTTCATAGCGAACAGTGCTATCAGTGAAGCAATGGATATTTCCAAGAGGCTCAGTGATGCAGAGGTTTTAGGGGGAATAGTGTTATAATGGAAAACATAGGCATTGTAACATAGGTATTATGGATAAATGAAATTAGCTTGAGCGAGCATATCCGGACAGTCACGCATCACAGCAGACAGTTGTTAGCCCTGGAGAGATAAGGGATGTGCCTTTGAGTAAGTCAGCTAGAGAAGGAGAGATAAAATGGACAGCAGTTGCCCTGGCAACCGTCACAATTTATAGTGATAGGGTTAAAGCCAAACAATTGAAGAGCTGCCCAGGAAAGACAGGCTCCAACTGTGGCCTAATGGAAAAAACACTGAACAGAGAAACCTTGAAGAGATAAGGGATGAGGCCAAATGTCTGTACTGCAGAACTGGACAAAACTGATTTCCACCATTTTTCAGACAAAGAATAGTACATGGTGCTGTGGTTGCATCATATCCTGTGACCAAATTAGGAGTGTTATTGAAGCGGTATAAAGGTTAGCGTATTCTGGTGGTCTGCGGGCAGCTTGAACTTAAGACATCCGGGATCAACCTTGGGGCATCCCAAGGTTCCATCCAAAGGGCTGGCTACATGTAAGTACATGGACGCGAGTCGCTTGTGTGTTTGCTATGATTGATGTATCAATATAAGATAAGGTAGAGATTAAATCTTGTATTTCTTAATAAAGTATTAAAGCTGCAGAAACTAGACTCTCTCCGTATCAGCTCACAGGTGTGGCTCAGTGGTAATTGTCTCACTTCTGAGTCAGCAGGTTGTGGGTTCAAGTCCCGCTCCAGAGACTTGAACACAAATTCTAGGCGGACACTTCAGTGCGGTACTGAGGGAGTGCTGCACTGTTGGAGGTGCCGTCTTTCAGATGAGACGTTAAACAGAGGGCCCATTTGCCCTTTCAGGTGGACGTAAAAGATCCCATGATGCTATTTTGAAGAAGAGCAGGGAAGTTCTCCCCAGTGTCCTGGCCAATATTTATCATTCAACCAACATCACTAAAACAGATTATCTGGTCATTATCTCATTGCTCTTTGTGGGACCTTGCTGTGTGCAAATTGGTTGGAGCGTCTACATTACAACAGTGACTTCACTTTAAAAGTACTATGGCTGTAAAGTGCTATGGGACTTCCTGAGGAGAAAGATGCTATATAAATACAAGTCTTTCTTTCACACCTATTAATTAATAAGATAAGGCAGAAGGAAAAATCTTACAAGAACTGGAGCATTCAATCCTCTCCTAACATACCTCAGAACGTAGACCTCTCACGGAGGGGTCTTCAAACAGAGGATGCCCATGCACTTGGTTTTGGAACAATCAGTATGAGGCAAAGTTTGGTGCTTTGGAAGAGTCCATCTCAGAACTTGGGCAGGCTAAACAACATAGGTAAAACAATCAGTGAAGGCATCACTATTCTGAGGCATAGAGAATGCTGCAAGTTGCGACAGTCTTGGAAGATAAACTGCAGGAAGCTCTAAACTCCAACTTTAGTAGCTACTGTGCAGACCACCCTGCAGAAATTAATATGTGCATTATTCAGTGCTGCTGAAGACTGGTGTCTCCAGCAGTGTGAGACATGATGCAGTCAGGGTTTGCTAGCTGGCTCTTGTACTTGGTGGTAGCCCTGTGCCAACCATACCCAACACAAGTGTCAATGAAACACACCTCTGACTCCTTGCATGTTGGGGTGACAACATCACAGGTAGCTCCTGACTGATGAGCATTGATGATTGCTAGGGATGTAGGGCCCTAAGCATCCAGAGAAGCAAACTGGGTCATTTCACAGTCACCGGCCCCTAGTACACGTCCAGGTGGGGGGTTAAGTCACAATGGTTTCAGAAGAGGCAGTCGGGCCACAAAATAGTACACAGCACAATAAGGTTATCTGACCCTTCATTTGATGGCATCCAGTTCCTTTGTCATTCACAGAGATCTCTGCACACAAATGTATCTTATCACCATAGTGCTGCATGCACTCTGATAAGTGTCTGTGTCCATACTGTGTCCTACGACACAGACAAGGATCTGCACAGCAGGACACTTAATAGTGGGAAATAAATTTTGCCACTAATTGCAACATCAAGCTGTGTATCCTTGTTCTGTAAACATGAATAAGTAACATCAGAACACGATCATGAACCCTTACTGTTCATGTGCAGCATGATTGAACTGTATTATCTTTATTGTAACTGGAGAGAAAATGGGCTAGAAAATCGGCTGTGTAGAGCCCGTTGTGTAGGTGCTAAGCGGCCTCCTGAAGTTCCAAAATGGCGTCCGCAATGCACATGCACGTTTCTAGGGTGATGTGCGCCAGATGCCATCTTGGTAAAGGAGTTTGCGCAGGCGCAGATAACAAACGCCGGCTGCATGCCAAGTAAGGAGAATATGCGTTGGATCAATGTGCAACGCTGATTTAAAGGGATTGACACCATTTTGGCATTTAATGCTGCAGCCAACGCACTGTCTTAACCACGACCATCTGAGCATGTTTTAGAGTGCCTAGAGCACCCCCCACCAGCGCTATTTAAAGGGACTATGCAGGATTCACAGGTTAGTTGCTGGTTTATTGCTTCTGGCTGCTGATGCAGTTGTACCTATTTTTGGAGGTCTCCTATACTTGAATACTAGGATGAGGGGACATAGCCTGACATTTACAGCCAGCTCTTACAGGAGTGAATTTAGGAAATGCTTCTACACGCAAAGGATGGGAGAAGTTTGGAACGCTCTTCTGCAAATGGCAGTTGATGCTAGCTCAATTGTTAATTTTAAGTCTGAGATTGATGGATTTTTGTTAATCAAGGGTATTAAGGGATCTGGGGCTAAGGCAGGTATATGGAATTAGGTCATAGATCAACCATGATCTTACTGAATGGCGGAACAGGCTCGAGGGGCTAAATGCCATTGCCACTTGCTGCCTCCTGTTATGCACCACCTTCTCCTGCAAGAAAGCGGGATGTGTGTCGGTGAGCATCCTGCAGGATGTCTGGGTGATGTGCCTTTCATGGTTAAATCGCTGCCAGTGTGAGTGACCTTTGAGTTGTGGGTGTAGGGCTTGCAGCAGTGGCAATGTGTGAGAGTGAGAGAAAGCATCTGATTGGAAGAGTTGAGTACTGATTGAAAGAATTTGTTGGTAGGCGGGTGATGGGGGGGTGGTGTAGTGCGTGGAGCAGTGGATGCGGCTAGTGGTGCAGTTGGTAGGAGACGCCACTTGACAGTTGACCTCACTCACCTTGACCACTCATGTCAAATCATTGAACTTCTTCCTGCACTGCATCCATGTTTGTGGTGCTATGCCCCCAGCATTGATTTTGTCCCCGACTGCCTCTTCAGTATATATCTGGAGGGCCTCTTGTCCCCCTGCGCTCTCCTTCTGTCCACCTCGTGCGTCAGCAGAGAACCTTGATGCACGCTCTCTTGCAGGCCTGGTACAAACTCAGATCGGCAGATCGGTGAGGTCTGGTGTGCAGATTGGAGGATGTGGGATTTAGTAGTGCGCAACCTGTTTTCAATGTTTTAACATAACTCATCAGTTTGTAAACATAGGGACGGGACCTGCATCTGTGTTTTACATGTGCAACGTCTGATCTCCGTTCAGACTCCATGCGGATCTGTATCTTATATTTTGCACTTATTTGTATGGTGCAGGCTGCCTTTAAGAAGTGCAGGCTGCCCTTAAGAGGTGCGAGCAACTCATGCGAGATTTGGGCCCCCCTGCTGGTGAGAAGTGCCAAAGCTGGGGAGAACGTCGCAGCTCGGCCTCGATGCTGCGCTTCAATCGGGTAAAGGAGGAGGCAGCACAAATCTAACGTGCTGCCTGCGTCGGGACCACTGGGCATGAACTAATCGCGCACTGCGATGCCCGCGCCCGGATTAGGGCCTTATCCAATTTAACCCCCAATATCTTCAACTGAACTTGCGAGCAACAACCACCACAGGAGTAACTTTTTCATCTAGTGGAAGACAGCAATTGTTGTTAAAACCCTTAATTGGCATGAATTAACAATGGGCAATAAAATAATGGCACAACACTAATATTAATAACTTTTTCTATTTACACAGGATAAAATACTGGGAAAATAATCAGCAGCAGATATTGCTACCCTTTTTTCCCAGTTTTTCTGCCACCATTAATACCAATCTCCATGAGTACTGGCAACAGAAAAGTTACCCAAGTGTAATTAAGTTGGACGATGAAAGCAGGGCACTTGTCCTGTACCAGTGTCAGCAGTAACTTGTGCAGATCCATGCCAAAAGCTTAAGCAGTTATTATAGGGCAGAAGAGGAAAAAATAACACCCATCCCCAGAAAGCATAAGGAAAAACAATAGTAAAATTACCCAATTAATGTGCAATATGATCAGCAACTTTGTCCACTGTTTCAGTAACTTAAATCCATAACCATCAAATTCATACATTCTGGCCACAAGTTCAAACTCACAACTATTAAAAATCTGAAAAGACCATCCAGTAACAAAACAGGGATGTTCACATTATAGGTGGAAATAGTTAGGGCACATCAAGCCAGAATCAGTCTTCTTAGTCAAGTCCAATTAGTCTCAAGTTGATACATATTCTGGACACTGATAACCAACATATCAACCAACATCACGAAAAAAAACAGATTATCTGTTCATTATCTCATTGCTGTTTGTGGGATCTTGCTGTGTGCAAATTGGCTGCCGCGTTTCCTACATTACAACAGTAACTGCACTTCAAAAGTACTTCATTGGTTGTAAATTGCTTTGGGACATCCTGATGGTGTGAAAGGTGCTATATAAATGCAAGTCTTTCTTTTTAACTGAGACAAATCTGCCTGGAACAGGTTTCATCAATATCTCTCCATTTCAGCTGACATGGGGATTTCAACACGGGGAAAATTTCCCATTAATTGTTTAGGTCAGAACATAATTCCACAGAGAACAGGTCAGACAGATACACTCATCAAACAATGATCAAAGGCACTTAACAAGCCAACTGTTTATACTCGTCAAGCTCCCTGCACACAGAGAGTCCAGGCCAAGCTTTAGATTCAGGTGAAGCAGGATTAGAGGATGAAGGATAATTGGACTCGGGAGCACAGTTGTAAGGGTTTAATAAGATATAGATGATGTTAAAGCATAGCCAGTTAAGTGAGAAAGTTAGGTCCCTCGGAAACTTTTCTTCCTCAATTATGCAGCATGTTTGGAACCCATAAAACCAGTATATTGTGTGCCTGACTAATCTCTAACCTCTTCTAAGTCTTTTCCTTGTGGAAGGAATAAGGATGCAAGCTGGCTGCAGGGTTTTAGTGACAGTAGATTCAAGTGGCCTCATTCTTCCTTGTCCTGGTTCATGAGACTACTCTGCAACAGATCCATCCAGGTCCACTGCTGTGACTGGCTTGTCCTGCCAGCTTTCTGGCACATTGACTGTGCTTTGCACAGGATACTGGTTCGGCTAAATATGCTGTCACCAAGACATTTGTCTCATTATGCCTACCCGAGCTATGCCTCTACTGCATTCTTTCAGCAGATGTGGATAGGCGATGACTCTGAGCAGCAATAAGATCTGTGAATCCTTGCTTCAAATTTCTCTCAATCTGATATATTTACATTACAGAGAATTACACAGAATGTACAGCACAGAAACAGGCCATTCGGCCCAACAGGTCTATGCTGGTGTTTATGCTCCACATGAGCCTCCTCCCACCGTTTTTCATCTAACCCCATTAACATATCTTTCTATTCCTTTCTCCCTCATGTGTTTATCTAGCTTTTCCTTAAATGCATCTATGCTAGTCGCCTCAACTACTCCTTGTGGTAGAGAGTTCCATCTTCTAACCACTCTCGGTAAAGAATATTTATGGCCCTTAGTTCTGGTCTACCCTGCAAGTGGAAACATCTTCTCGACATCGACCTTATCAAACCCTTTCATAATCTTAACGGTCACCTCTCAGTCTTCTCTTTTTCCAGAGAAAAGAGCCTCAGCCTGTTCAAGGTTGAAACTGGTCAAGAAAGTTTCATGAATTGAAGACCAAGACCTCAATAGCAGTATTCTGGACATTCATGATATTCCCAATGGCCTAGGATGTGCCACCAAGGACTCCACTGCAGATGCTCTGAAAGTGCCACATGCTCCATGGTTTACTGCTTTCCAGAAAACTATTCACCCGTGAAAGCACGGTGAACTCTTCCATGAAGGGATTTTGCACTAATTCAACTCCTATAGATGACCTGGCTCAGAGAGCAATCTCTTTTCATAAGCAGCCCCTGTGAAGTCAGAGTCCCAAAGCACTGATGTGGAAGCACATACTTCCAGATGGCCTTCCAGATAACAGGTACTGTGCTGGCCTTCCAAATTACAGGTACCTGCTGCTTGAATTTGTCCCAATCTGCAGTATGGCTGCAAGCATTCAGTGGCCTGTTTTTCTCAAGGGTGGACTGCACAGGATAGGCATCTATTAACGTTTAGGATGGTTCAGCATAAAATGATTTACAGGTTATGAATGTTCATAATACTTGAACAGGTAATTAGCAATGAAAGCTGTTAATGAGACCTTAACTTAGCATCTTTCTTAAGGCCAGCAATCTTCTTCCTGATCTGTATCCAGATCTGTATCTGGGTACTGTACACAACATTTATTCTTTCAAGAAAACATTTTCCAAGCTTGACAAACAGGTCTTTTTTTTTTTAAGGAGAATTCCCTATCTCATAATGCACAGTCCTCCTTTCCCGTCCTTCATAAATAAGGACCTCCAACACTTAAGTCATCAAAGCATGTCATCCTTCCTCTCCCAGCCTCTATTATACAGGAAAATAGCCATTGTTGGACCATCTCTCTAAGGAAAACCCTTGGCCAGCCATCCTCTGAGCACACCTAGGTGTTTAAATTTCTGGTCAAGCCATTTATATGCTACTCTGCTTGATAATCATTTCTGATGCATCACTGGATAGCTCACTGTGCGGGCAGGAGACTGCACAGTTAACCAATGCAAATAAAAAGTGAGATTTTTAGGGGGTTAGAAAACAGGTCAGAATTCTCCAAAAAACCTTCAGTAGTTGAGTTAACCCAGCAGCAATTTTTTTCTATAGTGCACAATTAAACCAGAATTTTAACCTCTTTGCACTATTTACTTAATTCCTTTTTAGACTAATTTTTTTTAAACACAGAATGAACATGACCTGTGGGATAGAATTTAAATCCTACTCCTGACACAGACCAAAACATTCTCATGAACTAGTCATTCACAAGCAAACCTACATGTGAGATATAATTGATATTGCATGGATCTTCAAAATGGATCCTTATGTAATTAACTCCTGATTAAGGATTAGCAAAACAATTCCTATAGCATGCAAGTCTGGTTTTATACTCTTCTCCATTTTGACATGTTCCACGTAAAAAAATATATGATGCTTTTCCTTATCCTTTGTTAGTTGACACAATTTTCTTCTGTGAAGCGGGTTATTCAGGGTGAGATTTAAAATTAGCGACTTGACATATCATGAATAACAGAATCAAGGCAAGTTTTTGTAACCTTCGGTACTGAGTACCCTGATAAAAGCGGAATGCCATGAAATGAGTAGGAAGATGAAAATCTGATTTTTTTTTAATTATATAGAATCTGGGTCATAATGTGGGTGTTCAAAGCCTCAAGGAAGAAAAGCGAATATATCTTAACTAGGAAAAAATTGTCTGCATCTCCTAAAGCAATCTTTTAACCTGATCAGTTACTACCAAAACTTTCATAAAATAGTGAAACACTAAACTTGTTTAACAAAATGGTAGTTTATTCTGTGCATGCTTTTCACAATGTTAAAGTTTAGTCAATTAATCCTGTTCAATAGTTGCTGATTTTTGATTGATTTGGCAGTTTTGATAGTTTTGACATCCTGACAAAAAATCTGCAACGTAACTATAGTTCTGAGTGTGATTTAACCTGTCAGGAGCAGCGTGAGCCACCTCAGAGAGATAGTCCATCAATGGCTACCAGAAGCAATGCAAAAAGGAATTTAAAAATTTTTAATTTTAAAGACAGAGGAATCCATAGAACTGAGACCAGAAGGAGGCAGCTCCATTATGATCTCCATCCGCAACTGTAGTGGAGCCCAACATGTGAGTGCAAATTACAAGACTGAAATGTTTGCAAGCATTTTCAGCCAATAGTGTCAAATGGACGATCCCTACTTGACCTCCTCCCACGGTCCCCAACATCACAGATACCAATGTCCGGCCAATTCGGTTCACTCCACATGACATTAAGATGTTGCTGAGTGCACTGGAGACAGCAGAGTCTATGAGCTCTGACAACATCCTGGTGGCAGTGCTGAAGAGCTAACTGCTTAAATTGTAGGCAGTTTTGTGCTGTAAATCCAAGCCCAGTGGCAACATGATTTACATTGGCCAAATTCAGGGCACATAGTTGGTAGAGAGCTCTGGAAGCCCATTTTCCATCCAATGCCCCCTTTCTTGGTTTTTACCTCTGTTTAATTACTTCCCCTGCTACAGTGCAAATTGTAACAGTCTACAAATTGTCAAGTTTATACACAATTTACTGAAAGGAGCTTGCTTGGTAGGTCGAATGACATGTTGTCTTTCCATTACGTAAAAACACATAATAACTTTTACCATAACTTCTTCCTCTTACTTAAAATATAGCATAAAGCAAAATTAATATTGGTGCTCCAAACTTAAAGTTAAGCCTGTTCTCTAAAGTTGACCAACTGTTGGGCATACAAGTCTCATAAGGAAGTTATAAATCATTTAAAGCAGCTTGACAGTTTTTTTTTTATTAGGTACTTTTAGGCAGATGGATGGAGCTGAGCAGATGGTTAAATTCCAGCGGGAGAAAAACTGTGTGACGGTATTTGAATATACAGAACAAATAGAATTTTTTTTAAAAAAATCAATATATCTCTATTTATCTCTCTAACCATTTAGTTCTACTGACGACACTTTTCAAATGTGACTGACAGATATGAATGAAAACACAAATTAAATTATTCAGCCAAAGCACTTGGAATGTGGACCCTGCTTACTGGATTAATAACCCCTTTTCTTATTAGCTATCCAAGCTCACTCTGGTAAAATATGTTGGCAAGTTAGGATTACACTTCTAAAATATTACTGTTGGCTGCATTAAAAAAGCTGATTCATATCAGGAGTTACAAAGACCATCTTTGCTTTCTCTCAACGTTCTAGTTTCATGATATACTCAAGTTATGATTTTTATTTGTTAGGAATTTGACAAAAATATTTCATCGTGTGGTTGTCAGTCTAATGGATAGCAGTTTTGCCAAGGTCATAAATGCTGCTGCTGTATTAAGCATTCTGATCCCAAGATTATGCTATAGTTAGAACCCATATCAATTGCTGTCAAGGTACTGCCTCTTGGGATAAGTACAGTGAAGGAAAGGGTACACTGTCTACAAATTTACTGGAACCAAAAAGCCTACTTTCTAGGTTATGTACATAGAGCACTGAATACAGCAGTTGCAGTAGTTCACTTATATAAGAATAATTTCGAACTATTAGAAGTCACCTTTCTTGAGCAATGTGCAAATGACCTTCCCGTAGACCACAGGGGAGATAATTATTCTACTTCTCCTTTCAAGGTAGTTGATAATGTGGCCAATGGCTTACTGTCCAGAACATTCTATAAGTTCACTCTGATCATTAGATTTATGAGCTACCCACTGGTCATTGAAAATCTAGATATCTAGAATTATTTATCACTAGCATTCTACAATAGCTGGTTGGTAAGTTTGTACAATCGGTTGGAAAGTCGATAAGTTTTGGATAATTGATCTTTTCCCCCTGATGGAGACTGGCTGAAACAAAACCACTTTCTAAATACCTCTAAATTCCATTCTCTTTGCCACCCTTATATTGGATTTGTAGTCTATTTTGCTTTTTACAGAAATTTAAGCACCTAACATCGAAACACATTGCAGGGAGAGCTTGTTAATTTTTAATTTTATTTAATAATAACTGTAGCCAGGAAATTCACGATGTTATCGTATGAAGACTTAGTGCATTCATTTGAAATTCCTCTCTCCACTATTCCAATGGAGATGTTAAAACCTTTTCACCTCTGTTGAAATAGCAAAGAGGAATTTGGTATGAGCACATTAAGCATTCATATGATAACATTATTCATATCATTGACATTATTTTAAGTCTAATATGCTGTGTATAAGATGAAATGCTGTTGCACAGTATGGTATGCATGTATGCTATTTGGTAATTTGCATAAAGAGAAGACACTCTGGTAGTCCAGCATTGGGTTTCCAGAGAACCACTGACCCGAAACAGGTTACAGCTCAGGAGGTGGCCATTCGGCAACCCAAGTTCTCATCTGAGACTTGAGTGATATTCAAACGTCCCTGCTCTCATTGAGCAAGTTTCATTATACTTGGCCAGGGTGCTGGATGCAGCATTTTACAAGAGTGGCACATCCATCCCCAAAGGTGAGGAAACTTTGAAGATGAATCTTGCCTCACAGATACACACTTCCAACATCCAGATACACAGCCATAATGGGACCAGCTTTGGGAAGTACATGGCTCAGCTGAAGGAGGAAGTAGTTAGAGCCATAAAGAGAGCGCGAAGAAGTTGTGTCGTGCTGGCTGCTACATATTATTTATCTACCAGCAAAATCGATTGTAGAACACGAGTAGATTCAATCATTTCCGACTGATATAAACTAGTTATATATGTATGCCTACAACTACATAATTATGCTTCTATGTTCCAATGCACATGCTACAACACCCCTGAAACCATAAAGATGGAACAGTGCTCATGCTTTTGTGTTCATTTGCCAAATAAAATAGACTGGAATGTAGTGCTGAAAACCCAACTTTGAACTGAAAGCTAATATAAACAATATTTGGTGTGGATTAATTTCTTCTTCTTGTAAATAAATTGCTGCACAAATGTTGAAATGGATTTTAAAAATCTAACCTATGAGCACAATGTTTTCCCTGTTAAATTATAAAAATAATTTGAAAGATCTAAAGCAAGCAAATTTTGGACTGCAGATCAATGGCTGCTTTGACATTTTTATTTATCAAAGAAAGTAGCCTGGCTTCTTAAGAATTATGAATCAATGAGCAATCATAATTTTTACCGTGTACAACATTTGCTATAGCAAGCACTGTTTTGGAGTAACATTTGTTGATACTGAATAAGATTGAATTATATTAATGGCGACAGTGTGATTTGGTCATGTAGTTTTATCTTCCAAACATTTTTCATTGAGTTATGTGCATTTCTGTCCTACCATTTCAGTAACCTTATCCAGCGCAGACTGATTTCATCCCCTGTGGGTCTGGCAATTATTAAAATAAAGATGTTCTCAGTTGCCACATCGTACCAGAATCAGTTCTGATAAGACAGTTTGTTCAGTGACTGAAGGTGGACTGATCTGATATCTGTTTTTATGCGTGTTACAGCAGTAACAGGGCATTGACGCCCCGTACTGAAACAGTAAAGGCAATTCTATTTTGGTTTACCACATCTAACAAACTGTATTTTTTCTGTATTTATATATTGAGTCACACATATGCAACTTCACACTCGTATTTTATTTAATGTGCACAGATAAAGCATGATATCTGGGAACAAGAGTAGTCTGCAGGTTTAATGATCTATGTTTATGGAAGTTTCAAGATGGTGGTCAGACGCATCTCAGCAGTATTGAGAGGCAGCTTACAATACACAACAAGAAGTGTTAAGTGCTCTCTGCATTTCTAATAGTCTGGATTATAAAAATAAACATGGAACCAATCATGAGACAGACCATAATGTAACCATGGAAACAAAAATATCACTGCCCTACACAGCACAGTCTTCATTTAATTTAAAGGTATGTGAAGTCTGAAGGAGTTTTTCAGTATTATTACAAAGTGGTAATTTTGCAAGCTGAGGCTTCCAGCGTGAACCCTCACTACATGGGAGGGCAGGTCCTGCTCCTCATGGCGCACAAGGAAACCAAAAAAAGATTCAAATAACTAACCCCTTTTGGCCACGGTTCCGCTTGCTGCCAGGTTGGAAGCCACAGCAGCTTTCTCGCGCCGGCCTAGGGTTATAATTGCAGTTGGGCCCCGATGACAACAGGCTAAAATTACATCCTGCAGGAAGGCAGCGGGATCGGAGATGTTAAGTCGTTGCCCCGATTTTAACTGCCCACGCGCCCTGTTTCCACTGGGTGGGCAGGGTTAAAATCGGGCTTTGTGCCGCAAGTCTGCCCTGAAATGCAAGTACTGCTTGCTGGTTTTAAAATTCCATCCCTTGATAATGTTTGTCTGATTTTTTGGAAGGGTAGGATGGCAGCAACACAGGGAGGAAGGCAAAGAGCTCCACATTTTGATGAAGTGAGCACAGAATTGCTGCTACAGGCTGTGAAGAGCCAAACAGCAGTGCTGAAATCTGCATCAAGCAAAAAAAGCCTCAAAAATAGCTGGACGCAAAGTTTGGCAGCAGATAATAAAGGAACTGAACTCTGGCTGCACTGTCCAATGCACATGGATGCAGTGCTGAAAGAAGTTCACTGACCTAATCAGGACAAGTTAGGGCACTAGCTGGCTATACTTCTCACATCAAGGAGAAGGTGATTCTTGTGTGCATCTCAATACATTCTGCCCCTCACAATCTCTCTTCTTCTGCACATGTCCTGAAGGCCTCCTGTCTTCACTTCTCTAATTCCTCTTCAACACCACTCATTCTCACAGCACAAGCATGCCCACTGTTAGAAGCTCCCAGGCTTCAGTGCCTCCTCATCTGCAAGAGCATTACAGCATTCTGCAACTATTTCTGAAGCAGAAGTCTCATTTTTTATTCGAAAGGCCAAAAATAAAGAGACCATTCGTGACAAAAGCAGCCTGTCCCTTTAAGACAGACAGCTCCTCAGTGCAAGCTCTGGAAGCAACACGGTCAGGTTTTTTGGTAGCAGTTTGTCCCTGAGCTTCACCTGGTACATTGGAACACCCACCTCAGGTGCAGTCACCTATAACGCCAGATAGAAAATTCAGAGGCGCAAAATGTGTGTGTGTGGGGGGGGGAGAATTAGTACCCATTTTCCTGTCCATAGCACCCATTTTTCAGCTACTTTTTGGGAGCTAAACACACCAAAAAATTGCCTGAGTATTTTATAGTTCCACAGGTTCACTTTTTTTTTCTTCTTGCTCAAGGATTAACGTCTGAATGTATTTATCACAAATGTTTGGAAGCAACAGTGTGCCAGTGTTTATAAGGTTGTAAATCAACTCCAACCAACAGTACGATATAATAAATATCCCCACAGGTGATGTTGGCTGGCCAGCTACTGAGCATCAAAGTCACAAATGAGTTATGCTCAGCCTAAAGTGAAAGTATTTATCAGTTCTCAATGCTGGTCGTGCCAATTTTTTGTACTATTTAAAATGTTTTTTAAGCAAACTTATCTTTTTCTTTATATCAGAAATTAGTTCCCAAACACGTGAGAGAGGGTTTTCCATCCATCTGCCAGTCTAGCAGATCTGGGACAGATGTGCGTGAAACATTTGTTGGAAACCCATTCCACCAGGTCCTTACTCCTTTTAAATATCCTTACAGGAATTTGTCTTTAAGTGTCACTTAAAGACAAATGCCAGAAGCACCGAGCCACAAAAAGTTGGGTGTAACCAAATAAGGCGGTAATGACTGAGTGATGTTATACATCATATTTTCCACCATTACAACCATAGCAACGTTATCCATAAGGAATATTTCTATACAACAGGCGACCAACATTCTTGGGGCCAGTGGAGACCTTCCAAAAATTGAAAAGTCCACCTCGGAGAATCAATGTGCGATCGATTCTCATTTCCATACCTGCATTTAGCACTGGATCTGCTAGAGGTTGGACAGTTTCCCTGCCCTGGAGGAGGATAGCCTTTTTAAGGTGCCGAGAATGCAACAGTGCTGCTGCAGCAGCAGGGATTTAGTTTGGGTACACATCTTTACATGCCACTAACTTAACTTGTATTGGGATTTGCTGCCATTGCAAAAAGACAAGAGCAAAGTGCCCTTCACTCATTCGCAGTGCAGTGCCAAACAGCTTTGTCAAGCTGGCATCCTTCAGGACCCCAGGTACTGATATGAACTAACAATTGGACAAGTGTGCCTGCATCTTCCAATCAATACCTTTAAAATGTCCTCTTGGGCTGTGCAAAGCACACACCATTACATCCAACTGATCAGTCCATTGTTCAAGGTGGCAAGTAGAGTGAACTAGGTCCCCAGGAGACAACGCATCATCTGTGAATCGAGATGCTGTAATTGTTTCAGAGATGTCTGAGACAAACATTCCAAGGCTGTCCCTTATGATGACAGCTAACACATCATTGTTGAAGATGGTTAATAAGATGGATGAAACTGGACCACCTTTCCTTATTCCAGGTTCACTGAGTCTCTCAACTACTTTTACATGGACAAGAGGACACATCCCAGATAAGATCCAAGATTTAGCCATTTATTCCCAATATAATGGATAGAGATGATAAGTTTCAAGGTTATCTTTCAAATCAAAAGGTTCTAAAGTCAAATAGTGTGAATGCAATATAAGGAGGTACTGTTCCCCTCCCTTTCAAAGCCACCATCATCCGTTCCCTCAAAAAAAACAACTTCGACTTTTCTGCCCTTGCAAACTACCACCCCACCTCCCACCTCCCTTTCGGCTCCAAAGGCCTTGTTATCCTCCCAAATCCCATCTTCCTGCAACTCCACATTTGAATCTCTCCAATCAGGTTTCCACCCCTACCACTTCCAAAAGGGCCCTAGCAAAAGTTACAAATGACATCCTCTGTGACTGATCATGGTACGTCATCCACCTTGACCTCTCAGTGGCCTTTACAGAGTCAATTACACCATCCTCCTCCAACGACTCTCCATTATGTAGCTCAGCAGGACTGCTTTTGCTTGTTTCCAGTCCTGCCTATCTGATCATATCAGGAGCATCTTCATCGATGGCTTATAATACCTGCCACCGCACCGTAATATCCAAGTCCCTCAAGGATCTGTCCTTGGCCCCCGCCTCTGCCTTTTGGCGACATTATCCACAGACGTGGGGTTAGCCTCCACATGTATGTTGATGACACCCAGCTCGACCTCTCCACCACCTCTCTCAATCCCTCCAATGCCTGTGTTGTCAGATTGCTTGACGATAAGCCATAATTTCCTCCAATTAAATATTGGGAAGACCGAAGCCATCATCCTTGGCCCCTGCCAGAAACTCCGTACTCTTGACACCATGTCATCCCCCTCTCTGGCCACTGTCTCAGGTTGAACTGTTGTCAACCTCGACGTCCTATGCGACCTTCCGCCCCTCCACCTCCTGCTCCTTTTTAAAACCTACCTCCCCTCCTAATATCTCCTTCTCTGACTCGATCTCCATTTTTTTTTGATTCTGCCTCTAAAGCACCGTGACATTTTTCTACGTTAACGGCATGATAAGTTGTTGTTGTCATCATCGACAGATTTAGTTCTTCTTCCCACTGCTATTCTAATTGTATTCAAGTGTACAATTAACTTTATTATATCTCCAAGCCGACTGAAAACAATGAGAATTCTTTCTTTAAAAAAAAATCTTCAGTCAAGGTGAAGGATCAATCTCAGTGCTGGGAATGGAATATTTTTGCATTCTGGGTATCCAATATATCAAGCACTTACATTTTAATATATTATGTTCTTATACAATGTTCTTAGCATAGTGTAAACTGGAATGTTACCACTGTGGTCAATTATAACTCTGATGGGACAAATAACATGCAAATATTTTATTCCTTCAGCTGCTAATGTAAGCAAAAATGTTGGTGCAAGTGTAAAATACAAAATCTATTTTACACTCGCACTAATCTTTTCACTTGGATTAGCGACTGGAGAAAAAATGTAGCCAATGTTGTTGTTTAATACATCTCACTGGTGCCTAATGAACTCTAATCAGAAATGAATCTGATGAACTATTTCGATATCTGCTAAGAAGATGTTAAGTAACACTACTTTCATTACAACTGTGATATTGTGTGGTATGTATTTTCAGCACATCTTTACTTAGAATAACTTATCCTCATGGGAAGAAATGAATGTCTACTTAAAATACAGCAAAGTAGATCATCATTAACAAAATGAAGGGAACTTTAATTTAATGGCAGAAAAGATCCAAGTGACAACACTGAATGTCCTCGATGGACTGATTGAAATCTTATTTAAGCAATTTATTGTTTGTGGATTAAGGTGTGTTTTATTTTACACTTTGATATCTATAAATATTCACTAGCAGATTTCCTGTGGCATTACTCACAATGAGTCTGAGGTTACACAGTTGCAGTGGGGTAGGTGGCAGGAGCTAGGGTATGGAATTGGCTGAAGGGTGGACATCTCCACTGAAATAATTTAGAACAAAGTTTGTAAGAGATCTCCCCAGATGCTGAAATGTTTGTGATTGGTTCTTGGAAAATAAATAGCATTTTCCTTACCAACTGCATATAAATAAATGTGTTCCCTCGCATACTGTATTCATATTAAAAAATAATCTCTGCAAGAAATATGGAGGAACAGCTTCACTGTCTATCTGGTGAAGGTGTGGCTTTTTATAGTGAAGGACAATAAACATGTCAAACTTCAGTTTATTCTTTCAGACAACACCAAATATATCTGCAACAATACTTCATATATTTAAGCAGAGCATTAATCTAAGAGATAGGTTTTAGGAAGATTTTTGAGGGAGGTAGGTAAGTGGTGAGGTAGAGATTTAGTAAGGGAATTCTGGAGCGTAGGATCCAGGCAGATGAAAACTTTGCCTCCAATGGTGAAACAAAGAAGGAACATAGGAACATTATTAATAGGAGTAGGCAATTCAACCTCTTGAGCTTGCTCCGCCATTCAATTAGATCATGGCTGATCTGCATCTCAAGTCCATTTACCTGCCTTCGCTCCATATCCCTTGATACACTTACCTAACAAAAATCTATCTATCTCAGTCTTGGAAGCTCCAACTGTCCCAGCAGCCACAGCATTTTGGGGGAGAGTTCTAGATTTCTACTACCCTTTGTGTGAAAAAGTGCTTCCTGATTTTGGTCCTGAATGGCCTCGCTCTAATTTTAAGATTATGTCCCCTTGTTCTTGATTCCCCCATCAGAGGAAAGAGTTCCTCCATATCTACCCTGTCAAATCCTTTTAACATTTTAAACACTTTGAGCAGATCACCCCTCAATCTTCTATCCTCAAGGGAATACTAGTCAAGTTTATGCAACCTGTCCTCATAATTTAACCCTCTATTAGAGGGTGCACAAATGGCCACACTCAGAGGAATAGAATATTCAGAAGGGTTATAAGGCTGGAGATAGGAAAGAGCGAGGCCATGGAGAGATTTAATGACAAATACTAAGATTTGAAATTTAGTCTGTTGGGCGACAGGGAGCCTGCAAGGACAATCTGATGGGCAAACAGAGCTTAGTGCAGGACAGGACGAGGCCAGGAAAATTTTTCACATTGAAGATTATGGAGGGTGGAGGAAGGGAGACTAGCAAATAGAGAGCTGGAGTAGTCAAGTCTGGTGGTGACAAAGGGGTCTCTGACCTCTCACCTTCAGTGGGAGTCAGGTGAGAGTGGGAGAAGAGTAGATGGATGGTTAAAGGTGAAGTGAGTGACAGCGGAACAAAGGGGAGGACGAACAGTAGGAAGGTGAAGGAGTAGGGGACATGACGGGAATGAGAGGGTAGAGGGGAACATGGACAATTGTGGGAGGGTATGGGAAAGGAGTTACCCAAGGCCATATTTTCTGTCTAACCCCCACCACAAATGCAGCCTATAGCCTTTGGTGGCTCCTGTCCATGCCACCCACACCTCCTATCTGAATAGAGAGAAGCAAAGTAAAAGACAGAGGGGAGCAGAAGAGAACAGAGAAAGAGGCAAAAAGAGTTAAAACAAAGAGAAGAGAAAGAGAAAACGTACAGAAGAGGAGAGACAGGGAGCAAAACAGTAACATGAAGGCACTAGAGACAGGCAAGAGATGCATTATAAAGTACAGATTTTCCCCAACAGAAAGTTCAAATGCATGCAGCCCTGGGAAAACCTTCTTCCAATGAAATAAGATTAGCAGTGAGCAGCCTCCATTGAAAGGGGATACAAGGCAAAAAGAGGCAGATTCAATCATGGCCTTCAAAAGGGAACTGGATAAGTACTTGAAAGGAAAAAATTTGCAGGGCTACGGGGAAAGGGTGGGGGAGTGGGACTAGCTGGATTGCTCTTGCATAGAGCCGGCGTGGACTCGATGGGCCGAATGGCCTCCTTCCGTGCTGTAACCTTTCTATGATTCTAAAAGGTTAAAAAAAATTGGGAAGGGGCTGCTAGGCAATTCTGAGGTGAACTGGGAGACAGTGAGGCCCAATAGGAAATTCAGATTATCGACCAAGGCAGAGCTAGAGAGAGATGCAGAGTTTTCTCTTTTTTAATGAGGATACTTCACACTGAAACTTCAAAGAAAACTTTTTGTTGGCTTTATCTTTATTTGGCACACATCTGACCTACCTAGTTTTCATGTCCCTTCAAAACAACAGGAGATCCAGACGTGATAGCCAACCTAACACATCCACCCCTGAGGCAGCCTGTCAAAGTGGGTCAGGCTGAAAACTTTCATTTTTATTTTTACTTTCTTCGAGGTCTTTTGTCCTTGACTGACTGCATGTTTTAGCATTGCCGTATAATCTAATTTAATGGAATGTAAAAAAAAGTTATGAATGTTTCAGATAATACTTATTATTTAGTAAAATGCAACACAATTGTAATGTTTCTATACCTTTTGGCTATGTGATTATGTACAATACAATAGCTACATTAAGGATATAAAGATGTGTTTTAATTACTGAAAAGAGAAAAATCATAAAACAATACTGTTCAGATTCAAAAGAAAGAACTAAAATAACTTCAATAATTTCAGCTAAAAAGAACAAAAGTATTGCTTGTGACAGCACTAGAAATGGTACCTTAACAAATACACAGTAATGCATTAATCCAAGGATCTCTCAAATAGATTTTGTTATAATCTGGTTCAGAACAACCTGTTTTTGGTTTTGTGAGGCAGTTAACTGTACAGAGTAAATCCACTGCTAATGAACTAACCCTGAGAAACATGTTACTAAAATATAGAAACTGTAGACTTCTTCAGAGAGTTAAGGATCGTGGTTGAATATTGTGATTTGGTTTGCACACTTAACATTTTGCAGTGGTAAATCAATGCAAAAATACCAATTTGGTCCCACTAAATTCAGCAAAAAAAATTAAAGCACAAATTTGCATTCAAACAGCAATCATGACATGTAATAAATCTATTCAATTATTCTGATGTTATGATAGAATGGTAGTATGAAAGTGAAATGGCACAAAGAGGTTCGACTAACAGATCTTCCTTTTTAATATGTATTAAATATCTTGATTAAATTGGGAAGGGGTTCAAATCGAAATTAATTGCAGTTCTGCTTAGCTTGTGTTCTGTTCAGTTGTCAGCAGCTAAGGTCTGTAAAATGTTTAATAATTAAGTACTGTCCTGGCTGCAATTCTTTCACTCAGCAAAATGGAAAACTTCAGGTAACGGAGTCCAGCTGCACATTACTTTTAAATGCAAGTAGGGCATCATCTGTGTAATTATTGGAACTTTCCAGCTTAAGGGACTTGAGCACTGCAGTAAAACTTTCATTTCTAAGTTTTCAACCTGCCATAATGCTGCAGTACACTGTATGAAGTGAAGCTCATTAAACTTTAGCACAATGTCACTTTTTTTCATGCTTTGCAGGAGATAGCAACCAGGAAAATAAGTGCCATTATAACTGTACTGTTTATTTCAAAGACACAAAATTTGGAGCAAGGGCATTCCAAAGTTACCAATTAGCAACCTACAAGGATGAAAGGTAGGCACCAAGAAAAGGATATTCAGGCTGCTGATCCATTTCTTCCAATTAGACCATGTACAATTTAAACTATCATGGACTCTACCCATTATTTAAGAGGAGAAATTCCTGTCCAGGTACAATTCAGGCAGGAAAGGCACAACGTAACTGATGCTGCAGACTGAACCTGCGTGGCCATTTGCATCAGAAGTTCACGATTTACATAAGTTATCCAATCTGTGTGGGCTCCTGCTTGCACATTGAGCCACCTGAGGAAGCGCTCATACAGCTGACAGACATTTAGAGGGTTGCAGAAGCCATTTAAAGCCCTATACTCTTGCCTTCAAGGCACGTGAAGAGGTTTAGAGTTGCCATATTCCTTGTGTCTTTTTGCCCACATTCACAGATACTACACTTGAAGTCATGCTGGATGAAATGAGGCAAAGCAGGGTAGCAATCTTTGGCAGTGAAGGGCACCCTCACCAATAAGCCTGATAGAAGATCCAATGCCCAAAGGGAATGTGAGGAGATGAAGAAAAAAGTTTTAGAGCCTCAAGAAGTATGCCAAAGTAAGGCTAGTCAATCTTTATAACAAGTAAAAGGGCAAAGTATGCAGGCCACAAAGTTTCTTCTCAACCTGTAATATCATGCCTAGGGCTGCAAGCTAAACCTTCAGAAAACACAATTCTTTCAAAGCTTCACATCTGTATCTGTATTGCACCAGATCACTTGTTATTACTACTACATAAAACTGAAACTATTGTCATATTAGTGTTTGGAAAAATGAGCCCACAAAGCAAGCTTACAACAAAATATATCAACATTTCGTTGGCTGATTTACTTACGCGAGCGGGGATACAGGATAAACATCTTGCATTTATATAGCGCTTTTAACATAGTAAAACGGCCCAAGGCACTTCACAGGTGCATAATCAGACAAAAATTGACACCGAGGCAAAGGAGGAGACATTACCTAAGGAAGGATATGCTTGCCATAGAGGTGGTGCAATGAAGGTTCACTAGATTGATTCCTGGGATGAGAGGGTTGTCCTGTGAGGAGAGATTGAGAAGAATGGGCCTATATTCTCTGGCGTTTAGAAGAATGAGAGGTGATCTCATTGAAATGTATAAAATTCTTAGAGGGCTTGACATGGTAGATGCAGAGAGGCAGTTTCCTCTGGCTGGAGAGTCTAGAACTAGGGGGCATAGTTTCAGGTAAGGGGTAGGCAATTTAGGACTGAGATGAGGAGGAATTTCTTCACTCAAGAGAATGGTGAATCTTTAGAATTCTCTACCCCAGAACTCTGTGGATACTCAGTCGTTGAGTGTATTCAAGAATGAGATTGAGAGATTTTTGGACACTAAGGGAATCAATGGATATGGGGTTCGGGTGGGAAAGTGGAGTTGAGGTCAAAGATCATCCATGATCTTATTAAATGACGGAGCAGGCTCAAGAGGCCCCATGGCTTACTCCTGCTCCTATTTCATATGTTCTTATGTAGGATAGGTGACCAATAGCTTCATCAACGAGGTAGGTTTTAAGGAGCATCTTAAAGGAAGAGAGAGAGGTAGAGAGGCTGAGAGGTTTAGGGAGGGAATTCCAGAGCTTAGGGCCTAGAGAGCTGAGAGCACGGCCGCCAATGGTGGGATGAAGGAAGTAGAAGATGCACAAGAAGCCAGAAATGGAGGAGCGAAGAGTTCTCGGAGGGCTGGAGGAGGTTACAGAGATAAGGAGGGGCAAGGCCATGGAGGGATTTGAACATGAAGAATTTAAAATCAAGGCATTGGTGAACCAGGAACCAATGTTGGTCAGCAAGCAAAGGGGTGATGGATGAACGGGACTTGGTGCGAGTTAAGATATAGGCAGCAGAGTTTTGGACGAGCTTAAGTTTATGGGGGGTGAAAGATGGGAGGCCAGCCAGGAGAGCATTGGAATAATCAAGTATGGAGGTAACAAAAGCATGGATTAGGGCTTCAGCAGTAGATGGGCTGATGCAGGGGCGGAGAAATTTGGAACTCTCTTCCACAAACAGCAGTTGATGCTAGCTCAATTGTTAATTTTAAATCTGAGACTGATAGATTTTTGTTAACCAAAGGTGTTAAGAGATATGGGGCTACGGTGGGTATATGGAGTTAGGTCACAGATCGACCATGATCTCATTGAATGGCGGAACAGGGTCTAGGGGTTAAATGGCCTAATCCTATTCCTATGTTCCTAGACGGGCGATATTACGAAGGTGGAAACAGATGCTCTTGGTGATGGAGAAGATATAGGGTCAGAAGCTCAGCTCAGGGTCACTCCAAGTTCAAATTTCCAACATCTCAACACTTGGGTCTACTAGCAGCTATCCATGCAGTTTATATTCTCCCTCTAATAGCTCAGGCACAGGGGGTTGCCTTAAAATGAAGGCATTGTGATTGGCACCTGCGTAACAGACATTGACCACCATGATCTGTGTTGCTGGTCATTAACTCCAAGCACACTGATGGAGCAGTACCCTTTGGAATTCATGTAGGCTTTGGGATTGTGTGTCATGGGTGCCATCAATAACGTTCTGGATTAAGTAGAAAATTTGCTACCGTGTTTCCAGGTTGAAAGTACTGAAGGTGATTTCCCTGGAGTGCAACACATCAGTGACCTGCTTGATGCACCAGTGCACTGCAGATTAACTGCTGTTGCTGATGTCCCATGTGGTAATTTGGAAAGAGCCAAAGGAATGAAATTTCAGGGCTGTGCTGATCTTGGCTACCACTAGCGATGCTGTTCCTGCACTGAAAGATATTTGCAGGTCAGGTTGCAGCAAGCTGCACTCCATCACTGTCCCCCTGGTGAAATGGAGCTTGCAAAGGCCATTTTCCTCAGACATTCCCAGACAGATGTGCATGGGTAAGTACAGTCCACATCTGGGACAATAACACATGCTTCGCAGAACTCTTTTTATCCTTCTTCCAACTCCAAATAATACAAAGAGAGAGGTGTACCCAAAAGAATGCTCATATTCCAATTTTGGAGCAATCAAAAATGTTGCTACCAGAAATCCAGGCCAAAAGGTGCAAAATAAACATGAACACTTAAAAATCCAGCTCTCAGAAATCAATCATTAAAAGACCACTTCCAGCAAATAGTCATGTGATGAATCTAGCTAGTCTGCTTTAAGCTGTCACTTGATATCTGCCTGGAACTCACCTAAATTTAATGTCGATTCCATGTTTTATATGGGTGAACTTAGACACAGTGCACTCCCCACAAGAACAGCAGGGAAATCGCACTTGTACTCACTACAGTGTCATTACCTTTCATTTCAATAGTGAAATAATGCTCTTGCACATTAAGATGCAAAACATGGCCATGCAAAACAGGCACATTCCATGCTAGCGCCACCAGCCATGTATAATGAAAAATATACTTTATTGTTCTTTTTCCACATCTCCTGGAAAATTGAAGATTCTCCCAAGAATTTTTTTCCCTTCAATATTCCTGTATTTTTTTTACTTTTACATCTCATTCTGCGTGTTACCATGGCAAAATACTATTTGGCACAGAATGTTCCTTTTCTTTAAGGTGTGAAAAATTAAAGTTATAATTAGATTTGTAAAATGTAGCACTAAGTGGACAATGAATAAATCAATATGTTGCTTCCCCTCCACTAATAGGTGCATTTCACTTTCCGCTAATGTAATTCATACATTTCTATTATGTATTTAGTCGACACTGCATCATTACTGTGTATTTTAACATAATGGTCCTTAGAACACTAGAAACAAATTTAAATCTTGATTTGAGGGATAATAAAAAGTTCATGTACGGTTTAAATTTTAAAGATACTGGACAAAACATTATTAGTACAATTATGCCTGGAACTTTCATTCCCATAGAAACCATTTTGATACAGAATTTTCTTGCAAACCTACTTTTTGAACTTCAAATGCCCTTAGAGAGAAATGGCATCTGTACTATTTAACTGGAAATAATACTGGGATCATTTTATGTAGATGACAGCTTTTAAGGTTTCTTTTCTGAAATTAGTTGCAGTGACAATTTTTTTCTGTTCTTGGAATTATATTTGATATATATTCTATTTCCAGTTGGGCAAAACAGGTATTAGTCTATTTTGTATACAGCAATGGAGATACTTGCTACGATAACAGAAACTGGTCTACATTTTCACAATCCACTGGACCATCCCCATTATCTCTGATGGATGCATATGTTTTGAAATCAATGAAACTTTAATCCAAAGTGCAGCATATCTCATCATTTCTAACACGATGACTGATTGGACTTGGCTGCAAGATATGGTCCATGCTATCCTTTTTTATATGAAATGTGGATATTTTCCATTTTGGTTACTTGTAATAATTCTCATATCTTTCACTGTGTTATAGAAAGGTTTTATGTATGCATTCTCCCAGGAGATATTTAAATTAACAACTAGGCACTACTAATGAAGTAATTGAGTACCTTTGCATAAATTGCTGTAAACATAAATCCATCACAGTCTTAATTAGAACAAAAACATTTAACTTTGGCAAGCAAATGAAAACAAATGTACTTTGCTACATAAAATTCATTGCAGGTTGCTGCATATTCTAATGTTCTCAATAAGATGAACAATAACAGAAAGTACTAATAGATGAAAAATATTGAAGTTAAATTAATTGATTTATTTTACAATCAGATTAAAATGGATTGAATTTTTGTTTATATGATTCCCTTGAACAGGTAATGATTTAGCTGACCCGACTGATGTGCTTCTATTAATCCACTGCTCTGTGAAAATTGTGCTACATTAAGTAGAAAGTTTTCAGCTCTATTTATTACTTCAATCACATTGGTATGTTTTTCTCAATTTGTTTTTGGGATGTGGGCAATGCTGGCAAGGCCCCATTTATTGTTGATCCCTAGTTTCCCTGAGAACGGGTGATGGGTCTTCTCCTTCATCCCACTACAGGCCTTGTGCTGTCAGTGTTCTTACAATGGTGTCAAGTAGGGAATTCCAGGATATTGTCCCGGCAGCAATTAAAGAATGGCAATATATGTTCAAGTCAGGATGGTGTATGACTTGGAGGGAAACTTGCAGATGATGGTGCTCCCATTAAATTGTTGATCTTCTCCTTCTGAGTGGCAAAAGTTGTGGGGCTGGGAGGTGCTGACATAATCCTGCTGTCAGCTGGTATGGGTTCCTGCATTGTTGGAGGAGTTGTGACTGGAGCTGGACACTGGAGAAGCAGTGAATACCCTTACTCCATACCTTATGACAGAGGGAAGTTGACTGCTGAAGCTTCACATCTGCCCAATGTGGACAGGGCTCAACTTGTAACCAATTTCACTTTCCAGTGTGAGAGAAACACATGTTTTAGCCCCAGAAGCTGATCAGTAGTAACCTACCCCAAGTAGATTCCGAGCAACAGTCATGCTTCTGTCTTGAACTGCTACCTCCTAAGATGGTGCATATAACCAGCAATTGAGAGCACCGAGGGCAAAAATATTTGCCTTTATAGGCACGGTCGTCATGGGCTGTGTAAAATTGCAAAGTGCACCAGATCCAGCCTGTGGCCTCAGATTGGACAGTGCAGAATTAAACAATTCATGACTGCAATTATTTGTGATGGCAAGGGGATGTTCACATAACTAAAATTGTTTGAGTGATTCATGTTATAATAGGATCATATAATGTTACCGCACAGAAGGAGGCCATTCAGCCCATCGTGCCTGTACCGACTCTTTGAACGAGCTATCCAATCAGGCCCACACCCCTACTCTTTCCCCATAGCCCTCCAATTTTTTCCTTTTCAAGTATATATTCAATTCCCTTTTGAAAGTTACTATTGAATCTGCTTCCACCACCCTTTCAGGGAATGCGTTCCAGATCATAACTCGCTGCGAAAAAAAAAATTCTCCTCATTTCCCCCCCTGGTTTTTTTCAGTCGTTCCGAATAGAATTATTTATGTGATTGTAACTTTTTTTTTATTCGTTCATGGGATGTGGGCATCACTGGCGAGGCCAGCATTTATTGCCCATCCCTAATTGCCCTTGAGAAGGTGATGGTGAGCTGCATTCTTGAACCGCTGCAGTCCATGTGGTGAAGTGCTATTAGGAAGGGAGTTCCAGGATTTTGACCGAGCGACAATGAAGGAACAGCGATATATTTCCAAGTCGGGATGGTGTGAGACTTGGAGGGGAACGTGCAGGTGGTGTTGTTCCCAAGTGCCTGCTGCCCTTGTCCTTCTAGGTGGTAGAGCTCGTGGGTTTGGTAGGTGCTGTCGAAGAAGCCTTGGCGAGTTGCTGCAGTGCATCCTGTGGATGGTACACACTGCAGCCACAGTGCGCCGGTGGTGGAGGGAGTGAATGTTTAGGGTGGTGGATGGGATGCCAATCAAGCGGGCTGCTTTGTCCTGGATGGTGTCGAGCTTCTTGAGTGTTGTTGGAGCTGCACTCATCCAGGCAAGTGGAGAGTATTCCATCACACTCCTGACTTGTGCCTTGTAGATGGTGTGATGTGGAGATGCCGATGATGGACTGGGGTGGACAAATGTAAGGAGTCTTACAACACCAGGTTATAGTCCAACAGCTTTATTTAAAATCACAAGCTTTCGGAGGCTTCCTCCTTTGTCAGCTGACGAAGGAGGAAGCCTCCGAAAGCTTGTGATTTTAAATAAAGCTGTTGGACTATAACCTGGTGTTGTAAGACTCCTTACATTTGTAGATGGTGGAAAGGCTTTGGGGAGTCAGGAGGTGAGTCACTCGCCACAGATTACCCAACCTGCTCTTGTAGCCACAATACTTTTGTGTCATTACATCCTAGAAAGTGCCTACCATACAGATAAACAAGTCCTAACACATTCTGCCTAATAAAGAAGCAGAGTTGTGCAAGTGTTCAGGCTGGAGTTATGATGTGTAACATTTCCCTCCCGCTGTCTCCAAACTGGCAGTGCTATGATCAAGTCACTCTTCTGAAACCCTGCCAGCACAGACCTGCTTGTTCCTTTGAGGCTCTCTTTAATCAAAGCAACGGCACTAATATTTTATTTTTTGTGGTTATACTGGATCATGGAGGTAAAGACAGTTATTGACCGACTGTTGAAGGAATAAACAAAACAAAACACTGTTTGGGCCATGACAGTCCTCAAATCCCCTTTGGGGGATTTCAAAGGTGATTGTTACGCTCATTGAAAGTTGGGTCACATGGCATATTAGCTTTACCAAAATACTCTCCATTAATGTAACAATCTTCTTTCAAAAAAAAACTAACACTCGTTGCAATTCACCCTTCCTCACCCCCCAAGCTACCTCTCAAGCAGATAGTATTAACCAGCAACTTACCAGCAGAGAGTCAAAGACGGTGACAATAACCAATATAACAAGCAAGCAGGGTTCCCACCACCCACCAGACTATCAAATCTCATATTATTCTGAGTGTAGACATAACCATGCCAAGAAATCCAATGCATCAATGTACTCCTCCCACAAACACTGTCAGCAAAATATACAATCGATTCATTATGTATGTGTGAATGTAAACTCTTAAAAAATCTATGAGAATTATATTTATCGCTATACATTATCTAAACAGAATGCATACTGAAGTGGAATATCTAATTTATTCTCCATTATGTATTTTTTCTTTATATGGCACTGCATCATTTAATGAAATATGACCTAACCTTCCAAAAATCAATACCCTCTCCGTCTGCATATCTAATGCTATGTAAATAGTTAACAACTAGCCTTAGACAGGAGAATTAAAATGCCAGACAAAATATGGACACAATTTACATAAATTTAAGTACTTCACATATTCTACGAGACCTTGCTTTCCAAAAATAATGATCTGAACTTGAAAGAAATTTAACAGAATGTCTTACTCAAAATGAATACTCTACCTGTTTTCTGTGACATAAATCACTGCTTTGGGGCTTATTCTTTCACAGCTGCCATTTTGAATATGGCATGAAGGGAACCTCTGTGGTTCAATTTATCCAGTCATTTTCTTTGAACAAACATCATTCAAAGTGTATGTACCTATTTTTACTGGCAGTAATAATGCCTTGAAAGTATACAAAGATTGAAGTCATAACCCATCCCCAACAGAAAACTTATAAAGCCTACAAAATCTGTTCAACCCTTTGGGATTAGGTGTAGTGTATGGTAGTTAAAGGGGTGATATGTGAAACATCTTCAAGTAATTGCAGCAGCTACACTTCATCTATTTCTCAAAAACCTAATCATCACCCATCATAAAAGGCAAGTATACTTAGCTAACTATATATAAATGAGACTCTCACTGCTGGACTAGTTGAATGTATTTATACCTACCAACCTGACAATGGAAATGCTGCAGTACCATGTAAGAACCATACCTTTTAAAGAGCAATCATGGTTTAAATTGAATTAAATTGAATCTTCCCATTAACTGGAGTGTACTTGTCTTTGAATTTCTTCACTTTCACTGTCACTCACATGTGCAGTCTGTTAAATACTGAAACATTTCTGAAGATAGATTTTTGTTACCTCACATCTAGGGAATTAATGTTTCATCTTTGATATAGATGTAGCATTCACTTGGTATGATAAAATAATCATAAGCACTAGCAACCTGGTATAGTGTTGATAGCTTCTTCTTCCTCTTCCATGGCTGTCTGCAAGTTTTAACATCAAGTTATACGGTGCATAATTTCCTGTACATTCAAATCTGAAGAGTGCTCAGTATTCATCACAATCAACACAACCAATCTATCTTACAATTAGAAATTGGTGCATAAAATTATGACATGTGCATAATTAAACAAACATGTTGCTTGCAGCATAAATACCTTTCCAAAGCTCCCTTTTCCAATTGCACGTAGTATTTGAAAATGGTCAAAATTCACTGCAAATAAAAGAGATAAAACATTTGAGTGTTAATAAAGTCACATTTACAACACTATTTATTATCATGCCTGAATAGCAAGTAGTTACAGATTTCTCTAAATGTAGGTCTCTCCTGTGTCACTGGAGACTTTAACTCTCCAGTTAGAATGAAAAATTTAAGCCAGTGGTATTGGAAGAGTTAATAACTATAAAGCTTATAGATACACTTCCAGTCGCAACACCTCTGCTCACTTCTTAGTTGTGGTATGAATATTCCACGACCGTTAAATATTCAAGTTGAGCTGGTGTCAGTGAGGCACTCGGCTTCTGGTAGAATTAATATTTATTGCGACAGATGGATTGATGGTACTAGTTTCTTCAACCACCTCATTTTACATTAGCTAATATTTCCTCAACATGTGCATTGTGTTTGCTGGCATCATGTACTCCATAAAATAATTAGATGGTAATCACAGGAAATATAATGAAGACTATGAGATTGTTTCCATGTGATGAAGGAAACCAAGGGATTTTAGCAATGTAGTAAATCTGTTGTAGTACAATAGCAAATAAGCACAACTTAAGCAAACCTGTCGTCATCTTCTGCCCACCCCCCCCCCCAATCTGCCAAACCCCTCGCCAACGATCAGCCGACCCCCCCCCCCCCCCCCCACAATGTCTCCCCCCCCCTTGGCAATGTCTCCCTCCCTCCCTTGCTCTGAGCCCCCTCCCCACTGACCCCCGATCTTAATTGCCAGGGAACATTCCCAGCACTCCCCAGCTGCTGCCCTCTACACCAGGCTTTCCTGCCCGGCAGCTGGCCAGCCTCTCAATCTGGCTAAACTCGGCCGGTCCTCTGCCTTCCCGGTATTTTTGGGTTTCTCGGCCACTGACACACAGCTCCGCTCCCTCCCCACCTCCCCGTAAATATCGGGGCCATTGTTTCTGGGCTGCTGTGAATATGGTAAAGTCATCTATAGACTGAAACTGTTCAAGATTGAATAGTATGAACTGTAATGCCGTGCTTGTGTTCAATTAAGTTACTGGACCAGAAATTTTCACAGAGCACCATTATAACAAACATTTTACCTGTGGTTATTCATTTTTCCATCTGACTAAATACATGAGCAGGGTTCAGGTTAGTGCAAGTTGTACGTTTTTGAAAGCAACAATATTGACCAAATAACTTTATTTCATACTATATTTTCTTACGTTGCACTGTAATAGCACAGGAGAAATCCAATTATTTTTTATGATGTCTATATTAACTCAACTAGCAATCCAGGATCATTATATAATTACTAATTGCGCCGTGTGTCCACATACCACGTTCCCTACAGTATCTGCATAACGTTGCAATTGATCAATGTCCGCCCACCAGTTGCTCACCCATATGTTAGTCTATTAAAGTGCTTCTCTTTCATGCCATGCGACAGCCTAATGAAATAAGAAATGTGCTGTGCTTTGAACATGGCTAATGGTTATTACCAAGTTTGATAACCCCACCTGATTCATTTACCCTAAAAAAAAAATCAATGTTGCCAAAAAATCATTTGATGCACTTTGGAAAAGTAATCTTGCTTCAAGTTTGCTTCAGGAATCTTTTGACTTTGCGAAGTTTTGAATCTAGTAATCTGCACAATAAATCTTACGACCCAGTTCATTTGCTAAGCTGATAAATTTAGTCAGCGTGCCTTCCATTTGCTGCCATTTCAAGAAAGTCTCTAAGCAGTTTTGCCGTTCTTCGTGTTGGCCTTATGTTTACTCGCTTAATTAATTCCTAACATAATCTTAATTTTTTTATAGCTTACTTTAAAGTTCCAGATATAGTCAACACAATGTGGACCACTGTATTTAAGTACAGTATAATATAAAGTATATATCATATAAAACATAATATACTCCAGTATATTATAGCCCCAATTTTGTGAGAACGACAATATTTGGGCTGCACTCAACCACAGCATGGCACACCTGTGCTGGCAGCAAATATGGCTGGTCTTGTCAATTTTTAAGAGGCAAGCCCCCCCCACCCCACCCCATCTCATCTCAGTTTGAATGCCTGCAAAACAGTAATTCATTTATAGTAAAGTGCTTTGGGACATCCTGAAGATGTGAAAGTCTCTAGATAAATACAAAATCTTTCTTTGATCTTGTAATAAATGTTTTATCCAACTACTGAACATCACTGGGCACAAGTCATTGTCAACCTGCACTAATATTGTGGTTTCACTGTCTTTCATGTGCAAAAAAGCATTATTTAATCAAATGAAAATTCTGTACCATTTTAAGCCGCCACCTTTTACTTCTATACGCTGGAGGGATAATATTATTTGGCAATAATCACATTTCTTTATTATATCTTTTGACATGGATCAGCTCCAGATTCTGCAAGTATCTTTTTTAGCCTACAAAAGCACGCATCAATTTGAAATCTGACTGTACAATAAGCCAGGAAGATAAACAAGTGTTGAAAAAAGCATACACCTTCTAGACAGTTATTCGTTGAATGTATCAAAAACATATTTGGAGTGGCAGTTTCATTGGAAGATCTGAGCCAGTAATAGCATTCATTTGTGAAAAAAAACACTTACCACACTAATACAAAGGAGGATAAACTTCCTTTCGAAAGACTGAAACAGATGATCTAATTGGACCAGACTGTAACATCCTCCTCGACACCTTCATTCCCCCATTGACCTCTGGCTCACATCCCAACTCATGCTGTAACCTTCTGTCAGCTCTTGCTCCATCTGCCGCTGCCTGCCCTCTTTCGCCAGCTCTTTTTCCCACCTGCCTGACTGTGCTACACATATCTAAAACCGACAATCAATTAGGGTTGCTACCCTTTGAAAAACCTGGGTTAGGATACTTACTGTGCCATAGGCCTCTTCTACTGGCTGGAGTTCGAGCCTATGTAAATGTTGTTTGAAATCTAAATCATTCTTCTCTTTGATCTGGTTTCCCTGGACATTCTTCATTGTACCTTTTTCTTGCCTTGCACTCAGAACATCATGTGCCATGATGGCAGACTAGCATCATCATGCTAAGAGAGCATGGTATGCCTCTGGTGCAGCTTGGCCTGACTAGCAACCTGCCACCAGTTGTACAACCATAGAGGTTTACAGCGCAGATAAAGCCCATTCTGAGTATTAAATGGGGGGAAATCTGGCAGGTTCCTTTACAGGCGTGCACTCCAATCTGCTCAATCTTCTGACTGTCACTGCGCCCGGGCACACTGGATCGAGGGAAACCTCCCCAAATAAGTCTCCTATTGGCCTCCTTAGAAGCACTTCCACACGCAACACAGCCCTGGATGCCCACTTCAGAAAATTATATGGACATCTAAATGACACCAGCAGAATCTCATTTAAATGTTGCAAGTGGAAAACAGGCTGGCACTTGGGTACCACCAACCAGATCATTCAGCGAGGCGCTAGAGGCAGATATCTGCTGTAAGACATCACCGACTACATTTCAATTAATTGCACGCACTTCACACCCATTTATCATGGCTAATTGATTGGAAAATCTACCCTAACATGACCAGGAGGCCCTCCATTAGCTCATGACTGTAACAGCAACCAATCTGTATTTTCATTGATAAAAAAATTAGGTTCTGTGGTGAAATGATTATTTACAGGAACATTCCTTGCTAGCTTTAGCATATAGCATATAGGATCCTGGGCTTTATAAATAGAGGCATAGAGTACAAAAGCAAGAAAGTCATGATGAACCTTTATAAAACACTGGTTCGGCCACAACTGGAGTATTGGGCATCGCACTTGGGCAGTTCTGGGCATCGCACTTTAGGAAAGATGTGAAGGCCTTACAGAGAGTGCAGAAGAGATTTACTAGAATGATTCCAGGGATGAGGGACTTTAGTTACATGGATAAACTGGAGAAGCTGGGGTTACATGAGGAAAAACTTTTTTACACAGCGAGTGGTTAGGATCTGGAATGGGCTGCCAGAGGGGGTGGTGGAGGCAGATTCAATCTTGGCTTTTAAAAGGGAACTGGATAAGTACTTGAAAGGAAAACATTTTGCAGGGCTACGGGGATAGGGCAGGAGAGTGGGACTAGCTGGATTGCTCTTGCATAGAGCCGGCACGGACTTGATGAGCCGAATGGCCTCCTTCTGTGCTGTAACCTTTCTATGATTCTCTAACTCATCAACTACAAAATACATATCTGCCAATTCACAGAATAAATCGGTAATTTTTCAAAACTGTGAGGATGAACTTGATTGTGAGAACGGGCCTCGAGTTATCATGGGTTAGGTGTGTAAAGTTTTGCATCAACATGCACAGAAAAAAGCAAATGAAATAGTATCTGTCATATTACGGATCTCTTATAAGTTCAGAAATACAATCATGAAATTTGTGAACTTGTTATTGCGCAGTGTAAGCAGACCTTACAACCCAAGGAACATTTTATGACAATGAACACTCAACGATATTACGTGCAGCCCAATTAACTGGTGTAAGAGAAGCGTTATATAAGCTTTCTGTATAATATTGCCAAAATTAGGAAAAGCATTATATAGGCTTTTTCCTGTGAACAAGGCTTTCTGTTCTCTGTCATTAAGCTTTTTGGTTACCTTGTGTAGGGAGGCCTCCCTTGAGTAATGAGCATCCTTGTCATTCTTATCTCATGTGTCTAAGATGGGTAAAGGGAGTTGTCTTTAGTTTGGTGTGCTTTGGGCAAAGATAAATGTCTTTGCTAAGTCAGAGACAACTAATCATATGGGAGGCAATGATGTCAGATGTTGTGTGTCATCTGGAATGTAAGAGAGTAAAGCGGATGGCAGATTCATGAGACAGGGAGGATGATTGATGGGAGGCCCCGTATAGAACGAATGTGTTAAAAACGTATATAAGATGAGAATTAAATCGAATTTGTTAGAACGTTCTCGGAGCAAGGCTGGACACGCTTAAGTAATATCAAGGATCTTCGAGAGGTGCACCTCGAAACCTTGTTCGGTGATAAACTTTGCCAGGTTGTATGCGAACATCTTATTAATATGTTTAATTGTACTTTTGTATTTTAACATCTTTGCTACTTATTATAACTTCTTAATAAAGCTATTATACTTTAGAACAAAACACCTCGGAGTCTTTTTGATTAAAGACTGAACCCGCAAAATAAATAATTCACAGCTGGGAATTCAGGGGAAGCTTTGGGATCTCACAAATCTTTCTTTTATTCTGTTTGTTATAAAATAAATCTCAATACATAAAGTGAGCGATAAGATCAATGTGCATATTGAAAAATGCAGATCATCGTTCAGAAATGAGGATGACTCCTTCCAAATGAGGGTTAATTATAAAGGTCTGTAAGTAATAAGAAAGTTACAAAGCATGCAAGTATTACTGAACTAGCAGCAGTAGCAAACACAGTTGAAAGAGAGATATTTGGACACATCACAACCTATGAATATATTTAATGCACAGACATATTTGTCACTTCCACAGTTTGAATGTCTGCATTCAGTAAAATTCAATCATACCATGTTAACAGGCTAAATATCAGCAGATGTAGCAAATTTCAGCAGTCCTTTTCAACATACTGATCCTGTGTGCACAGTCATTCACAATACAATTTTAATACATTTATGCTTTGCCTACTCATACAATGATATTAGTTATATTTCTGTAATATTGCATATGAAAGAAATAGATTTTTTTTCACATGAAACGTGCATTTCTTGTACATGTATCATTGTTTAGTTGTGCTAACCCAAGATGAAATTCCAAGCACTTCACTGAAAACAAACTAACTGCTCGTTTGAAATAGTTTGTCTGTACTCAGAGCCACAGAAAGCTTTGATCAAGAATCAATTTAAAGTTATTTCTGAAGGAGAAAGTCTATTTTAAAACCAAAATATTCTGCGATTGGCCTGTCAGACAAGAGTGTTGTTTGCATCTGGTGTGTCAGTGTTGGCATTGGGTGGTCTGGCATCTGTGAATTTACTGCTGGATGCACATGGCCCTTTGTTCCCATAATTGCTATGCAAATGGAGATCCACTGTAAATTATAGTTTAAGATTAGTGTTATTGTCATAGGGACACTGCGTTGCTTTGGTGCTCGAGCATAGATTTTACAAAGTTGTATCCCGGCTTGGAGCGTAGCATTGCAGGAGTGAATATCGGGAAGGTTGGGGGCCGTATTGGATTTTCTGTCTGTTAAGATTAACGGACAGAAAACCCTGAGGCCTGCTAACCTCCCTATTCAAAATTTAAGCTCTGTGCCAGGGGCACAAATTCTAATGTAAATCAAGCTGATAGGCAATCCCATCTTCAAGGAATTTGCTTGAACTTCAAAGGAAAACTACTCTTTTAGTCCAGGGACCTTCTTGCATTCTTCAGTTTTCTGTTTGTCATTTTGCTTTACAGGATATGGAAGGTTAAGGCTCTATAAGCAGAGTTTAGGGACTGACCAGCAAAAATCATCTTTCCAAATGTTTGTTCAGAAAAGCTGAACAACTATGGACTGTTATTAGAACAGTCAATCCAGTTTTTATGTAAATTTGATGTTGTGCTATATAGTATTCTGCACACGTCTTTTGTTCTAAATATAATTTTACTTGTAAATAAATTCAGTTTAACTTTCATAAAGTTGATCAACTTGTGTGATATCTTCCACGATCTGGAGTGACAGAGGATGTGGTGGGCATCCCACGTATTCTCCAGAAAACAATTTCTTGTGATTGAGGTTAATTGTTAGAACTGGCACTACTAACTCAAATACAGCAGAGAATATAGATGCGGGTTTCAGTTCATAGGAAACTATGGGTGACTTACAGAAGCTTGTCAAGCTGTGCACACAAGGTGGTGGGAAAATATACAAAGAGTAATACTGATGGCCCTGATGGTAACACATGCCCCAGGAACCCGAAGGGGGTACTTGCAGCATGCCGGCCATAAGGAAAGTCTGCTGTTTTCTACACACTTCTTGCTACTCAGAGAAAGAATGGACATGCATTTACCACACCCACACCCACACCCAGCGACCATTATCACTGCTAGAGGCTTCTCAGGCTCTCGGTACGGGTTGAAATTCTGCTCTCAATTCTGGCCGTAGGCCCCTGCCAAAAGGTGCACCCACACTTGCTGTATGTCAGGCCAATGCTTTGACCTGAAGCTAAAAATAGAGGCAGGTTTAGATCACGTCAAGGGGCGGACACTTCGGGTACACTCCAGATGACGTGATTCCATCTGTTTCAGGTCGCAAAGCATCTTCTCCTTCCTTCCACTATTTTAGCACCAGCTCATGAGCAGTCATCACATACATCTTTTTCATTTGAAGTCAAGTCAGAGTAATTTTGCTCAAAACATTTCAATTGCTGCTTAAACTAGTTCTTAAGAAGCCAGAAAATTGGTTAACATCAAACTCTGTTCATTAACACAGATCACATCTTTTTACTCCCAGGAGCAATTTTAAGAGCCTTGGCCAGAAGAGGCTCATGTAAGTTTGATTTATTAACATTTTTGAAGGTTTCCTTGTGGATCCAGACCCGAGCCTTGGAGGGAAACCTTGGGCCTCCCCTGCCCTAAACTTCCCTCCCCTTCCCCAACCACAATCGCCTCAGACCCATTAAACAACCAGAGAAAAGCTTGAGCAGTTTATAGCAGCCACAAAAACCCCAAAATAAGATTTCTCCCTTGTAATAACTCCAAGCTATCCATATTCATATCTAAAATATACACTGAGGTGCACATGATGGACTGATTCAGCTCTGCCTTTTTTATTACAATTACAAAGAATGACAAAGAATTTACAGCACAGAAACAAGCCCGACAGGTCCATGCCGGTGTTTATGCTCCATGTGAGCCTCCTCCCACCCTTCTTCATCTATCAACATATCCTTCTATTCCTTTCTCCCTCATGTTTTCATCCAGCTTCCTCTTAAATGCATCTATGCGACTTGCCTCAACTACTCCTTGTGGTAGCGAGTTCCACATTTTTACCACTCTTTGGGTGAAGAAGTTTCTCCTGAATTCCCTATTGGATTTATGAGTGACTATCTTATATTTATGGCCTCTAGTTCTGGTCTCCCCTGCAAGTGGAAACATCTTCTCTACGTCTACCCTATCAAATCCTTTCATAATCTCAAAGACTTCTATCAGGTAACCCCTCAGTCTTTGCTTTTCCAGAGAAAAGAGCCCCAGCCGATTCAGTCTTTCCTTATAGGTATAACCTCTAATTTCTGGTATCAACCTAGTAAATCTTTTATGCACCTTCTCCAGTGCCTCTATATCCTTTTTATAGTGTGGAGACCAGAACTGTTTGCAGTACTCCAAGTGTGGTCTAACCAAGTTTCTGTACAAGTTAGGCATAACTTCTCTGTTTTTCAATTCTATCCCTCTAGAAATGAACCCAGTGCTGGGTTTGCTTTTTTCACGGTCTTATTAACCTGGATCGCCACTTTTAGCGATTTGTGTATCTGTACACCTAAATCTCTCTGCTCCTCTACCCCGTTTAGACTCTTAGGCCTCAATATTAGCGGGGAGGTGGGATGGCAGCGGAGGGGCGATTGGGCAGGTGGGTAACCCGCCCAATAAAATCTGTCCGTTTCCCACACGACCGCGGGTCAATTGGAGCCACTTGGCTTCTGGGTTTGCCGTCCGAAAGCTGCGCAGCGGGCGGACTGCGCACCCGCATCACAGGCTGTCAGCTGGAGATGCTCCTGGAGCAAACACCCACACACCACAATGGAGCAGCAGAGGGGAAAGGCTGCTCCAAGATTTGGTGAAGTCTCACTCCCGGTGCTACTGGATTGGAAGGGGAGGAGGAGGGATATCTTCTACCCGACGGATGGGAGGAAGTGGCCTGCCTCTGCCACTAAGAAGGCCTGGCTCGAGGCGGCAGAGAAGGTCACCAGCGGCAGCAATATCTCCCACACCTGGATCCAGTGCAGGAAGCGCTTCAATGACCTAACTAGGTCAGCCAAAATGAGTACACTTACCGATTCTCCTACATTCCATCTTCCACATCACCGCCCCTACCCCGCAGCTCATTCTGTACTGCCAACACTACTCTATAACATCACTCCTCAGACCCACTTAAGCTCATCCTCAACATACCTGCACTTCCTCACCTCCCCATTACTCACCCCACCATTACCACTTAACCCAATCCTCATACAATGTCATGGCTCTGTCTCATACTCACCCTCTGATGCATCTCTTTCACGGTCAGCCTCACCCAAACCAATGCGTTTATCAGTTGGCCACGTCACCATCACTCACTCACGCGTCTGTACTCTCTCCCCTTATAGGAGAAGAGAGCCCAGAATGCACAGCAGAGGGAGAGGACCGGAAGGGGGCCGCAACGATTGTCATCCTCACAGAAGGGGAGCCGGAGGTGCTGGAGCTGAGCCGCGCCGCACCCTCGAGTGCCTGTCTGTCGGGGACCCCGAGACTGGCACCTGACAAATGTTTGGTGACAGAACTTTAACATTCAGCACTTACAATAGGAAATGATGTTAAAATGCCTTGCCATCTTCAGCACCTCAGTATGCTCATCGCAACATGACACATCTGTGATCATGCTTAATATTGCCTTCTGTTCTCTTACAGGGCCTTCAGCGACTGCAGTGACAGCAGGGGGTGATTCCTCAGAGGACCTGCCAGCCTCTGAGGCTGCACCGTCACATCTGAGCCAGCCATCCACCAGCGCAGATACTCATACCTTGGTGGGTCCTAGTCAGCAGTTAGTTGGGGTCACACATGGTGAGTTACCACAAACAAGCACGAGCAGACACTGGTGGCAGGGGCAGCTGTGGAGAGTCCGCGTCAGTGGGAGCACTCCTGTCCAAGCTCTGCTCAGCTGGACACAGATGCTGAACCCTGGGGGCCATCCTTTAAAAGGAGAATGATCGAGGGGCAGCAGCACATTTGCGAAGTGCTGGAACAGGTGCCACGTACACGCTCCACAATAGCAGAGGATGGAGGAGTCCAATTCCTGCATGAGTGGAATGGTGGCACAGGTATGGGAGGGAATCTCTGACATAGTGTCACAGGTAAGTGCAGGAATGTCTGCAATGGAGGGAAGGCTAGCCTCAGGGGATGCACCATGTAGAAGTAGTCAGAAGCGAAAGGTAAAGGTTTTGTAAGCACGAAGGGGATGCACAAGGGTGTTTGATATTTGCTCATGTTTTTTATTTATATTTGCTTTTCGTTAAACTCACATTAAATATTATTATTGTCACCACTACTGCCACGTCTTGGCCATTCTTGACTGGCTTCTGTAATAAGGCCTTTTCATGAGCTTCACCATGGACGCCGACACTTGATGCCACCCATTGGGTCACTCTACAGTGGGTATATGTGTAGTTGCATGACTATTTTGTGCAGGGAGGGGTGGGGGGTGCTGGTGTGGGCACTGCTCTATCCAGGTGATGTGAGGACTGGACTCTTCACACCGTCTGATGTTAGGAGAACCGTTCACATATCAGTGACTCCCTGGCTTCACGAGCAGCCAGGTGAGCCGCTGTTCTGCCCATGGGTTGCTCCTGCTCCTCCTCCTCGTCCTCCTCAATGTGGGTGGCAGATGTGGACGTGGCCTCCTGAAGCGGCACCCCTCTCTGTTGTGCCATGTTGCAACATACTACTATAATGCATCACACTCTGTCTGGTGTGTATTGAAGTGCTCCCCCAGAACCATCAAGGCACCTGAAGTGCATCTTGAGCAGCCCTATAGCATGCTTAATTGTAGACCTAGTAGCGATGTGGCTGTCGTTATATCGACGCTGTTGCTCGGTGATGGGGTTCCTCAGAGGTGTCATGGGCCACGTGTGTAGGGGGTATTCCTTGTCCCCAAGGAGCCAGCCCCTACGGGAGTCTGGTGGTGGAAGAGGGATGGGATGTTGGATTCCCGGAGGATGAAGGAATCGTGGCAGCTGCCAGGGTGTCTGCCGCACATGTGAAGGAATCTCTTTCGGTGGTTACAAACGAGCTGAGTGTTGATAGAGTGATAGCCCTTCCTGTTGACGAACAGTCCTGGCTCATGTGGAGGTGCTCGTATTGCTATATGGGTGCAATCGATTACACCCTGCACCCGTGGGAAGCCAGCCACAGCGTGGAATCCCACTGCCCTCTCCGTCTGTCGAAGGTTGTCCATGGGGAAGTTGACGTACTGCGAGACCCTGCGAAACCAGCAGTCGGTGACTTGCCTTATGCACTTGTGTGCAGACAACTGAGAGACCCCGGCGATGTCCCCGGTTGCACCCTGGAATGATCCAGAGGCAAAGAAGTTGAGGGCAGTGGTGACTTTGACAGCGACAGGTAAGGAGATGCTGCTCAGCCCAGCCGGGAGCAGCTCGGCATGAAGGAGGCTGCAGATATCTGTGACTACCTGGCAACTGACTCTGAGCCTCCGTATGCACTGCTCCTCAGAGAGGTCCAGGAAGCTGAGCTTCGGTCTGTAGACAGTGTTGCGAGGGTAGTGCCTCCTGCGACGCCGCTCTCTCTATTGTTGGCCTCTGTGCTCTCGTGCAGGTGCCTGTGGTGCAGCACTATGTTGTGGAGCTCCATGTGGCGGAGGTGGATGTCATGCCTGGCGAGGCTGGTGATGTTGCTTGTCCTCGGATGAAGTGATGAATGCAGCCATGGCGCCCCCGATCCTGACGGTGTGAGTTTGACGGGTCCGCAAAGTAGTTAAATATGTTTGAACAGCAGAGTTTTGGATGGAGAGTGAGAATTTTGAGTGAAAACACAAAGGTCTTGCAGCCAAAACTTTGTCTGAAGTGACAGAGTGCCCTGCTGCAATAAATGAGGTTTTCTCCTCACCTGTCAAATAAGCATTTACATCTCCCACTGGCTGCTGGCTGAAACATGTCTGTTGCAACAGGGAGTGTTTCGCACAGCAGGGGAAACACACTGAGGATGCTTCAAAATCGCACCCCTGCCAAAATGTGGCGTCAATCAAGTAGTTCAAGTACTTCAACTGACAGACTATGCAAATCATCATCCCGCCGGCTTTAATTGCCGCATTCGGGAGGCACACGCGCACCTGGACGCATCACTGGGGAACCCAGTTGGAGCCGTGTTCCGAACCCGCTTGGGATTTCAGCGATTTTCGGAGCCCCCCCCCCCACCCGCCCCCAACGCACCCGCTCCTTCACCCAAAAATCGAGCCCTTATTTTCCAAGGAGTATGCGGCCTCCTTATTTTTCCTACCAAAATGTTCCACCTCACACTTATCTATATTGAAATTCATTTGCCAATTACAGGCCCATTCTGCAAGTTTATTAATGTCTTCCTGTGTTTTGTCACAGTCCTCTCTGTGTTAACTATACCTCCCAATTTGGTGTCGTCCGCAAAATTTTGAATTTGTACTTCAGATTCCCAAGTCGAAATCGTTTATGTAAATGGTGAACAACAGTGGTGCCAGCACCGATGTTTGAGGAACACCACCTTGAGTAACTACCTTTAACCCCTACTCTCTGTTTTCTGTTTTGTAGCCAGCTTACTATCCATTCTGCTACTTGTCACCTGACTCCACATGCTCTGACCTTAGTCATGAGTCTACTATGCGATACCTTATTGAAGGCCTTTTGAAAATCCAAATATATTACATCTACTGCATTGCCCTTGACTATACTTTCTGTTAATTGTTCGAAGAATTCAATAAGGTTGGTCAAGCATGACCTTCACTTTTGAAATCCGTGCTGACTATTCTTTGTTATATTTTCAGTTTCTGGATGTTTTTCTGTTACATCTTTGAGTAGGGATTCCATTATTTTTCCTACCACCCACGTTAAGCTAATTGTTCCCTGGACTAGTTCTATCTCCTTTTTAAATATAGGAATCACATTAGCTGTCCGCCATTATGTCCACATTATGCTGTTAGCGTGGATTTTGGACTGTTGAATTAAAGGCAACGATGAAGTGACTATTGGGTACATGACAGTGGTATTTACCCTAAAACCACATTGAAATGCGCTTTGTGTAGATTAGACTAACCTTAATTAAAGGCTTAAATATAACGCTTGACTACTAATAAAATGGACACTATTAAACAAAATGGATTCTATTAACAAAGGGACACTATTAAATAAAATGGATTCTGTGACTGTGGGAAAGACAGTTGAAAGTGTTGAGCTTGTACATTTCAGAACTGGCTTACAGTCTGGGAAGACAAAGGACATTTCATAACGAACTGATAAAACTATAGAACCAGACTGCATAAAACAAAGGCATGCTGTCTTAAGGTGATAATAGTTGTTCGGACTTAATTGGTTAATGCGTAAGCAGTCTGTTGTTGCTATGCAGACTTAATTGGTTAATGTATAAACTGTCTGTTGTTGCTGTGCGGACTTAATTGGTTAATGTGTGTAATCAAGATTTATGATGTAAAAGCTACTGAAATCTGTATTTCAAAGGTATAAAAAAGCATGACAACCATTTTAAAGTTGAGAAGTGAGCTGCGGTGCTGCGGAGTGTCCAGCCTTCTCCCAGAGTACTTTGTCCAATAAACTGCATGTTGAATCTTTAAGTCTGACTCCGAGTGGTGATTTTTTTCCCACAACAATGCTGACCACAACAGCCATGGTGAATAATGACAGTGAATGTACACTTTGAATCACTGACAAATGGTTACACTCAAACTTAAGCATTAATAATGTGACATAATTAATAGAAGCTTACAAAATTACAACCAATAATTATTAGGTTATATGGTTCATTTACATTATTGACTCATAAATCCATTTTAATCTTACTGGGAAAGGTGTAGATTGTTTGCTATTCATGACTTTTCTACAGATAACAGCAGAAATCTTTCCCAATTCCTGCTAATGGACAATATACCTATGATCAAAAGCAGATCTTTAAGGTCTAACGAAGAGCTTCCCCTGAAATGTTAATGTTTCTTTTCTCCTTCAGCTGTTAACTAACTCACTGTGTATTTCCAGGATTTCTTGTTTTTCTGTCAGAATTCCAGCATTCATTGTTGATGAGGGTAGTGTGGTTGATGTTGTGTATATGGACTATCAAAAGGCATTTGATAAAGTACCATATAATAAACTTGTTTGCAAAATTAAAGCCAATGGGATTAAAAGGACAGTGGCAGCATGGATACAAAATTGGCTAAGGGACAGAAAGTAAAGAGTAGTGGTGATAGGTTGTTTTTCAGACTGGAGAGAAGTGTACAGTGGTGTTCCCCAGGAGTCAGAATTAGGACCACTGCTCTCTTTGATCTATATTAATGACCTGGACTTGGGTATAGAGGGTATAATTTCAAAGTTTGCAGATGACACGTAACTCAGAAATGTAGTAAACAATGTGGAGGATAGTAACAGATTTCAGAAGGACATAGACAGACTGGTGAAATGGGCAGACACATGGCAGATGAAATTTAATGCAGAGAAGTGTGAAGTGATGCATTTTGGTAGGAAGAATGAGAAGAGGGAATATAAACTAAATGGTACAATTTTAAAGGGGGTGCAGGAACAGAGAGACCTGGGGGTGCACACACACAAATCTTTGAAGGTGGCAGGTCAAGTTGAGAAGCCTGTTAAAAAGGCATATAGGATCATGGGCTTTATTAGTAGAGGCATAGAGTACAAAAGCAAGGAAGTTATATATCAATGATTGAGACTTAAATGTAGGGGGGCATGATTAAGACGTTTGCAGATGATACAAAAATTGGCTGTGTGGTTGATAGTGAGGAGGAAAGCTGTAGATTGAAGGAAAATATCAATGGACTGGTCAGGTGGGCAGAAAAGTGGCAAATGGGATTCAACCTGGAGAAGTGTGAGGTAATGCATTTGGAGAGGGCAAACAAAGCAAGGGTACACACAATAAATGGGAGGATACCGAGAGGTGTAGAGGAAGAGACGGATCTTGGAGTGCATTTCCATAGATCCCTGAAGGTAGCAGGACAGGTAGATAATGTGTTTAAGAAGGCATACAGGATACTTTCCTTTATTAGCCGATGCATAGAATATAAGAGCAGGGAGGTTATGCTAGAACTGTATAAAACACTAGTTAGGCCACAGCTTGAGTACTGCGTACAGTTCTGGTCACCACATTATAGGAAAGATATGATTGCACTAGAGAGGGTACAGAGGAGATTTACGAGGATGTTGCCTGGACTGGAGAATTTTAGCTATGAGGAAAGATTGGATAGGCTGGGGTTATTTTCTTTGTAACAGAGGAGGCTGAGGGGAGATTTAATTGAGTTGTATAAAATCATGAGGGGCCTAGATAGAGTGGATAGGAAGGACCTATTTCCCTTATCAGAGAGGTCAATAACCAGGTAGCATAGATTTAAAGTAATTGGTAGAAGGATTAAAGGGGAGCTGAGGAGAATTTTTTTCATAAAAGAGGGTGGTGGGGATCTGGAACTCACTGCCTGAAAGGGTGGTCGAGGTAGAAACCCTCATCGCATTTAAAAAGTACTTGGATATGCACTTGAAGTGCCTTAACCAACAAGGCTACAGACCAAGAGCTAGAAAGTGGGATTAGGCTGGATAGCTCTTTTTCGGCTGGCACAGACACAATGGGCCGAATGGTCTCCTTCTGTGCAGTAAATTTCTATGATTCTATGATTATACTAAACCTTTATAAAACACTATCTAGGCCGCAGCTGGAGTATTGTGTTCAGTTCTGGGCACCACACTTTAGGAAGGATGTCAAGGCCTTAGAGAGGGTGCAGAAGAGATTTACTAGAATGGTGCTAGGGATGAGGGACTTCAGTTATGTGGAGAGACTGGAGAAGCTGAGGTTGCTCTCCTTAGAACAGAGAAGGTTAAGGGGAGATTTGATAGAGGTGTTCAAAATCATTAACGGTTTTGACAGAGTAAATAAGGAGAAACTGTTTCCAGTGACAGAAGGGTCGGTAACCAGAAGATACAGATTTAAGGTGATTGGCAAAAGAACCAGAGGCGACATGAGAAAACATTTTTTTAAGCAGCGATTTGTAATGATCTGGAATGCACTGCCTGAAAGGGTGATGAAAGCAGATTCAATAGTAACTTTCAGAAGGGAATTGGATAAATACTTGAAGGGAAAAAATTTACAGGGCTATGGGCAAAGAGCAGGGGAATGGGACTAATTGGATAGATCTTTCCAAGAGCCGACACAGGCACGATGGGCCAAACGGCCTCCTCCTGTGCTGTACCTACTATGAAACAATAATACCTGTGACCAAGCTATAGGAATGTTAGTGCTGAGGAATAGAACAGTTTGCCACTTTTCACCCAATGACAACTTCAAGTACTCCCAGCAAACTGTTCTAATGTGTATGAAAAAGATCAGTATCCTATAAAGCGGTGCCAGTTCTATCAAACGTTGAGGGCGCTTGTTTAGTTTGAGCACATTTATTTCATCTCCATGAGCACCTGCATTAAAGCCACCCATGTTTATTTTGTAAAGTATATTTACCAGCCATTAGAAATGGAGATTACTATGATCTCAGCCATTCTTGAATCAAAATCCCAACACTGACAACAGTTTTGTGACTCATTTTGCGACTTATTCTCCTATTATTAAATTTATCATTTTTTCCCCGATTTTCTCCCCTCCTTTTGGCATTTTCCAACAGGATTATCAGATTGCAATCAGGAGTAGGAACTAAGTTTAAAAATATAGGGGCCGATCTTTCTCTCCCCACACTGTCTGGGGGCAATGAACGCAGAGCGCACTTCGAATGCACTCCGCTACCCCGATCTCTTCAGTGCTCTGATCTTCTGGTCAACTCATTATGATGAAGCAGGCACACCTTAGGTGCAGAACAACAATGCAAAGGCTGTCAGGGCCTTAAAGACAGCAGCAACCTTAAAACGGGCAGGGACAATGGAAGCCCAAGGAGAAAACTTTCAAAGATAACTGGAGCAGGATTTTTATCTTGAAAGTTTTTGAGGAGTAAGTTTTTTAAAAATCTGCCAGAAGCTGTAATTTGCCTGTTGGTGATCTTCATATTTACTTAAAGCTGCTGACCCCTGTGAATGAGTTCATGATGCTGTCTAATGATTGGGATAGCATTGGAACCCCAAGCAGAAGTCCAGGTGCTCCTGCAGTCTGTTTTGGAAGGAGCTGGTAAGACGGCAACTCCACGTTGCCAAGCAGTAGGTGAAAGGTCAGGGAAAACAAGTGTGGGTATGAAGAATGAATAGGGGGAAGGTGCTAGGTTAATACCAAGGCTTTAGGTTTTATTCAAGTTGGGATGAGGCAGCCGTATGGTCAGGGGTGTTACAAATTGGATAGCCAGGTGGTGAAGAATAGAATACTAGAGCCTGGTCCTCAGTTGCTTCCAAGCCTTTATTCACAGAGATCAACACACCACACCCGAGATAAGCTCTCTTATAAATTGATACAAGAGAGTCCTCAATTGATATGCACCACCTGAATACAATTAACACTAATCAATATAAATCACATGGATACAATTAACAAGGGGGAGGGCAGATTCTTGCTCTGTGTTAGTGAAACGTGTTTGTGGCTCGGGGGGTCAGGTGACTTTCTTCAGCATCTGTCAAGGGGGCGTGTAGTTGTTTCACTTTGTTTGCTCCCGAGACTGAATTCAGCCTCCATCACTAAATGTAAACGGCCAATAGTATTCAGCAACAAGTACTGAAGCAACAAAACCAGTTTTATGCAAAAAGTCAAAAATAAAGACTTTTCTTGACAATACCAGTCTGTCCTTTACAACAGCTAGCATTGAAACTACAACTGAGGAAGCAGCTGTACTTGGAATTTATGGAAAGAGTTTGCCCCTCCAGTGTACTCAGCAAAGCCCTCTGAAATTCACTGACATGTAATTTACATTGCTGTACCCTCTTTAGGCAAAGTTTGGTGCAGACAACATAAAAAGCATAGAGGAAGTCTGGGTACAATAATCTTCACGAGCAGAATGGGAGCAAAAGACTCGTGTCCATTTTTCCTTTGCATTACATCCATTTTTTTGAACAATATTTGGGAGCTGGACTGAGGATAATCAACTCTATAAAGTTCAGTTCAAAATATGAATCAATTACTTTCACCAGAAACTTCTTCCCTGTCTCTGATCTGCTGTCAGTATTTGGCATTTATTTTACTTATGCCTGAGCAGGTATATTGGGCCGGATTTTGCTGTGAGCGGCAAACGGATGGCGCTAGCCGTTCGTTAGACTTGAACTTGCCCATAAACTTTCTGTGAGCTTTTGCCTGTCAAGTTCCTGGAAATTAGAGATCCTCTACAGGGCATCTGGGGCCTGTGTGAACAGGGCAAATAGCTGTGTATCTCCTTAACCGATCAGACGGAAGCATCGTTAATGAGCAGCGCAGATAAAACCAGGAAGTCTAAGTTAGAATAGTGAATTCAGTGTCAAATGAGGTGCAGAAAGAGAAATAAAGAGAGGGTAAAAAAAATTAGATACATTTTTTTTTAAATGTCCAACAATAATTGAAAACTGAAGGAATGAGACTCCACACTTGTAAAAGTTAATTTTCAGTGCCAGAGAGGTTTTTTGGCAGTAATTAAGACTTACCGCACCGTTAAAATGGTACTTAGACTTGAAATGACTTGACTTAACATAACTTATGTTGGCGAGTTTTGTCCGTATCTGCGACGTCAGTACAGGAACTGCACGCCGCTCAGAGCCAGACAGCGAGATGCCATTTTCACGCAGCTTTTGGAGGAGCATCGCATCTCGGCCAGCAACATCCAGATTTCCATGTTTGACTGCACATGGGCGGTCACCGGAAGTCACTGTCTGATTTGCACATGAACAATGGTGAGCGCTGTTGGACCTTACCATTATATTTACAGCAAAATCCGGCCCATGATATATATATATATATATATATATATATATGTAAAATTAATTAATCATAGAACTCCTCGGTTCACAATACTGATTGCTGACTTAACAGCTGCAGATCTGTTAGATAACATCTGTATTTATAAATGAACTGAGTTAAAACCAATAATTTACTAACCAGAGTTGAAGATACCATGTGACAGAAAGTAGGGGTTTTCTATGTGTCACAATTTTATAATCAGTTCCCAATACCAAACTATTGTCCCACTCATTTGGCACATTCCTAATATAGCAGACGATTAGACATTATGTCACTTAGTCATTGTTGGGGCTCTTTTATATTTAAATGTTGGGTTCTGCCATGTGCCTTAGCATTCCAGTCTTGGAAATGCCACTATCAGAACAGAATTGTGAATAACAGAAATAGAAAGAGGTCTTCAACAAGCAAATAAAACCATTACACGGATGTTTTAGGAACATAAAACAGCCAGGTCTGGAGCTGGGAAGAGAGCAGTGGGGAGGGGGGGGTTTAATCGGACACGAAACAGAGAAGTGAAGTTGGCGGGTTGGAAACTGCCATCGCAAATTAATTGAAGGATAAAAATTTTAATTCTGGATTTGACGCCCAGCAGCCAGCCAGATTGACAGGCTGTTGGGTGGGAAAATAGCTGGAGAGATATCAGAATCCTCGATGATTGTATGGCTGGGGGGGTGGGAGGTCAGGGAGAGGTCAGGATATTTGGGGGTTGGATGCGGGAGGGGGGAGAGTTTGGATGGAGGGGTTGGGGTGAGATCAGGATCTGTAGGGGTTGGATGGGTGGGGTCGGGCTGAGATCGGGATCTTTGGGAATTGGATTGAGGAGGGGGGTCAGGGAGAGATCAGGATCTTTGGGGGTTGGATAGGGGGGTCAGGGAGAGATCGGGATCTTTGGGGTTTGGATGGAGGGGTCGGGGAGAGATCAGGATCTTTGGGGGTTGGATTCGGGGGGGTGGGGGCGAGATCGGACTCTTTGGGGATTGGATGGGGGGGGGTCAGGGAGAGATCAGGATCTTTGGGGGTTTGACGGGGATGTCAGGGGGAGAGGGCAGGATCTTTGGGGGTTGGATGGGGGATCGGGGAGAGAGCAGAATCTTTGGGGGTTGGGTGGGGGGGTGCGATTGCAGGGTTGGGGAGGTGAGAAGTCGGCCATCGTTGGAGGTGACAAGTTGGCCATCGGCGGAGGTAAGCAGTTGGCCATCAGGAGGAGGGACTCGGCCATTGTGGGGGTCTCAGGCGTATAGAGGGTCTCGGCTTGGCGGGTGGGGTCGACCGATCGTGGGGGTCTGATCATGGCAGCTAAGCTTGTTGGGCCTGGAGGAAACACTCCTGCTCCTCCTGAGCTACAAGCAGTACAATAAAGGCGCTTAACGTCATGATCCAGCCCTTCTCAGCTCCTTTTCATGGCCAAGATTCACGAGCCTGGGAACCCCGCACTGGAGGCGTTAAATTTAAAGTTAAGTCAAATTCAATTTAAAAAGACCGTCCTAACGTTTCACAAGCACAATTGATGCTATAAATACCCGCATGCTTGAATTAATTAAGGTCCCCGACCACGGCGAGCAGGTTACTCGCAAGCATCCAAATGCACCTCGGTTAACCCGAAAGTGGGCGTGTAGAAGCCGGCTTGCTGTTGCGTTCCAAAAATCAAATATTTTAACTACCCACCCACCCCCAATCCACCCATTTTGGGGGTTAAAATTCTCCCCCCCCCCATCCCTACCCCAGAGTCTGTCTGAAGCTTTATGGCGGTGTTCCGTTAGAACAGCTAGTCTGAACTGATATCGCTGATTTTGTTACGGAAAGTGCTGACTTCACTGTGTTGTAAAGGTGATTGTAGTACTACTGTGCTAGTTTGAGACTGAAAAAATGCCATCCAATCATAACATGGGTGGTACAGGCTTACTTGCTGTGGGAATTGTGTAAGATTTTTTTGCCAAATGCTTCTTGGCACCAACTTCTAAAATTTAAAGTATGTTTAAGTCTGCTTTCACACTTCTAATACGATGACATGCTCCACACCAAAGACTGAAAATAGCATGACTGTGCATGCAATCTTGTTACCTGCTGATGAGCGTATTTGATGTTGGCCCAGCTATTATTGCTTTGAATTACTGGCTGCAAAAAGCTGTGATTTGAAACCAGACTGGGCAGCATGAGGTAGAGGATAGAGCTCGAGTAAGCAATAATACACACATTCAACAAGAAGTAGGTGGCACATTTTCTAAAAATACCCTACATTTGTCTGACCCCCTGTTAGACAAAATTATCCCAAGGAAACCGGAGTTTTTCAAGATCTGTTGATAACTTTGCATTTATTTTTCATTGAGAGCTAGATATTCACCGCATTGCTATTCCGAGACCATACATTTTAACCTTTAGCCTTGACCACAATTCTCAAACTTATGAAATCAAACATGAAAACTCTTTTGAGTACAGGAAACTTCTGCCATCTACATTTAATTATGCAGCATGGAATATGTTGGGCAATGTGGGTGACTACCAACTGCATCAAATTGGTTGCTGACATTGCCCATGATCTGTGGGAGAGAAGAAATAAGTACTTGTGCCTCAACTGGTTTGTTAAAAATAAATCACCTCACATAAAGTACAGTATTAGATCACACTACTCTACTCATATCACTGACCTACTTATGCAATAAAAATGAAGCAGCACCATAATTATATCAGTTTCTGACTCAAAACTCCAAAAAAGAGAGAACATAGTAGGTTTTAATTATTGCTACATTTCAATAGAAAAGGTTTTGTAGCATTGCAGCATTTGCAACTTAGAGCAAAGATTCACATTGTACCTCGCTATTATTCTGAAAAAGGATAAGAGGTTTCTTTACTAAACCACTGCCATCTACAACACTGCACCTTTTGTCAAATTAGCATTGCTATCAGAAGCTAGAGGAGCATTCAGCAGGTTTGCCTGCCCTTCCTGCAGATGGATGCAAAAAAGAGGGACGTAAAGAAGCTAAATCACAAAACACATTTGATGCAGGCGGGCAAAATGTGTCTTGCACCTAGTCTATAAAATTATTTGTTTTTAATTTAATGATTAAATTCTTCTAAAAAATTGCACATTCCACAGCTGGATGATCTAACTTTTTTGATATTTGCACCTGATATGTGCCTTATTAACTGCCTGGTGAAATGTAGAAGGATCATTACTACGAGAGCATTGTAATTGTTTGGGGTTTTTCTTGCTAATATGTCATAGTCTCAGGAATCATAAGTTTCTAAAGCATGGATGTCTACTATTTAAATAACAACTGGTATTTCCATATTTCTGCAACAGAGGAAATAGAACTCAATATATCTTTAAGCCAAATTTTTCAAAGTTTATAAATACACAATTTCAATCTCATGCTGTGTGTGAGAAACTGGATTTTTCATAACTGTGGTATTTTGAAAAAGAGCTATACAAAACCCTGGTTAGACCGCACCTGGAGTACTGTGAGCAGTTCTGGGCACCGCACCTTCGGAAGGACATATTGGCCTTGGAGGGAGTGCAGCGTAAGTTTACTCGAATGATACCCGGACTTCAAGAGTTAAGTTACGAGGAGAGATTACACAAATTGGGGTTGTATTCTCTAGAGTTTCAAAGGTTAAGGGGTGATCTGATCGAAGTTTATAAGATATTAAGGGGAACAGATAGGGTGGATAGAGAGAAACTATTTCCGCTGGTTGGGGATTCTAGGAGTAGGGGGCACAGTCTAAAAATTAGAGCCAGACCTTTCAGGAGTGAGATTAGAAAACATTTCTACACACAAAGGGTGGTAGAAGTTTGGAACGCTCTTCCGCAAACAGCAATTGATATTAGCTCAATTGCTAAATTTAAATGCGAGATAGATAGCTTTTTGGCAACCAAAGGTATTAAGGGATATGGGCCAAAGGCAGGTATATGGAGTTAGATCACAGATCAGCCATGATCTTATCAAATGGCGGAGCAGGCACGAGGGGCTAAATGCCTACTCCTGTTCCTATGTTCCTAATTTCAATCATCAGAGATTGTACTGAACCAATCAAAATAGAAATAGCTGCAAAGCTGCCACATGGCAAGGATTGCAATGAATTTGGAATTAACAGCAAACATCAGAGAAACTTCCTCACAGAGAGGAATGAAGCCAATAGCTTAGAAGAAATAAATTCTGCTGCTCGAAACAGAACATTTTAAATAAGGAAGTGGATATTTTATAATCTGAAATATGTATACTCTGGGGCTGTATTCCTATTTACTTAGATTATCAGGTTAGTATAATGTCAAGAGCAAACATTTTAACCACTGTTTTTTGCAGGAACAAATAATTAGCATATTCAGATTTCTAATTGTGATACTAAATGCAGCATTGCAGGGTTCACCATGTAAGGAAGGGTAGTAACTGCATCATTTTTTCAAAAATTATTTATCAAAAAATAATCTCAACCAAGAATTCAGTGAACAATGATAAGCCTATTAAGTTTTCAAAGTTACTTTCCAAGTCTACCGACTCTCCTTGCCAGCTGTTACTTGACTTCTTCCCCTTGTTCAAAGCATATGAAGATACCCAGTGATAAACCATATATTTCATATTCAGACCATCAGTGCTCTGGGTTGTCACGTAAACATATAGAAAATGGCGGACAGGAAAAGACCTACAGGTCCATCTAGTCTGTTCCACACAATTGTGATGTCTTGCGCATCACAATACGTACACACCCCACCCACCTGGAGCCATGTAATCTCCTGGGAGAGGCAAAAACCCAGGATTAAAAACCCAGGCCAATTAGGGAAAAAAAATCTGGAAAATTTTTCTGTCACCCCCTTAGGCGATCGATGTGAAAAGCTTTTAAGTGGTAATCCAATGTTCCCATAATTAACTGAAAAAATGTTTTCAGAGATTCCTCTGCTATTTAAATGTTGCCACTCCAAGAGTTTGAAATGCATTTGTAGAATCACAATTCTATTGGAATTTGACCTCATTATGTTGACTGGTGGCTCTTTCAGTAACAAAATCCACTATCTATGCATCCTCATATAAAATAATGGCATATAGAATTAATATTTGCTATAAATCACAATTACTTATCGAGAATTAATGGAAGAACTAACGGTTTCATTGTCCATGATTCAAAGCTTTGGCTCTTGAAGCAGCAATAATTGTATAATGCCACTCTATTTTTATTAACAAGTCAATGATATTACCACAATTGCATGATTTAGTATCACTGTCAAGCCAGATAACGGCATTATTTATTTTGGACTCAATATTTTACAACTGCAAAATCCCTGCTTCTGAGAAACCATCCAAAAATAAAAATGAGTGCTTCAGTTTGCAGCGTACTTCTACCAGAAAAACTCAAATTATCATGACATAATTCAGAATAACCTTCAGCATAAATGAGAAGTCTTAATTGCTTTAAACTTTTGCTTCAGGATATACATGTGTAATATAAACCTCCCGCTGGACAGTGAATAAAGATCAATTTAACAGCCCAGAAATTGTTCATGAAATAACGGCAATGCTAACAGAGTTCACCGTTATTTCAGGGCAAATGGAAGAGCAAGTTCCAGCAAGTGCACATGTGCATCAAACGCGGAAATCCGGAAATTGCTCTGCCATTTGCCCTGCTCATTTGAAAGCTGTGCGGGAACGGCTGAATGAATGGATCAGCGCAAAGTTGCTCTCCTGCCCAGCTGGAAACAAACTAATCTCTCCATAAAAAAGGAATGCTGGTGGTTTTTTTTAGGTCTAAACTAACTTTTAATAGCGTGGTAAGTCTTACTGACTGCTAAACAACCTCCCTGGCACTGAAAATTACCTTTTACCAATGTGGAATCTCATTACTGTCAAGTAAGATAATGGCATTATTTATTTTGGATTCAATATTTTGCAGCTGCAAAATTCCTGCTTCTGAGAAACCATCCAAAAATAAAAATGAGTGCTTCAGTTTATAGCGTACTTCTACCAGAAAAAATTTAATTTTAATTGTTGTTGGAAATTTATGTTAAAAAAACCTTTTTCTTTCTGTCTCTTTTATCTCTGTCTTTTAATTCGCTATTTCTTACCCTCTCTTTATTTTGCTTTTTCTAACTGATTTTATATTGAATTCACTGTTGTAGCTTGCACTTCCTGGTTCTGACACTGCGCGGCTTGTCAAGGATGCTTCAAGCTGATTGGTTGAGGAGAGAGCGAGCTCCTTTCTCCGCTCTTACTGCTCACAGAAGCCCTGGAAAAGATGCTGCACTTTTCTCGGCTTCCCACTGCAGCAAGTTGGCGCCCAGAAGCTCACAGATAAGTTTGTGGGTGAGTTTTAATCTAACGAGCGCTAGGCACCATTCATTCACCACTCAGCGCAGTACAGTTCAGGAATACGGTCTCGGGTTCACATTAATTGGAAAGCAAATAAAAACAGGTGGAGAAAAGTGACCAGGCACTGCTTTCATACAACTCCTGGTACATAGCACCATTGGCAAAGGCCTGCTGACCAATGGTATCCTGGCAATTTTAGAAGTGTATCACATATGGGATTTTTGATACTTCATTTTGTGCATTTTCCAGCATATTGATGTAGACTATGTGTGTACATTATATAATTATTTTGCATATAATATTATTTGTATGTATATTTTATACAGTGTGTATTAATTCATATAAGAGGAGCCGAAAACATACGGTGAGTCATGTATCCTGTGTTAATTAAATAATATATTTGGCTTCTTGCTGTACAGCTATAGTTATTGAGACTTGTTACTTCTGGTGATATTAGCTGTTTAGTGCATGTATATGATATTCACCTCTCCATTATTTTAACACAGGCATTAATCCATGTATTTAAACTGTTAAACACCTACATTAAAATACTGTACAATGGAAAGTCATACAAATGTGTTGTGTGTTCGGCTGCTAACATCTCTAACAGTAATTTCCAGGCTTTAATCTCAAAATGATAATATAATAGTGCAGTATAAAAATAGCTCTTGGTTACAGAAACTGCAACAAAGCCTTATAAACATCAAGAGAAATGGCTGGCTTATCGCTTTGACCTTGTGTGATTTTCCATCTTTTGGAGCTGGGACTTTAGCCTCCTAAAATAAAAAAAATGGGTAAATTCAATGCGCCCTCAATTAGATGCTGCCAGAAAATGGGCATATACTTGCCTCAAAATTAAAATCTGGGTATATTCAGTGTACCGTAGTATACCTTCCACTACATCCTACTGGTTGCCTACTCTTTTGATAACTGGCATGGGGAGACAAAGAAAGTAGGCAAAGGAAAAAATGTGGGGTTTTTACAAAAAACATTGAAATGGCGGCACTGTTGCAAGTAAAAATATTCAATCAAACAATGAAAAAGAAAGATTTCAGAGCAGTTTAAATGTGATGCTTCAATGGGCCAGTAAAGGATGTAGGTCAGACAAAAACAAGCCATGTTGATGCCAACTGTCACCATACCTCATTAGTTTTACTAGTTTTGATGGATATTAAATAATGATAGGACTCCTGATTAAGTAACACAGCATATTTTGATTCAGAAGTACAACAGTATTGAGAAAAATGTAATTCTTAGTCATGTAGGCTGCACCATGCCATTGGACTAACTAAAATAAAAACAACATAAAAGGCAAAATATGCCACATGATACTGTTCTGTAAAGCAGTGACTCTACAGTTTGTCTCTCTGAATGTTGGCACCCGATTCATATCTAGTGATATGCATATGTGTAATTAGGGTTATTATTAGAGATTTATCATGTCTATTTTGCAGATTATATAAGGCAAATTAAAGTGACATTATTCAGATTTGTTTTTGAATTGATTTATATCAGAGACCAGACTGTTTGTTTATTGAGAGTAAAACGAATACGCAGGAATGATCTGGATTGTCAGATATAAAAATCACCAGATTAATAAAAGGTAGCTTTCTACAAAGATGCAACCTTCATCTTCATTAATGTATTGGGCTAAAAAATACCATTGGCAATATTAGCAGATGAACACGATGTGTTCCTATTGTATTCTTCTGTACGTTATTTTTATTTTAACATTACTTTTTATTCTCATGCCTCCATTAAAATAGCAGGCAGAAGACCATTATACAAATACGTTCATCCAATACATTTCTGGCCTTTTAATAGTAAAATTACTAATTGGTACTGTATATTGTCAACTCCAAACATACTCCTACTTAATTAAACTCTAACTCCAATTCAAGTACAAAACAGCAATGGCTTCCTATTGGTCCCCGTGAGGTGCAAAAATACAGAACTGATTTTGAAGTTAATTTACATTATCTCAATTACTATAGGGCAGCTTGCTGGCAAAGTATATTGTTGCTCCAATGCAATGCTCCACAAAGTTATGACATATTTGTGTCCTTAGTCCTCCATTTGCCGAGTTTCTGATCTTAATCATGCATTGTGGAAGGTACCAAACAGCAGCCAGGCTGTTCTCCACAAAATGAATACTGAAGGGAGGGTGACACAGGGAATCAGACAAAACACCGAAAGATGAGGAAGACTTGCCTTCAGTGGGGAGGAAAAAAATATCCTTCGCTGCTATTCACTCAGAGTTAAACTCCATGACTAGTTGTAATAAGAAGTCATATATTTGGATCTGTGCAAGCGTAAACTGTTTCACTTAATGATATTATTCCTGTGACAGTGCTGATATGAGCAATAAGATGATTCCAGGAACCAGGAAATTATATAATAACGCAAAGCTGAGTTTATTTTCTTTGTAAACAAGGAGGCTTTGAGGTAATCAAATTTAAGTTTTCAAGATTATGAAGGGAACTGAAAAATTGATCCAGGAAAATTATTCACTGTGGTAAAGACTTCAAATACCAGAGTCACATGTAAAAAATTTATAAGTTAAGAGTAAGAAGGGAAATTAGACTGAACTTTTTCACTTAAAGAGTGGTAGACTTGTGAAATAAGTTACCGTGAAATGGGCAATATAACTGGGTTCAAGAGGCAATTAGATGCATTCTGGATAGTGAAGAAATTATGAATTCTTTGTTGCCAACAGAAATGTATTTTAATGGCAAATATTAAGGTGGAATTGAAATCTATAAAATTTAACTATGAAAACATTGTCTGATCAACAACACACCAATTAATCTTATCTCTTTGCCTTTTGCAGAAGACAACAAAAAAAGGATATATATAGCACTAGTTGTTCTCCTGTAACACTGCTCACCAGCAAAAATAAACCCCTCTCTTCCTGTAACTATCTCTTCACTTGCATCCCACTCTCTGATTCCAATGTTTTCTTTTTATTGTCCTCCACTCTTTCTAACTCTGCATGCCTCCCACATTTTCTCTTGTTGTCTCTGTGTTTGCTACGACTCTTGTTTTAATTCTCTCATTGTGCAAGTCATTCTTCTCTATGTCCTTTGGTTCTCTGAACATTTCACACACTTACCACCTTTCTCTCAACGGGTTAAATTTTACAATTTAGCACTTGTGATTCAGAGCTTCGTGCAATGAAAACAGAACAGGAGTCATTTTAACCAAACCCACCAGGTGGGGACGGGGCGGGTTCGGGTCAGACGCCAGTTTTATTCCCCGCCTGATTATAGGTTCCATTGAAATCAATGTAAAGTCGGGCGGGATGCAAAATGGGCACCCAACCCAAACCTGCCTCTTTACCGCTGGGTGGGTTAGGGTCAAATTACCCACAAAATATTTTGGTCGCAGAGGTCAGTGTACCTGCCCAAATTCCCGATGTGTGATTCCGTTGCACCAGGACAGCTAAATTGTAAAATTTATCCCTATATGTCTTCCTTTCTCTCTATTTTTATATATCTGTCACTCTGCAAGCCTCATTTACTCTCTCATGTTTCTCTGTCTCTTTCTGTAGTTTTCGTACTCTCTGCTTTTTATCTCATCTGTCATGGGAGACCTGGAGCCAAACAAACCGATAAGTACAGAAATCATTTTGCTTCTTTCTAGGAGCATGGGGACTGGTGCATGTGTTCCCTTGTTATCTTCATGAGGCAGCTAGGGTCGGGGTCAGGAGCTGAGTTTGCTGGGAGCATGGAAGCTAGCAGGTGGGCTGGGAGGATACAAGGATGCTGGGGTCAGGGTGGGAGGAAGCAAGGTGTGGATTGGCTGCAGAGTGATAGTTGAGTCAGGAGCAGAGGAATTATCCCTATTAGCCACTTGTGTGATGACAGTTTAACAGTCACATGGTTAGCATGAATCAAATGGGTAACTTTGAGCAAAATCACTTTACTTAGATTAAAATATGTTGAATAGATGAACTATTTCAATATTAAAATGAACGATATTCTGGGAGGAAGCAAGGATACTGGGATCAGGGTGGAAGGAAGCAAGGAGATGTGGATTGGCTGCAGAGTGATAGTTGAGTCAGGAGCTATATAACTCACTAAATATTATAAATTACAAGCTTAAAAATGACATCCTAAGTACCTTAAATAAACCTAGGCAAGTCAATGATATAATAAACATAGCATTCACATGGACACCCAGCATCTACTCTATCTGTTTACAGAATGGAATGGAACGGAGAGGCTGGGTTCACTAATGGTGATGTTATAGGGCAGAGGAGAGGAATGCAAAGAGCTGCACTCAAGATTGAGTTCGTCAGGGTGAGGATCTGGTTGCTGAAATCGGGGACAGGCACAGCAGGAAAGATAGCTGCTGCATGTGGGATGGGGAAAGGTGGCGCAATAGAACTGAGTATTACGGGCAGGCTTGTGGGGTAAGAAAGAAATCGGAACACTTGGCCAGTGCCTAAGGACATCAGAAGGCATGAAGCTGGTGCAGTGAGTAGGTCCGGAAAGGTGTAAGGGAATGGAGCAGAGCTAGAGCAGTTGGGGAGGAGGTCTGGGAAGAATCAGAAACTGGTCAGAATGGGTAAAATGCCTCGGATGGCGGATTAATGAAGCAGAAAGAATCATCACAGCAGCTAAAAACAAGTTGACGTGATTTTCCTCCAACAGTGTGATAGGTTCATGTTATCACGTGGTTAGCCTGGACCAAAGTTGGGATCTGATTGGTCCATGACTCATGCAGCAGCAGTCAGCAATGTTTGAGACGGAGTATAATTATACAACAGGGAAAGATTTTATCTGTGCACAAAGTGCAACAAAACCCTTTCTTTATAAATGGCATTATGATTTTATTACACATAGCAGACAAAGGAAATCTTCTCCCAAGATTTTTAATATCGATTTTTCAAGGTACTTGGTAATTGTCTTTTTAAGTTATAAATGTTTAAGCTTACACTAAGAGTTTTTCCTCTAACAATTCATTTAATTTAGTTAAAAGGACCAAAGGGAATAATGTAAAGATATGAGTCTAGAAATTACTATTTGTGAAATTACCAAACGAATGATTAATATTTTCGCCTGACAGTCCTCTATTCACTATTGTAACAGAGACATTAATCCTTTCATTTCAAACAGGTTAGTGTCTCTGTTAAAATTTGGACAGAGGACTGGCATAAGAACGTATTATGGGCGGGCTTGTAGGAAAGAAATCGAAACACTTGGCCAGTGCCTAAATGCATCAGAAGACGTGAAGCTGGTGCAGTGAGTAGGTCCGGAAAGGTGTAAGGGAATGGAGCAGAGCTAGAGCAGTTGGGGAGGAGGTCTGGGAAGAATCAGAAAGTGGTCAGAATGGGTAAAATGCCTCGGATGGCGGATTAATGAAGCAGAAAGAATCATCACAGCAGCTGAGTGTTTGCTTGCTAATATCACCAAGAGTAATTTCTAGCCTGTGGTGTATCTATCGTAGATTAACACTTTTCAGGCGCATTAAACTGATGTGGTTGCTTTTCGTTCACACGTCACCACCTACTCGATAACTTGAGCTTTCACTGGTAGCTAATGAAGTTCCAACAGAAGGAGAGCATCAGTGGAGGCTACAACACCCTATAGGTGGGCTGACTGCCAAGTATGCTGCAGCTTTACATTTGTAGACAGGTTAGATGGGGGTCAATTTTTGTCTTCAGTGCTCCTGGTGCAGAAATTTGCGTGCCGTGAATGCAAGTCAGAAAATCAGGTGGCACTGCTCACAATTTTCCCATTATTAAAATTAATGAATGGAAAATCGTGAACAGTGCATGTACGATGTTAAGAAGCCCAGTTTCTATAGTATCTCCTCATAATTAAAGCCTCTCATCCATGGTATCATTTCAGCAAGTCTTTTCTGTACCCTCGCCATGGCTTTGCAATCCTTCCTGAAGTAGGGTATCCAAAACGTAACACAAGAGCTTAAATTTACAAAGTACGCACTGATGGCAAGGAACTTCCCCTTCTGCCAGTGTATATCAGAAAATCATGCTTTCCATCCAAATTACAAGAAGTATGTTTTCCAATATATGCTGGTGACGTGCAGGGTTCCTCGTCATCTACTTGGAGAGCTACCTCCAGTATTCTAACTGCAGTCTAAAGCTTTAGCATTACCTCAAAATTTTTGTACTCTATGTCCCATTTATAAAATTGAGGATCCAATATGCTTTCTTTTATATGGAGAGTTTTATCAAATTGGTCTACCATATTTAAAGAATTGAGCGTCTGCTCTTTTAAAGATTTACCATTTAATGTATATGTCCTTTCCTCATTCTTCCTCCCAAAATTTATCACCTTACATTTCCCGACATTCAATTTCATCTGGCATCTACCAGCCCAATATACATCCCTCCATGTCCTACTCTTCTTACTCACTTACTCTCCCCTTTGCAGTTAACCATGCTCCCTATTTTTGTGTTGTCTGCAAATTTTGATATTATGCTCCCTAAACCCAAGTCTCATCATTTATATATTTTTTTAATCTAATCTTGGGACTAAGAACTCCAGAGATATTGAAAGTAAATGGCCCGGAATTTGCTCCAAAAATAACGGAGTACATTGCAGCGCTCACCGATAGTTAAGGGCAAATGGAAGAGTAACTTCCGACGAGCGCAGTCAAACGCGGAAATCCGGAAGTTGCTCTGCGAGATTACCTGCTCATTTGAAAGCTGCGCGGGAAGGGCAGCTCGCTGGTGAAATGAATGAACCAGTGTGATGTTGCTGCACTGACCAGCTAGAAACGACCTAATCTATTCAGAAAATGATACGCTGGGTTTTTTAGATTTAAACTAACTTTTAACGATGTGCCAAGTCTTAATGACCGCCAAACAATCTCTCTGGCACTGAAAATTAACTTTTAAAAATGTTCCTTCCGATTTTAATTGTTGTTGGACATTTTTTAAAAAATTCTGTCTCTTTTATCTCTGCCTTTTATTTCAGTATTTCGTACCTTCTCTTTATTTTGCTTTCTCTAACTGATTTTACATTGAATTAACTGTTGCAGCTTTCACTTCCTGGTTCTGACTCCGCATGGCATGTCAAAGATGCTTCAATCTGATTGGTTGGAGGGACAGAGAGATCCTTTCCCTGTTCACACAACTCACGGATTCCCGGGAGAGGACGCTGCACTTTTTGCAGCTCTCCATTGGAGGAAGTTCCCGCGCTAAAACCCATGGATCATTTGTGGGCAAGTTTAAAGCTAATGAGTGGCAGGTGCTGTTCGTTCACCACTCAGAGCAAATTCCGGGCCATTAAGTTCCTGGAGATTTAAGGAAAAAGATTGAGTTAATTTCCTTAGTGATACCTCGTTAATAACATCAGATAAAATAGCAAACAGCATTGTAGTATGAGCCTCTCTCATGGAATATTATAATGCAGTTACAGTTTGAATCCAATTGAACTAGATGAAAGCGACTATGTTAATTAGATTTAGGATAGACACATAAAGCTAAGCATGAAACAAGTGAATCAGTACTTAGAATCAGTGCATTGTTGTTCTTGAAAATAGTCATCTATGCTGAATGGGAGACTAAAAGTCATACTGTATCAACAATAGCACAGACCACATTTTGTGCAAATATGCACCGAATCAGTCCTCCTCCATGTTGAGCACCACTTGGAGGAAACACTGAGGGTAGCAAGGGCACAGAATGTACTCTGGGTGTGGGACTTCAATGTCCATCACCAAGAGTGGCTCGGTAGCACCACTACTGACAGAGCTGGGCAAGTCACGAAGGACAAGGCTGCCAGACTGGGCCTGCGGCAGGTGGTGAGAGAACCAACACGAGGGAAAAACCTACTTGACCTCGTCCTCACCAATCTACCTGTCACAGATTCATCTATCCATGACAGCATTGGTAGGAGTGACCACCGCACAGTCCTTGTGGAGACGAAGTCCCATATTCACACTGAGGACACCATCCAACGTGTTGTGTGGCACTACCACAGTGCTAAATGGGATAGATTGAGAACAGATATGGCAGCTCAAGATTGGGCATCCATGAGGCGCTGTGAGCCGTCAGCAGCAGCAGAATTGTATTCCAGCACAATCTGTAACTTCATGGCCAGGCATATTCCTCACTCTACCATTACCAACAAGCCAGGGCATCAACCCTGGTTCAATGAGGAGTGCAGAAGAGCATACCAGGAGCATCACCAGGCGTACCTAAAAATGAGGTGCCAACTTGGTGAAGCTACAACACCGGACGACATGCATGCTAAACAGCAGAAGCAACATGCTATAGACAGAGCTAAGCGATTCCACGACCAACGGATCAGATCAAAGCTCTGCAGTCCTGCCACATCCAGTCGTGAATGGTGGTGGACAATTAAACAACTAACAAGAGGAGGAGACTCTCTGAACATCCCCATCCTCAATGATGGCAGAGTCCAGCGCTTATATGCAAAAGACAAGGCTGAAGCGTTTGCAAACATCTTCAACCAGAAGTGCCGAGTGAGTGATCCATCTTGGCCTCGTCCCGATATCTCCACCATCACAGAAGCCAATCTTCAGCCAATTCGATTCACTCCACGTGATATCAAGAAATGGCTGAGAGCACTGGATACAGCAAAGGCTATGGGCCCCGACAACATCCCGGCTGTAGTGCTGAAGTCTTGTGCTCCAGAACTAGCCGTGCCTCTCGCCAAACTATTACAGTACAGTACAACACTGGCACCTACACAACATTGTGGAAAATTGCCCAGGTATGTCCTGTCCACAAAAAAAAGCAGGACGAATCCAAACTGGCCAAATACCACCCCATCAGTCTACTCTCAATCGTCAGCAAAGTGATGGAAGGTGTGCTATCAAGCGGCACTTACTCACCAATAACCTGCTCACCGATACTCAGTTTGGGTTCCGCCAGAACCACTCGGCTCCAGACCTCATTACAGCCTTGGTCCAAACATGACCAGAGGTGAGGTGAGAGAGACTGCCCTTGACATCAAGGCAGCATTTGACCAAGTGTGGCACCAAGAAGCCCTTGTAAAATTGAAGTCAATGGGAATCAGGGGGAAAACTCTCCAGTGGCTGGAGTCATACCTAGCACAAAGGAAGATGGTAGTGGTTGTTGGAGGCCAATCATCTCAGCCCCAGGACAGTGCTGCAGGAGTTCCTCAGGGCAGTGTCCTCGGCCCAACCATCTTCAGCTGCTTCATCAATGATCTTCCCTCCATCATAAGGTCAGAAATGGTGATGTTCGCACAGTGTTCAGTTCCATTCGCAAACCCATTGGCACCCCATACACCACCCTAAACGTTCACTCCCTTCACCACTGGCGCACCATGGCTGCAGTGTGTACCATCCACAGGATGCACGGCAGCAACTCGCCGAGGCTTCTTCAACAGCACCTCCTAAACCTGCGACCTCTATCACCTAGAAGGACAAGGGCAGCAGGTACATTGGAACAACACCATCTGCACGTTCCCCTCCAAGTCACACACCATCCCGACTTGGAAATATATCGCTGTTCCTTCATCGTCGCTGGGTCAAAATCCTGGAACTCCCTACCTAACAGCGCTGTGCTAGAACCTTCACCACACAGACTGCAGCGGTTCAAGGCAGTGTCTCACCACCACCACCTTCAATTAGGGATGGGCAATAAAGGCTGGTCTTGCCAGCGGCACCCACATCCCATGAACGAATAATTTTAAAAAATATTAATTGCTCAGTCAAAAGCTGGCAATCACAAAATATTTAAAGTAAAAGAAAAAATATTAAGCAATAAAAAAAATTTTCATGGGATCATAGAAGGTGGTCAGAATTTCAAATTTTAACCAAGTCAGTCCCGGCAACATTCAGCTGCATGGTCATAAGTCTTCACATGGGAGAAGCAGTAAACACCAATCATACAGGTAAATTATCAATGCACTGAACAATTTGCAGAGCCACCTTAGAAAAAGAATAAAGTTGTGGTTAGTGCCAGAATGTACCCCCTCTAATTTAGCCTGTGGGGGTGGGTGGAAAAATACCTCTTTGAATTTTATATACCTCAGGTCCTCAGTACAATACAAAACTATACAAGCAAAACATTTCCAATAGGTTGTTGGATGCCAGCTTGACATTACTGTATCTTGTTTCAGTTGAATGAGTTAAAATAAAGAAAGACTGGCATTCACGACCTCAGGATCTCCCAAAGCGCTTTACAGCTGATGAAGTATCTTTGAAGCGTAGTCACTGTTGTAATGTGGGAAACGTAGCAGCCAATTTGTGCACAGCAAGGTCCCACAAACAGCAACGTGATAATGGCCAGATAATCAGTTTTAGTGATGTTAGTTGAGGGGTAAATATTGGTCAGGACACCAGGGATAACTCCCCTGCTCTCCTAAAAAGTGCCAAGGATCTTTTACGTCCACCTGAGAGGGCAGACGAGGCCTTGGTTTAACGTCTCATCCAAAAGATGGCACCTCCAACAATGCAGCACTCCCTCAGTACTGCACTGGAGTGTCAGCCTAGATTTTGTGTTCAAGTCTCTGGAGTTAGTAAAGTTATGGCATTTAACTTGCACATTACAAAGCAAAGGTCACATTTCTGATATCCAGGATGATTTTCATCACGAAAGTGGCACATTAGTTATTCACCTAATTGGCTGTGCCCTGTTAAAATAATAAATAATAGAGGGATTGGGAGCCAGTCGTCATGGGCAATTCATCAACATACTGATTGGCAACCAGGCAACACGCGCATCTGGTTTACAATTTGCAACATAACAACATACGAGTTTCATTGCAGGGGACATGATATCATTGTTGTAAGTACTAGATCAGAGTGCTCGACAAAACCAATACACCTACAGATATAGCACTTCATAATACATGCTCAAGGACCCTATGTAAAACGCTTCTAAAAATGCATTTGGAATTAGAATTTCAATGCAGGAAAATTCCTCCATTCCAAAGACTACTGTAGCACAGAGGTTCCCAAACGGGGGGGGTTGTGATGAGACTATTGGGGGTAACAAAGAGCACGCCGGCTGTCACCCATTACAGGTGATGTCTGCAATTCGATTTTCTCCATCTGCAGTACTGCAGCACACTCCTCAGCCTGGATTTTGACCTGAGCCGGGAAGAGAGCGGGCGGGGGGTGGAAGGTTGGAGTTTATCGGAGGCGAATCCCGGAAGTGAAATTCGCGGGTCGGAATCTGTGATCACAACCCAATTGAAGGATAAAATGTTACTTCCGGGCTTCGCGCCTGGCAGCCAGCCAGATTGACAGGCTGGCTGCATGTCAGGTGGCAAAGCAACCGAGGAGAGATCAGAGTCCTTGGGGTTTGTATGGGGGAGGTTGGGGAGAGATCGGGATTTTTGGCAGTTGGATGGGGGAGGTCCGGAAGAGATCGGGATCACTGGGGGCTGGAAGAGGGGGGGAAACGATCACGGGGTGGGGGGTGAAGGTGAGAACTCTGCCATCGGGGGAGGTGATAAGTCGATCATCGGTGGGAGGGGAAGGGGCTCGGACATCAGGGTCGGGGTTTTGGCCAATTGCAGGGGTCAGATTGTGGCAGGTACGCTTGTTGGGCCTGGAGGAAACATTCCTGCTCCTCCTGGCCCACAAGCAGTGCAATAAAGACACTGACCTCATGATCCGGCTCATCTCGCCTCCTTTTCTTTAGCGAGATTCAAGAACTCAGGGAAACCCGCGTTGGAGGCGTTAAATTTAAAGTTAAGTATAATTCAATTTATAAATACCTACTTAACGTCTGACAAGGACGTTAATTGATGATATAAATACCCGCCCGTCTGAACTAATTAAAGTCCCAACTGCAGTGAGTAGGTTATTCGCATGCATCCTGGGTTAAACCCAGAAGTGGGCGTGTTGGAGCCGGCTTGAGGTCAGGTTCCAAAAATCAAATATTTTAACTACCCACCCGCTCCCAATCCACCTATTCTTGGGGGGTTAATATTCCCCCCCCACCTCAACTCAGGCTCATTCCCAACTCTGCTCCCCCCAAGACTCAGGCACCCCCCTTCAAACTGCTCCAGCTTAGAAGTATTTTCAATGCTTCTCGGTTTAAATGTGTTTCGTGCAGTTTTTGTAAAATGTTGTTTCCATTCTGGTCTGTACCTCTGTGCTGCACGAATTTCTTTTTGGAAGTGCTCATGAGCCATGGGGTCCATACTGACAGAGAAATAAATAAGTAGCTGCTTCAAAATTCCATCAGTAGGTTCTTTGCCCAAGTTATTCAGCTCTCTTTTTTGTCCCTGCATCAAGGTCCTCAAGATACCATGGGACCTGGCAATGTTTAGAGGGAATAGATAAATAGCCCTCCTTTAGAAACTTGTCATTGTCTCAAAAATCACTTCATTGTCCAGTGCTCTCCAGCTTTCTGGAAAGGTCATTTATTTTGCCCTGCTTGCATTTCATGTTGCTGCTTGCTTGGCACCTTGAATTGAGAAATAAACAAATAATTTCTTCCACAATCATGTGTCCTCGATGTTTGCATAACAAAAATTAAAGGCAAAAAAAAACTTAACTGGAGGAGGGCTAATTTCAGTGAGTTAAAAAACATTCTTGTTCAGGTGGATTGGAATCAGAAATCACTGGGCAAAACAGTAATTGAACAATGCAAGCAGATGGTTCAGGTACAGAGTAGACACATTCCCACAAGGGGGAATGGAAAGGCAACCAAGGCTAGAGCTCCCTGGATGACTAAAGATATAGAGATTAAAACGAAACAGAAAAAAGAGGCTAATGATAATATAGTAGAGAACCAAGCTGAATACAAAAAGTACAGAGGAGATCTAAAAAAGGAAATAAGAGGGGCAAAGTTAGAGTATGAGAGTAGATTAGCGGCTAACATAAAAGGGAGCCCTGAAGTCTTGTATACACATATAAATAGTAAAAGGGTAGTCAAAGGAAGGTTGGGACCAATTAGGAACAAAAGCGGAGATCTTCTTGTGGAGGTAGAGGGTATGGCTGGGGTAATTATTGAATATTTAACATCGATCTTCACTAGAGAAAAGGATGCTGCCAATTTAGTAGTAAAGTCACCTGGTCCAGATGGGATGCATCCTAGGATACTGAGGGAAGTAAGGGTATAAATTGTGGAGGCTCTGGCCACAATCTTCCACTCCTCCTTAGATATGGGAGTGGTGCCAATGGTCTGAAGGATTGCAAATGTTACACTCCTGTTCAAAAAAGGGGAGAGGGATAAACCCGGCAATTACAGGCCAGTCGGCCTAACGTCGGTGGTGGGGAAACTTCTAGAGATAATAATCCAGGATAAATATGGGCCAATAAATGAAAGTCAACTCGGATTTGTTAAAGGAAAATCGTGTTTCACTAACTTGATTGAGTTCTTTGATGAAGTAACGGTGAGGGTTGATGAGGGTAGTGCGGTTGATGTTATGTATTTGGATTTTCAAAAGGCATTTGATAAAGTATCACATAATAGACTTGTTAGCAAAATTAAAGCCCATGGGATTAAAGGGACAGTGGCAGTGGATACAAAATTGGCTAAGGGACAGAAAGCAGAGAGTAGTGGTAAACGGTTATTTTTCAGACTGGAGGGAAGTATACGGTGGTGTTCCCCATGGGTTGGTATTAGGACCACTGCCCATTTTGATATATATTAATGACCTGGACTTGGGTATACAAGATATAATTTCAAAGTGTGCAGATGACACGAAACTGAGAAATGTGGTAAATAATGTGAATGATAGAAATAGCTTCAGGCAGACAGACACACTGGTGAAATGGGCAGACACATGGCAGATGAAATTTAACGCAGAGAAGTGTGAAGTGATACATTTTCGTAGGAAGAATTAGGAGAGGCAACATAAACTAAATGGTACAATTTTAAAGAGGGTGCAGGAACAGAGAGACCTGAGGGTGTATGTACACAAATCTTTGAAGGTGGCAGGACAAGTTGAGAAGGCAGTTAAAAAAGCATATGGGATCCTGGGCTTTATTAATAGAAGCATAAAGTACAAAAGCTAGGAAGTTATGCTAAGCCTTTATAAAACACTGGTTACGCCTCAGCTGGAGTATTGTTTTCAATTCTGGGCACTACAATTTAGGAAGGATGTCAAGGCCTTAGCGATGGTACAGAAGAGATTTACTAGAATGGTTCCAGGGGTGAGGGACTTCAGTTATGTGGAGAGACTGGAGAAGCTGAGGTTGTTCTCCTTACAGCAAAGACGTTAAGGGGAGATTTGATAGAGGTGTCAAAATCATGAACGATTTTGATAGAGTAAATAAAAAACACTGTTTCCAGTGGCAGAAGTGTCAGTAACCAGAGGACACAGATTTACGGTGATTGGCAAAGAACAAGAGGCGACATGAGGAAACATTCTTTTTTAAGCATCGCGTTGTTATGATCTGGAATGGACTGCCTGAAAGGGTGTTGGCAACAGATTCAATAGTAACTTTCAAAAGGAAATTGGATAAATATTTGAAGGGAAAAAAATTACAGGGCTACGGGGAAAGAGCAGGGGAGTGGGACTAATTGGATAGCTCTTTCAAAGAGCCAGCACAGGCACAATGGGCCAAATGGCCTCCTCCTGTGCTGTACCATACTATGATAATATTATATTTGACCTCCTCCAAAGGAACCGAATGATTCATTACTCCCTGTTTCATCCCCAAACAACCTGACCACAGACCCATTCTAGTTCTTTCCTGGCTCATATCTTTTACCCGAAGAGAGGAGAGGCCGGCATTTCTCCTTTCAGTGAAATTGCTTACAGGGTCATGGTGGTTGAGAAATTCCTAGGATCTGCTTACCCTTTACTGGCATAAGAGATGACATAGCTCAGTGACAGCCTCTCTGGTGCAATCGGGGCAGGAAAAGCAGATCTCCCCTGGACCTCTCACAGCCTGTAAAGGTTGGTCCTGGGATACTGACAGGTGCAAACGTAATGTCTCAACTGTTGTTGTACCTAAATTTGGTGCTGCCTCCTGAATTTGTCTTCCTTATCTAAATTGCAAATCCCCACACAAATTCCAATCCTCGACACTTTGAAACTTCACTTGCAGACGCAAGCAGCAATAGTGGGATAAGTCTGAACAACAGAAAAAAAAATATTCTTATACAAAAATAGTGCTTTCCACAGAACAGAAATTTATGCAGGGAGCAAAGAGTAACTAAATCTCATTGCTTCTTCAGAGAAAAACAAGTTTAGTGTCAATTTTTCCCAACAGAAATCTTTTAAGACTCTTCTTTCTCAAGGCTGGACCAGTAGATTAGTCATGTTGACATTTTATACAGGCAAGATGAACATTAGGGCAGAGCTTGCCTAAAGAACATGAAATTCAGCGTGGGACCCAATGACCAGAAGAAGTAGATTACAATGAGGCTGGCATTTCCCACCAGCACAGCCTTCCTTTGCCTGACATGTTTCTTTGTGGTGTGATGTGGTGGGCTGCAAAGTGGGTGTGTCAGATTACCCACCGATTTCCTGACCCATACTCACCTCCACTGAGGCTCCATGCTGCCAGCAGTTCCTTGCAAAATTGAGCTATTATGTTCTGGTAATACCATCATTAGAGCACAAATATGCTCAAAGGACATCATTACCAGAAGCCATGAGGGCATAACATAACATGTCAGTACACAATACAATCTACTGAGTCGTTATCTGTCAACACCTCAGGGAGCATCTCAAAACACCGACAACTCTAAACAGGCCTTTATTTTGTTCCACACTTTCTAAACAGCATGGCAAATATTAGTTAACTTCTTACAGTTTTCTTTTTATGTAACTTTACTTCCCCTACATTACTGCCGAGAAGAATAATTTAAAGGATATTTATTGGTTTATACATAAGTCATTTTAACACGCATCTAATATAAAACAAAATGCCCATGGCTAGTTATTACAAATTCTGTGCATACACATATATAATGTCATACCATTTATTCTCAGGCAGATTATATTCCAGTTCACTACCCTGCATGAATGTGGTCTGCACAGTTTCTCTAAAATGTAGTAAGTTTTACCCCAAATATTGTGCCTGTAAATTGATACACTTTGACTAAGGCATAGATTTAATAGTATATGGCAACAAGAAGCAAAAGTTCACATGCAGAATTTATTCAATTGGATCTTACATGTGCAGTTTAGGCAGGTACTTAACATGTCAACAGCATAAAGATGCTGGCATGCATATTATATATTCTGATATTTGCACGTGTACATGGGAAGGATATAGTATAGGATTGAAAACAAAATGGATCACACACATTAAAAGTAGTTGCTACTCCTAGCAAGTAGATGATGGTTGGCATTTGAACCCAATCTTGTTGCCTGGCCAATGTTTGACCATTTGATTCTACTCCCACCTGCTGTCAGGTTTGTTTGCCCACAATCTATCTTCAATCTCCCTTGTCCCTAACCACTTCTATACTCCCCTCTATGGTCACTGTGCTGCTACTTCCTGTCAACCTTACACTCAAAGTCTATATTTTCTGAGTGGGCAGGAGCCTGATCGAAAGTATGATAGCGTGCCACTTGAGCCTGCACAATGTGAAATGAGCTGACCCTGCTGTAATTTCTGGGGGAGCCGAATTAAAATATTTGCAGTGAGCTTCAAGCATCAGGAATGCCTCGGATTCAGACTCACCCACAAGGGGGAATCTACATGCTGCTGCAGGTTTAAAGGGCTAGGCATCCACAGATAGGGATGTACAACAGGACAGAAAGTTTTGTTTAAAAAGAATTCCTGGCAGGCAAGAAACAGCGCAGAGAGCCCCCAAGTTCTCCAATGCAGGTCCTGAAGTACTGCTAGAGGATGCCAGCCAGAGTAGGGAGGTTCTCTTCAACATAGAGTGTCAGGCTTCCAAGGAGAGCAGCATTGGCGCAATGAAGGGAGATGGCCAAGTTTGGCAATGTAACACAGGAATAAATTTAATGACCTTCCCAGGTCAAATAAAGCAAGAAGAGAAAGCCACACACTCCAAGAATGCACAACACTAAGCACATCTACCAATAACCTCCCCTTATATTGTATTAAAGTGCTTGAACTGCTTGCCATCAATGTTCAGGAGGCGGCGCATTTCCCTTTACACTTCCAGTCTTCACTTGGAAGTATGTATTCATTCTATTAAAATGTATACACACTAATTACCCAGTGTGTGTTCCTGTCATCACTGCCATTATGGGCTGCATGATGATGCTTTGGTTGCATTGTAACAAAAGATAACTTTTGGTTTTCCAATTTTTTGCAAGGACAAGGCAGCCCCTAAAATGAGAGAGAGAGCATTGACAGGTGGTAGGCCCCCCAAAATTACACCCACTCAACCCTACGAGGAAGATCTTTGAATCCTAGGAAGGGATGTTGGAGAGGGGAAGTAGCATGACAAGTGCCAACTGCACATTCATAAGGAACTTCTGGATTTCTTCCTTTCTCATCCTACTGTTCCTCAGATTCTAAATCAGTAAACTATATCACAAAATCATTGTCACTTGTTCCACTGAAAGTGACATATGAACTCTGCTCCTCAGTCACTCATTCTGATCTTTCCTCTTTTCTTCTCTCCACACGTGCCCAAAGAAAAAGTACCAAGCCCCAGTGCATCTGTCCCACCAGCGCTTCCGAACATGTACTGTCATTCACTCTGTTGCTCACAAGCACCAACCTAGGAATGAGAGTGTGAACCTAGAGGGCTGTGCATGGAGTGACACACAGAGCATGAGTGAGCAGGGGCAGCTGCAGGTGGGTGCATCCCTTGTGCTTCTGCATGGGCCAGCCGAATTTAGCCTTCTTTCTGCCATTTGTACAGGTATTGGAGGAGGATGGAAGTGGAAAGATATAAACAGGATAGTTAATGCTGTGGCTAGGTTTGGTAATCAAGGGGAGATCTCCAGTATCAGAGAGACATAAACATGTCTTGCAGCCAGCAATGGTTGTCCTCTGCATCATCTTCAGGCTGCCTTGCTGCCAGTGGAGATATTTCTCCTCCAAGAGAAGGTCTCTTTGTAAGGCAAAGTTGTGCAGCATGCAGCACAAAGCCATGATCCTCAAGACTGAGGAGGATTGTAACAAAGGGCACTCCCAAATCAATCCAGGCACCTGAAGGGCAACTTCAATGCGGCATTGGTGTGCTCATTTGTTACTCTGGCACATGAATGGACCTCATTATATTGATGCTCAGCTCATGTCCTGGGAAACTGCACAGGTGTTATCTGCCATGGCTGCAGAGGATAGCCTTGATTTTCCAGAAGTCATAAGAGACTTGTCTTTCGGGTCAAAGAGCGCTAGCATGATGGACCGCCATAAAATGAAGCCATCATGGCAACTCCCCATGGAAGTGAGCTTTCACTTGTATGATGTGGTTCTTCAGTCTGCAAATGAGCATGCACATTGGGAGAGTGGATACTTTCCTGTTAGTTTAGGTAGTGATATTGAGCAAGGGAATATTGAGGCCATGTGGGTGCAATTTATGATTCCTTGGGCTTTTGGGACTCTGTAAGATTGCTGTTCTCTGTCATGCTATTGACCATTTGTCCATGAGGAAGGAGATGAAACTACTTGATTTATCATTGTATCCATGACTTGCTTGATGCACCTGTGTTTGGTTAGTATTACTGATGTTCCCTGTGGCAACCTGGAACGACCCCACAACATGCTAAGTTAAGGGCATTTGTGAAGAAAAAGGCAAAATAAAAAAAACATTATCTGTATAATTAACTTTTAACCGCACCTGTTAATGTAATATTGAATCTTGTCATTTTACATGGCACCTAGCAACCCTGGGTGCCTGTATAAAAATGAATCAGTGCAAATAGATGGAAATGATGGAATATAGGGTGTTTGATGTCACCACCAGCTTCTCTGCGTTCACCTGCCCAAAAATGGGTCGGCACTTCAGCCAGCAATGACAGCAATCCCAATCCCATTTCCCACAACCAATCAGCTCTACAAAATCGAGCAGTAGCTACAAAAACCTAAGTCAGTGAAACTATCCCAACATCCTCAGCCCCAGTGAAAGGAATACATAATTTTCATTAGATGCTCAGATGTCAATAATCACTGTCTTTCTACAAAAGCAACGTGTAACTGATGCAGCAGGAAATTAGGAGTAGTCATGAGACTAGTGAGTGGTACATTACAGAGGGAAGAGTGTTCTGGGAATGGTACATCTGGTCAAATAAAATTGTGTAAAAAATGTCATTAGCTGATCATTTTCAGACTTTTACGAAGCTAATTAGAAAGGATATTATATCGGTGCAAGCATTAATTAATTTTTGTAATCTTGTGATGGGCTATGTATTTGTGCATGCACATAAAAGAGAGAGAGAGAGAGAGAGAAAGATTCCAGCCTAGACCAATCAGAATCAACTATTCTTTCCAGCATTATTGCTTAAATGTAATTATCCCAAATACAATTATCCAATTCTTTTCCCAGTATGGATGGATGCTTTATGAAATATTCATTCACTTAATCTTACAAACATTTGTCAATAGCTTGTTAATTATTAAGTACAATTTTGTTTGGCTAAAGATTAAACACAATTTAATGTGTTTTTTTAGTAATTTATCAAATAGGGCAGCTACTTCCTGAATGGAATGCTGTTATGATGTGGATGACTCATAACCTCAAGCAAAAGGGCACAGTTATAATGTTGTTCAACTTGTATAATTACTAGATCTGTAGGTCAAAGCCAATTCTCTCACTGAACACAAGAACATGTGCCCAAGCAAAATGTCACCTTCTGTATTTTATTCTTTTGGAAAAAGAACACTCACATGAAATGTAGTTTTATACTTTTGCCCCAGATACTGTGAACATTGTGAAAGAACCGTCAGTTAACAACTAACTGCAGTTCTGCAGTTGAACACTTTTTTTCTAAGTACCAATATAGTGCAGTTCCTAATAGTCTCATCTTTTCAAGGAACGTTACCTGGAAGAACATTTAATCCATTCACAGGACTATTTACAAGTTATACGTTCTTTGGTCTTCAGAGTTATAAATAAATACAAATTCCACAATCCTCCAAGTTTTAAGGAGATTATTTGCAATTGGGTCATGTTCATACCTGACTGAACAGTTGATAAATGACTAACTGAAAATTTATCGCATACTTAAGTTTGATTTTAGCTCGAAAAATATCTACAAATAATCTATTTAAAATGAAACAGATGGGCCACTTTACTGTGACATTGCTTGGTAAAGAATAAATTATACAACCAAATGAAGTGAAATTGCAGATACGGTTGTGTTTAAAATCGTTGTGGGGAGTCCTTTACTGGTAGTAACTTTTTACTAGGATACGATACAATCTATTTTGAAGAAAGTCACAGAAAATAACAGGTCATCATTTCATGCAAACTACATAAAATACTGAATGACATTGATTCCTTCCAAAGACTACAAATATAGCTTTCAGTAGATCAACATAATACGAACACAAGGAATAGGCAGTGTCCCAGGAGCACAGCCTTCCATCCAGATGGTCACACTTCTGAAACCCCGAGGCTGTGTGTCAGCTGAGCTTACTTGCCACGATTTGGAGAAAATTTGCTAAATGTTGGGCATACCAATACATGAAGTACTTCATGGTGATTGGACATTCCACGGGAAAGAGGCAGGAAGGCTGACTTGGTCAATTTGCCACGCAGAATGCTCATCTCCAGCTGATGAATGACTGAATACAACTGATGACAGTCATGAACAAGAATCAACATTAATAAGAATCAACCACAGCAATGTGGTTGATTATTAATCGCCCCCTGAAATGGCCTAGCAAGCCACTCAGTTGTACACTCTCGCTACAAAAAGTAATAAGAAGAATAAAACCGGATGGACCACCCAGCATCGGACCATGAGGCACCGGATACGACAAAGGCAAACCAAGCCCAGTCGACCCTGCAAAGTCCTCCTCACTAACATCTGGGGACTTGTGCCAAAATTGGGAGAGCTGTCCCACAGACTAATCAAGCAACAGTCTGGCATAACCATACTCACAGAATCATACCTTTCAACCAACGTCCCAGACTCTTCCATCACCATCCCTGGGGATGTCCTGTCCCACCGGCAGGACAGATCCATCAAAGGTGGCGGTACAGTGATATACAGTCAGGAGGGAGTGGCCCTGGGAGTCCTCAACATTGACGCCGGACCTCATGAAATCTCATGGCATCAGGTCAAATATGGGCAAGGAAACCTCCTGCTGATTACCACCTACCGCCCTCCCTCAGCTGATGAATCAGTCCTCCTCCATGTTGAGCACCACTTGGAGGAAACACTGAGGGTAGCAAGGGCACAAAATGTACTTTGGATGGGGGACTTCAATGTCCATCACCAAGAGTGGCTCGGTAGCACCACTACTGACAGAGCTGACCGAGTCCTGAAGGACACAGCTGCCAGACTAGGCCTGCAGCAGATGGTGAGCGAACCAACATGAGGAAAAAACCTACTTGACCTCGTCCTCACCAATCTACCTGTTGCAAATGCATCTGTCCGTGACAGTATTGGTAGGAGTGACCACCGCAAAGTCCTCGTGGAGACGAAGTCCCGTCTTCGCACTGAGGACACCATCCAACATGCTGAGTGGCACTACCACAGTGCTAAATGGGATAGATTCAGAACAGATCTAGTATCTCAAAACTGGGCATCCATGAGGCGCTGTGGGCCAACAGCAGCAGCAGAATTGTATTCCAGCACAATCTGTAAACTCATGGCCCGGCATATTCCTCACTCTTCCATTACCAACAAGCCAGGGCATCAACCCTGGTTCAATGAGGAGTGTAGAAGAGCATGCCAGGAGCAGCACCAGGCGTACCTAAAAATGAGGTGCCAACCTGGTGAAGCTACAACACCGGACGACATGCATGCTAAACAGCAGAAGCAACATGCTATAGACAGAGCTAAGCGATTCCACAACCAACGGATCAGATCAAAGCTCTGCAGTCCTACCACATCCAGTCGTGAATGGTGGTGGACAATTAAACAACTAACGGGAGGAGGAGGCTCTGAAAACATCCCCAATGATGGCAGAGTACAGCACGTGAGTGCAAAAGACAAAGCTGAAGTGTTTGCAACTATCTTCAGCCAGAAGTGCCGGTAGATGATAAATCTCGGCCTCCTCCCGATATACCCACCATCACAGAAGCCAGTCTTCAGCCAATTCGATTCACTCCATGTGAAATCAAGATACAACAAAGGCCATGGGCCCCGACAACATCCCGGCTATAGTGCTGAAGACTTGTGCTCCAGAACTAGCCGTGCCTCTAGCCAAACTGTTCCAGTACAGCTACAACACTGGCATCTACACGACAATGTGGAAAATTGCCCAGGTATGATCTGTCCACAAAAAGCAGGACAAATCCAATCCGGCCAATTACCGCCCCATCAGTCTACTCTCAAACATCAGCAAAGTGATGGAAGGTGTCATCGACAGTGCTACCAAGCGGCACTTACTCACCAATAACCTGCTCAACGATCCTCAGTTTGGGTTCCGCCAAGACCACTCGGCTCCAGACCTCATTACAGCCTTGGTCCAAACATGAACAAAAGAGCTGAATTCCAGAGGTGAGGTGAGAGTGACTGCCCTTGACATCAAGGCAGCATTTGACCGAGTGTGGCACCAAGGAGCCCTAGTAAAATTGAAGTCAATGGGAATGAAGGGGAAAACTCTCCAGTGGCTGGAGTCATACCTAGCACAAAGGAAGATGGTAGTGGTGGTTGGAAGCCAATCATCTCGGCCCCAGGACATTGCTGCAGGAGTTCCTAGGCCCAACCATCTTCAGCTGCTTTATCAATGATCATCCCTCAATCATAAGGTCAATGATAGGGATGTTCGCTGATGATTGCACAGTGTTCAGCGCCACATTTAATAATGAAGCAGTCCATGCCCAAATGTAGCAAGACCTGGACAACGTCCAGGCTTGGACTGATAAGTGGCAAGTAACATTTGCACCAGACAAGTGCCAGGCAACATTCACCGACATTACCATTGCCGAATTCCCCAACATCAACATCCTGGGGGTCACCATTGACCAGAAACTTAACTGGACCAGCCATATAAATACTGTGGCTCCGAGAGCAGGTCAGAGGCTGGGTATTCTGCGGCGAGTGACTCACCTCCTGACTCCCCAAAGCCTTTCCACCATCTACAAGGCACAAGTCAGGAGTGTGATGGAATACTCTCCACTTGCCTGGATGAGTGCAGCTCCAACAACACTCAAGAAGCTCGAAACCATCCAGGACAAAGCAGCCCGCTTGATTGGCACCCCATCCACCACCTTAAACATTCACTCCCTTCACCACCGGCGCACCGTGGCTGCAGTGTGTACCATCCACAGGATGCACTGCAGCAACTCACCAAGACTTCTTCGACAGCATCTCTCAAACCCGCGACCTCTACCACCTAGAAGGACAAGAGCAGCAGGCACATGGCAACAACACCACCTGCATGTTCCCCTCCAAATCACACACCATCCCGACTTGGAAATATATTGCCGTTCCTTCATCGGCGCTGGGTCAAAATCCTGGAACTCCCTACCTAACAGCACTTTGGGAGAACCTTCACTACACGGACTGCAGCGGTTCAAGAAGGCAGCTCACCATCACCTTCTCAAGGGCAATTAGGGATGGGCAATAAATGCTGGCCTTGCCAGCGACACCCACACCCCATGAACGAATTTTAAAAAAGTGAGCCATCTTCATGACTGAAGGGCACTGCTGGCAATGAGAGGATCCTCTAAAGAACGAACGAACTTGCATTTACATAATGTCTTTTATGACCTCATGACATCCAAAAGTGCTTCACAGTCAACAATGTTGGCATAAATGTTGGCTAGAACACCAGAAGAGCTCCCCTACTTTTTTTCAAATAGTGCCACGCGATCTTCTACATCCATCAGAGAAGGCATACGGGGCCTTGATTTAACGTCTCATCAAAAAGATGCAACCTCCAACAGTCAGCACTCCTTCAAGACTGCCCTCAAGTGTCAGCTTGGATTATGTGCTCAAGTCTCTGGAGGGGAGTTTGAACCCACGATCCACAGATTCAGAGGCAAGAGTGCTACCACTAAGCATAATACATGGAAGAAACATAATTAATAATAAATTTATTAGAAAAACTGTATACTGTGAGCAATGCTAGCAAAAATTATTCACCTTGGACGTAGGGATCAATAATGGAATTGCAACAAGATTCCGTTATGATCACTGCTCCTCAGCTGTTGCGGTGCCTGCCCCCACATGGCTGTCCTCATCCAATAACACAAAGTCAGCTCCTCGAGTATTTTCATGGTGCTCCTGGCATTTAGAGCATGACATGCTGGGAGTCCCACAAGGATTGGGGGTCAAATTATCAAGTGCCATCAGCTAATGAAAGGCTGCTGCCTGCCCTTAGAATTGAAGCAAGTTTTGCTGCAAAATAATGGTACAGGCCAGCATGGTCTCTGGAGACCAAGCAACAGGAGGGGCAGGAAGGAACAAAGGATGGTTTTATTTAGAAGTGAAGGTTATCCAGGGGAAAGGCTCCATTTACTTACAGGCCTTTCTTGAAATACCCTTTTGAATTGCGTGACTGGATCACTTTCAACAAATGTTAAGAGGTCAACTTGGCACAAATTCAGAAATAAATCAAATGAAAATATAAACAAACATGCAAAAGTTATGCTGAAGTGATCGGGACAAATTTTAGGCAGTTCTATTTTATGACTAAAAAAACATGTTGGATGATTTATAATAGCTCTCTGGTATTTCTAAATTCCCATCATGGAACAGATCAAATGTAACGGATGATGATAATTACTTGGAAATTAGATTAAAATTAAATTTTATTTCATATATTTTAAGGAGTAAATAACAGAGGGCAACCGGAAGTCATTGCAACAAGGAGCGCACTTTCACTAAAGTATAAAAAAGTAAAAAAGTATAAGAATTTCTGCTAAGATGCCAAAGGAACCCGTGCTCTTAATAACTCTGGCTCAGGAAATAATGGTTAACTCGATATTTGATTGTATCTGCCTCAAAGGGACAGAATTGCGGGTGATGCACTGTCTTAGGATGGTCTTCCATTGGAAGTGGATGATGCTGGTACTTTATTGACTTTTGGACGAATGCAGAATGATGAAGTACAACTTCAATATCTCCTCTGGTCCTGGCATAGAATTGGAGGTTTGAGTTAAATGCTGGCAACTTTTTTGCTGATCTTCCAATCAGGATTGTTTAAAGGACTAGCTGTCCAAATGTCTGCATTATTATAGAGGGTGAGTTCTGGCATGGAGCCTGCCAATTATTTCAGTCTTAATAGATTTTAACTTTACTGAGACCTGAAGCAAGTAATGGATTTTGTCCACAGCGTAACAAATTGGACTACAACATTGCATCACCAAAAAGATGTAAAGTTTTTGTCAGGTTTTGGGATTTTTGATTTTTTTTTAATCTTCATGGAAATTATTTTGGGATTGATGTATGTATAGTCTGGTGTTTTAAAACAAAGTGAATGTGCAGAAAATCTTCTTTAAAAGGCAAAGGCTGTAAGCATTGAAGATGTGCATTGAAGCTAGGCAGGCTAATTTGTGGAATATCACAGCTCACGGTCTACAGCAAACCTATATTATGAAGGTCAATTGTCTCATCGCAGACCCATTCGCCAGCATGGCTCCCACTGATATTGAGAACAGCAGATGTTTTCCTTAAACCCACAGCCCAGGAGGGAGGAGAGGTAGCCTGCTTTATTGATAAGCCTACTGGGAACCACCGACCAGGGAGGAAGTCAGCATCACATCCCTCTCTTTTGCTAGGAACACAGTGGCAAAAGGACACGGGGACACTTATTAATCACCTTTTTTAAAAAAAATAAGAGACAGCAAGCTACAGTCCTTAGCTCACAGCTAGAAGCTAAAATGCAAGAGGTCAGTTTTTGCAATTGGAAGTTCTCTGAAAAGAAAGATAATTCCAAAAACATGTCAGCCCACAAAAAGGACAAGGTACATGGTTTATTATTTTCACCCATTTTTAGAGGAGAGAAGAGAAATTGAATTAATTGGGAAATTTGCATTAACTGTTACTCTCTTTGTTCACTTGCTGTCTGAGATTTAAAGCAGCTTAACAATTCATATCTGGCCTTGTCTCATCAGGTTTTTCAGTCTGCCTTCTAAAAGACTGAATATTGCATGCAAGAGCATCTATGAAATTGTCACATCCCAGGCCCATTAGCCAGAATGCCCCCCCCCCCCATTAATATTGAGAACATAAGATATTTTCCTTAAACCTACACTTGAGGTAGCCGATAGGGTGTGGACTTTATTGACAGGCAAACTAGTCAATCATTGACTGGGGAGCAAATCAGCATCACAGCGCTCCCTCTGGCTGGGAATGATATCCAGAGGGTTCCAATTGTTACACCCCAGGTTACCTTATCATCTAATTATTGGACAGTACAGAAATACTCCTGAACAAAAGACACTCAGCACTCATTGACCAGTACCAATGGACCCGGAAGAATCGCAGGGCAGAACTGAAATTTGTAACAGCTTTGTAGAGCCAAAATATCACCAACTCTGACAAATCTGATCAATCCTTTTTAGAAAATTCCCATTCTTTGGTCAGAACCTGTTTGTAACAAGAATATAATTATCAAACTGAAGAACTGAACATTTGTAACTGGTTCATACTTTTATAGAAAAGAGGTGATTAACATAAGAGCCAAGCTTTCTCAAGAGAGTAGCTTACTTAGGCTTGTCTTGAAGATAACACATTTGCCAGCTAACTGTCCAATTCTGTCTCTAATCTGTCTGCAATGATTCAGTTGTTGGCGATCTATTGATGAATAAGAGTTAAACACTCCGCAGAATGTGCTATCATCAGCTATAAAGTCATTTCTTTTTATGGCATTCACCATGTAGCTACTAAATTAGAAATAAAATTGGGCCAGTTCCTTCGGGAGCCTGAATGTAGGGGTAGGAGGATAAATGTTCATATATTACGACCCACATTTTGCATCTTCTTGGGAAGTCATATTTAATCCAAGTTTTCTCAAAATGTGCCACAAAAGTTCAGCTTTGGGATGTCATCAACAGCACAATATTTGACCATCAAGAGTATTGCTTCACCTTGGGTAAGTGACATTGAGAACTTGGCTGGTTTGTTTTGATTAAAATGCCAGCCAGATGGACAGGTTGCTGCAACTGAGGTGGTGCAATAGTTTCAGGCTGCATTTATATCCCAACGTTAGCTTTCTGTGAAGAGATTTCCACTTCGCAGTCACACTAAAGTTGTATTATAAATCAGGAGTTAGGACCTAAAGTGACTCTAGAGAGAAGGCAGGCAAGGCTCCCTGGAGGACTCAATCACACAACTTGTGTTTGACACCTCATTGAGTGTGTGGAATTAAGCTTAAAATGTCTCTTGAACCTCCAAGGTACATTTTGACCTACCTGCAATTCGTTTAAATGTTTAGAGAGGGCAGATGCTACAGTCCATGATCTCAAAACATTTAAATTTCAACCTCTTGGAGAGGAGTTCTGTATATGTGCAAAGCTTTTTCCTGGACAGAACAAATTGCATTTCCAGCCTTGAGGCTGGTAGCTGCAGCATAAATGCAGCACTACGCTCATTGTAGGTTTCAAGAATTGTCATATAATCAATTATAGGAATATGCCATAGGAACATTTTCCACCTGCACTCCCAGCTGGGATCATCATCCACCAGGAGCACACATCGGAAAATCAGACAGGTGATCTGAACAGAAAATCATGAGGAATTCTCCAATCAACACTCTCGGCAAGCAAGGATCTGTGCCAAGAGTTTAGAAGCAGAAAGATTACCCTAACTTATTTTGACTTTTCCTTGTGGCTAGACATAACCATTCAAGTTAAAAACAGAATAAGGTATCAGTTGAAATAGTTAGTAAGGACAATGGCTGCTTCTTTATTTAGAGGTATGAGAAACTAGTCTCTCATCTATATGCCCATGATATTTTCAAGGAACAGGCTTTTGTAGCAATAATTAAGCTTAATTTGGTTGATTGGGTTGCTGCACTATGTTGGAACTTCAATGACCTAAATTTTATCTGATGTTTCAGCAAGTTTATTTGAGCAGATGGACTTTGTCTGCTGATGGATTTTAATATGGATGCATGTATGGGAATGCATATTACAAAGAATGTACAGCACAGAAACAGGCCATTCGGCCCGACAGGTCCATGCCAGTGTTTAAACTCCACTCGAGCCTCCTCCTACCCTTCTTCATCTAACCCCGTCAACATATCCTTCTATTCCCTGCTCCCTCATGTCTTTATCTAGCTTCCCCTTAAATGCATCTATGCTAGTCGCCTCAGCTACTCCTTCTGGTAGTGAGTTCCACATTCTTACCACTCTCCAGGTGAAAAAGTTTCTCCTGAATTCCCTAATGGATTTATTAGTGGCTATTTTATATTTATGGCCCCTCGTTCTGGTCTCCCCCACAAGTGGAAACATCTTCTCTACATCTACCCTATCAAACCCTTTCATAATCTTAAAGATCCCTATCCGGTCACTCTTTTCTAGAGAAAAAAGCCCCGGCCTATTCAATCTTTGCTGATAGATATAACCTCTCATTTCTGGCATCAACCTAGAAAATCTTTTTTTCATCTCCTCCAGTGCCTCTATACCCTTTTCATAGTGTGGAGACCAGAACTGTTTGCTGTACTCCAAGTATGGTCTAACCAAGGTTCTGTACAAGTTTAACATAATTTCCATGCTTTTCAATTCGATCCTGCTAGAAATGAACCCAGGGCTTTGTTTGCTATTTTTACGGTCTTATTAACCTGTGTCACAACTTTTAGTGATTTGTGTATCTGTACCCGTAAATCCCTCTGCTCCTCGACCCCGTTTAGACTTATATTAGGACAGAAATCTTGTGTGTACAATGAAAGAACATTCATTCATAAATAAGTGGGGGGAAAAAGATTTGGATTTGATTATTTATCATTCACTGAATGTTTGCATTCAATGTGGAGTTGTTATCAGAGCTAATTAAATGCTAGGTTACATCTCTAGGGCATTTGATTATAAGTCAAAAGAAGTTATTCTAACCTTGAGTAGTCAGTGTTGAGGCTATATTTGGAGTATGTTGCTCTTCTCTCAATCCTCTTCAACACACTGGCATTGGTGTGTGGAGAGGGTTCAGACAACAGCAAAACAAGGGTAATTCAGTAAGTAGAGCCCCTTATTAGGAAATTTACAAAGTTAAATTTATAGAGTTTAGCATTTAAATTATTAAGACGGAACGTTAGCATTGAAGCAAAGACTGCCTGCAGACACACAACGGCACAAACTAATGATTCCTAACACGTCTGTTTTCGAAAGAAATCCAGATAAGGATGATGTAAGGAAATAACTTGTCAATTTTGATGAATGTCCAGAAGAGAGAATTTGTAAATTAATGAGGTGATAAATCACTCTTCCATGTATTCAAACAGGAAAACAAATAATTCAAAACATCCCTGTTTTTCAAAGAACCAGATATCTGAAAAGGGGGGAGCCCATAAAATGTGATTAAAACAGCAAAGATGACAAATCACTTCTTAGATGCATAAACAGAATACATGGATGCTTCTGAATGTGCCCATTTTGGAAATTTACTGAGCACTTGCTGAGCAGACATTTTTGGTCAAAATCTGCTGAACAAATTTTAAGATATTTAGTTGACCTAACCACGTTCTCAGACATAAGACAGCACCGAGAAATTATACATTAAACTCTGGTCATTGGGAGAAAATGCTAGGGAACATTTCACAGGCTACAATCGATGAGGAGCCGTAAAAATGGTCCTAGAAACAACAGGATGCCTCAAAGTCTAGGTCTACATTCAGTCTACGTTAATGCTCTTGTACAGACTCCCCAGTACACAGTTAATACTATGGTATAGACTCCCCAGTATACAGTTAATACTATGGTGTAGACTCCCCAGTACACAGTTAATATTATGGTATAGATTTCCCAATACGCCCAGTTAATAGTGTAGTATAGACTCCCCAGGCGCACAGTTAATGCTGTGGTATAGAATCCCCAGTACATAATTAATGCTGTGGTATAGACTCCCCAGTATGCACTGTTAATACCGTGGTGCGGACTCCCCAGTACACAGTTAATACCGTGGTACGGACTCCCCAGTATGCACAGTTAATACCGTGGTGCGGACTCCCCAGTACACAGTTAATACCGTGGTACGGACTCCCCAGTACACAGTTAATACCGTGGTACGGACTCCCCAGTACACAGTTAATACCGTGGTACGGACTCCCCAGTACACAGTTAATACCGTGGTACGGACTCCCCAGTACACAGTTAATACCGTGGTACGGACTCCCCAGTACACAGTTAATACCGTGGTACGGACTCCCCAGTACACAGTTAATACCGTGGTACGGACTCCCCAGTACACAGTTAATACCGTGGTGCGGACTCCCCAGTACACAGTTAATACCGTGGTACGGACTCCCCAGTACACAGTTAATACCGTGGTGCGGACTCCCCAGTACACAGTTAATACCGTGGTACGGACTCCCCAGTACACAGTTAACATTGTGAATCAATTCCTTTCAGATACTAAATACTTGCTGAGTATTTCCAGCATTTTCTGCTTTTAATTCCTTTTGGAAAGTGGTCTAGATAAATGTGGTTAAAAGCATAAGTTAAGGTACCAAAGTTCTTGCTCATCCTGGACTTGACCTGAAAACGGCAGTCAGGCAGCATGGCAATGGTCATGGAATCAAGAAGTGGTGAGGTAAGAGTTCAGTGTCATCAAGGTACATATTGAGACTGACCCCATGTTTGTGAATGACGTTGCCATTGATAAGAATGGGCAAAACTTGGCCAAGGACAGGAACATTTGCATGTCAATGGGCTAAGATCGGACTTTGAAAACCACCTGATAGCTATCCAAAAATAGATAGGTAACTGGGCCTCTACATGTGACTCCATTTTTGAAAGGTCACGTCAAATCAAACAAAAATCAAAAAAACAATAACTGTTGCTCGTCCTTTTCAGTAAGCACTAGAAGTACTTCATGTAAAGGAAAATACTTTCAGAAAAAACAGCATCTCAACATTATCACAATAAATGCACAGTAAAAGAATTCCATTAATCATGAACTTAATTGTGGCAAGGAAATTAGTTAACTTTTTTAAAAATCTGTTCATTCTAGGGTATGAATAGTAAAACTCTGGCTTCATTCATCTTGGCAACAGTATGGAGCTTGCATTTCTATAAATATTCACCATATTTTAGACAAGGCAGAATAGACAATCATTCCAGCATTTCTTAGACAAGTTTTAAATAGACATCTGAATAGGCCTGCATTAGCCATCACATGTCACAACAGGAGTATGAATCCAACAGTAAGTCAAGGTCTACTGGCACAGCATATTTTAGGAGGTAATTATCTAAACCCATAATATCATTGACTTCAGACAATTGATTCCAAAGCTCCAGCTGACAACCCCAATAAGCTAACTGCATAAATTGAACAAAAACACAACTAATTAACGTGACCCAAAATTCCTTTCATAAACAAAAGGCAGGAGAATGCTTCTTTTTCTCCTATTTAATGGACCGCTTAAAAAATAATTGCAGGAACACACAATCTTAAAACCGGAGATTTGGAATAAATGACGTTCACACTGGCAGTCTTCTGCTCCCACCCCCCAGTTCACACTGGTACTCACACCCCCTCCAGTTCACACTGGTATTCATCACCATCCCCCCCCACCCCTCCAGTTCACACTGGTATTCATCACCCCCCCCCCTCCAGCTCACACTGGAATTTACCCCCCCCCCCAACTCCAGCTCACACTGGAATTTACCCCCCCCCCCAACTCCAACTCACACTGGAATTTCCCCCCCCCACTCCAGCTCACACTGGAATTTACACCCCCCACTCCAGCTCACACTGGAATTTACCCCCCCCCCCAACTCCAGCTCACACTGGAATTTACACCCCCCAACTCCAGCTCACACTGGAATTTACACCCCCCACTCCAGCTCACACTGGAATTTACCCCTCCCCCACACTCCAGCTCACACTGGAATTTACCCCCCACCTCCAGCTCACACTGGAATTTACCCCCCACCTCCAGCTCACACTGGTACTCACCCTCCACCCCCCAATTCACACCAGCACTGTCACCCCCGCCCCCCCACTCCAGTTCACACTGGTACTCACACCCGCTCCAGTTCACATTGGTACTCTCAACACCCCCACCAGCCCCCCCCCCTCCAGTTCACACTGGCACTCTCACCACCCCCACCAGCCCCCCCCCTCCAGTTCACACTGGTACTCTCACCTGCCCCCCTCCCAAGTTTACACTGGCACTCTCACCCCCAAAGTTTATAGTGGCACTCTCACCACCCCCCCCCCCCCACCAAGTTTACACTGACACTCTTTAATTCCACCACCCTCAGTTCATGATAGAACTCGTGTGCTCCACCTCCCCCACCCCCCTCTCACCCCCATTCATACTAGGAAAAATTCCCCATCATCCTTTTCATACTGGAACTCTCCTGTTCCAGCCTCTCCCTCCCAGATCACACTGGTACACTTTCAACACTCCCCGCCAGTTCACGTTGGCACTCTTCCCTTCCACCCTCACGCGTCAATTCACACTAGCACTCTTCTCTGGTTCAGTCTTCAATGCTGCTGCTGGCTCCTACCTGATGCTGCTGTTGCTTTGCCCTAGAGATCAAACGTAGCTGCATGTTGTGAGTGGGAATTCATGATCTCACAACAACTGCAGTAGCCAATTTCACAAACCCAGAGCTTGGTCAAAGTCGGCAATAACTTCATCTGTGACTGCAACTGGAGTACATTATCCCTACTTTATCCTCCTTTACCTCTCTGTGGCATTGGTGTCGAGACCTCCATCACTAAGATTGATAAATTTGTCAGCATTCTCTTTTTTTATTTTATTCTTTTTTTAAAATTCTTTTCCTCATTTACTATTCCAATTATTTTCTTCCCTTAACAACTTTTCTTTTATTCATTCCATTTTTCATTTTTGATATAATTTTGCCTGTACTTACCATCTGCATTCATGTCAACAAAGCATTACATTTTCCTAAATTAGAATTAATTCTTCATTGAAGGACAGGAACACAGGAGAATGTTCCGCTCCCCATTTCTCCCTCATTTTGGAAGCATTGTACATTTCATATTGCAGACAGAAAATAGGTGCTATTGATGGAGTGATCTAGTCCAGACTTTGTGTGTGTGGGGGGGGGGGGTGGGGAGAGTGACTATGTACAGTATGCATTTTATATAAACTAACACATATTACAGGGAATTGGATATACTCCTGTCCTCGAACATCCCTTTTCTAGTCCCTCAGTCAGTCTCCCTCTCTCGGAACAGGTAATAACATAAACACTTTGCATTTATATAGTGCTATTAGCACAATGAGTGTCCCAAGTCATTTCACAGAGAAGAAACAGGTGTCAAGCAGAATGGAGAGTTAGGGAAGATGACCATTCGTGTGTTCACAAGAGTTTCGAGAAGGTTTTTGAAGGTGGGGATAAAGATAGCATGGTGGAAGAGATGATGGAGAGAGTTCTAGAGGGTAGGGTTCAGATAGCTGAAGGCTCTGTCACTGATGGTGGAGCGGAAAGAGGGGAGATGTATAGGAGGCCAGAGATGGAGGCCTAGGGGGAGTAAAGGAATGTCTAACATGGTACTGTAAATAGTACATTAGCAGGCCCTCACCAAGAAACACAGAACTTATTTGATTCGTGTAAGTGAAAATGTTAACATACAGTTTACTCAATTTTTGAATTAAAAAATTGAATTACGCAATTAATAATGCAGTAAAGTGGGAATTCAGTGCTAAACCATTAAATTATCAGATAATATGAATTAAGCAACTTTGAATTAAAAGTAAACTTCATACAAAAGCAAATATTTGAGTTCAGTTGATTTAATGAACTCGACCCTTGCTTTGCTGCTGGAATGTTTGCTTGATGCTAATAAATTGCTTTGTCTTACTCAGTTCTGCCCAGGGCTCCATCTCAGCTCAGTAACAAGATGGGCACCCGACTGTCCTGCAAAGGCAGTGAGTTCCCTTTACAACTGGTTACACTCGGGCAGGTGGAGTAAGAAAGATAACAGAGAACAAGAAGTCAGAAAAGATCACAAACCATGTGGAAAGCAGCAATAGCTACCTGAAGAGTCTGTAATCATAAAGGAACAAGCTAAGAAATCAAGATACTGTACCACAGTCCACGACATCTTTCTTCAATGGTGCTTCATGATGGCGAATGACAGGCATTTAGCAACAAGGTTGAAATGATGAGGTTATTATTGTGGCACTGAAAGAACTGGTCACTAAATCCTGGAGGTGGGAGGGAGGCGTGGGCTAGACGATGGAGTAATTTTGTGAACTGTCTTGGTAAATTTTGATGGACGGCTCACAGCAGAGTCCAACTGCAGATGGAACCCGATCTTGTTCCCTAAACTTAATCTCTCTCTTTTCTCTTCGGCAGTGCAGATAAAGAATTGTCAAACTGTTAACAGGTAGAATGGTACGATATTTTAAGAGCCCCATCTGAAGAGGTTACTGAAGAAGAAACATGAAATGGTTTAATTCCAGTAACTGAAAACTGTAACACATGTGGCACAGTATCTGTTTGAGTTCAATTGATGCCTTGCTCTACCCCTGTGTGCACATTGGAGCCTGCTGTTTGCAGACCTGTTACTATGTTTGAATACACTCCTTTTATCTAACAGGTAGTAAGTGGAGACCTTGGTGTCTAACAAATTCAAGAAAATCACCAAATATATAAGACAAAGAACAGGAAAGCTTATATAGAAACAACGGTTAGAACAAATCTATATTGGAAGATAGGAACAGCCTGGATTCTCTGTTTAAACGTTTACAACTGGAATACATTGCAAACCTTCATCCATCGTTATGCCTCAATACTAGAATAGGCAATTAGTGCTAAGGTTTTTGAACAAAATAAAAATAGTATAAAAGACAAGTTCAAATGCTGAAAATATATTACTTTATGCTTAATGAGTGTATCTAACTTTTTCTACAGCAATAGAATGACACTTCTAACAGCACTTGAGCTGTTTTTATTCACTAACATATAAACCCATGAAAAAGCATAATTTGCTTTACATATTTGAATACAGGGACAAATGTGATGCCCTATCATTCCTTATAATCATGATCAACCAAAAGGAAAAGAGACAATGTACCAGTCTTGAGACTGTACTAAAGGCATTCAGCTTTTCCCATCATCCACTGCTCCTCGAGTGTGATGCGTACGACTAAGACAACAATCTGACCTTGTTCACATTTGTGAGGTCAGGTTATTGAAATTATTTGAGTATATTCCCTTAAAGAGCTGCTGGTAAAATTTAAAGGGATGCAGCCATTTAAAAGTAAAGTGTCATACGGGGGAGTAAGAATTCTTCCAGCCTTCAAGGGAAGTAAAATCTAATATCAAAGCAGGAGAGACACTCAGTGGGCAAATCGGTGTAGCCCCGACCTCTGTTTGAGGCTAGGAAATTGGACATGGTGCTGGATGAAATGGGTGTGAGAAGGATTTGCTCTGTTTGGCGCTTCATGGCACCTGTTCCACACAAGAGCAGCGCCATGCCTGAGAATGGGTGTAGGAGAAGACCATGAATACTTTAAGGAACCCACCAAGTAAAATAGTGTTCAAGATAGTGTTCCACAAAGTGTTGCCAGTCAACTTGCTCCTTATTTACCGGTGACCCTTGCCAAGCCCTTCACATAACCTTACAGTTCTTTCATTGCGACTTATGCATAATCCATATTTCAACAGGGCACACATTCAAGTTGCATTTTTCATTGAAAGCTTTGGCACATTCACATAGTCACATCAAACCACTGTGACACAAACACAGTGCCCTACTAAAACCCAGGATGGGCTTCAGGTTTGGGCATTTGGTAGCCATCAGTGATCTCTTTCTATTTTGGGAAATGTAGCAGTGCAGTGAAATCAGACTGCAGTCATACTATTCAATTGGAGATAAAAGGCTGACTGACACATCAGTAACCTGTTTTACATGAACATGAGCAGCACATTTGCTAAAAATGCACGAAGAGCCAGGAATGAGCTACAGATTTAACATCTGAGGGCAGTGTTGACCTGGTCAACCCATTGGCTTCAGTATCCCAATGTTGCAATTTGGCTGCACAAGGTAAAGCTCTCTAACTGGCTGGATAGTGACCCTGGTCAAGGAAAGTCAGGTCTTCTCCATTGTTGACAGGTAGCTGTGTCACGATCCGCAGGTACAATGGGACACTGCCTGCAACTTTCTGATACGTACTTGCAGCAGGCAAGGACATTAAAAATCTATTTTCTGATCTGCCTGACATCTTGTATCACCTCGCCCATGAAATACCACATTTGAAACACTTAAAAACAGACTTACCTCCAGCAAAAAAATGCCACAAATATTTTTCTCACAAAAATAAAAATATTGTGAATATCTGGCAAAAATGTCCAAGAAAAACACTACTGAAAACATACTGTAAATACTACAAATAATAAATAGAAAATCCTGTTACTCCAAGAGCTATTTCAGCCATGGGGCTTCCCTTGATTCAACGGCAAAATGGGCACTGAATGGAAAAAAAAACAGGGAAAATCCTGAAAAATGTGCTCGGTGTTCATTTAAATATTTCTGCATCAAATCTGGGGCCTGAATGAGGCTAAGGGGCATGGCATAAAATACAACTGACTGCAGAATTGCAGCTCAGTAGGAATTGGGCACAACAACAACTTGCATTTATATAGTGCCTTTAACATAGTAAAACATCCCAAATCGATTCATAGGAGCATTATCAAACAAAATTTGACACCGAGCCACATAAGGAGATATTAGGACAAATTAAAGGGGTAGGTTTTAAAGGGCGTCTTAAAGGAGCAGAGAGAGGCAGAGAGGTTCAGGGATGGAATTCCAGAGCTTAGGGCCTAGGCAGCTGAAGGCACAGCTGCCAATGGTGGAGCGATTAAAATCGGGGATGCGCAAGAGACAAAACTTGGAGGACCGCAGAGATCTCGGAGGGTTGTAGGGCTGGAGGAGCTTCCAGAGATAGGGAGGGGCAAGGCCATGGAGGGATTTGAAAACAAGAATGAGAATTTTAAAAACCAAGCATTCCCGGACCGGGAGCCAATGTAGGTCAGCGGGCACAGGGATGATGGGAGAACTGGACTTGGTGCGAGTTTGGATACGGGCAGCAGAGTTTTGGATGAGCTCAAGTTTATGGAAGCTGGAAGATGGGAGGCCAGCCAGGAGAACATTGGAATAGTCGAGTCTGGAGGTAACAAAGGCATGGATGAGGGTTTCAGCCGCTGATGAGCTGAGGCAGGGGCGGAGACAGGCGATGTTAAAGAGGTGGAAGTAGGCAGTCTTGAAGATGGAGCGGATGTGTGTTCGGAAGCTCACCTCAGGGTCAAATAGGACGCCAAGGTTGCGAACGGTCTGGTTCAGCCTCAGACAGTGGCCAGGGAGAGGGATGGAGTCGGTCGCTAGGGTACGGAGTTTGGGGCGGGGACCAAAGACAATGGCTTCAGTCTTCCCAATATGTAGTTGGAGGAAAGTTTTGCTCATCCAGTACTGGATGTTGAACAAGCAGTGTGATAAATGAGGGGTCGAGAGATGTGATGTTGAGCTAGAGCTGGGTGTCGTCAGCATACATGTGGAATCTGATGTTGTGCTTATGGATGATGTCTCCAAGGAGTAGCATGTAGATGAGAAATAGGAGGGGGCCAAGGATAGATCCTTGGGGGACTCTGGAGGCAATGGAGCGGGAGCGGGAAGAGAAACCATTGCAGGTGATTCTCTGGCTACGACTGGAGAGATAAGAATGGAACCAGGCGAGCACAGTCCCACCCAGCTGGATGACGGAAGAGAGGCGTTGGAGAAGGATGGTGTGGTCAACCATGTTAAAGGCTGCAGACAGGTCGAGAAGGATGAGGAGGGATAGTTTACCATGGTCACAGTCACATAGGATGTTATTTGTGACTTTGATATGGGCCATTTCAGTACTGTGGCAGGGTCAGAAACCTGATCGGAGGAATTCAAACGTGGAGTTGCGGGAAAGGTGGGCATGGATTTGGGAGGAGACGACAGGGCTTACTCTGAGCCCCTTGTTGTTACAAGCCACCGCATTGCAGAATCAATCCTTTTGTTTCATCTTTCTCCTACCTTAAAATCTATATTCTGTGCTTAATCAGAAATCCATTCAACTCACAGTCAACCATCTCATCCACATCCAAAGTTAAATCCACTTTTCATTAATTTTCAGATCTCTCTCATTGGGGAGGTGCCTTCCCCTTACCCCAAGTTATTTCTTCTCTTCTGTCTAAATATTTCAAACTCAGCCAAATGAAATTTGTAACTATTCTCAGGTATTGACTAAATTTTTTATCATTCCACTATTTCATTCCACACATCTTCAAGCTCCAATATGTTGTTTCTTATTCATTATATCAATGTAAAAACACTTCACTTGATCAATTACTAATGGTTTAATGCCAATGGGCTTCAGAAAATTGACTGGGAAATCAAGGGAGTCGCCACCGCTAATGGTCTACCACTTCATCATTTGCCCAGACTCCACTCCATGGCTCAGCATTGGGTTTGCCTTCCCTTGCTTTTTGCCACCCACTCGGCTGAGAAATATTTGAAAACTATTTTGAACCTTCAGAAAGGCTGAAACAATTTTTATCCCCATATGTGGTCACTTACCTTTAAAATTTTCCCACATGCTTTTAATTTTTTTCCAACTGCACTTTAACAGCTCCTAGGTTATGGGAAATCTCACCCATGCTTCAAGACTGCTGTGTATGCCTGAGCCAATGTGTTATGGGAGCATATTCCAAACATGGACAAACTGACTTTGTCAAATGACTCAAGGTCAGCTCTCTCTGCCACTGGCGTGCAAGGCAAACAATGCATTTCAGTCCTGCCAGCACTCTGATGGGACCACACAATGAGCCCTATCGTCTTCAGATCCTCGATTCAATGGCCACTTTTAGCTGATCAAATAGATGCCACTCATCAAAAGGAAAATCTTTTAGATTGTAATTGCTTTCATATTAAAAGAGGTGAAGCGAAAAACAGCACAAAAAAGGTGGTGCGAACACCTGAACATATTCTTTATTTCTGTTTCTTCCTCATATTGTTTATCTTCAATCTAGTTATTCAGCAGAGTATCTGCTGAGGATGGAAACACTAATGAAAGTGATTCAGGCAACTTAAGGAGCTGAATGACTATACTATTAAACAGCAGAATTTAAATAATCTAATCTCACTGACAAAGAGACCACATAGCTGTGGAGATTTACTATATATCTTCAAAGGATGCTTCAAATCTTTAGACAAATCTCAAACTCAATTTAGACTGTAAAAATAGCTTTCCTGCAAATTTTAAATGGGACAGATCAACTACGTTTACAATGCTTGCCCAACCTCACAATACTTTAAAAATGAAAATCTGAATGTAGACAGTTGGCCTCATTTATACTACAATCGTAGCATGGCAACTCTATCTACTTATTAGGTTGCAGTTACAATCTATCCCAATATTATGGTGGAAAAACATGCTGACATCAAGCAAGAGCAAGTTTCCATTGAGAAATCAGGCTTCCTTTGTTGCTAGGTTTCACAGAATAAGGCAACAGTGTTTCCATGGTGATCAAAAAGTATAATGGGATATGAAAACAGCTGAAAAGGAGCCGTAGGGTTAACATTACCAAGAATAACTTTATGGCAGTTTTAAGATCAGCGAGCATCTTGTAAGGCTTAATCCTATTTTCATATAACTACCTGCAGGTTATTAGAACTCTTACTCTGGTTATACAAGTACTTCTGTGATGTATTTAAGCTTATAATAGCATAAATGAGGCAGGAAAATCAGAGCTGCTGAACCCAAAGCTGCCTCAACAATATTACATCCACCGAGACCAAATCTGGTCTGATGGTGGATTATTGCGGTAGCTACAATCTATTAGCTCAAGCTGCCATTACCCCATAAGCCAGCACACCTCACTTCATGAGATGCATGAGGGCTGCCACTTATATTTACTGGCATGTGGTTTCTTTAAATTGAAAAAGTAAGGTGAAGGGCCAAGATTTCATAATGCAGGACAGTCCCTACATTTTAAAAGCTATAAGGTAAATCAGGAAGTAGTGAGTAGGTGATGTCAAGCTTGGGTTTTACAGGCTTGAAGATCATAGGAGGATGAAAGGAATAAGGAGTTCCACTGATTTGAGATCCTGGGAACGAATGAATTGGAATACGAGATAGAATAGAATCATAGAAAGGTTACAGCATGGAAGGAGGCCATTCGGCCCATCGAGTCCACGCCGGCTCTATGCAAGAGCAATCCAGCAAGTCCCACTCCCCCACCCTTTCCCCGCAGCACTGCAAATTTTTTTTTCCTTTCAAGTACTTATCCAGTTCCCTTTTGAAGGCCATGATTGAATCTGCCTCCACCACCCCCTCAGGCAATGCATTTTAGATCCTAACCACTCACTATGTAAAAAAGTTTTTCCTCATGTCACCTTTGGTTCTTTTGCCAATCACCATAAATCTATGTCCTCTGGTTCTTGACCTTTCCGCCAATGGGAACAGTTTCTCTATATCTACTCTTGGAACTGTACATCTCCCTCCTGTCCGCAAAACAACCGTTCACCACTACTCTCCGTTTCCTGTCCCTTAGTCAATTCTGTATCTATGTTGCAACTGCCCCCTTTATTCCATGGGCCACAATCTTGATGATTAG